>NC_090449.1:221318793-221926748 GCF_031143425.1 Pleurodeles waltl | reverse complement strand
TTTCCGTCACCGAAATGTGAGGAAAAAGTGTTTTTTAGCCACATTTTGAGATTTGCAAAGGACTCTGGGTGACAGAATCTGGCATAGAAAAATTTGATGTGTCCATGTTGTGTTTTGTGGTATTTCCTTTTGCAGGCACTATGCCTACCCACACAAGTGAGGTACCATTTTTATTGTGGAACTTGGGGGAATGCTGGTTGGAAGGAAGTTTGTGGTTGCCTTTAGATTCCAGAACTTTCCATCACTGAAATGTGAGGAAAAAGTGTTTTGTGCCAAATTTTGAAATTTGCAAAGGATTCTGGGTAACAAAACCTGGTGAGAGCCCCACAAGCCACCCCGTCCTGAATTCCCACTAGGTGTCTAGTTTTCAAAAATGTACAAGTTTGATAGGTTTCCCTAGGTGTCGGCTGAGCTAGAGTCAGGCACTTTGCAAAAAAACATGTCTATTTTCATTGGAAAAATGTGATGTGCCCACTTTGTGCTTTGGGGCATTTCCTGTTGCGGGCACTATGCCTACCCACACAAGTGAGGTATCATTTCTATAGTGGGACTGGGGGAAATGATGGTGGGAAGGAAGTTTGTGGTTCCCTTTAGATTCCAGAACTTTCCATCACTGAAATGTGAGGAAAAGGGTTTTTTTCCAAATTTTTAGATTTGCAAAGGATTCTTGGTAACAAAACCCTTGTGAGACCCCCACAAGCCACCCCATCCTGGATTCCCCCTCAGTGTCATTTTTGCCTTCCAAATGTATGACACTTTGTAAGAAAGAAGGCATTTTGAGAAATGCCCTGTAATTCACATGCTAGAATGGGGGGACCCAAATTCAGAGATGTGCAAACAACCACTGCTTCTAAACTCCTTATCTTGTGCCCATTTTGGAAATACATAGGTTTTCTTTATGCCTATTTTTCACTCTTTATATTTTACCAAATGAATGGCTGTATACCCAGTATACAATGAAAACCCATTGCACAGTACAGCTCATTTATTGACTCTGGGTACATTGGGTTCTTGATGAACCTACAAGCCCAATATATCCTACAAGCCCTCTATAACCCCTCAACCGGAAGGGTCCAGCAGACTTAACAGTATATTGCTTTTAAAAGTCTGCCCTCGCTGAAAAAAGTTACAGAAGAAAAGCTAGACAGAAATGGCTGTTTTTTTCAACTCAATTTTAATATTTATTTTATTCAACTGTAACTTTCTACAGGAAAACCGTGAAGGATCTACACAAATGAATTCTGAATTTTGTCTACTTTTCAGAAATGTTTAGCTGTCTGGACTTCACCATTGGTTTGACACCAGTTTTTGTCACTAACTGGAAGGAGGCTGAAAGCACAAAAAATAGTAAAAATGGGGTATGTCCCGGTAAAGTGCTAAAACTGTGTTGTTGAAAAATGTGGTTTTCTGATTCGAGTCTACCTGTTCCTGAAACCTAGGAAGATGGTGATTTTATCACAGCAAACCCCTTGTTGATCCCATTTGCAGGGGAAAAAAAATATGTTTTTTCTGCAGCACTTTTTTGCCTTTTTTCCCCCCAAAAACTAATTTTAGCTGTATTTTGGCTAATGTCTCGGTCTCCTCCAGGGGAAAGCACACACGCTGGATACCAATAGAATCGCCAGGATGTTGGAAAAATAGGAGGCAAATTTGGCGTGTTAAGCTTATGCGGACAAAAAGTTATTGTGGCCAATGCGCTAGCTACCCCAAATAGCCACAAAAGGGCTCAGCACTCGAGAGGGGGGAGGGGTTGGTGGAGGCCTCGCAGCTAAGGTATGATCCTATGGGAGAAAAAGGCCTTGCAATAGTGAAAACCGCATTTGGCAGAATTTCACTATCAGGCATGTAAAAAACACCAGCACATGTCCTACCTTTTAAATATACCGCACCTTGCCCAAGGGGCTACCTACAGCCTACAATAGGGGTGACTTACATGTAGTAAAGGTAAGGCTTCGGCCTGGCATGTGGGTACACTTGCCTGGTCGAATTGCCAGGGCAAGACTTCACACACAGACACTGCAGTGGCAGGTCTGAGCTATGTTTGCAGGGCTACTCGTGTGGGTGGCACAATCAGTCCTGCAGGCCCACTAGTTGCATTTGATTTACAGGCCCTGGGCACCACTAGTGCACTATACTAGGGACTTACTAGTAAATCAGATATGCCAATCAGGGATAACTAATCATCATCACAATTTATACATGGAGCACTTGCACTTTAGCACTGGTCAGCAATGATAAAGTGCCAAGAGTACCAAAAACCAGCTAAAACGTAGTCCAGCACACAGTCAAAAATACAAGAAGCAGAGGCAAAAATACAGGGGAAACCAGGCCAAGGATGCCAGAGGCCTAATGGAGCACTTTTGTGACTGTGATCTCAGTTTCGCACAGTCCTTTGAGCACTGGCAGACCACTTTAAATCATCTACCCCCGATCTCAATCTGTTTGCCAGTTTGTGCTGTGCACTGCCATGTTGCATTTGTTGTGTGGTATGAATGTTTTCAAGGAGCTTCTTCATGTGCTCCAACAGAAGCATTGGAATGATCATGTGCCCATACCTGAGAAGACTTCCCAAATTCTACGTTGCAACAGGAACTAACTCATATATAGAATTAAGCTTGCTCGCAAATAGATCAGGAATCTTACCTTGAAACTAAATGTCACAAATATTAATTCGATTGGATACCTCACAGCGACATGCCCGGTGAAGCATAGGTTTAAACATCAAAAGTACCATTATTAAGCCACACACTCAATTTGTGGTGAGTGCCTGACCCTGCGTCCAGTTTGAAAAGTGTGATTAATTATTCAGCATTGTTTGAGGTGTTTGCAAATCATTCAGTAAAGCAGAGCCTAAATGGTTGGAACTACATTGATGCATGAATGCAATAGGGAAGGGGGTATATCATACACACGTGCTAAAATCCAGTGCAGTTTAACAGAAATTTGCATTATTCAAATGTTCAGCAGTTGGCAGTTTAGATTAGTCAATAAATGATAATGAAGAAAGTATTTATGCAGTATAACTTAAACCTAAAGTACATGTCCTAAACTTTCCAATTACTTCAGTTGAGTTATGTTACACAGTACAATCATTATTAAGAATCGATACCCACCGACTCAAATGCGCCGTAGACATGGATTATGGCACAGTGTTTCCATTGTGTTATAGCATACAGACTTTAGGCCGTGGAAGAATCTCAATGTCACGCAAGGTTAACTTAACTTAGTTGATGGCTATGTGCAAATGTGAAGACAGGCTATATTTTCTGAAAACGGTTTAAACGTAACATATATGTTGCCAAGGATTTTCAGAGGAAGCTGAAAATATTGTTTGTGTTTTCCTAGTTGATCGATCAATATTCAGAACATTTACTGAGGTTAGGGGGGGGCAAGGACATCCCGCCATGTTATTAGCTTTTTCACCAATAATAAGGACAGATGGTGTAAAGTGTGCAACTTTGAATCATTTCAAAGGGACAAACAGAGAAGAACACCCGCTGCACGTGGACAAACAGCCACATTGTCGGGAGCCGTGCCAGCCAGCAGGATTACATCAAGGTCTACTCATTGGATCCATGAGAATGATTGCTGAAATATTAATCATAAAAGGCTGTAGCAACACACATCAGTACAGGATAGTGCATAGCCTCCAGCATTGCTTACAAGGGGCATAAGAGATCCTATCTGTGTTGTCTGCTATATCTTGTTATTATTTGGTTATTTTTTAATCCATGTAACTGCTATATGAGATCACCTTTACTTTTTGACATTGCTGATATTTAATGAATTTATGCTGCTATTAATCAAATTGCATTGTAACTTCATATGTAGTGTCTGTTTCCTGTTATTTCTACATTGGTAACATTCACACTTGCTCGCCTCTAAAAGAACATGTTGGGTTAGTTGCTACCTGTTCACACCTGTCCAAGACAGGTGCATGTCACCGTTTAACTAGGAGTGGTGACAGTTTCCAAAATGAATCCTCATCTTCAAAATAGTCTTAGACTTCTAGCTCATGAGTAGGTAATGGACAGCACCAATGTCCCAAGTGCTGGGGTACCACAGTTGGTGGTGCTTTTGGGGAATGAATCATCAGTTGCAGGCCTGGTGTACAGTATGAGGTCTACATTTTCCCCACAGGAACCTGCGATAAGCACACTCCTTCAAGCATATCCAGTTCACAAAGAGGTAAATACCTTTAAGGCTTGATCCCCAAGCAATGTGGCATAACATGGACTGACGTCAGACAGTTAGTCTTCAGAAGGTCTATGGAGACTTGTTGATTCTTATAAGACTCCAGTAACAGTGGTAGAATCAGAGTAGGAGTGCAGTTTACAAATACGGGAAACTTGTGTGTGGAAAGCGGGTACAAAGGTCTTTTTGTGGAGAATCTTCTTGTGGATAAACTTGCCAGGTTTTGGCAGACAGATAGCAGCTATATCAGCTACATAGGTGAAGAAAGAAGACACTTGAGCTTTAGCCAGGCATTATTTTTCCATTGGCTCACACAAGACTTGCCGCCCACTAGCGAGTGCACATGCGATTTGCTGGCCGCTCGCGTGGGTTCCGGTCATCACAGAGCCTTCCGGCACCATTTTCGTGATGCTGGCGAGCATGAGCGACTGCTTCTCGAGCAGATTTTCTACTCGTGAAGCAGCTAAATATACTCAAAAATACATTTTTGAGTGAATGTTCTACTCCAGTGGTTCCCAACCTGCGGTCCGAGGGCCCCTGGAGGGCCAAGAAGCCACCTCAGGGGGTCTGCGACTGCTTATAAAATTAAATATTATTATCAGATTAATAGAGTCTATGGTGGTCATTATGAACATGGCGGGAAAGACCGCCGACCGCCATGTTGGCGGTGAACAGAATCCCGCAGGTGGCGGCGAATGGAAACCCGCCATATAATGATTGAAAAATCCAACTCCGCTAAAAAGTCACAGACCACCACTCCCCGCCAGGTCCCTGTCGGCAGGAATCCCGGCCCACCCCACCCCGCCACCGCCAAGCACACCCACATCTCACCCTCCAAATTATGATGCACAAATCACCTCGGCGGACAGTGGAGGCCGGACGCCCATTGGCGGCTGCGACCGCCACGGGCCGCAAGTGGACTCAACAACAACAAGTGCACACATTGGCTAGGCCTATCACCTGACACACATCCAGAACCCCATAAAACAGCCCCAGACACACCCCACGATCCCTTGCAACGAAACCAGGACCAGAAGACAGAGAGCACCAGAGCCAGACAACGAACGACAGCATACAGGACACGCATATCGACCCACACAGGAGCACCCATACCCCGTCCACAGTCCCGACGCCATCCACCACCCTCACCATGTCCCCCCCAAAAATCCACACTTCACAGAAAGGGAGCTAAAGACCATGGTGGACGAGATCCTGAAGGTGGAACCACAAATATTCAGGTCCGAGGTGCAGCACACCCCCCATCACGCGGAAATTGGAGCTGTGGCAGACCATTGTCAACAGGGTGAATGCAGTGGGACACCATCCATGTACCAGGGACGACATCCGCAAGAGATGGAACGACCTGCGGGGGTAGGTCCGTGGCATGGCATCCAGGCACCACATCGCAGTGCAGAAGACTGGGGGAGGACCGCCACCAACAACACTCGACTACACCGACTGGGAGGAGAAGGTACTCGCCATCCTGCACCCAGAGGGACTCACTGGACTCACTGGAGGAATGGACTCGGGTAAGTCATCTACAATTACCCCATATACAACACATTTGCAATGCATGCACCACCTCACCCCACCCACACCCACCTCGACCCACATCCCACCCAGCCATTACTCACCACATCCACCACCCTGCATTACTCACAACTCACTACCAGGCCCACATCACTCCCGCTGTGCACAGCCACCCACCCCTGCACATACCCACAATGGAATAATACCTCCCACCACAATGTAACCCCACCACTGCCACTAAATGCAATGTCCACCTCACAAAGGCACCCTGGAAGGCCACTGAAAGTCACACCAGCACCAAATTGCACAGTTCTGTACACCTCAAGCCCTCAGGCATATGTAACAGACATGTCTATGTCCCCCAACAGGCACCACCACCCATGCAACCCTAATGGAGGGGACAAGGAGTGCAACAGCACTCCAGGGAGACAGAGGCACATCACAAGACCTTGGCGAAGGATCCCTGATCAGTATAGGGAAAGGTGCGGAAGACATTGTGACGCAAAGGGTTAATTAGCTTGAGCAGTGTAGATGAGCCTGATGCCTGGTGAACCCCCCCGAACAACGTGGAAAAGTTCATGATATTATTTTCAAGCTTGTTTGTGTAGAAGACTCCATCTCAACCTTGAGAACGAGAGTACAGGGAGAAGATGGCATGAAAACAAAGGCTGGGGAAGGGCAGAGCAGCCAAGTGCTGATAACATAGCTAGAAAATGCCAGAAAGAGATAGAATCCAAGCTTCAAGTTATTTAAGCACTGAAGTGTGGGTGAGGGATTTTGAAGCTCGCAGATGGAGTTGTGAAAGCTGCCATGGCCCAGCGCTGCCTCCCTGTTTTGCTGACCGTGATGCTTGAGGGGGAGAGAGATCCAAGCAGGCGGTAGAGGGCTTCCCAGCATTTCGTGGACTAAGTTAAGTTCCACACAGGGATGAAAGGCCTTTGTTTCTCTGCTCTGTTATTATGATTGATTATTATGCTTGCACTGTGTTTATAATCTGAAGTATTCAGCTCGTGTATGTTTTGCTTTCTAAACATCGTAGTGTGAGCCTGCTACAGTAATTGAAACATACATTTTGGTATGCAGTTAAGCAAAGCTAATCTGAAGAATTCAGCTTGTTTATATTTTGCTTACTGAACATCGTAGTGTGAGCCTGCTGCAGTAATTGAAACATGCATTTGGTGTGCAGTAAATCAAAGCTTATCTGAAGTATTCAACTCGTTTATATTTTACTTCCTGAACATCGTAGTGTAACACATTTTGGTATACAGTTATTCCAAGCTTATATCTGTCAATGAACTCTTTGCTCATATGTATACATAGATGCTCTTTGTAGTGTACTTATATATAAATAGATGCTTTTCATTGCTATTCTTATTCTGTCAATGAACTCTTTGCTCATATGTATACATAGATGCTCTTTGTAGTGTACTTATATATAAATAGATGCCTTTCATTGCTGTTCTTATTCCACTATTGTTTATGTGCTAAATGCCTACATTTACCTGAAATTCTAGTAAAGCTAAATTGTATTCATAATTGGCGTGTGGTCCTTCATTGAGCGTCCTTATTGACTTATACCGAACAGGTGTCAACCAGACGCCTGGATAAGACAACCCCTGGACACTGATGAGCAGGCAGGCCCCTCACACAGACCTGGATGCTCACCATGCAGCAGCCCCACCCAAGAAATCACTGTCACCCCTAACACCCAGTCAAGACCAGCAGGCCAGGGGAGGCGTACCCACACCAGTGTACCCAGGGCACAGACAGGTGGAACACAGCTACAGAGGCCCCAGTCTCCCACTCCCAACATGCAGGAAGGCGAGGGCCCCAGTACAAGTGGCACATCTAGACCTGCACAGGGGACACAGGCACAAGGGGCTAGGGCAAGTTCAAGTGCCCCAGTGGGTTAGGGGGTAGGGCACGGGCTGGATGCAGCAGCCCAGATCATCATTGCAGAGGTATTGGGGGCCTACCAACATACCCAAGACAGGTTGGCACAGATTGTGTCCACCCTGGAGCAAAGTCAGAGGATGCAGCAGCAACAACACCAACAGGCCATGTAGCAGTGGAAAGAGCACAATGCCACAAAGGCCACCATTGCTGGAGCACTGCTGTAGTTAGTCAACAAACAGTCAGACACCCACACCGGACAAGAGGCCCCCACAACAGCCCTGGACAACCAGAAACAGATGACCCAAGCAGCAGAAACAGCACAGGAAATACCCTCCCAGGAATCACAAGGGCCAACCATGCCACCACAAGAAGCTCCACAGCAGGCGCCCAAACATAGGGGGTCATTACGACCCTGGCGGAACAAGTCCGCCAGGGCCGTGGGACGCGGTGGCACCGCCGACAGGCCGGCGGTGCCCCGCGGGGCATTCTGACCGCGGCGGCTCAGCCGCGGTCAGAGAAGGGAAACCGGCGGTCTCCCGCCGGTTTCCCGCTGCCCCAAAGGAATCCTCCAAGCCGGCGCAGCATGCTGCGCCGGCATGGGGATTCCGACTCCCCCTCCCGCCGTCCAGTTCCTGGCGGTTCTCCCGCCGGGAACCGGATGGCGGGAGGGGGAGTCGCGGGGCCCCTGGGGCCCCCTGCCGTGCCCATGCCTATGGCATGGGCACGGCAGGGGCCCCCGTAAGAGGGCCCCTAAAAGTATTTCAGTGTCTGCAAAGCAGACACTGAAATACGCGACGGGTGCAACTGCACCCGTCGCACCTTCCCACTCCGCCGGCTCTATTACGAGCCGGCGTCATCGTGGGAAGGGAGTTTTCCCCTGGGCTGGCGGGCGGTCTTGTGAAGACCGCCCGCCAGCCCAGGGGAAAACTCGGAATACCCTCCGCGGTCTTACGACCGCGGAGCGGTATTTCGGAGGGGGGAAGCCTGGCGGGCGGCCTCCGCCGCCCGCCAGGCTCGGAATGAGGGCCATAGTCTCAGGCCAAGATATGGCACTGGAAACCCAGCTAAGAACAAACCCCACTCCAACAATTGACACTGCTACTACTGCAAAGCAACCATCCCACCCATTCACCAACAACACTAAGCTGAGGGGAAATTGAAGTACTATACCACAAATAGGACCCACCTATGACATCCAACAGGGCTGCCCCCAAATTGGTTTTGAGGACACCCAACCCTTATGACTTCCATCACTGTATATAGCACAATTCACTGTATTCGACCAATAAAACACATTTCTCACCTGTAGCACTGTCCCGTGTCTTCAATGTTGAACAAAGTGGAGTATGGATGCAACTGGCAGAGAACAACTTTATTGTCAATTTGTGCTTGGTGGTGGTAATGTGTGTTTCAAATTAGGCAAGGAGGGAATGCATATATTGTCTGTCAGTGCCATGCAGAAGAGGTCCATGTCTCGCCTATCATGACCAATCCCCCCATATGACATGGCACACTGACAGTATCAGTCACTAACCACAATTACAGGTTTAAGTCCCAGGCAGTTATTGGAAGTAGAGTTGTATCAGTTGGTTCCTGGAATTGGCATCTTCCCCTTCCTCATCCTCACCATCACTCTCCTCACCTCTCTGAGGTAACTGATCAGGACCTATAGCACCCTCTACATCCAAAAGGGATAGAATGTCTCACAGCCACGTTGTGCAGCATGCAGCAGGCCACCACTGTTCTACACACCTTATCAGGCCCATAGGCCAGAGAACCCCCAGAGATATGTAGACACCGGAATCTAGCCTTCAGGAGACCTATAGTACGCTCTATCACCCTACTAGTACGTCCATGGGCCTCATTGTATTTCCTCTCTGCATCTGTCCTGTGATTCCTCACTGGTATCAGGAGCCAACGCAAGTTTGGATAACCAGAATCACCTAGAAAAAGGGTCAATACAGAGTCGTCTTTGTAATGTCCCTTAGTCAGACAGGCAGGTTTTCTGCAATGTGTCAGTTAGTGACAGGCAAACTTACCTATGATCCACCCTCTGTCCTCTTGTAGTTGTTCCATCTTCTGTGGCACACTACTGTTCCTCAGAACAAATGAATCATGGACTGAACCCGGAAACATGGCATACACATGGGAAATGTACTGGCCTGCAGTACATACCAATTGGATGTTCATGGAGTGAAAGTTCTTCCTGTTTCTGTACACCTGTTCACTCACTCTTGGGGGGATGATAGCTATGTGGGTGCCATCGATGGAACCTATGACATGGGGAATGTTTGCAAAGGCATAGAAGTCAGACTTGATGGCAGGGAGGTCAGCACTTTGGGGGAACCGCACATAGGATTGCAGATGTTGTACAAATGCATTCAGAAATCTTGTCAGTACCTGGCTGAACATTGGCTGTGAGAAACCAGAACCCATGCCCACTGTCACTTGAAATGAGCCTGTGGTCAGGAAATGGAGTGCGGAGAGCACCTGCATCTCAGTTGGAATGGCATGCTGATTACGATTTCCGGGAGTCAATGCAGGATCCAGTAATGCACATAGGTCCTGAATAGTTGCATGTGTGAGTCTGTAAGTGATAATGATTTGACGCTCCACCATGGTCCCCATATCCACAAGTGGTCTGTACACCGATGGTGCCCTTCCTCGCCACAAGGGTCGGTACCTATGAGGGCTTACAAAAGGAGTGATATGCACACATACATTGGCATATTTGCTAAATACATGCACTGCATTGTTCATAGTAGTGTCTGTACAATAACTGCAACCTGACAGATGTACATGTACATCATAGGAGGGAACAGAGTAAATCATGTGTGCTACTATACGCAATGGATAGAGGCCTAGGTGCTTCATGTGGCTAGTAGGCCCTGCATTGAGAGTGGTATGAATTTCAAGATGCGTAGGTGATCGAAAAATGTCTGGCCACTGTAGTTCTGCCCCTTCGTTGTGGAAGTGACCTAATACCGCTAGCGGTTGACGTCACAGCGTACAGCGGTATTGACCGCTGTTCGCACCCTCATTGGCTAACATGGATTCCAATGGGCAATCCTGGCGTATCATGATCGCCGCCAGCGGTGACGGTGCATACCGCCACGGAACATACGCGCGTTTATCATCGTTTGATCACTTGACTCCCTGATCTCCTGCGGACAGGTACTCCACTCTGTGTACTGATGTCGCCTGCCTCTGGATAGGATGCTCCACGTGGTGCAGGGGAGAGGTCCCCGGCCTTCACCCTGGAAGAACTGGAGAAGCTATGGGAAGGGGTGCTGCCCCTGTACGACAGACTCTACGGACGGCCAGAGGTACAGGTGAGTCCGGATTTGGGGGGTACTTTGTGAGTAATGGATGGAGTGGATTGCACATATGTGTGCTCCTGTGAGCCAGGATGGACCATGGTGCATGGAATGCTGCGTTCCACTGTCCTGCATGTCTGAGAGTACTGTCAGTCCAATGTTTGACAATCTGCCAGCTGTTCCCATCATGCAAGTGCCTGACCTCTGTGTTCCATTTCTGTGCCAGCCTACTAGGTCAGCGCCCATCAGAAGAGGGCACATTGGCATGCCATTGCCAAGGAGGTATGGACCCTGGGAGTCTACAACCGGCGGAGCACCCACTGTTGAAAGAGGTGGGAGGACCTGCGGCGCTGGTTGCGAAAGATCACTGAGGCCCAGCTGGGGAAGTCCTTCCAACGTGGAAAGGGTGCCCGTCGGGCACTGACCCCCCTCATGCGTCAGATCCTGGCAGTGGCGTACCCAGATCTGGATGGGCGCTTGAAGGCTGCACAGCAGTCACAAGGGGGTGGGTACTCACAGACCATACTTCAGTCTGGAAGGATGAGTGTGTGTGCGATAGGGCTCATGCTGCTTAGAGCAGGGAATTTGACTGGTGTCCATCTACTGTATGTTCCCCAAAGGGTGTAGGGGTGTCCCTGTCAGGTTTCACCTACCTCACCTCCAATACTATTTCAGGGGATGGGTGTAGGTCAGTATTCTGCTCAGTAGTCAGGGGCATGGCCCTGGGCATAGTGCACGGTGCTGCCTGTTGGGTGTGTCTGCTGGGTGGGTGTATGTCTGGCCATTGTGTATCAGCATTCAGCTATTTACAAGTGTCTCCTCTGTTTTGTCTCCCCATCCCTGTTCTCTTGTGTTGGTTTGGTACAGAATCAACATCAAGCGAGGGAGCTGAGGCATCGGCAAGGGGGGAGGCTGCGGCCCATGGATCCTCCAAGGCAGAGACAACGGACGCCCAGGGGACCAGTGGGTGGGAGGGCGAGGGGACTTCCACGGGGGAGGCTACTACCACAGGAGGTAGTGACTCTGAGACCTCCTCCGATGGGGGTCTTCCGGCAGTGGTGGACCCTAGTGGACACACCACTACTGTGAGATCTTCCACCACCCCCCCACACCATCACCGCCCTCCCTTCTGCTCCCCACTGAATTCCCCGTGCCCGCCCACCCAGAAAGGTGGGCATCTCCTTCGCCCCAGGCACCTCCTTCCCTGCCCCAGTCAGCCCTGCTGCCCTCACAGAGGAGGCTATTGACCTCCTGAGAACCATCTCTGTAGGACAGACAACCATCGTCAATGCCATCCAGGGTCTGGCATCAGAGGTGCAGCAGACCAATGCCTATCTGGATGACATTCACGGTGCTGTGTCACCATCTTTTCAGGCTCTGGCCTCCTCTTGGACGGCAGCCAGTTTCCCTGGTCATTCCGTCCCCCCTTAACCTCCTCTACCCCTTCCAGCACCCCACTCCCTTCACCCGTCCAAAGCACACAATCAGACCCGCTTACAGGCACATCAACACACAAGAAGCACACTTCAAAACACAAGCACCACACCTACCACCACAAGCATTCACACAGACAGCAGACACCTGTACACACAACAACGTCCACTTCCCCCAGTGTGCCCACCTCTTCCGCCTCCCTGTCTGTCCCCTCTACATCCACACCCTCATGCACTGCACCTTCACTCACTGTTACTGCTCCTCTTCCTGCACTCACCACAATAGCAGACAGCCATACATGCACCCCATACACCACACCTGCACTCACCACCTCTACTGTAGTTGACACATGCAGCACACACCAGACTTGCAGACACCCACCGAACATACATCCACACTAGCTGTCTGTCTTATCCCACTGTGTCCACCCCCACCTCCCAAAACACACAAACCCATCAGACATCCACCACACCACAGCATATGGAGCAGTCACCTGCACCCACTACACGCACACCTATACCCCATACATCAATCCACCTGCCTCCACTCCCACGCCCTCATCCACGCCCACCCCAATTACTCCCAAGAAACTTTTCCTCTCCCGTGCAGACCTGTTCCAACCCATTGGCCCACCCCGTCTTGTCCCCAAACGTGCCCACCTCCTTGCCCTTTCCACTCCTTCCACATCACAGCCCACCCAGGTCCAGCCTTCCCATTCCCGTGCCCCTTCCCTGGTGAAGAGGAAGGCCCGCTCAGAGCCTAGGCCATCCAGCTCCACCCGAGCCAAACAGCCCCCACCCCTTAAAAGGAAAAGCCAATCCCCCTTCCAACCTCCTCACGCAAGTCAAAGTCCCACTCCTGTCGAAAATCCCCACCTCACCTCTCTGCCCCCCTTCCGTGAGGTGCCTGGATCCCCATATGGCGCCCCGTTCTGTGGAGTACCCAGTACTCGTGGGAGTCAGGTGTGGCTAGTTGTGGCCAAGGACAATGTGAATTTTATGGACTGGCCATTGGCCCTGTTGGCACTGTTTAGCTCAGTGAGCTACTAATTAAAGTTTCTGTGTGGCCTGTGTTTGGGCTGCACGCAATTCCACCCTGCTGTTTGTTTTATTTTTTTATGGGTGTGGGGCTTTTGTGTGTACTATGGTCAAGTTGCAGTGGCCTTCAGTCGGGTACGGACCTCTTGGTGTGGGGTGTATGACTTGTGCTGCTGTGAAGGGTTGGGGACGTTGCAGAGTGGGTGGGTATGTAACTGTGCCCTTTCCTCCTTTGTGTCTTAGTTTGCGGTACTTACCATTGTCATCTTCGTCGGCAGTCTCAGTCGTGTAGGTATATGGCAAGGAGCAAGGCTGGCATGATAAGCAGCTCTCTGCCCATGGCTGCCGCTGCACGTTTTGTGGAACTCCGGTGAGTCTTTCCTTTTATTTGTTTCATTTCTGCCTGGCTTTGTGTGGCGGGGGTTCCTGCCCTGGAACTGGCGGCGGAATGGTGGTTCATAATTTGATGGGCAGGTTGAGCCTTTATGACAGCCTGTTGGCGGACTCTGCCGTCATCAGCGGGACTCCTTTCCTGGCGGTGGGTGGTGCGCGGGATGCGTGTGTTTCGTTTGGATCATTTTTTGGCAGTCCGGCCTGCTCCTCTGTTGCCGGTTTCTACCGCCACCGCCGGCGGAGCGGAACGGACCGCCATGTTCATAATGAGGGCCTATATGAATAAAGTGTCTAACAGTACAATTAGACATTTTAAAACATACTGTAAATGTCAGGGAATTTGAAAATGGAGGCTAAAATTTAAATTAGTATTCTCATGTTGATTTGTGGGAGCACTGCAGGTGCATCAAACAAAATACAGTATGGGCGATAAGTGGCTTCAATTGAATTTTGCAAAGCTCCACCCTTCCTATTAAGATTATTTATTTATATTTGTTTGCAAATTAAATAAAATGTGTTATCATTTGTGTATGTGTTTGATGAATGCTTGTTTTGTATTTCAAATCATCGACAATGTTTAGGCCAGGGCCCCCAGCTTCCAGGAATGACTCAGTGGGGGGGGTCCCTGGATTCTAAAAATGATTCAGTGGGGGTCCCTGGGTTCCAGTAATGATAAAGTGGTGTCCACTGAAGACAAAAGGTTGGTAATCACTGGTCCATCTCCTGGTCACTTTTTATTTGGATTTTGAGAAGAAAGGATCACTTTCGGTCTGCAATTCCTGCTACCTACATACCATTGGATTTTAAGGTGAAAAACATTTGTATAAGGTTATTGTTTGTTTGACAGAGGGTATTCACTAGTATTTATTTGAACTTTTATTAAACATTTTTAATTTAATTTGGGTTGTGGTGGGTGGCCTGGAGTTTCAGTAGAGGCCTAGTATTTTTTTTGCATTTAATTTTAATCTTTTATAAGGAAGGAAAAACGTTTGCACAGTTTAGTAAATTTTCTCCATGTTTGTTAAATGTGCACTATTAATTTATTTTACTATATGTCCTAGTCTTCCCAAGGGCCATCCAGCCAGCACTAGTCATGGGTACATGAAACAACTGTTTCTCAGGTATATGTTGTTTTAAAATATCATTTAGGCCAGGGATGGTAATTGGATTGAATTAAAAATGTGTTTTTTGTGTTTCACATTTTGTTCCTGCAAAAAGTATATTTTGGTGGGGTAATATTTGATGCCTTGGGAGGATGTGTGTTGTAACATTTTTATAGCTCACTTAATTTTCGGTTTTTGCATTGCTGAATTAATGGTAGTTTTTTCTTCATTGTTACCATGTCTCCTTTGTCTGGCCAGTGTGTTTGTGTGTTTGTGTGTCTGTGTGTGTTTGCCTTAGGTCACCATTTATCTTTGTTCTCCATGCTGTGTGGCCATTTTGTGTATTTAGTGTCCATAGGCCTGCATGTGTTCTTTGTTATCCATGCCTCCTTGCTTGTTGTTAGACCATGTGGCCGGTGTCTATTTTGTGTCATTAGACAGTGTGCTTTTGTCTTAGGCCTGCATGTGTTCTTTGTTCTCCATTGCCTCCTTGCTTGCTGTTGTTTGACCATGTGGCCGACAGCCATTTTGTATACACCGTTGTGCTGCTTTACTCTTCAGAATATCAAAACTATGCACTTCAGGATATTTTAAGGCACAATGTAAAGCAATCACTCTCAAACACCTTCGTAAGTAGAATAATCAAGTTTATTTAAGGGGCAAGTTCTCAGCTAGCAAAACTAAACCACACTAATATATATATATATATATACATCAGGAGAATAACATGAGAATAATGATAAAGATATAAGCACTCTGTGAATAATTGCAAGAGTAAGTGCATATAATACGAGCACACACAATATACCTCAATGCTCAATAGCATGAAAATGACTGTAAGAGTAAGTGCATATTACGCGCGCACACACAATATACTTCAATGCTCAATAGCATGAAAATAACTGCAAGAATAAGTACACATTACGCGCGCACACACAATACACTTAATAAATTGAAAAGCTTCACCGAAAAGAGCGTCTGCATCCCTCCGCCGTACACAAAGCTGGGGAACCCAAATCAGCTGACACAGGGAGCCTCTGTTCGGGACAATCAGTCCTCCTGGCGTTGCGTCCAACCCAGGAGAGAGTTCCTAAACCAGCCCATCCAGGCCCCCAACTTTTATAGTATTTACTAACGCCCAGGAGTCTTTTCTAGAAAAAGACCCCCTCCTTTACAAATTGTGCAATCGGCGGTACCTTGTTCACCCTTCGAGACGTCTCCTCAGAACGGGCCAAGTTCCCAGGAGAGGACTCCAAGGTGAAGCTTGCATTCCTCCTTGTGTACAGGCGCATCCCCCTGTTGTTCTAACTGATAGCTCGTGGAATGTAAATAGCGCCCTTCGTACCAGGCAGATGGAGCGAAGTTGAGCAGAAAAACACCCCACCCTTCAGCTTGCCGAAGCTTGTGGAAAAACACAGAACAGTGCCTTACGCACCGGACCAGACTCGACAAAATGGAGTCGTGAACCAAAATGGAAGCGAAGGCCAATGAAAGCAGAGGCCAATGGTCCACACTCTGCACCACTGTTTACCTTGCACGTAGTGCTGCCGCATGCACGTAGTGTATGTAGCAATACATCTCCACCCTTGGACCATTTGGCCAACTTACAACTAAGTATATCCTATAAGCTGAAATGGCAATGCTCTTGGGCGAAACTGAGATAGAAGATTAGGCACACACTGAATACAACAACATAATGAAATTAAAATAACTGTTATGATAATGATTACACCAAAGATATAACGCAGTTGGCCTAAATTAGGCAGCCATCCAAAAGCCCAATCCCACCACCCCTTGTCAACATCTTGCTGCACCCCCTTCACCAACTTATGCAGGGCCTCTATGTGGGAGTTGATTGATATGGAGTGGTCGGATAAATTGAAGCAACATAATCCTTCAAAATCACTGCAGCCATGGTTGTGTTTAAGCAGTAAATAATCAATAGCAGCGCGATTCTGCAAAGCAGCTCTTCTAATTCCCTGTACATCTAATAACAGCTCAGCTAAGGCAGCTGATGTATAGTTAATATTCTTGACTACTAAACATGCAAGTTTATTAATAACTCTGGTATTATATACTGCAAGTCCTGGCACCCCTACGATAGAACTAGCTAAACTAACATATTCTGTTTTGGACAGCAATGAAATTTCAGAATCACAGTCCGTAGGTAATTGAATAGTGTCTCTGGTATAGCGAGGGTGTAGAGCAGTATCCATGGGAAACATGAGAAAGCCTAAGCGTGACCAGGCACAAGGCCCTCCGGTTAGATTGGCTGGAATATAAGTAAAAGAAAGATTACCACAAGAAAAGAGCCAACCTTTAGGCAACTTAACATTTTGAATGTGGCTGGCAGCAGGCACCACATGTTGGCAAAACATTGAATTATTTACATTCAAACAGGTTAGGTCAGTCCGTGAGTGGCACAACGTCCGTTGTGCAGCAGTTAAGTTTTTGTCTCTTTTCTCCAATTTGAGCTGAGCACATTTACCTATTTTCATAGGATCACAGGTCAATGAATAGCACACATCCCCACTTGAGATGTTAAACGTGAGTATAGATGTCATGTTCCTCCACAACCGCCTGCCCACCTCCGGGCAATGACGGCAGTACTCATAGAGTGACAGATGGGAGCGAACGTCACTCACATCCACCATTCCATCCTGGTTTGTATTGTTAAAGATGTGTAATAATACAGCAGCAGGAGTGGGCACTGCCACTAGACAAGTGGTAATCAAATCTTGAACGCTTTGCATGTTACTCATACAGAAGTGAGATATATTCAGCACTTCCTGCGCTAGATGAATCCAAACATTGTTCGGTTGATGCAGCAGCGTTGGCATCTGCGGCTGACGGTTGAATTTTTGGGCTATGAGCCCCTCCCGCTCCCCGGTGGAGTCTCCCGAACGGGCTCCATACACCACACTCATGGCACAGGCACTCCACAGGATGATCTGAAAAGAACAAAGGACAAAACACGTATTATCATTCTCGCAGATAGCATTTGTCAGCGGGAACATGTTCCCATTTGTCTTGACCAGGTCGCATAACTACCAGGACATTGTCTGGTCCAGTGGCGATGACATCAGCGGGTTGAGGAGGGTTATTTGGGGATTCAATCCACACTTTGGCCCCTGGGTTCTTGTCAGTAGATCCGAACCCTCCTTTGCCTCTCACAGTGAGAAGAGCTGGGGCGCTCCCCTTCTTAACAACACCTCCATAAACCGGCATAATGACAATTTGGGCAACGCGATCACCAGGTTGCACCACTAGGTCTGTGTCACCACTGTTCAAGAGAATGACTTTCAACTCGCCTTGGTAGTCTGCATCTATCACGCCTCCTAAAACTTGGATGCCCCTCAAGGCAAGCCCAGATCGAGGGGCGATCAGACCGTAATGCTCAGGGGGAATCTGAATTCCCACCCCAGTTTCAATCAGAGTGATGTCTCTAGGTTTCAATCGATGCATGTGTAAAGCATGTAAGTCAAGTCCTGCAGATTCTGGTGTAGCTCGATATGGGGCCAAAGCTCCTGGAGCTGTTTCCCAATACACAATGGTATTGCTCGTTGTAAACGGATTAATCTGTAAAGCAGGTGTGAGCATTCTCATGAGAGGTGTCTCAGCATTTGTAAGGGGTCGGTTGTTCAAAATTTGCAAAGCATCATACAAATTATCTCTCCACCCCTTCAGTGTCCCATCATTCAGTTTACGCAATTGTTCTTTCAGCAACCCATTCATTCTCTCAATCAGTCCCGCTGCTTGTGGGTAGTAAGGTATGTGAAAAATCCACTCAATATTGCGTTGTGCACAATAGTCCTGCACTAGTCTGCCCTTGAAGTGGCTGGCGTTATCACTTTGAATCTGGAGTGGCACTCCATAGTACAGAATCAACAGATCTAGTGTTTTCAGGGTGCTCTGCTGAGTTGCGCGCTTGCAGGGAAAGGCTATGAGATAACCAGAGTAAGTGTCTACCACGGTGCAGGCATACTGACACCCTCTGCTCACTGGCATTGGTCCAATGTAATCAATCTGCCAAATCTGTCCTGGCAATTTACCTCTACCTAGCTGGCCTCTCACCACCTGTGGGACCGGTCTGTGCTGTGCATGCTGACAAATGGGACATTCAATGATCGCTGTTTTAATCAAATCTAGGGGAAGATGCATCCCTCTAATCTCAGCCCACCTGTGAGTAGCCTTTTCTCCAAGATGTCCGCATTTCTGGTGTGCCCATTTAGCCATTCCCACCAAATCAGAACTCTGCGCCTCCACTTCAGCCTCTTGAATCTTGGCTCGATCGTCTGCAAGACAATTGAACCATCGGTCTAATGAATCAGTTGGACAGTGAGCGTCCACATGATAGACAGTCACGGTGCTTTGAGGTAACATTTCCCAGATCTCCTGCCATAACTCCTTCCCCCATACCTCTTTGTTATGGATTTTGTACTGATGTGCATGCCACGTGGGGAGCCAAGTAGCTAACCCATTGGCGGTAGACCAGGAATCTGTATAAATGTGACATTTTCCGGGTAGCTCCTGTTTTAAAGCCTGATACACGGCATAAAGCTCTGCATACTGGCTACTTTTTCCCTGTCCTGTAGTTGTCAAAAGCTTCTTGGTAACAGGATTATAGGACACTGCCTTCCAGTGCCTTTTCGCTCCAACATATTTTGCTGAACCATCTGTGAACCACACATGTTTTTTGTCATCTGCAGACAAGTCTGCGAACGGCTGGCCCCACCCTACTGGGGATTCACACACTGAAGGTACATCATGCAACATTTCGGAATTCTCCACTGGAGCCTGCGCTACCTGCTCATGCAAAACGGCGGTCCCTTTTGGACCCGCTCGTGCCCTGTCCTGGACATACCATTTCCATTTTATAATGCTGGCTTCTTGCGCATGTCCAATTCTATGAGTTTTTGGGGAACTCATCACCCACTGCATGATGGGAATTTCAGGCCTTAAAATCACATTGTGTCCCAGTGTAATTTGCTCAGTATCAACCAGGGCCCAATAGCAGGCCAGCAGCTGCTTCTCAAAGGGAGTATACCGCTCTCCTGCCTCAGGTAACTTCTTTGTCCAAAATCCCAGGGGCACCCTCTTTCTTCCTTGTTTTTGCCATAAACTCCAATTGGCATACTGCCCCTGGACTGTCACATTCAATTCAATGTCTCCCTCTCGAATCGGCCACAAATCCAAAGCATGCTGAATGGCGTCTTTCGCCAATTCAAACGCGCGCTGCTCCTGCTCTCCCCATTCAAACGCATTTTTCTTTCGTGTAACTTTGTACAATGGGGCCAAAATTTGAGACAAATGGGGTATATGTTGTCTCCAATACCCGAATAGCCCAATAAAACTCTGGGCTTCCTTCCGATTTCGCGGTACTGCGAATTCCTTAATCTTTTGTTTCACTTTTGGCAACACTTCTCTGTGTCCCTGATTCCACTGAATGCCCAAAAATTTCACGCTCTGAGACGGTCCCTGCACTTTCTCGGGGTTAATCTCCCACCCTTGATTCTGCAAATGTTCCACCACCCTGTCTAGCTGAATTTGCACCTGTTCTTGCGTCTCTCCCTGCATCATCACGTCATCTATATAGTGGGAAATTTGCACTCCAGGAACCACTGGTACTTCATCCAAATGCTCTGCCACCAGCCGGTGGCAGATAGTGGGGCTATGTAAATACCCCATGGGTAATCTACAGAAGGTGTACTGACGCCCCGCCCATTGGAATGCCAGCTGAGGCTGGCTCTCAGTAGCTATTGGTATCGTAAAGAAGGCATTGGCAATGTCAATGGTTGCATACCAAGTCCCACTGTGTTTCTGTATGTTCTCAATCAAGGTAATGGTGTCTGGGACCGCTGCAGTCAGAGGAGGTGTATGTTTATTCAATTGGCGATAATCAATGCAAATCCTCCAACTGTTATCACTTTTACGAACAGGCCAGAGGGCATTATTCCACGCAGTGGTGATGGGAACTATTACCCCGGCCTCTAGTAAATCATGTATGGTCCGGCTAATCTCCTCATGTCCTCCCGGTATTCTGTACTGTTTCATTTGAATCACTTTAGTAGCTTGGGGAAGTGTTACCGGAGGAATCTTCAACAGCCCCACCCTTGCGGCGGCTATTGATATAAATCTTTTGGAACCAAATTGATAACATCCATCTTCCAAATGTAGGGTCATCCCTTTCAAAATGTCAATTCCAATAATGTATTCGGGAATGGGCACAATCAGGACAGTGTATTCTCTCTTTGGAAGTCCCCCTATTTTCATGGGAACCACTATCTGCACTGCCGGGGTTTCTTTTCCGCCCAATCCCGTAATGGTGAAGTACTGTCCCCTGAATTTTCTCGGATTGCCATGAATCAAAGTGGCCTCCGCTCCGGTGTCAACGAGGGCTCGAACTTTTTGAACATTTCCACGTTTCCAATAAATTTCTACTTTGACATGAGGTCTGTTATCTTTGCGAGCCCATCCCTGCACCGGAGTTTGGCCTGTTTCCTAATCTATTTTCACTCTGCGCACATCAGAGTCTGCCCAAGTCAAATCTGGATACAGTTTGCGGTAATTCTCAGGGAACTCCTCCTCCCTGTCTCTGCTTCGCAACCTCTCTGAGCTTACCAGCTCCCTCTCCCACTCTCTTCCTCGAGTTTTCCCAGAACCTGTCAGTTCTCGGTCTCTCTCCCTGCTCCGGGTTCCCTCTGCGCTTCGGTGCTCTTCCTCCCAATTTCCGTCCTCTGGGGATCTCTCTCTACTGTGGGGTTTTCTCCCTCTCTCTCCCTTTTCACCCTCACGCTCCTCCCCTCCTGCCTTTCTCTGGTTCACCACTTTGTTATCCTTCTTGTTCCCTTTCCTACTCCCCTCCTTTTTATCCAAACCGCGTTTGTGATACATTTCCCACATGTCCTTGGTGCTTATCCCATCAATTTCATTCCTGGTCACCCCATCTCGCATCAAGGCCTGAAACATGTCTCGCCTTGTCACCCTGTTGTTATCAGTACGATTCTCAGACCGTGAATTCCTCTCTGGCTTAGCCCATTCTCCTAAATCACTTAACTCACGCACCGCTTCTACCACCTGAGACAATGGGTTACCTGTCTGATTAATTAACAAAGTCATGATGACATGCTTATATGCAGGAGGAGCGGCCCTAATCAGCCGGTTTCGCACAGACACACTTAAAATTCCATTCATCAAATCATGGGCATTACCCATAAAGATAGCTGTTTTCATCCCTTCTTCCTTCAATCTCTGTACTGCATCTCTCAAAGTGTACCAAGGTTTATCATTAGGCGGCCAGTCTGACTCTGTCGGATACTTCTGAGCACACCCTTGCGCCGCTAGCTCTAACAAATTGGTCATGGGACCATTCCCTGGATAGGTTCTAAACTCATTTTGAATAACCGGGTCTGTACTTAACATACAAAGCCTCGGGGCGTCGCCGTGATCCAATTGGACCCCCTGGCCCCCCATATCGTGCACCCGCACCAACCACGTAAGCAATGTTTCCCCAGACCTCTGTCGAAATCTGTCTATCACATCACTTAGTTCTTGCTGTGTATAATCCTCCAGGGCATCCAACATCACCCCTCCAGGATTAGCTGGGCTATGCTGTAACTTTCGCCGATATATGGGCTGCGCACGGACAACATTCCTGCGCTCTGTCTTCTCCTGTCTAACATCTTGGCAGTCATCGCCCCCGGACCCTTCTGAAAAATCAGATGTATCCCAGATGTTTCCATCCCAAAATTCAGGGTCAAAGGCTAATCCTGCCTGAGAGATAGCTAAATGCACCTTCTTTTTATTAACTTTCCCTCTTCGTTTCTTGTGTTTATATTTAGCTACGCTAACAGCCGTTCTCTCTGCAACCAGTTGGTACATTTCCAACTTATCACTTAATAATTTATTTTGACAAGCTAGCATGGTAGAGGAATTTCGGGCTTCCACTAACTCCTTCTCCAGCTGCTCGTGATCTTTTTGTAACTGTAAACATTTTTCATACAACTTTCGGTACGCAGAAAGCAAGATCCAGCCTCGCCTCCCCAACGCACAAACCTCCCTTCCCTTGTCAATCGACACTTTCCGTAAACAAATGAGAAGATCTTCAGGTTCCACATTTAACATACACGCATTCCAATTTTCACACAAACCAGCACAACGTGACCATTCCTGAGCTAATAATTTATACGGAGCAGTTTCCCACCCCGGTATCTCTATGTCTGGATTTGCTACCTGAGAACCTGCTTTTGAGCTCGCTTTGATCTTATTAAGCATTTTCCCTTTTTTTTTTTTCGAATCCTGCCGACTACGCCAATTTGTGCTGCTTTACTCTTCAGAATATCAAAACTATGCACTTCAGGATATTTTAAGGCACAATGTAAAGCAATCACTCTCAAACACCTTCGTAAGTAGAATAATCAAGTTTATTTAAGGGGCAAGTTCTCAGCTAGCAAAACTAAACCACACTAATATATATATATATATATATATACATCAGGAGAATAACATGAGAATAATGATAAAGATATAAGCACTCTGTGAATAATTGCAAGAGTAAGTGCATATAATACGAGCACACACAATATACCTCAATGCTCAATAGCATGAAAATGACTGTAAGAGTAAGTGCATATTACGCGCGCACACACAATATACTTCAATGCTCAATAGCATGAAAATAACTGCAAGAATAAGTACACATTACGCGCGCACACACAATACACTTAATAAATTGAAAAGCTTCACCGAAAAGAGCGTCTGCATCCCTCCGCCGTACACAAAGCTGGGGAACCCAAATCAGCTGACACAGGGAGCCTCTGTTCGGGACAATCAGTCCTCCTGGCGTTGCGTCCAACCCAGGAGAGAGTTCCTAAACCAGCCCATCCAGGCCCCCAACTTTTATAGTATTTACTAACGCCCAGGAGTCTTTTCTAGAAAAAGACCCCCTCCTTTACAAATTGTGCAATCGGCGGTACCTTGTTCACCCTTCGAGACGTCTCCTCAGAACGGGCCAAGTTCCCAGGAGAGGACTCCAAGGTGAAGCTTGCATTCCTCCTTGTGTACAGGCGCATCCCCCTGTTGTTCTAACTGATAGCTCGTGGAATGTAAATAGCGCCCTTCGTACCAGGCAGATGGAGCGAAGTTGAGCAGAAAAACACCCCACCCTTCAGCTTGCCGAAGCTTGTGGAAAAACACAGAACAGTGCCTTACGCACCGGACCAGACTCGACAAAATGGAGTCGTGAACCAAAATGGAAGCGAAGGCCAATGAAAGCAGAGGCCAATGGTCCACACTCTGCACCACTGTTTACCTTGCACGTAGTGCTGCCGCATGCACGTAGTGTATGTAGCAATACAACCGTCAGTGTGCTTTTGCTAGAGGACTGTATGTGTTCTTTGTTCTCCAATGAACCTTGCTTGCTGTTGTTTTTGTAGTTGTTTGACCATGTGGCCAGTGGCCATTTTGTGCAGTCTGCCAGTGTGCTTTTGCTATAGGCCTGCATGTGCTCTTCTTTGTTATCCAGGCTCCTCCTTGCTTGTTGTTTGACCATGTGGCTGGTGGCAATTTTGTGTAGCCTAGCCAGCCTGTGTGCTTTCTCCATAGGCCTGCATGTGTTCTTTGTTCTCCAATGCCTCCTTGCTTGCTGTTGTTGTTGTTTGACCATGTATCCAGTGGCCATTATGTCTAGCCAGTCAGTTTGCCTTTGCCATAGATCGGCATGTGTTTTTTGTTCTCCATGCTCTTTGCTTGCTGTTGTTTGACCATGTGGCCGTTAACCATTTTGTGAAGCCAGCCAGTGTGCTTTTGCTCTAAGCCTGCATGTGTTCTTTGTTGTCCATACCTCCTTGCCTGTTGTTTGACCATGTGGCCGGTGGCCATTTTGTGTAGCCAGCCAGTGTGCGTTTTCCATAGGTCTGCAGCTCTTCTTTGTTGTCCATGCCTCCTTGCTTGTTGTTGGTTGACTATGTAGCTGGCAGCCATTTTGTGTAGGCAGTTAGTGTGCTTTTGAAAAAGGCTTGCATGTGTTCTTTGTTCTCCAAAGCCTCCTTGCTTGCTGTTGTTGTCTGACCATGTGGCCGGGCCGGGGCCATTTTGTGTAGGCAGTCAGTGTGCTTCTGCTTTTGCCATAGCCCTGCATGTTTTCTTGTTCCCAATCCCTCCTTGTTTGCTATTGTTAACATTGTTTGACCATGTGACTGGTGCCCATTTTGTGCAGCCAGCCAGTGTGCTTTTGCTACAGATCTGCAAGTGTTCTTCTTTGTTGTCCATGCCTCCTTGCTTCTTGTTTGACCATATGGCTGGTGCCCATTTTGTGTAGATAGTCACTGCCATAGTCCTGCATGTGATCTTTGTTGTGGCCATGCCTCCTTCCTTGTTGTTGTTGGTTGACCATGTGACCGGTGTCCATTTTGTACAGCCACCCAGTGTGTAAATCCTTTTTTTCTAGTTTTCAAAGCCATTTTCTAGGGAGATTAATAAGAGAGGGTTATGCTTTTTTGTTTTTGTTCATTTTTTACCTTTCTCCAATATAAGTTTAATATGCTTGAGTATCATTGTTCTATATATATGAGCAGTGTTTAATATTATATACACCTTTTCCATTTTTCACCTTGCCTACCAAATCCCAATGGGTTCCTCATAGTCTCCTGGTGCATCAGCAATTATTTTTTTTAATTTGCTTTTATTTATTATTTATTTGTTTATTTCTTACCTTTTTTAATTTTTTTAAAATGTTGTTATTTTTTTTTTTACATTATCCCTCCATCCACCCCTTGTCTGTCATAGGTGCCTGCAGCATGTACACAGGAATTCATCTTTTAAGGATTATTCCATTTCCCCCTGGACCATCGTGCCTGCCATAGGCGCAAACCTGCATTTATTTTTTAAGGATTATTCAATTTTCCCGTAGTCCCTCTGCCTGCCATAGGCACACCCCGGCATTAATTTTTTAAGGATTATTCCCTTTTCCCCTTGACCCCATGCCTGCCATAGGCAGGATTATGCAATTTTTCCTCGACTTGGTGTCTGCCAAAGGCGCGCGCCAGCATTCATTTTTTAAGGGTTGCACCATTTTCTCCGGGAACCTCCTGCGTGCCACAGATGTCTCCCTTTAAATGCACCTGGAGCAAAAAGTTACATCTGTATGTTGTTATGCTGATTAAAAATGAAATATTATGTTATGGTACTGTGGTTTGACTTTTGAATGGATACCCTAAACACACTAAATTATATTGGCTGTGCTATGAATAATTCAAGCAGCAAAAATTCCATATTTCACTAAATTATTTTCTTGCTTGTTTGCTTTTAGGTGCACAAGAGATATCAGCCACAGAGTACCGCCAAAGAGCAGGCTGGCACAAAGTGATGAAAAGCACAACATGTGAGTCCTCCTGTCTTTTCTGCTTGTAGTGCTTAGTGCCACTGGCAACAGACAGAGCTTGTAGATGGCCCCATAGAAGAATGTGCTGCCACGAAAGTGGCCAGAGAGGAGGAGAAGTAGAAGCAGATTTCCACCACTGCCACCCCAAACAATTTTCAGGAAATGGTGCCTGCCGTACAGTCCTCCAGCCAGCAAGCTGGGAGCTCACTCCCGCATTAACAGTACCACTCCAACCTAAGCCCACATCCATGTCTCTTAATGAGGCAGCCACTGCAATCATGGCGACGAGCAGTGAATCTGAATTGGAGTTGTTTGAGCCTCAAACCAGTACCCAAGCGTCACAGGAAACTGAGCAAAGTGGACAACAGGAGCTGCAGCCAGCGATAGTAGATTTTCTTGAAGTAGGAGCAGAACAGGAGGTTGAGTTTCCTGCTGAGCAAGATGTACCTCTTCTGAGAACCATTAGCTTCCTGATATCCAGCAAGAAAAAGGACGGGACTCCACCATCTTCTCCAAACCCCCCTTCCGATGATTTGGATTGGATCCTGGCTGAGTCAAAGACCGACCACGAGCGACAAGAAAAAAGGAAAGTTCCTGAAAGCCTTTCAATTAGGAAGGGAATGAGGTTGACGAACCACTTATTGTCATGGAAGCTGGCTTAAAAGTCACCAACATTACCCCTTCTATTCAAACTGCACCGAGGGATGTGTCACAGGTACCACCACCGCTAGCTTCCATTTTTGTAAGGCCCCTGTTGAGGCATACATCCACCATTATAGCAGTCAAAGTACGCACTGCAGCGAGGCAATCTATGGTACACTGACCTACCTCCAGTTCTTTGGGCACTGGCACCAGTGGCCCACTAAGAACGTTCTCCTTCCCAATTGGTGCTTCTTTACTGTTAGCAAGCAGGAGTTTAAAATGGCGATATGCTCCATTTGCCATGAATTTGTTCATCAAAGTAAGCCTGGTTCACACTATGGTAGTGAAGGGCAAACAAGTCTTATGAATAAACATTACGCAATCGGATGAGAACCTTAAAAAATTGCTGCAGGTGGTAGTGGTGATGAGAGGGGGGAATCAACTCCGATCACAGTTGGAGGTGAGGGTGATGAGGAAGAACAGGTTGACAGCTTTACGCAAAACAGCCCTGTCCCCAGCAGTGCGCCAGTATTACCCACCTCAGCAACCTCAAAATGGCACGAGTCAGATGGAGACACCACAACATTGTCAGAGACACCAGATCCTCGGGGTCTGCGCACGTTCCCAACACGTCCACCACTGAACAGCTCCAAGACTCTGATAGATAAATCACAGAGGCTAAGAGAGTTCAAGAGGGTAAGAGGGGATTAGGAAGGGAAACAGCTGGGAAGGAGACCTGTAGTAAGAAAAAGGTTAGAACACACAATATGAAAATTATATCTCCTGAAATCAATACTAGACTATGATTCTAAGCATAGTCATTCTGAAAACATGAACAATCTAAGAATTAAGTTTAAAATGACTAAGTTTCAAGATGGCCGGATACTTGTAAGGGAATCAAGATGGATTAAATGAAAACTTTCTTATTCAAGTACTTTCCTTTACATGAGAATCAGAAAAACGTTCTGACTAAATTTTAAACCAGTCATATAAATCCTTTTTTGAGAACGCATACTAGGACCATACAATATTGCATCTAGACACTTTATTCTTCTGTGTACTCTTAAAATGTTTCAACACAAATTGCGCATATTTTAGATTTATATATATATATATATATATATATATATATATATATATATATATATATATATATATATTAAACACCATAAAAGGATTGTGCACCATGAATAACACAATATGGATTCAGGAAAAACAAATCACATAACTTGTCAACTCGAATATTACATGATAAATATCTTAGAATAGTGGCATACAATAAACAACATGAATTAAACTCGAGGAGAGAATCGTGCGTCTTGCTGATTCCTAAACCACGATGTAAATGCCAATAAATGACAGCTCACAATGAATAACAAGATCAAAGTACAATGAAACGAATCGCACGTCTTTTGCCAATTCTTAAGCCACCATGTAAATGTCAAGAAGTGGTAGCACGCAATGAACAACAAAGTTAAAACACCATAAAGCGAATTGCGCGTCTTGCCGATTCTTAAGCCACCATGTAAATGTCAAGAAATGGTAGCGTGCAATAATTAACAAGATTAAATTATCATGAAACGAATCACGCGTCTTGCCGATTCGCAAGTCACCCTGCAAATGTCACAAACACTCAAGTGCATATTTCACACGCGCAAAGTACTCTCTCAAATCATAAAAGAATTAGGCCCAAGAACATAAGAGTTCTCGATAATGGCGTCGGGAGGCCAGCCCAACCATCGTCTTACCGCCCAGAACAAGGATCTCCAAATGAAGAATGAAATTCAGATGTCTGGAAGATCAAATAGGTCACCAGGACAGAGGCTCAGGAAGTAGCTGCTGCTCTGCACCGGGACCTCTGAATAGAGAGCACTTGGAGCTGGGCTGGCTCCTTTTTATAGAGTCTTGGCCCAGCCTACAACCACACCCAGGCATGTTGCCGGGAAAGTCTCTAGAAGGCCCTGGAAAGGGACCACACTCTAACACACTCTGAAAGCCTAACAGCATTTGTAAGCACATTAAAAATAAGTCTTCAGGATTGAACTCTGCAATGCAAAAGGTTAAATAACAACATATCAGCACAATGCATAAATTACGTTGTTTTGAGAGTGCTGGGTTTTTGCATTCTAGTCGCCGATAGAGCGCGCACTGCCCTGGTGTGGACAAACATACAGTGGCTGCCCCAAGATGCACATTGAGTCTACTACCTCCTAGTCCTGCATCAGTGGCACTAGAAAAGAAAACAATTGAGGCTACTATTACGGGAATGTTTAGGCAGGAGAAGCCTAATGGCAGGTTTGTACAACAGGAAGCTGGCTAAAAGCACTGAACCTCATCCCTATTCCACTGAACCTCATCCCCTTTTCCTTAGTGGAAAGAGTGGAATTTTTAGAATGTGTGGTAGCCTTAGGCTCAAAATGGAAGGTTCCAATCTGGACCTATTTTGCCAGAGTTGCTGTTCAAGTGCTCCATCACAAAGTGCTGCAATTGGATGGACAAATCTTTGCAGCAGAGTTCTGTTCACACAATCCACCCGATGACAGACAAATGGACCAGTTGTCAAGCAACTGATTACATGTGTATCACTGCACACTGGATCTCTTTTTGGGGGCTTACACAACAGCTATCTAAAGGTCTCAGTGCTGAAGAAACTTTTAAGGGCGTTGGGCGGCATGGAACAGTAGCCGTTCTCTATGGAGAAATCCCATACAGCTGCAAACATCTGGGAAGACTTTCATAGCAAGGTGTTTGAATGGCTGCGACCCAGAAGCTTCAGAATTGGATTTGTTACCTCAGACAATGGCAGTAATATAGTTAAGGCCATGCAGACAGTGGGTGTTTTGCCATTGGTGCTTTGCATCAAAATGGTTGTGCAGGACTTTCTAAAAAAAGAAGACATAGTAAGCAACGTACTGACACATTCAAAAGATTATGGACTCATTTCAATCATTCTTTTAAAACCCGGAAGGAGTTGAGGATCATTCAGTGTGCTAATAGAGTACCAGTCACAGCCCTCATGCAGGAGGTACCAACACACTGGAACTCAACCTATGACATGTTGCAACTTCTGTTTGAGCAGTACAAACCAATCAATGACTATGTCATTCAATGATGAGGAAATGCAATTGAGTAAAACATGACCATGGAGGTGGACAAATGGGGACTGGTTGAATGCCTAACACAGATGCTACTTCCTCCTTACATTTTCTTACAGGAAGTCCGCATAAAGGACAGTATGATGTGCCAAGCAATCCCATTGTTGCATCTTCTACAGGACCTGCTAAAAAGGTGCTGCAAAGATGCACCAGTGTGAACTGAGAAGCACATGAGTTGGTTGAGAGCTTAATCCTTTGCTTGGCTATTAATCCAATGCTACAAAGAAACATTGTGTCATCTAAAGTGTTCACGTGTACCACAATACTTGATTCACAGTATAAAAAAATACTGACCACTTTCATTCCTTTTTCAGAAAGGGATGTTTCATTATACAAGACATGGATTGTTGAGCAAGTGAAAGACCTGGAAGAGGAGCGGCTGAAATTTAGAGTCCTGTGCAGAAGTTCTGATGTGCAGCCTTAAACCTCCAGAGAGGACAGTGCTGTTGTCCTGCAGCCAACACCAGCAACAAGAACACCAGTAAAAACCGCAACAGAAGAATCAGACCCAACCTCTGTAATGGCTTGGTTTCAAGCGGCAGAGCTTAAGTCAAGTACGAGGTGAATGCAAAACTGGTTGAGCAAGTGGCAGCCCCAATGACCATTCAGAAGTTGTTTCAGGACTACCTGGATGACCTAAGGTCAACGTGGAACAAAACCCATTGGTCTGTTGGCATCGGAAGAAGCGCCAATGGCCATAGCTCAGCAGGCTGGCAATAAAATATCTGACTTGACTGGTAGCCAGGGTGTCTGCTGAGCATGTGTTCAGTGCAGCTGAGGCAGTTGTCACAGTCAAAAGGACCAGTCTGTTGCCTCAAAACATGGAGACAGTGACTATGATTAAAATGAACCAACACTTCATACCACACAATTACACAGTTTCTGAAACACCAGAGGAGGAGGATGAGGGCAATTTGTCAGAATCAAGTGCATTCTCTGACCAAATTTTGGGCGAACCCTCTAAGTTTGAGGACAAACTCACTTCTCTGACTGTATAGTAACACAGAACTTTCAGAATATTGTTGGACTACTTTGCCAAAATAAAATACATATAGCTAGAGGAACATTATATATTTTGTTTGTGTCTGACTGATGCAGCCCTACCATTTTAGGCACATGTATAGCCAAGCTGGAGTTGGACCAGTGTGCAGTGAAGAAGCCTACCCATTTCCTTCAAAGACATTGGAGACAATGTCTGCCTCCGTCCCTTGCCTATTCTTCTTTTTTTTTTACATCCTCCAGCAGGGCTAGCCCAGTAAAGATCATTTGATTTACAACACTGCCAAATTGCCAATGTGTTACTTCCATCAAAAGAAGAGGTACAATTGTGTACCACTGTGCTTCAATTGGAACGGGTAACTATTGCACAAATGAGTGATATATAATATTGAGTGATTGTGAGTGATGATTGATGATTCATGTGTTGGTAGACAGTGAGGGAGTTGTTTAACTAATTTGTAAACTTGATTTAGATTATTTTCAATGTTTGGGGGGTTGATGGGTGAGTTTGCCTGAAGGTGATTGGCTCTTTCACACTTAGCTAGACTTATGTGCATGGTCCACTCCTTGCTGTACTGTTTTATCTGATTCTTCAGAGACCAGACTAGTCAGTTTGGTTAACTGATACAAACCTGCACAAAATGCTTAAATTTTTTTGCTATTCTTGTTTATCAAGAGCACTGCACTTCAGGTCTATCTCTCTCAATGTCATTTGGGTCAGGAGTCAGACTGATTTGTTACTCTGAGTCAGGACGTATGGTGGGACTACCTCAACAGCCAGAAGAAGGAAGTTATCTTCTTCAAAAGGAAACCTAACTAACATGATGATGACCCTAAGAGGCTTACTTAGTCCTGTAGATTGGAGAGAGGTGCATGGATTTGGGAAATGCTGAGTAGTGTGCTGGCTCAAATAAAAATCAAACTACCCTATTAAGTGATTGTGGTTGAGGGGGCTGTAACTAGAGAAAGGCATGTGATGATATTACATCATCAGCATCACATGAAGGACACACTCGGTTAATATGTCATGAAAGTTGTGAGATTGATCAGCCAAGTACATGCAGCTACTTGTCTGGGATTGATATGAAAATGGCACTATCTTCTCACTAAATCACACATGAGTCATCATGATTGATTGCAGCAGCCTATGCCCTTGCTCTGACTCTTGGTTCAGTCCTCATGAAGCTTACCTTCTGTCCTTCACCTTGACTCTACAATATCGTTACTGCTTTACAATCCAGAGTCTTCTCTTCTCCTGAAAGAAAGGTGAAAGCTCCACCACACTCCTGCTTAACTTACCAGACCAGTTCAGCCAGGCACCCAAGATGGACATTCCGAGAAGAATGCAGATGCACTGTCCAATTTGGCATTTATATACAGTATAAATTTACTTTTAACAATCATATTTTTCAGAACTGTGTGCGTTCAATCACTCCTCCATAATTTATATTTTTTTAGAGCCTAGATGAAAGAACATTTACATATATAATAACTTGGGATTCTGCAGCAGAAAGACTGTTTGCAATGCATTTAATTAACTGTCATTCTTTCATTTCCTTCCACAACATATTTGATGATGATGATGTGCTGCTCATCACCCTAATTCATATTGTTGTTGTTGTGTAGTGTTTGTCTTTATCACACCTTTCCCCAACTCCCCTTTCCAATCCATTCATTAAACCTCTAACCCTCTTCCCCCAGGCTGTGGGCTTTATTGAGATGCAATGAAATGTACACCATAAATGGGTCACACGCTTGTTGGGGCAGTTGTGGTGAAAGGGACAACAACTCACTGTGGGATCTTCTAGTATCTGAACAATAGCCCACACCAGCCCCACTCACCTACCTACGCATAAAAGGGATCCATAATTTAGATATATACCATCAGTCACCAACATTATCATTCAGATCTTGTGTTGCATAAATGCTTAAACTTGTCCCCTCCTGAATCCACTTCTCCTGACTCAGTGATTTTGATAAAATACTAGCTCCCCATTGCTCATTGTCATAATATCAGGTCTTTGTGCAAGTTGGTAGTCTTGTCTCAGTCTTTGTAGAGTTATGATATAAATAAGTAACTCACTAATTCTGTGTTTTCTTTTAATCTAGTTATCTGTGATGGATAATTCTTCTGATTAATCCTACATTTAGAGTTCACCTAGGGTGGAGTGGGACCTCGCTTGTAATTTCTTCCCTGTTAGTGTGCTTCCCTACTACTACAACCACCCCTATTAAGAAGGCACCTGGGAAACCCTGCAGTAAGGTTTTGGAAGATTGAGAGAGGTAGCAGCCATCACTTCATCTATCCAGGTAAGAAAACTACAAAGTGAAGTGAACTACTTTAGTTATTAACTAACTTCTATTGAAGATTAAGATGTTGTTTATTTAAGGTTGTTGTAGGTGATATAGGCACAGGCAATGACATACCCCGTTACAGCTAGTGGTCAATATACTTACAGAGGGTAATAGGACAAAAGTATGACTAACTGATATACCCTTTGATAAGCAGATTAAAAATAAAAACATGCTGCACTAAAAATCAACAGTACAAAGTAAAACACCCAAAAAAGATTTCAGGCATAAAGTAACATAATAATTTCCCTTTAATTTTTCTTAACAATAATAACCAGTCTTTTTTACCCACAACAGGCCCTCTCCCCAAGAAAATATCACCACGTCCCCAACCAATGTCCAAAAGAATATCCAAACTAAAGCAAAGTCCAATTTCCTGTTCCCTTCTTAATTCCCATCATCTCTACCCATAACAAAAGTCCCTCCCACCAAAACAAAAAATATAAAAAGGGCATCAGAGAGCATAATTTATTTGGGCACAAAGGCTTGCAACCTCTTGGTAAAGCAGCACCAGTTTGCAAAGCATGCAGCGATGTAAGCACTCTGCGGAGGAGGGTCAGCAGTGGTGGATGAGGAGGATCCAAGCTGCTGGAGGGGCTGTCGATGCTGAGGCCAGGATGGAAGCGCTGACAGCTGCTTGGAGGAACCGGGACACAGTGTAGGGACAGATGCCTCAGCCTCCTTCTCCTCCAGACCCACTAGCCGACAATATTCTGTTTGGACGGTCTCCATCTGGTGCCACTGCAACCAGGCTGCTATCTCCTGCCGAGATAGTGGTGGACCAGTAGGAGTAGCTATATCAAGAAAGAAAAAAAGAAAAATAGTAAATAATGCTGTGTGCAAACACTTGTTTATATAGAGGCACAGTAGCAGTCCGTTGCTGGTCTCTTAGGGTCTTTGGAATTTGTGATGTGATTAGCCACACCGCAAGGTTTTCCCCACACATTTCTCACATAAAAGCAATGACTGGCTGCAGCAAATTAAGCCAGAATACCACCAGATTAAAACTAAGTGATTGTTTCTTTTGAATGATTTCCTAGTAAAACTAAACAGACACTTTGTGCCTCATTACAAGGCTGGCCGTATTCAGACTCCCAGCCCTGCGGTGGCAGTCAGGACCATTGCTGCTGTTGCAGTCCGACAGCCACATAAAGACCCTGGTGGTGAGAACGCCAGGGTTATGCCAGCACTGCCGGGATCCTTCCTCCCGATGGCCTGGCGGTGGCGGAGATCGTAATCCATCATGGTAGTGCCTCATGTAGCCCTGCCCTGCAGATTACAACCTCGTTCTCTGCCAGCGTTTTCATGGTGGTTTTACCACAATGAAAAGACTGGGGAGAACAAGTGCAGGGGGCCACAGAGGGCCCCCTGCACTGCTCATGCACTTGACATGGGCAGCGCAGAGGTCCCCCTACCCAGCACCATCGCAAGATTCACTGTCTGCATTGCAAGGGTGCTGGTCACCGTGTGGGCTACAGCATTGCCGCCGGCTCGATTACGAGCAGGGACAATGCTGTAGCCTGTTTCCTGCTAGGATGAATGGCCTAGTGGGAAACTCCTAATAGGTCCAGCATGGTGGTCACCATCATAGCAGCGGCACCCTGTCGGGAGTTTGGCGGACAGGCTTTCCTGTCCGCCAAACTCAAAATGATGGCCTTTATGTCTAGAAAGAAAAATAAATTACCTCTGATTAATGATTAAGACCTTGTGCACTATGCAGCACAATTAATAGTATTCTTGTTGTGCTAAATAAATGGAGGCATGCTAATGCGTCTAGTACTTTGCTACTCTCTACAGTCTGCAGCTGGGGCAGCTGCAATTAACAATTTATTACTTACTTTAATTCCAATGACCTGCTCTTCTCCAACTGTCTTTCAATTCTATACTGACTCCAAAGAAGCAGATGAATAATAATAATACTATATCACACGTCGTGTATAAAACGCAGATGTCTTGTCTGCCTTAAGTAGACAGTGAGAAAAATTATGCACTGCAGTATAGGAAAAGGAACGATATATAGATTTTCTTTGGCATGTTCTTCACGAAGTATCCCTTCTGCCAAACTCTAAATCAGGCTCTTAGTTCCACTTTACTTCCTGGCCTCACCCTCCACCACAAATTATTTTCAACAAATAGCTTCTCTTGACAGTAAGGAAACTTACTCTACTGCAGGGTAAGTTAGACAAATTAGGGTAGGTAGAGGTTTTGCTGTATTCAATAGTGGGGTGTCACTGACCATGATTTGCTAAGGTTTGGCTTATTCAGTCACTGTAATTGACGAACAACGGAAGGGAAAAACTTGAGCAGGCATAAATCTGTTACGGAAGAAGCCATGAAATACCTACATAAATCACTCAGCCAGATAATGTCGCGCCGCGTGGTGCGGCGCGAGCCGAATGTTCGGCACAAGCCGGGCGTTCGGCTGGGGCCGCACAGCGCGTTTCTAAAACGCAGCGCGCCCCCAGCCTTTCATGCACTTTTCGAGGCCCCAGGCATTGCATGGGGCCTCGCTCTGTCGTTTTCCACCGCCTTGCTGGGGTCTCCTGACCCCTCTTACCTGTTCTTCTTTCTTGTCCTCTTTCTTTTCTTCTTTCTGGGGTCTTTTTGTTGTACTTTTTTTATGTCTTCTTCCCTTCCCAGGTTACCTTTCTCTTCCCAGCATTCATTGTTCCCTATTCTCTATGGTTTCTATTCTGTTTTGTCCTATGTACCTCTCCCTGTCTAATATGGTGTCCTTTTACTTCCTGTGGGTCACTTCCTGTCTTTTGGTATATAAGGGCTGTGTTTTCTTCATTTCCTTGCGCTGCAACACTTTCTGCTCAGATAGTGTCTTCGCTCCTGATTTCCTCGCCTTTTTGGTTCTGGATTTCATCGCCCTGTGTTTCCTGAATTTTGTTCTTTTTGATTCCTGCTTTTTGTTCTTGTTTTTCAGGAGTCCTCCTGTTTAGAGGTTTTTTCCCCTTTTGTTCTAAGGGTTTTTTTCCCTCTGGCGCTATTTTCTGAAGGCCACGGTCTGTTCTTGGCGTCTCCATCACCTACAGCACCGTGGCTACCAGAAAGAGTCGCCCCTTTTTGGGCCAAAGCCGAACATCGAAGATCCACGCCACTAGATCTGCAAATTCCAGGCGCAAGCAGCACGTGAGTCGTGACAGATTGCAGCGCCCAACCATTCCGACGTCCTCAAACACCATGGATAATACAGCGGCGGCTGCTGCAGATTCTGATCAATCTCTTTTGACCACGATTCAGCAACAAGCTCAGGAATTGCAACAACTACGCAATGAAAATGCTGCGTTACGACAGGCTTTGGCTCTCCGCACTAGTGATGTTCCGACTATCTCCGCTTCTACCCCTCGTGTCTCCGGCGAACCAACCAAGCTTCGTGAGTTCCTGGATGCATTAACGGTGTACTTCGCCTTCCGACCAACCCAATTCTCCCACGACAGGACCAAGGTGGGTTATCTCATCAGTGCCTTATCCGGTCCAGCCTTGGCCTGGGCAACCCCGATGGTGTCATCCAATGACCCAGTTTTGTCGGACTATTCCACCTTTGTGAGTCGCTTCAAACAAATGTTCAGTCGACCTGGATTGGAAGCCTCTGCAGAAGAAGCCTTATGCGACATTCACCAAGGCTCTCAAGATGTTCTGCAATATATAACCCGTTTTCGTCAGCTAGCAGCAGAGACCACTTGGGTGGAACGTACTCTGGTAACGTTATTTCGCAGAGGACTCAAAGAAGAAATAAAGGATGAACTAGTACATTCTACCAGAGTGGAAGATCTTCGTGGCCTGATGGATCAAGCACTGTCCATCGAATATCGTCTTCAGGAACGGAGATCGGAGAAGAGAAGGAGTAAAGGGTTCTCCCAGCCAAGTACCTCACGAGCTGGTCTGCAGCGTTCTGAGGAACCTCGCCCTCCTGCTAGAGACGTCGAAGGGGAACCCATGCAGGTAGATACTACCCGAGGTCCGCTCTCCGCCAGCGAGCGAGAAGACAGACGCAAGAAAGGGTTGTGCCTGTACTGTGGTTCTGCTGGTCACATAATTCGAAACTGTCCTGTACGTCCGCCCAGGCCATCGGGAAACGCCACTTCCCGTCCTCTGTAAGAAGGGAGGGGACGGGATCTACAGCTATACCTTCCATCAGCTCCTTTAATGACAATACAACCTCCTTGTTCATTTTTCCTGTCTTGTTGCAACTTCCTGACGGTCGTCAAGAAGAGACTATGGCATTACTAGATTGTGGTGCTAGTGGAATATACATGGACCAGACGTGGGCTGCTACTCACCAAGTTCCTACACAATCTAAAGAAGTTCCCGAACAGGTGCACACCGTGGATGGATCCTTATTATCCTCTGGTCCAGTGGACACCACTACCCTGATGTTAAGTTTACAGATCGGAAACCATCAAGAACACATCTCTTTTGATCTTATCACGTCCCCCAACCATACCATTATTCTTGGAATTCCGTGGTTCATCAGACATAATCCATATGTGAACTGGGTAACCCGGACAGTTTCCTTGTCTTCGCAATTTTGTCATGAAAACTGTTTTGCTTCCGACAAGTATTGGTCACCGAAAAGATCTATAGTCACTGAAAGTATTACTGGTTCTTCCATTAATACAGTCCAAGGAGTCCCTGAACACTATTTGGAGTTTCAAGATGTGTTCCAAAAACCATCCAAACCTGTGTTACCTCCACATCGAGACTACGATGGTGCTATTCCCTTAGAACCTGGCACAATCGTTCCTTTTGGGAGGATGTATTCCCTCACGGAACCTGAAAAAGAAGTTCTAAAAGAATATCTGGATGACAATGTCCAGAGTGGTCTTATAGTTCCCTCATCTTCTCCGGCCGGGGCTCCTCTCTTTTTTGTACCCAAGAAGACTAAGGATCTTCGTCCTTGCCTGGACTTTCGAGGTCTGAATAAGATAACCATTAAAGACCGTTATCCTTTGCCTCTCATCAGGGACATTCTAGAAGCAGTTAGAGGGGCTCAACGTTTTACTAAACTTGATCTGCGAGGAGCCTATCACCTTTTACGCATAAAAGAAGGAGATGAGTGGAAGACAGCTTTCAGGACCCCATTTGGTCACTTTGAATACAGAGTTATGCCGTTTGGTCTCACTAATGCCCCCGCAATCTTCCAGAGATTTATGGATTCGGTGTTTTCTGACCTTCTGAACCAGACAGTGGTCATTTACCTAGATGATATTCTGATTTATTCCAGAGATCCTGAACTCCATTCGTCCCATGTGAAACAAGTCCTTCAAAGACTCCGGGCACATCAACTATTTTGCAAACCAGAAAAATGTGAGTTCGACAAGACGGAGGTAAAATACCTGGGTTATCATTTAAGTTCCACCGGCATAGCTATGGACCAAGAAAAAGTACAAGCGATTCTAGACTGGCCTTCTCCTTCTTCTATTAAAGAAGCACAATGTTTTTTAGGATTAGCAAACTTTTATCGGCAGTTTATATTGGACTTTGCAAAACAAACTAGCCACATAACACATACCTTAAAGAAGGAGAATTTAACGAAAGGGTTTATCTGGACTGAGGCGGCTGAAACAGCCTTTCAAGGTTTAAAGAAAGCTTTCACACAAGCTCCCATCTTACGGCATCCAGATACCAACAAACAATTTATTGTTGTCACCGACGCTTCTGAAAGCGCCATCGGAGCTGTCTTACTCCAACAACAAGAGGATGATGGTCTTGAACATCCTGTTTTCTATTTGTCTCATATCCTCTCTACAGCAGAACAACATTACTCTGTACTTGAACGGGAATTATTGGCTTTGAAAACAGCCTGCCTAGAGTGGAGACAGTTTCTGATGGGTTCCAAAGAGCCTTTTGAGGTTAGAACAGACCACCGAAACCTACAATGTTTACGAAATTTTGTGTGCCAGAATAGTCGCCAGGCTCGTTGGGCCTTTTTCTTCAGTCAGTATGATTTTTACGTCACCTATATTCCTGGATCTCAAAACATTCTGGCTGATGCTCTGTCTCGTCGTTATCCAGATTGTACTCCTTCCCCATCTCAGTATCTACTGGAACCTAGTAAGATCATTGGAGTGGCTCAATCTTTTCTGGAGGAAGTACAACTGGAATACACCAAACTATCGGACCACGAAGTAGAGAACCTAAGACCTTTGTTGAATAAGAGACAAGGATTCCATTATTATCAGAACTTGATATTCCTCCCTACTGACAGAGTGAAAGAAAAAGCATTACAAATGTGCCATGATTCACCGGTGGCTGGTCATAGGGGCATCAAGGCCACACAAGAACTTCTCTCACGGTTTTTCTGGTGGCCTACCTGGAAGCAGGATGTTGAAAGATATGTTCAGGCTTGTCCTATTTGTGCTCAAGTCAAGATTCCTCGAACCAGACCTGCAGGATTGCTACAGCCCTTGCCTGTTCCGCCAGCTCCATGGCACACCATCTCTACCGATTTCATGTGTTCGCTCCCACCTTCAGCAGGAAACCGGGTTATCATGGTCACTGTGGATTCCTTTACTAAGATGGCTCATTTCACTGCCCTAAAAAGGCTGCCTACATCTCAAGAACTAAGCCAGATATTTATTGATCATATCTTCCGCCTTCATGGACTTCCACATACCATTATATCTGATAGAGGACCCCAGTACATTTCCCGGTTTTGGAGGTATTTCTGTAAAACACTCAATATCAACAGAGCCCTGTCATCGGGGTTCCATCCACAGACCAATGGACAGACCGAGTGTCTGAACCAAGGACTAGAGCAATACCTTCGCTGTTTTTGCAATTCAACCCAAAGCAACTGGAACACTTATCTCCCTATTGCTGAATTTTCCTACAATAATACTGTCCACAGTGCTTCCAAGGTCACTCCTTTTTTCTGCTCTTATGGTTTTCATCCTACCTCCTTTCCTACTTCTCCTCCATCCACCTCTCCTTTGCCCGCTATTACTCACCTCTCCAAACGACTTTTACAGATCCATAGACTAATTCGATCCAATCTGTTACAAACCAAAAGATATATGAAGAAGGCTGCAGACAAGAAACGTGGAACCACTCCAGACTATCACCCGCAAGATAAAGTCTGGCTCTAATCCAAATTCCTACCCTCACGTCTTTCTCTGAACAAGTTCACACCTCGTTACTACGGACCTTTCCGTATTCTTCAGCTGATCAATCCTGTCACTGTCCGTCTTCGCTTACCTCATACTTGGAAGATTCATCCCGTCTTTCATGTTTCCCAGCTCAAACCTTACGTACCTGACCCTTTCTCTCGTCAGTTTCCTTGTCCTCCTCCTGTGTTGGTGAACGATGTTCCTGAATATGAGGTACAGGAAATCTGTGACTCTCGTCTATTTCACAGACGGCTTCAATATCTGATTCATTGGAAGAGTTATCATCTCAGTGAATGCTCTTGGGAAGATGCATCTTCTGTTCACGCTCCTCTCCTGATTCAACGCTTTCACCGTTTATTTCCTCTCAAACCTGGGCCTTCGGGAGGGGGACCTACTGTCGCGCCGCGTGGTGCGGCGCGTGCCAAATGTTCGTCACAAGCCGGGCGTTCGGCTGGGGCCGCACAGCGCGTTTCTAAAACGCGGTGCGCCCCCAGCCTTTCATGCACTTTTCGAGGCCCCAGGCATTGGATGGGGCCTCGCTCTGTCGTTTTCCACCGCCTTGCTGGGGTCTCCTGACCCCTCTTACCTGTTCTTCTTTCTTCTTTCTTGTCCTCTTTCTTTTCTTCTTTCTGGGGTCTTTTTGTTGTACTTTTTTTATGTCTTCTTCCCTTCCCAGGTTACCTTTCTCTTCCCAGCATTCATTGTTCCCTATTCTCTATGGTTTCTATTCTGTTTTGTCCTATGTACCTCTCCCTGTCTAATATGGTGTCCTTTTACTTCCTGTGGGTCACTTCCTGTCTTTTGGTATATAAGGGCTGTGTTTTCTTCATTTCCTTGCGCTGCAACACTTTCTGCTCAGATAGTGTCTTCGCTCCTGATTTCCTCGCCTTTTTGGTTCTGGATTTCATCGCCCTGTGTTTCCTGAATTTTGTTCTTTTTGATTCCTGCTTTTTGTTCTTGTTTTTCAGGAGTCCTCCTGTTTAGAGGTTTTTTCCCCTTTTGTTCTAAGGGGTTTTTTCCCTCTGGCGCTATTTTCTGAAGGCCACGGTCTGTTCTTGGCGTCTCCATCACCTACAGCACCGTGGCTACCAGAAAGAGTCGCCCCTTTTTGGGCCAAAGCCGAACATCGAAGATCCACGCCACTAGATCTGCAAATTCCAGGCGCAAGCAGCACGTGAGTCGTGACAGATAAATGTGGCACATGCCAAGAATGGATTTTTCATTTTTTTTGATAGCCTGGCACAGAACGTAGGAAAGAATAAAGAAATTAATTACTAGTAGGAGGTGGCTGAGTGTGCACTGGGAAATACACCTTGTTTTCAGTTTGTATGCATTGAAAACTTCATAAATACTGCTTGAAATGAAGGCGATACACATTGCACAGCCAACACTGCAGTACCGAATTATACCATGCTGCAGTTAGGTCACAGGTGGCGAAATGCAATGGGCAGGGAGGTGATGAATGATGATGGGTAGGATATCTGCCTTATTAACAAATACAGTTAGTATACTCAATTTAGTCAGTCAATGTAGTTGACAAATGGCGAAAGGGAAATATTTGAATAGGCATAAATCCATTATGGAAGAAGCCATAACATATATCCATAAAGCATTCTGCCAGAAAAATGTGGCAATGCCAAGAATGGATTTTTCACTTTTTTGGTAGCCTGGAACAGAACCTAGGAAAGAATAAAGGCGTGAAGTGCTAGTATTTCGGTTTGTACTGCATTGAAAACTTCATAAATGCTGCATTAACTGAAACATACTGTAGGAGAGATGGGTGGATGTATGGACAAGGAGGCTTGGTTTGATTGTTTTTCAATGGTGATGTTTATTCAGTTTTACAGTCATAAAGAAAATAATGATGAGGATAATTTTCCATAATAAGGAACATCAGAAGGATGACAATAGGCTTATCTAGTTTTGTCTTTCTTCTGTGGAGGTTCTGTACTGGCTATGGATATGTTTGGCACAGAGTCTCGGAAATAGATCAAAACAGCGGTAAGTGTCAACATCAGGGCAGTGCGTGCTCTACGGGCAACTAGATTGCAAAAATCCAGCACTCTGAAATAACGTAATTTATGCATTGTGCTGATATGCTGTTGTTTAACCTTTTGCATTGCAGAGTTTAATCCTGAAGACTTATGTTCAAGGGCATATAAATACTGTTCATTTGCAATGTACTGCTGCAGGCTTTCAGAGTGTGTCAGGGTGTGGTCCCCTTTCCAGGGCCTTTTAGAAGCCTTCCCTGCAGCAGGCCTGGGTGTGGTTTGTGGGCAGGGCCAAGACTCTATATAAGGGAGCCAGCCCAGCTCCACGTGGTCACTGTTCAGAGGTCCCGGTGCAGAGCAGCAGCAACTTCATGAGCTCCTGTTCCGGAGGCCTACTTTGATCTTCCAGGCCTAATTAGCATGATAAATCTATTTTGCTCTTGTGCGTGTGAAAGTGCGCTTGATGTTTAATGACATTTACACGCTGGCATTTGAATCGGCTAGACGCGCAATTCTTTCTTCGTATACAAATCTTGATATTCTTTGTGCGCAACCATTTAATTGCATTTATAAGGTTGCATTCGAATCGGCAAGACGCGCAATTCTTTACTCGAGTACAAATCTTGATATTCATTGTGCGCAACCATTTTATGGCATTTACAAGGTTGCATTCGAATCGGCAAGACGCGCAATTCATTTCCTGTGCTTAATTCACGTTATCCATTGTACGCTACCATTTCTTGGCATTCATATGGTGGTATTCGAATCGGCAGACGCGCAATTAATTTCCTGTGCTTAATTCACGTTATCCATTGTACGCTACCATTTCTTGGCATTCATATGGTGGTATTCGAATCGGCAGACGCGCAATTCATTTCTTGTGTCTATTTCATGATATTCATTGTGCGTTACCATTTCATGGCATTCACATGGTGGTATTCGAATCGGCAAGACGCACAATTCATTTCCTCTGCTTAATTAATTATATTCAGTGTGCGCTACCATTTGTTGGCATTCACATGGTGGCCTACAAATCGGCAAGACGTGGGATTCATTCCTTGTGTTAAATTCATGATATTCAATGTGTGCTACCATTTCTTGGCATTCACTTGGTGGCCTTCGAATCGGCAAGACGCATGATTCATCTCTTGCGTTTAATTAATGGTATTCATTGTGTGTTACCACTCCATGGCATTTACTTGGTGACCTTCGAATCGGTAAGACGTGCAATTAATTTCTCAGGCCTAACTCATGTTATTCATTGTGCACAATCTTTCCATGGCATTTATAAACCGTTGTGGAAATCTGCAATGTGCGCAATTCATGTTCTTGCATTTTAAGAAAACTAAAATGTTAGAATTCTAGATGTTATATTGTATGTGCATAATAAGTCCCTCTAGTACAATTCATATAGTGTTACAGAAACCTTTCAGATTATTTCCTGGTCCTCATGCAAAGACTATTCTTGAATTTGAAAGTGTAATGCTAGAAGGTTCTGATGTTTCTAATCCATGTGTAACATTTCATTGAATGGTTCATTAGAAAATGGTACTAACCTTTCTTGATTCCCTCACAGGTATCCAGACATCTTGAGGCCTAGTTATTTAAGTTCATGCTTAAGTTATCCATGTTTCCAATATGACAATGCTTAGAGTCATAGTCTAGTAATGATTAATATGGTATAACCTTGATATTGTGTGTTTTAACCTTTTGCTTCCTACAGGTCTCCTTCCCAGCTGTTCCCTACCTAATCCCCTTTTCCCCACTTGGACTCTCTTAGACTCTGTGACATTCTAAACAGAGTATTGGAGCTGTCTTGTGGTGGACATGTTAGGAACGTGCACAGACCCCTAGGATCTGGTGACTCTGACAGTAAGCATGTAATAGGGCAGGGACTTCATGTATATCGTCACCACACCCTGTCGTGCTCTGGAATTAAAGGGGTGTGGGAAGGGATATCTCCACTGGGTGTTGTTCACATGCACCTGCTCTGTTCTCATCCCTTAAATGACAAGAAACTGCAGGCATGATCTGACCAGGTTGCCCCATCTCATGGGTCAGCGTACGGGAACCAAGTTAGGTCTGTTATGCTTTAGCCAGATTTCAATGAGGGAGGAGACCTTACAAATGTATTATTTCACTGCTAAGTATTGAGAGCTTGTCGTGAGTCTTTCTGGCGATGTGGACTATTTTTATGTAACAAGAGATGCCCCCATAAACCCAGTGTCAGCAAACAACAAAACAAAATACCCCTTGTGCTCACCAAAGGTGTACACGTATGCTAGGTGTAAAGCAGTGTACAAAAATAAATTACCCTTCCAGTGACATTCTTTTCCCTCCACCCAAAAAAACCCTCTTCCCACTCCCTCCTCTCAGGTCCCTCCCACTACGCTGCAACTCTCCTGAGTTGCGGCACTTGAACAACGTCCTCCTGGGCAGACCACCACTCCTCGCTCCAAGTTTCGGCACCTTCCTACCGATCTGTGTTGTCCTTTTGTCCTTGTGGGTTTCTTTCCTCTCAGGCTGTTCCTCATTTGGCGTCTGATGTCTTCCTTCTTCCAGCATCTCCGTCCTCGTGGCTTTCTCCTCCTGCCTGACAATGGTCGAGTTTTCTCCTTCTTCCAGCTTCCTCGATTGGCTCTCCTCACTGGTTTTCCTGCCACCATGCTTTATGAGATAGGGGTTCAGTTTCTGATAGGTAGGTAGCTTTCCTTTTTTTGACTTAACCCTTTCTTTGTCTCTTTCATTGGTGTTGCGATGTTTGACCCCCCTGCTGCGGAGGCACACCTGGGGTACATATAGCAGTTCGGGCTAGTCTCCTCACACATACACACAATGCACAGCACACACTGCAGTGCCAAACTGAACGATGCTGTAGTTAGGTCACAGGTGGCAAAAAGCAGTGGGCAGGGATATGATGAATGATGATGGGTAGGATATCTGCCTTGATTAACAAATACAGTCAGTATACCAGAATTGGCCATAGGCAAGCAATGTGACTTACCACCAACCGTCCCTACCCTGCTGGGAGTCCTCCACCAACCACATCTGGTGCACTGGCGCTGGCCCCGGCACTGGTGGTCAGTGCAGCTAGAATTTTTTTTACACACTCTAGATGCCAGATACGCCTTCCCTTATTTTGTTTAACAAAATACTACTGCAGTACCTCACTACAGTTTGGTTAGCAGTATCTTCTATCAAAACTATCCCTTTGGGAGGTTTGTTGTCGTTGGTTGACAATGTTAGAAAAGCCAGGCATTCAAGCAAACCAAAAACTCTTTGCAATGGAGGGGCAGAGCTATAATGACTCTGAGACACTGAAGCCCAATGCAGCGATGGAATAATAGCCAGTGAAGAGCCCTTGGTCTTGGTTTGTTGGAAAATGTAATGGAACCTGATACTTTCCTGCCATGCTGCACTGCTATAGAAACTGCTGGTGTACTGTATAAATGAATGATAACACAACATTGGGGTGGGCCCACCATAACAGGGCAACTCTCTGTTTTAACTGTGTGAGCATGAGCAAGAAAAAGAAAGTCTTCTTAAAAAACATGCGTGGTGAATAATAGCTTACTTGGGCCTGCATTCTTCATAGTCAACTACCAAAAATATGTTCAGTTAGTCTTGCCGCACCACAAGTTATATAAGGGGAGAGGAAAAGCTTACTAACAAAGCAGAAGAAAGCTAGACTTGTCCTTAAAGGAGGAAGTCAGCTACTGAAACATGAAATATAGAAAAAAGAATAATGCAGGGATAGCCATATTTTTTTTAAAAAGGAGACAGTATGAAAAAATAGACAAGGCAAAATTATAATTATTCGAATAGTGGAGACAGTTAAAAGCTAGGGAAATAATAATAATAACAGGACTTACTGGGGCCAGCAGAACCATCAGCCGCAGTGTTGGTGGTTACACCCACCACAGCACTGGTTGTGGCAGCCCCCCTACACCCGCCTTAGATGCCTTCTTGCCCTTAGGTGCGGGTGTAAGAAATAAATGAGATAAAAAATAGATTAGTGGTACAGTTAATCTCCCAAAACAATTTTGACAGGCAACCACTGTAGCAATGTAAGATCAGATTGCCTTTAGTACTAGTAGTATTAAGCTGACTTATTCCTAATTTCCTAAACCTAAAATCTATTCCTAATTTCTTAAACCTAAACTCATTTAGATCTACTAACGCATTGTAACATGCTGTTTGCTTCTCTACCCGCTTTGATGGGTCAACTCAGTCTTCCTTTTCAATGCTTGGATGCATACTACACATCACTGGGATATTGGGTCATTATGAACTATCATAAAGAAGGCACAGAGAACACAGACTCACTCATATTACTACCACTTCCTTAGTGACAGGATAGAGGAGTCTGCATGACTTCTTAAATGATCATCCCAAGCGAGCGCAGGCCAGTTAGGTAAACTTAACTTACCTGTGGGCAAAAAAATATTTTCATTGTAGAAAACAAAAAATATATTTATTCACAGAGCCCTGCAATCTCGACACCCAGCAGGCCGAGCAGGTCCTGTTTCCTTTCCAGCAGTTGGGCCCAGCAGTGCATCAGCTGCAACATTGTGCACTGAACCACAGTGCTCCTGTGCACGCACTGGCACGCTCTCCCCCACAGCAGCTGATGCTCCCATAGGGTGTGCCCCCTTTCAGGCCTGCCGCCTGCTGCCAGCATGGAGGGGAGATGGCGCTGCACATAAAAAACAATTGTGACCGCCTTCACCTCTGAAAAAATGGGGTGGGGCCGCACCCCTTGGTTGTGTTGGCGAACTCAAGGTGTGCAGCTTGTAGGAGCCGCACTGGCACCCTCGCTTGCTGCCTGTTGTTTCTCCTCAGGCAAGGCCCTGAGGTGGGGAAAAAAATAGGAAGTAAGAAAAAGAAGCAGAGTGGAAGAACTAAAGGAAGTAGAAAGGGAAAACAAAAAAAGTACAAAAAGTCACAGAAAAAGTAAAAAAAAAAGGCAAAAATGTAAAATACGCAAACACAAAGACACACACTGATTTAAAAAAATGTAAATGAGGGATGGATGATTGAGATAGTGGGAGGATTAGAATAGATACAAAAATAAGGCCCAGTACTGTGCAGAAACCAGGTAAAACAAAATGGCCGCCTCCTATGGGCCCGATTTATTCCTTGGCAGTAAGGATACTCCATCGAAATGACCACAGAGTATCCTTGATGCCAAGAATGCGGTCTGTCTGCCTTATTTACGTGCAGGTAGACCTTAGGGTTAATCATGGCAGAGATTACTCTGTCTCTGTTGTGATTAATCCTCTCTGACGACCCAGGCAAGGAAGGGCTGTCGGAGAAATGTCTATGTCTGCCCACCCAATTCAAATGCAAAAAGAACAAATGATGGACGAAATGCTGAAGAATGCAAGCATTCAATCCCAGTCACAAAGATCTGGGTTTAATCCATCTATTTTTTGCCTTTGCCGCCCTAAGTGGCAAGGATTTGCACAGGCGTGAGGCCCATGCTCACTGCGCCAGTGGATTCAAGCTAGCGTGGCTGAGGAGGAGTGATACCCTGAAACTGGTCCCAGGATGCTTGTTTCCAGTCCAGTAGGACTTGGCCTGGCAGTTGAGCCTGGACTTTTCCCAAGGGGAGCCGGGTCAATACTGATTTGCATATGGCTGGGTCTGAACTCGGGTGGAGTGGTGGGCAAAAAACATTGGATTAAACTCAGAGCTTTGTGACTGGGAGTGCATGTTTGCACTGTTCAGCATTCTGTCCATTATCTGTTCCTTGTGACCCAATTTAGATGGCCTGACATTTAGCTGTTTTCACTGTTCCTTACTTCCAGGTAAAATCCAATGGTAAAGAAGAATAAAACAATTATAATGCTTCCCTGCCATGGGGGGAGCTTCCTATTGTGAGGGGAGCATTACTTTCTTTCTCTTCAAAAAGAAAATTACATTTCAGAATTTTATTTTTGAAAAGAAAAAAGAATACTGTTTGCTACATGGTTGCTTCCTTCAGTTAAAGCTCTTTAGCAAATAATAAAATTAATTAACAGGAACCACATCATGACGGTTCCTGCCATTGCGTTTTTTAATGACCGCTAGCTAGGTGGTGGGTGGAGTAGTCTCACCTGGTGGTTGTTAAATCCTCTGCCAGGCCAAGGGAGAATACTCCATCTGCCAGGAAACAAATCTGACCCTTGGGTAGTATGCAGAACATGTTTGCAAGTTGTCTTAATCTTTCCCATCTGGATGTGACATCTTGTGTATACACATTCCTGTGTTTCCTGTCCCAGAACTTTGTAGGTGTGTGCTGGCCTCAGGAAAACAAACATCTGCTCCCTACCAACCAACTTTAGCTTCCTAATATTCTTTAGCTCTATTCTCTCTTTCTTGCATTTTGATGGACATTGCCTTTGGGGGTCTCAAAGAACAGAATCTACTTTTGGTAAGACGTTAATCTACATAGTTTCAGCAATTGCTACCTGTTGTAAATTACCATCTTTTGCTTGGTATAGCCCCAGATATTTGCCTTGACTGGTTTTGCTGGCTGTAGAACTCTGTGCACTTTACCCCTGCTAACCAGTGATAAGCCTGTGCTCCCCCATGCAACATGGTGAATTGGCATACCCCTGATTGGCACATTCAACTTACCTATATCTATAGTATATGGTACTTAATGTGTAACCAAAGCATATAAGTTTAAAGTCACAAGTAGACCGCAGCACTCATTGTGCCATCCACAATAGTGGAAAGGTAAAAATGCTTGAAGGCCTGCTTCAAGTAGCCTGGTTGTGCAGGTTTAAACTGCAAATGCAACTTGACAAAATAAACCCTTTCTGACACGTCTAAACCCTTCCTTTTAAATATTAGTAAGTCACCCATAAGTAGGCCATACTCTTTATGAAGGCAGGGTGGATGGTATTTAGGAGAAGGACATGTAAAAGTTTAATGTTACACATTTCTGTACAGCACAAAGGCCCCAAAGGCTATTTTCACTGAAGCGGGATAGCTGTCCCATGGGAAAGCACTGGAATGCAATAATAAATTTAATATTGCTTAGAAAACAGCTACAAGAAGTAATTCTTGGACCTTTAAAATTATTTATTAAACCCCCAAAGCCTTGAGAAATTAATCTGCATAAGTTTCAAACTGTTCCCAGGACCTACATAGTTGTGAACTTGCTTCCTGAGCTGGCACTAATGCCAAAGGTGTGAGGAGGTGTTCTGTTCCTCTGTCAGAGTGATCATCTGGACTGTGCCCAGGAACTCAACTTCAAAGATGCCTTTCCAGCCAACACCTGGGCCTGCCACATCCTTTGCCCCACATGCTGGAACAGCACTTAAATCTGGCACATCTGGTACCTAACTCAGATCACTTCTGGACTTGTGGAAGAAAAGAAGAGGAATGGGCCTACTGTATGTGACCTGAGGAGCCCTGAAGACTGGACCTGCACTCCCTCTTTTACCCAGGAAAAAGAAGTGGACTACAAGGGTCATAAGCAGGGCCTATTAAATTATGGAATTGTGTAGCCACAACATTTTTGGTTATAGTTTTGCTGCATTTGCCATATAATCTAATATCTGCTGCATTATCTGTTTATATATATATTTTTTTAATTGTTTCTAGCTCTAATGGTTCAAAAGTTACTAAAACTCAGCGGCACATGTTGCAGCAAAGTGTAAGGTCCTTTGCAAAGGTTGATTGGCCACCATTCTGTTGCTTATTGTTATTTGTGGGTGTTAACCGTGTACTAATGAGGTGCAACTAACGCCCACACAGTGTTAAGAAGTGTAAAAATAATGAACAACTACTATAAAAAAGTGCCACATTAGCCTGCATAATTTGCCTTTTCTTGCCATGTAACTTACTCAACCCTGCCGTCTTAATGTGGCCCTTCCCTGTTGCATAATTCCAGTGGCCATGGTCTTAAGGGCTGACCTCCTGTTTGGGCTACAGTGACACAACAAGCTTCAAGAGACCTTTTCCTACATTTCCATCTGACTAGTTTCAACTGGACCTGCTGTGGACCCTGCTGCTGGCCTCTGCTGGAGTGAGTCTTGAACCCAAAGTGCTCTCCACAAGGTCCTGGACCCTTGGCTAATGTTATCCTAAAGATTCCTGAAACCTTGGATTTTATGTCAACTTTTTGCGCTGAGATCTGGTGAGGAACCGGGACAAAGCTGTAAAACTGATCCAATGAAGGTGCATTACCCTGGGACAAACATTCAGGTTCCTCTCACAACTTCTTCTTTGCAGAAGCAAATCTGATCCAGCAGGGCACAACAGGGAAGACATCTGGCCACATGGAGCCCCCTCAGATACAGCCTGCAGCCTTCCCTCGCTGAAAGAATCCAAGCTCCAAAAATGTGCCTAAATCAGAAGGCTCAAAAAGTATCTGGCCATCAATGGAGCTTCTCTGTGTGTAAAATCCAGAGTTCTCCCACACACAGCTTTCATGGCAAAAGTCCACAGCTTCACCAAGAACATATCCAGTGGCTTTCTGACAATGTAGAACCCTCTTAAGCTGCAGTCTTCTGCCTTACCTTGCTAAAGATTTCTGACATCAATTTCCGAGACTAAGTTCGAAGGTAAAACTTTTCACTGGGGTGAACCTGATCCCTGTATCTGACACACAATCCATTCTGGATAGCCTTAAACCTAGAGGAATGTGGTTGCCACTAAATACTTAACAATACAATATTATTAAATAGTACACGCTTTCAAAATGAAAATACCTTAAATATATTTTTTCTAATTTTCAATACCATCTTAAAGCCATAAATCCCTGGTGGCAATACTGAGGTGTATTGGCGCTATTTTGAGCCTTAGGCGTTCATAACTTCTAAAAATTCATACCTCCAGTTCCTCTGATTGGGACGCTTAACTTTGGCCCCATTCTACCCGCATCCATTTTTCTGCTTGCTGGGGTGGGACTACACTACCAGGTTCCTAATGGTGACGGAAGAGGGACTGCAGCACTCATAAGGCACTAGGGGCCATATTTATACTCTGGTTGCGCCGAATTTGCGTCGTTTTTTTCGACGCAAATTCGACGCAAAACCAACGCCAACTAACGCCATATTTATACTATGGCGTTAGACGCTTCGGGCGCCAAAGTGCCCGGAGTGTGCGTCATTTTTTAGCGTGAACCCCTTCCTTGCGTTAATGAGATGCAAGGGAGGCATTCCCGTCTTAAAAAATGACTCCCAGGCCTTTACGTGGTATTTATACTCCCGGGCAAAAATGACGCCCGGGAGTGGGCGTGGCCAAAAACGGCGCATTTGCGCCGCTTTTTAACGCCTGGGTCAGGGATGGCGTTAAGGGACAAGTGGGCTCAAAATGAGCCCACAGTGCCCTCCCCTGCCCCCAGGGACCCCCCCTGCCACCCCTGCCCACCCCAGGAGGACACCCAAGGATGGAGGGACCCACCCCAGGGACATTCAGGTAAGTTCAGGTAAGTATTTTATTTTTTATTTTTTGTGGCATAGGGGGGCCTGATTTGTGCCCCCCTACATGCCACTATGCCCAATGACCATGCCCAGGGGACAGAAGTCCCCTGGGCATGGCCATTGGGCAAGGGGGCATGACTCCTATCTTTACAATGATAGGAGTCATGTTGATGGGGGATGGGCGTCGAGAAAAAATGGCGCAAGTCGGGTTACGACGATTTTTTCGACGCAATCTGACTTGCCCCATTTTAAGACGCCCTAACGTCATTTTTTCCCAACGCCGGCGCTGCCTGGTCTACGTGGTTTTTTTCCACGCAAACCAGGCAGCGCCGGTCTGCTTGCGCCGGCTAACGCCATTCCATAAATACGGCGCCCGCATGGCGCTTCAGAATGGCGTTAGACGGCGCTAAATTTTTTGACGCTAAACTGCGTTAGCGCAGTTTAGCGTCAAAAAGTATAAATATGGGCCTAGGTCCTCCTGCAGCGTGGGACTGGCCCAGGTGAAGACCAGGCCAGGAGCAGGCCAGTCTGCACCCATCCGTGGCCAGAAGCGGATGGGCTAGGCCCTGTCTCTTGGCTGTTCAACAGGGAAAACACCAGGATCATTGCCAATCCTAAGGAAGTAAGGTGTTTTAACTGCAAGGTTCTTGAGTTTAAGTTATGGGGAAAAGGAAGGCTCAAAACTCTAAACCCACTCTGGACCCTAGCAGAACAACTATTGACACTTTTTTAGCTAGAAGTGTGGGTGTTATTACTAAGGACATCGACTTGACAGTAAGACATTTATCTCTGGATCTTGCTGGTTCACCAACTATACTTATGCCCGCTGATGTTGGCCCTACTACGCCAGGGGCACCCATAGTGCATTTGGATAATGAGGAGGCACTGTCTATTTTTATAGCCCCTCACCCCCAAGACCTGCAAGCCCAGCAATCATCCTCTAGTTGAGCCCTGGGTGCTAAGCTTAAGCGAAAGTCCAAATATGTAATTCCTGCATCTGATGAGATGTGTAGAATGATCCCTGGTACTCCTGTCACCTCAGCTAACACCCATCCTGGTGCTTTTGACAACCTTGCCTTTGCCAACTTTTTAAATAAATGTATTGCCACTTTTAATGATTGCCTCGCCCCATTAAGTGAGAAACTGGATAAACTCAATGCTGACAGTGTTAAAATCTCCAGACTTCTAGTCCTCCCCTATTGAGGCAATCCCTGCCACAATTCCAGTAGATGTGCCCCTGACTAACCCCAAGCCCCCTTCATCTGAGGTAAATCCTACTGCAGCTAATATCACAATATGATCTGTGCACACATTCATTGGCAACTTAAACCTGATACAGATTGATGATGACACCACTATTGATGCGTTAAGCGCCCCTTCCAAGCAGGTCCCCAGGGTTACACCATCTACTAGACTAGTTTCTGTTGCTATTTCCCCCAGTCCTGGTAGAGTAGACCCCTTAGGTCCACTGCTGAGATTGTTCTGCTGGAATGTGTCACAGTTGTTCTCAAAGCTGGGCAATTACGATTGGATTAGCTATGTTAAAATGTCTGATTATGTTTCAAGAAACTTGGTGTGCAGAACAACTTACGTGGGATGGTTATCAGGGTTTTTGGGTCCTTGTCACCAAAGCCACTTGACAGAGAGCCAGTGGGGTTTAATAATCTTTGTCCATGTTGTGCCTTCAAAGAAGTTCTTTTTTATTGTTTAATTGTTTTAATATTATCGTTGGGGAGAGATGTTAATGTTGAACTGGGGTCTAATTGTACAGTGCTTCAGACATTCCAAGGCTACCAGGTGGACACTGCATCTGGGGTCACTGATGTTAGGGGTGAAAGGCTTATAAGCATATCCTTAAACTGGTGTTGGTGAATTCAATGGATTGTTGGGACCTACTGACTTTGTCATACCTACATTTACTGGGAGAGGCCAGGGTACCACCATTGATTATATTTTTGTCTGTCCCTCTATGGGTAGGTTTGCCCACTCAGTAGCCATCCCCACTAGTGCTTTTAGCGATCACAAACCCCTTGAGCTTTCGGTTGCCCTTCCTTTGTCTGTTCTGGCCCCTACTCTAACTAGTTCTAAAGGTATCTCTTTACATCTTTACATGATTGTGGGTTAAGGATCAGGTGGCGGGATATATGTTTCTCCAAACTTTTTAACACTGTGATCTAATTTTTCTTTATTAATGGAGCACCTCTTGTCGCCTGATTAGCCCAGTGAGTCCGTGGTTTCAGCATTCTATTCCCTGAATGCCAATATAAAAAATATGTTATCATGTCTATTGTCCGTTGCCAATAACCCTAATCCAGGCTGGTTTAACAAGGAATGCAGGATGGCTAATAGGTGGCTATGCGCAGCCATTAAGTCTACCCCCAGGGATATGACCTGTGTGTCTGCCTATTAAGCCACATATAAAAAAGCTGTTCATGTTAGAAGGCAGGTTATGAAACAGGAAATGTAAAGACAGCTAATTTTAACCATTGCTACAGAGAGCATTAGTGGCTTCTGGAAAATCATTGGTTTTGACTGATGGGTCAGGGACTGATATTAGTGCGGAAGGTTGGATTAAGCATGTTAAAGCCATTTATTCCTAGCAGGACAATGTGGCTTGTAACCATGTTGAGCCATCTATTTCTTCTCTGAGCATCAGATTTGATTTTACTGAAGTGTGTGAGGCAAATAGTGCCAGTCCATCATGGAAGGCACCCAGGCTTCATGGGGTCCAGGTGGATCTACATAAGGAGAACATCGGGTTTTTTGCACTACGCCCATCATTACAAACATAGTCAACAGTGCAGCTACCAGTTGTGTCCCCGAGTCCTGGCATACTGCAGTGATAATCCCTGTCTATAAAAAAAGAATGCAGACAAGATCCCCAGTGCTACAGACCAATTTATTTGCAAGATTCCAGTCAAAATCATCAGGCGTATTGCCCGTAATGGGACTGAGTCGGGCTTGCCTAAACCATGTGATCTCCCCCGCACAATATAGATATAGAAAGGGTCTTGGCACAGTATAACAGTGCCTAAATCTTTATCTGATTATTAATAAATATACAACTGCTAAAAGAGGGACGGTGCTTCTCTCCTTTATGGACCTAAGCAGCGCCTTCAACAGAGTCAATTGCAGCTAATTATAGATAATCCTCTCAGACTTAGGGCTTGATGATGACCTGGTAGCCATTTTGCGTGCCCTGCGTTTTGAGGTGAGTTCCACTGTCAGGTGTGGGCCTGAAGGAGAATGCACTTATTGATTTAACCTGCAGTGTGGTATTCACCAGGACTGTGTCCTGGCACCCATTTTGTTTCTTCTGTACATAAATAGATTAAATGCCAGTCTGCAAGCCTATCGGAAGGAGCTACCTAAGATTTAGTCTACCTTACCAACGGCCCTGCTTTATGCAGACAATGCTGTCTTGATGTTTTGCACTCCCACTGGTTTGAGAGCCCTAATTAACAGTTTTATTGCCTTAATGGAAAAATTAGACTTGGAAACTAACATCTCCAAAAACGAAGTATATAATATGTAGTATAAAGCATTTAAAACAGGGTAAGCGCATCAAGCAGGCCACCAATTTTCCCTATCTATAAATTATGTTTGACTTACAAATGTGTGGTTACTATATATAGCGAACTGCTGTTTGCGTTTTAACCATTCCTTGGGGGCCTGTTTCGATTTCGCTAAAAGAGTAGGCAATAAGCCACTTAAAAGTCGCTTATGGAAGACTACATGCAGAAGTGTTTACCTGTCTTATCGTATGGCTCTGCAATTTGGGGATATCAGGAAAATACTAAGGTGCAAGTGGAGGAGAACCGATTTTGTTGGCGTCCGCTCCGGCTCCCGCCATTGAAGCTGCACCTTTTTTTTACATGAGGAATTAGGCCTGGAGGATGTATCTTACTCAATTAAGGTCTGGGTCTCTGTCGGGACGAATAAATATACAACCTTGAATGAAGATATTATTTCAGATTGTGATCGTTTGAATTGTGAGAAGGGTATTTCTATCCCTTGGCTAAACTATGTGCAATCCCTCTACAAAGCCACTGATTGAAATTAGTTGTGCAATTCTTCTGTCTCTTTGACCAAATTAGACATCCGCATAGCTAAAAAGCTTGATATAAGCCATAGGGTGACATTTAAGGAACAAGAGGAATTGAGGAAGCATCTGCTGCATGATTATGCCATTGTTCAAACTTCACTTTATCTTGATTCATATTTGACATGGGTTTTGAGCCCCTGGGAAAGAGCTCTTTTAGCCAAATTTCGCCTGGGAACTATTAGATCCCTGCTTTGCTTTCAATTGGGCCAATATGATAATATATCCATTTTAGTCTGTCCGTGTGATGGGATTTCTGTAAATCTTCGGATCATTTTTTGCTTTTTTTTAAATGCTATGAATTTCAAGCTAAACAGTTTTTAAAACCTGTTCATAAGGTTTATAGTTTTTATCAAGACAAGCCTGCTTTGTATTTTCTGTGTATGCTTGTGAATCCCCTGATTTGTTTCCATGTTTGAAATTTGTTAAAATTTCTTAAAGTCTGCTCTACATCAATGAAACTCATTAATTTTCTGATATTTTCCTTTTTATTGTGTATTTTTAATGTACTTATGTTTTAAGTGCTATTGAGGTCTGTGACGTTTTTATGATTATTTTTTAAATAATTGGATAAAGTATTTTGACTGACTGACTGGAATTGTGTTGTCATTTTAATTAATAAAATGTACTTTAACTTTATTTTTTATAAATTAGTTAGGGATTTTTCTTATGCTGGGTTTCAACTTTTTTTAGTGTATGGCTCAAAATGCTTTACACATTGCCTTTGAGTTTTGCCTGTCTGCTCTGTGCCATAGACACCAGGGGGTTGAGCTCAGGTTGATTTAGTGACTTCATTGGGTCACCCTGACAAGATTTGTGATTATTATTTGAGGTGGATAGTCATCACCTTCACCTAATTCCCCTAATATCGCACACTACTGTTCTCTCTACTGCCTTTTTCGGAAAAACCTGCCAAGATGCAATCTATCCAAATGTCTTCTTGGAAAGGATTCAAGGAGATTCCATGTACAAGCCAATGTTTCCTAGGAGCAGGGCAGTGGGGGTTGTTCTTCCCAAGTGAGATATCTTAGGTAGACCCAGATTCTGGAGAAGTGCTGTTGCTGTAATATGTGCTGTGATAAAGAAAGGAAGGATTACCCCTGCTGGTGCAAGGAAAGGATTACCCCTGAGAAGGAAGACAAACAGTAAGGCCTAGGTCACTGAAGCCTACATAGAGGTCATCCGAAGGAAGTGAGCATCTCAACGAGTCACCATGACCTATGGCTTGGGTGGTAAGGAGAGACCAAAGTAGTAACTCTGTGACCTTAGCCTGGTGCTCTAGCTGTGTTTCTATGCCCCTTAAAGTCTTGGAGACATTATTTAAAAGTATGGTTGGACTCATTTGTTTATGCCAGTTCACAAGTCCCATCTGGCAGTTAAATAGTCCCATGGGCTTTTTCCGATCCTGTATCTCTTTGTGCCGGCTGAAAATCAATATTACGATTTAGTAATTTTGAGATATACACTCCTGAAGTTCATTACTGCCAAAGGACTTTTCTGTAAGTGCTGGTGCCATTACCTTCCCAACCCTCATACATTCATGTAAGAGCTCATCACTTGCCCTCACAGACCCTCAAGTATTGTATCCTGATGATGATCCTAACTCCAGGATCCTTGGTAACCCTGCTAATTAGATAAGAGACTTTTGACTCACTGACACAACAGTGTACTTTCTTACTTACTTCCAGGAGGTGTTTTTTGTTTTACTGTATTTGTTGATGTTGGAAACTCAGCCTATGTGATTTAAGCCCAGTACGTGTCAAGCCTTGCACCCTAAGTCACTGAAAAATTAAGGCAGACATGTACCATATCCAACCTGATACACTGTTGCATTGTCTGGAACCTCTGCCAGACTGACTGCCTCTTTGTAAACAAAGACTAAAGTAACTGGAGCAAGCACAGTTTACAGAGTACATCAAAATCCTTTCCCATTGATTGACATTTAGGCACTTACATTGTATTAGTATAGCACCTTAAGGCATAGCAATATAATAATATCTGGGCTATTTTCGTACTCCCAGAAGGTGCGTGGACTTCTAGCATTTTGTTTGCATTGGAATTTTAACTGCCTTGCCTTTTTTAGAGGCAAATAAAGATGTAGTTTGAATGGACATTAAATGCAATTATTAGTGTTGAACAGATTCCTATTTCCATACACTACTACCTCCTGGTCTAGGCCACGAGTACTTGACTCAGTTAACTTTAGAGAGTCAATTGTGGAAAGTAAGCAACCTGGTTGTCCGACTTGAGAACAAGAGTTCCTAGCCTGCTGGGGCACCAGTGGCACACGACAGAACCCACCACAGATACCGTCCAATAACCACTGAATTGCCCAGGACCCATAAAAAGGAATTGCATCCCTGCAGGAAATCTCAGATGGGTTATCAAGCGATGTCTTAGGAGGGTCTGATTGTATTCAAACAATGTATTCCTTTCTGGTTCTGTCAAAGAATCGTTCTACCCAAAAGGAAGAGCAGCCTCAGGGCCTAAAACAATATTGTTCCACTATTCATTAGTTGAGGTATTTATATAGTACAACCTAACCCCAGAGAGCAGTGCAGTTCTGTTCACAGCAACAGCATACACAGCCAACATTTGTGTTGCTTTGTGTTTTTATGCAGTGCAGACCTAGCTCGTCACGCTCGCCAGGGAAAGCAGCACTTGGTCGTTTACAAATGGGAGAAGACAGAGAGAATGTGTTTTTGATGTGAATGAGGAAGAAGTCGGGGTAAGGTATAGGGGCGGTGTTGGTTTTCATACAACAATGTACACCTAACAAAGGATGATGTGTTTTTCAAACAAAACATACAAATGTATAATCAGCCATGAAAGCACAACAGTGATTGAGTCGTTTGCAGGAGAACAGGCTTTACAGAAAATGATGAAGGGTGGAGAGACTTGAGAATAGACTTAATTGTTTTGTCTCAAAGGACAATCATAAAATATGGGAGGTTGTTCCAGGTTGTAGAAGCAAAAGCGGGCAAGGCTTATTTTTTGTGTTTTTGTTTTCTCTCATTTGGAAATTTCGAGGTTTGCTTGGTTGGTGTTGTATGTCATGCAGACATAACCTGCTACTGCTGGGTAAACAAGACTGCGAGTATGCAGGACTTTACAAATGATGCATCTGGAATTAATACAAATGTAGTATGAGGGAGGGAAGGAATTTTGTCTATGACAGTAGGAAAAGTGCACAGAAGAATGCATAAGTCAGGTATACTATGAAAAGGTGGGCATCAAGCTGGGGTTTCAAAGAGAACATCAGCAAATTCATGGTATTTGCCTGGCACAGAGGAAAGATTATTGATAGACATAGAAACGAGTGCCATGTGTCTTCTTGAGTTCTATAGCATCAGGAGAACACTAATGGATACAGAGCTCAGAGCCCAAAACAAAGTCATGCTGTCCACTGTATACCGATTGTGGAGTCCAGTGTGTTTCAAGCATTAATGAAAAATGAAGTTTCACTATAAAATAGTTTTCAATCGCGTGACTAGTGCGCAGTACCATGCAATTACAACATCTATTAGTTTTGTTGGTTGAGGGAGGCAAGTGCTCAGATATAATCCTTTCATTGTTATAACTGCATGATGCTTTGAGTACGTGACCAATGATCCCGAAACACGTGTTGGCATAAGAGCACCAAGTTGTGATGTGGCTTGCTCCATTAAACAATAAATATTAAACAATGAATATGAAGAACTTTCATTTTACTAAACTACACATTTTACTTAACTGCACATTTTTTATATCTTTCAGAAGAGCCCCGTAAATTATAGTCATAAAATTATTATTAATATCTCTTACCCATGGTATTATCATTTCACGATGATGAACCATTTCACCAATTTGGATGCAACAATATGTTTTCCAGTGTGGCGGACTTTGGGTCTCACCATCTATGCCTCTGTGGTGGCATACTTTCGGTGTAACCATCATTTTATATAGGTGATTGACACACTATTTCACTTCTGCTGCGTTAGAACCATTCTAGCTATTCAGGCATTATATCAAGATGCTCTCTATCCCCAGGCTTTCACTCACTGACTATTAAACCACTATTCTGTTTAATCGGGCATAGCCCCGAAACTAAGTGCCTTCATGTTTGCAATGCTGCCCCAAGTGTCTCTAGTTGCAGAATGTAACATACATGTGTGAGAACCACACGCAATCATGCCTACAGCATTCGCAACACTAGAGTAATAGGATTCACTCTAACGGTATAAAGTGAATCTCACCAAGTCTGTGATTCTGCCAAGGAAACCCCACACAAAAATAAAATTGCCCTGAAGGTCTAATTCCCAAAATTTAGTAGACAAAAGATATCTGAACATTTAGATCACTGTCTTTGAATTATTGAAGCTGAGTTAGAAAAAATGAATTACTTGTCCATACAGATTGTAGCTAATGAGGTGGAATATCCTCATTTGTTGAGAAGGATCAGTGAGCTTGTCAGTCCTTGGAACCAATTTCTTGCCCCTTGCGACACGCTCAGTTGCATCCACCAAAAGGTGTATTTCCCATTCAACAGATGCATCCAGATCTGCGTAGAAGCCATATAAAGGCCAACTGGTGTGATTGTGTGTTTTCTGTGGGCAGCACATGAAGTATGGGGTACAAGTGGAAAGGACCTCCTTTTAATTTGCGGCTCCATGTCCTCTGTAGTGCAAGTGGAACATCACTACATGTGGCCTGTGCTCATTTTAATGGAAGAAGCAGTAAATCTCATCATTGCATTCTAAGGTGAGCACACAGTAGAACCATGAAAACCACAAGGCCTGTATAAACCCGTAGGACAGACACTTCCATCCTTCAAATGTAGTTTTGATCTGTCAGAGGATACTTACCATGTGCGCCTGGTTCTGATTGTGTTCCTCGATTCATCAACTCTGCTTTTTGTTCTTCTAGACTTCCTCTTGAAATGTGGATTTTGGGCTTAGTGCGCTCCTGCAGCCCTTTTGACCTCCCGTCCGACCTTCTACCTCTTTACCCACCTGTTTTTGACTCAGAATGCTTTGTTGATGTATTTCAGGATCTGATTTTTGACTCTTTGGGGACAGCTGCTTTTAGACTGTGAACTGCTGTTTGCACTTAGACTCCTTGAACTGGGTTTTATGACGATGGGGTAACCCATATAGAACTATGAGCAGCATTTTTCAGCACATCTGTATTTAAACAAAGCACCAGTAGGGGACATTTTCAAAAAGATGCAATGAATCTTAATGTGAATAAAAGGGAATTATTCCACTTTTAAAGTAATATTAGCTATATCAAACACATTCATATGAATATCAAATATAGGCTGGAGGAAGCTTGCAGTCTTCAATTGCAGTCTAAAACGTTCTGATATTCTTTCACACTGACCACATGCAGTACAGTAAATTTCATGGAGTAGAGAAGAGCTTTCAGAACCAGGTTGCCCGTCGATATCTTTACAGAAGGATGACTTTATGCACTATTCAAGAAGCCCATAACAGAGAGGTGGATAGAGTGTAGAAGGGTACTGCTCTGAAAGGCATTCTTCAATAGGAATTAATGCTGTCAAACAAACTTCTAAGAGGTCTTTTGTTCCAAGGGGCATTGTGCTATGAAGATATTTGAGTTGGACTGAGACGCAGCACTATGTTTACTGTACTAGATATCAAATGCTCTGTCCGCCATTGTACTTGCGGAACAGTCAACTTCGAAGATGGTGTCCTAACAACTGATTGAACCTCTTGATATTCGAATACTCTGTGCTTGATCTCATGTGTTTACCATCTGCTAATGATCACTATACAGATTGGCACTCTGCCAAATGTTCACTCACTGCACCGACATACCTATGTTCTGACCGAAAGTTTACCACCAAGTATTATTCTACACTCCAACGAGAAACACCAATCTGCTCCCCTGAGGTGTTCTATCATGTCAGAACATGGAAGTGACTTTCTTGTACTAAGAATCTCTGTGTCCGGGTCTGTATTATTTGCACTGAGCAGAACTACTCTGAGGGTAGCTGTGCTAAACATGAGATTACAAACACACCATGTACAGACTGATCTGTTGGCACTGCCAGCTTTGATTGAAAAAGCAACATTTTCCATACCAGAGGCGTAGCTACTATTGGTGCAGCAGGTGCAGTGACACTTGGGCCAATTGAACTCCGATTTTTTTTAATTTAAAATTGCTATTTATTGAACCTTTTATGTGGGAGACTTAATAAATATTAGTCGTATCTTTGCTGGAGCACATGAACAGGGCATATGGTATACAATAGCAGATCTCACCAGAAAGGTTGGAGCCTAATGAACCCTGATAATTGTTGTATTTTACTACCCCAACAACAGTCAAATGTGCCATTGTTCTCCCTTGCACCAGGACCCATGGCAAAAAGCTCAAGCGTGCTGTAGCTCCTTACTGCTATGATTAACAACAGCAATCATTTAACCATTCCAGGCAAATGCATGACAACCGTTTTAAAGGTATTGGGTAGAAAATGGGATGACGAGCTAAAATGTGGTGTAGTAAGTATTTGAAGACATTAGGCATTACGTACCTGGTAAGAAAGAAACAAAGAACCTGTCCTATATAGGCCTAGATTATAGGTCTGTGTTTTGTCGAATACCTATTGCCTTCAAAACAATACAAAGAGTGGCCTTAGATTGACCCTTTGCTTATGGTTGGATAGCTGTAATCTCTAACCCAATTCTGTATTCCTTGTGCCGTGGCTTTTATCAATAGTCTCCTGCTTGTCCCACCCGGACTATTGCTGCTTTACGCTGCTTCTGCACACTTTATTGTTTATATTTACCCCACTGCTCCAAAATAAATTGTTGAAATGGTACAGTAAAATATGCCAAAAGGCCACAGGTGCATCACAATGTATGCGCACACCCAAGTACGTATGCGTCATAAAACATGTAAAGCGTGCACATGCACACATATTTACAACAGCATCTTGGAACACATTTTCTTAAAAGAAAAACCATTTCAAGGTGCTGCTGTGTATCTGCGCTTGCACATGTATCGTGACCAAGGGCGACTCCTCCGCAATGGCGGAGGAGCGTTGCTCCCCTGGCTAAGAGCCTGCAGCAGAAAAATAAAACTAATTTTAATATAAGTTTTCTGCTGCTGGCACAGCCAGCAGGGAGGGGCATGGCTGGGCACAGGAGTTGGGAGGAGAGAGGAGAAGTGGAGTGTACTAAGTGGGCACGTGTGTTCGGCCGTCTTAGGCCAGCCAGACACACATGCACACTTAGATTTCTCCAACCCGGCTGTGTTGTACAGCTGGGCTGGAGAAACTGCACACACCACAGGGCAGTATCTGAGCGGCACTCCAAGCCGCTCAGACCCATCCTAACGCTGCTCTCATGCTAAACTTAGAATGAGAGCAGCACCAGGGTTGCATGGGGAGCATGTGCTGGTGTCCCAGTGAATGTTGGGACACCATTAGAAGAAGAGCAAGGTGGCAGGAGGCAGCAGCAGCGGCAGGGAACGGTGAGAATGGTGTTTTTTTTTCCCTTTTGTTTCCACCATCCCCTATGTCCCACGCGCTCACCCCCCTTGACATTCGTTGGCACCGCTGCTGATCGTGACGCTCCAGCAGCCATTTTGACTTTTTATCAACAAAACTAATAACAACTGTACCACCAACTATATGGTTCTTTATAGGTGTCAGTAGTATTGAAAGCTATTGAGTCATGCTGCAACTGTAAAGCAGTATTGTAACTACTGATTCAGAGTACCTGAGCATCACCTCAGGGGTTCCCTGGATCACTGCTGGTAACTCGCACATCCTCCACTCATGCCTTGCCCTTCCCAACTGAAGACTATGTAAAGACCAGACTCAAAGGGAAAAACATTTCAAATAAGATTAACACCAGGCAAAGAGATGCTGCTGAAGGCACTTCCTATACACAGAAACTTAGAAATAAAGATGAGGAAAGAAGATTAATACCTCCTAACTTATATATGGTGATACTTTCACTATACCCACCTGTCAATGTAGCTACACCAGTAAACAAGAAACATAAACTTTTTGTGTTATTGAGGAGGTCATTGTTCATGCAGGATATTTTCCTATCACCATGTTAGACCTGTCATATCTTGGTGTGGTTTCCCCTGCCTTTTTGCTTCTGACCTTCTATTTTTGATCCTGTGCTGAATTTCGTTTTTGCTGGCTTTAGGAGTCTGGACAATTTAAAAATGCATCTTATAGTGGGGTTGGTTTTCAAATTGTAAGTTTGAAAACTTTTAGAAAGTAAGCATTTTCTTGCTTAACCAACCCGTGTCTGTGCCCGTCTGTGGAATCTATGTCAGGTCAGGATGACAGTTGGGCTGGTTGTGAAGTCACTCTAGATGGTCACACAAAGGGATCTAAGGTGTGCCCTGCATATCCTGATGGGTTTTCCTAAGCTAGAGTGGGGAGAGTGTGTCTTGGGCCATGGCAGAAAAGGCAGGGTCTTGTTCAGTACAAAAACATTTATTTCTAGTTTGCCTACTTCAATGAAAAAAATGGGTTTACGTACTGGACCTCTGACCCCACAAAGTTAGAATCCTTCTGGACTGAGGACATTCTGCCAGGAAGACAATTTGGATGCTGTAGGGGGGACTGCCACTCTGCCTGTTTCTTTGCCTTGCTGTCTGCTGTTTGCTGCCTCTGTCCTGGGAGTGAAAGGACTGAACTTTGCTTTCTACATCTTGCTTCCAAAGGTTCTCCAAGGGCTCGCCTCCTGTTAGGAAGTCTCAGGGACATCAAAGACTTCATCGGCTAGCACCTGGGCTTTCTTGCTGAGAGTCCTAACTTGCTAAGTGGTGCCAAATCTAGTTCCTGGGCCCCTGGGAGTGAGTTCTGGTGCACCCAAGAAGAAACCAAGCAAATTGACTGCAGAGCAACTTCAGAATCAGCGCCCCTGTCCAACTCTGAGCTGCTGCCTGCTCCAGAGCCTTGGTCTACGCTGAGTGCAACGGTCGCAAGCGACGCCGCAGGCCCGACGCCACTGCAGTGCCTCCAAAGTCCCACCACAGTGTGAGTCACGTGTGCCAAGTCATCAACATCCGTGACACCCAACTCTGACTCCACCACAACATCTGTGGCCCAGTGGTGTGATTGCGACATCGTAAAGTCAACGCCTCGTGTCTTTACCTGCTGGACTCATTGACCCCCCTGGATCGTAAGGAACCAACGCCTCACCACCGATGGCACATCACCTCCTCTGCAACCATAAGGAATCAATGCCTCACCTCCCCTGCCTAGCAGTAAGAAACCGATGTTTCACCTCCCAGATAGAAGTAAGGAATCAACATTGCACTGGCTTCACCAAAGCCTCACCTCCCCGACTCCGTGCAACATCTTTGTTTCCTCGTTTTCCAAGGTACTGTAATTGGGGTTGGTGCAACTCTGTGACCAGCCCACACTCCCTTGCGAGTGGCGTTGGACTGTTGGGAACGATTTCGTCAAGACGACGTAATAGCCCCAGTTGGAGCTATTGTGTTTCAAAGAGCTTTACAAATTGTATCTTTGCTTGTGTATGTTAGATTTTTGTTGCTTTGATCTTGTGTTTCTCAGATAGATATTGGTTATTTATCTAAACTGTTGTGGAGTACTTTTGTGGTGTTTTCACTGTGTCACTGTTGTGTGTGTTGATGTACAAATACTTTCCACATTGCCTCTGAGATAAGCCTGACTGCTCGTGCCAAGCTACCAAGGGGGGGAGTAGGGGTTATCTTTGCTCTGTGGCTCCCTTACCCCGACTAGAGTGAGGGTCCCTACTTGGCCAGGGTGCAACGCACTGCCAACTAGAGACCCCATTTCTAACACACTGAGAGTAATTCAAGTGGGTGTTACATAGTTCAAGGTCATCAAAAATGAATCTGCAGCACTGTGGTCATCTCACATAGCTAAGCTTTAGTTTTAATAAAAAAAATGAGTTCATGTTTCGCAATGACGAGGCTGCAGACCTCCAGTTACTTCACACTGTCCATAATGTTCTAATTTGTCAGTGTCCCATAATATAAATATTGAACCAGAAGGAATATTTATGCAGTAATACAAAGTTTGAACATAAAGTAAACAAAGGATTTGTCGCAGAGTGGACATTCCACTCTGTGACTCTTGACTCCACTTCACACAGATAAAGTTGAAGTATTCATCAAGACACCATGTGAACCTGAGGTGCAAAACCCAATCAAATAGGTAACAAAACCTACAAGTCATTTGTCTTACTTCGGTGAGTAGCAATCTAGTGCAACAAAGAGTGAACTTGTGGAGCAAAATGGAATGCCTTTTTGGTCCAGAAACAAACGAAGCATACACCAGATTGCATCAAAGATTGTGAAGTGTTGTGTTTTCAAAGGCTTTGTCTGACACGAAAACACTGTACAACACATTGAGAATCTATTATTTTTATTGTTCGATTTTTATGAATTTTCAGTGGTAAACTTGAGCATATTGAGAATCCGTAACATTCTTCTTCTTGTCCACAAAAGACACAAAACATGACTTCTTCCGACCTGTCCCATTAATTTTCTTTAATTCACCTAGAACTGCCCGTGGGTTGAATCCTCCTGGACCTTGCTGGTCCCTCCACTTTGTGTTTCACCGCAACTTCGGCCTTTGCCAATGCTTGTTGGTGGCTTTTCCACACCACTGACCGACTGCAGTCATCCATCCGGTGTGGGAAATCGACTGCATCCTCTTCACGTGCACAAAGGCTGCCTTCCTGACCGTCTTCATCCTACCGTCGACCAACTCCTGCAACCACAGCTGGATGGGTAGTAGCTCCTGCTCCCCCTGGACTCTTCTGTGACTTCTGGACTTGGGCCCCTTCTTCCACAGGTCTTCCTATTGAGGAATCCACCGCTGGTTTCTTGCAATCTTGTCTGGGTGTTGCATTTTCTTCTTTTCCTTCTTTTTGGGTGGTTTGAGGAAAGTCCAGTAACTTACTCCTTTCTTCCTGGTCACTGGGGGGCACTGTGGTACTTACCTTTGGGGTTTCCTTGTACCCCCAGGTCCCCTCTACATATTCCACTTACCTAGGTGGGGGTCCTGCATTCCATTTTGTTTAGTATATGGTTTGGGCTCCCCCTAGGGTCACTATTGCCTATTTGCAATTGTACTGTTTTCTATTGCTATTTATGCCTATTCCTGATTACTAGTGTACATATCTAGTGTATTATTTACCTCCTATTGTAGGGCTGCCTCTCTAGTACTTTTTAGTAATTGTAAAATAAAAACATTGGGGGATCCATGCAAGTCACACCTCACTGGACTCCCTCGGGTGTCTAGTTTTCAGAAATGTCTGGGTTTGGTAGTTTTCCCTAGATGGCTGCTGAGCCTAGGACAAAAACGCAGGTGCCCCCGCAAAAACAGGTAGTTTTGTATTTGATCATTTTGATGTGTCCAGATAGTGTTTTGGGGCATTTCCTTTTGCAGGCAGCAGGCCTAAGTGCGGTACTATTTTTATCGGAAGACTTGGGGGAACGCTGGGTGGAAGGAAATTTGTGGCTCCTCTCAGATTCCGGAACTTTCTGTCACCGAAATGTGAGGAAAAAGTGTTTTTTTGGGCCATATTTTGAGGTTTGCAAAGGATTCTGGGTAACAGAACCTGGTCAGAGCCCCACAAGTCACCCCATAGTGGATTTCCCTAGGTGTCTAGTTTTTAAAACTGCCAGGGGTTTGGTAGGTTTCCCTAGGTGCCGGCTAAGCTAGAGGCCAAAATCCACAGCTAGGCACTTTGAAACAGCTCTGTTTTCTTTGTGAAAATGTGATGTGTCCACGTTGTGTTTTGGGGCATTTCCTGTCGCGGGGTGCTATGCCTACCCACACAAGTGAGGTACCATTTTTATCAGGAGACTTGGTGGAACGCTGGGTGGAAGGAAATGTGTGGCTCCTATCAGATTTCAGAACTTTCTGTCACCAAAATGAGAGCAAAAGGTGTTTTTTTTTGCCAAATTTTGAGGTTTGCAAAGGGTTCTGGGTAACAGAACCTGGGGAGAGCCCTACAAGTCACCCCATCTTGAATTCCCCTAGGTGTCTAGTTTTCAAAACTGTGCAGGTTTGCTAGGTTTCCCTAGGTACCGGCTGAGCTAGAGGCCAAAATCTACAGCTAGGCACTTTGCAAAGAACATGTCAGATTTCAATGTAAAAATGTGATGTGTCCATTTTGTGTTTCCTGTCGCGAGCATTAGGCCTACCCATGCAAGTGAGATACCATTTTTATAGGGAGACTTGGAGGAACACAGAATAGCAAAACAAGTCTTATTGCCCCTTGTCTTTCTCTACATTTTTCCTTCCAAATGTAAGAGTGTGTAAAAAAGACGTCTATTTGAGAAATGCCCTGTAATTCACATGCTAGTATGGGCACCCCGCAATTCACAGATGCGCAAATAACCACTGCTTCTCAACACCTTATCTTGTGCCCAGTTTTGAAATACAAAGGTTTTTTTGATACCTATTTTTCACTTTTTATATTTCAGCAAATTAATTGCTGTATACCCGGTATAGAATGAAACCCCATTGCAAGGTGCAGCTCATTTATTGGCTCTGGGTACCTAAGGTTCTTGATGAACCTGCAAGCCCTATATACCCCCGCAACCAGAAGAGTCCAGCAGACGTATCAGTATATTGCTTTCAAAACTCTGACATCGTAGGAAAAAGTTACAGAGTAAAAAGTGTAGAAAAATGGCTGTTTTTTTCACCACAATTTCAATATTCTTTGATTTCAGCTGTTATTTTCTGTAGGAAACCCTTGTAGGATCTACACAAATGACCCCTTGCTGAATTAAGAATTTTGTCTACTTTTCAGAAATGGTTTTTCACCTATTTCTGTCACTAAATGGAAGGATGCTGAAAGCACACAAAATAGTAAAAATGGGGCATGTCCCAGTAAAATGTCAAAATTGTGTTTAAAAATAGGGTTTTCTAATTCAAGTCTGCCTGTTCAAGAAAGCTGGAAAGATGGTGATTTTACCACCGCAAACCTTTTGTTGATGCCATTTTCACGGAAAAAAACACAAACCTTCTTCTGCAGCCCTTTTTTCCCATTTTTTTAATTTTTATTATTTTTTCGTAGTTTCTTGGCTAATTTCTTGGTCTCCTTCAGGGGAACCCACAACGTCTGGGTACCTCTAGAATCCCTAGAATGTTGGGGGAAAAAAGACGTAAATTTGGCGTGGGTAGCTTATCTGGACAAAATGTTATGAGGGCCTAAGTGCGAACTGCCCCAAATAGCCAAAAAAAGGCCTGGCACCTGAGGGGAAAAGGCCTGGCAGCGAAGGGGTTGAAGGGGCGGGGCCACGGGCATGACGAGCAGTAAAGTGGAGTGCTCAGCACTCCCCATCAGAGTGTATGTGTGTTTGCCCAGCCGTCTCGGGCCGGCCAAACACACATGCGCATTAGGCACTATCCAGCCCAGCAACACAGTTGCCGGGCTGGAGAGAGCCTGCACAGGCTTCCAGTCTGCCTGGGAGCGCCCTGCCTGGGCACTCCCAGCCAATCCTAATGCTGCTTTGAGCAGCATCAGAATTGGCCGCAGGGCAGTGTCGAGCCTGTGCCTGCAGCCTGGAGCGACGGGGGAAAGGGGAGCGGCGGCAATAGAGGAGGTAAGTTTTCATTTTTTACTGTTTTTTATTTTATTAAATCCCCCCCATCCACGAATCGCACCTGCCACGCTCTTTCAGAGGGCAGCGAGCCGCGACTGGTAACCATGCCACAAAGAGAATACTTTCCTACAACCCTTCACATGTATAAACTGCTGCGGGTAGCACAAAGTGAAAATTATGAGAAAAGGTCAATTCTAGAGGCCTCCAGTAGTCTATAAAGGCTTGCCCTTTATAAGTCATGAAGTTAAAACCATAGTTTAAACCGGAACAACAAGAATATAATTAACTGTTTAACAACAAGAAGATACGACCCAAATCTACATATTTGTGGAGCAGTAAAATACTCGATGGCAATCTAAGGAGACATTTCAGAAAATAATTGAACAATTCTGCTCTGTAAAAGGCACCATACCGAACCTTGCCACAGTATACCATAAGAGATGATGGTATAGCCCCCACCACACTAATCTGCAGAGAGACGATATTCACCCACACCGACTGTGAGAACAAGCAGCAGACCCCTTTGCGGTTTCTTTTTTACAACTTACTGGCTGTGCTTACACGTACTCCAAGACAGTCATAATCTGTGACCACTTTGGGACACATGCGACCTAGAAACACATTCGTGCTGAATACATTTGTGTGGATTCCAAGCTGCGTATTTTGTTTTGGTTTTGTTAATGGGAAGAATTCTTTTGGAGAAGTTGGCAAATCTATTTAAGAACTGATAAAGACCCAGAAGGGTTTTAGTTATGGAAGCACAGCATATTTGCAGAATATTGTGCTGACACACTCACTGTCAAGCCTACATAATGCTAATAAATGGCGAATAACTCTCGGCCAATCTGTATATATTGTTTATACAATACTGTCATTTCATATTTAGAATTCATAAACACAATTATTTCACTAGAACCACAGCAAAAGAGGGTTACATCTGTGGGTGACATAACATCTCATTAAGTAGCAGTTTAAGCAGGTGTCTTGTTGTTTTAACTGTAACATGATTACAAAATGGAATCTAAAAGACGATAAGAAGTGACTTCTCAAGTCATTTACAAAAAATAATATTAAGAGCATGGAATTTGATCTTTTTACTGTAGTAATACATGTGACATTTTCCTCAAAAGCGTTTTCTTTTGTCTTCGTTATTTGTAGATATTGCTCAATGTCTTTTTGATGCCTTTAAATTACATATTCATTCACATTTTCTGTTTTCAGTTAAATAAAGATTGTCTTTTTTTCCTAATAATATATCGAGTTGTCTTGTTGGCTCTGTCAGTTGTTGCAGATCCTGATTGATAATGCATTTACAATTCTCAAATATGTTGGTGCTGTTTTCCAAACTAGTGCTTTTGTATTACATTGTGATAAGTACTCTGTCCTTTATGCATTTTCTCCGCATTTTCACGTTTTATACAGGGATAATATATTTTAACTGCACCGTTTCCTCTTAGGTATAATATGTATAATTTCACTCAACTTCTATCCTTTAAATCATTGTAAGAGATGTATTTGTATCAATCCTGCTTCTGCATTTTTTTATTTCATTATGATGTACCGTTTTGAACAGACTCTCCTCCGTTTTCTATATTTAACATTACTCAAGGTTCCTTCTCATTGTTGTGGATGCAACCAAAGTATTTACCACATTTTTGGAAAGGAATTTGTTGCATTTAAAATTATAATTGAGTCAGCTTCCCTGTGAGACAAACAAAGACGCACAGTTTCATTGTCAACAATATGTGTCTAATACCACAGTTCTGCCCTATTCATTCTCCCCATTCTTTGGCATATCTGATATTATTTTCACTGAGACTATCTAGAGTTGTTCTATTTCACTGCGGTGCCTTTGATGTGGAGGCTCCATGAAGATTTTTGTTGGCAATTCTGCGTGTGTTGTGATACTCGCTCCTTTAGATGTGCTATCCACATACTTAGGCAGAATGTGCACTCCATCACATATAGACTGCATTGAGTGTCACAAGTCAAGAAATGTAAAGCTTAAATCCCCCAACTGCATTTACTAAATGTTATGTTAAATCTTGCACATTTACTAGCGTCCACATATGAAGCCGCTTTAATTTGCTGCTGTGTTTACTCTTTATTATAATTATTTAGAGCCAGTAGTTTTTATTTGATCGAATCGACTTTTCTTCCACTTGTCTCCGAATAATCTAGGTTTTCTAAAAGTTATTCACGAAAGAGTTCCCATCTTCTCTTTGATATCTTCAGCTCTTGTAGTAACTCATCAATGTTTTTGCAAAATAACTTTTAGCCTTTGTTTTTGTTTACTGTCTGTTATGAATCTGTTTTCCACCCTCCAGTCATTATTTTATCTGTATATGTTTGCGGTCTTTCACCCACTTTCCGTTGTGCTCTGCTGTTAACAAAATGCATTGCTGTGTGCTTGATCTGCCGATTAAACAAGGTAACTGGTTTCCTTCTGTACATGTGGTCCCTCAACCAAACCTTTAGATAACAGCCGCATTTCACCAATTGAATGTTTTTAACCGGTGAACTATTACCTATAATCTGAGGTGTGCAAGCATTGAGCACCTTCATTGATGTCATCAGTTATGTAATTGATAATGTAATAGATTGGCTAGACCCACGAAGGAAGTGATGTAATTTTTGATGTAATCTCTGACATCACATGTGAGATTATAAATGGAACACTGGGAGAGGAAAGAGTTATGTATGAGGTGCATGGCAGTATGACCTTGCTACCGAGAAAGGAAATTGGTGAGGTTTCAAAATACTGCAAATAAGGCAGGGGTTTAAAATTAGATGGTGGGCATTTATTGATAATTGAAATATGCTGTTCGGGGGGAATGCTCAAGTACGAAGCATGATCAGAACCTTGTACAGAGTTCTGTACAGCGGTCTGAAGAGAGACACTGTTTCTTTTTCACTGTATTACTGGCAAAGGAGTATTGTACTTTGATTCTGCAAATAAATTATTAATACAGATGTAGATTCGTGTAAACTTGGGGGTTGATTTTACTGGTTGCTGTCAGTCAATCAATCAGACCCTATTCCATGGAATAAATAGTCTGAAGATGGCTCACAAACGCATTGTTCTCTCTGAATAATTTTGCATAGTATGTACTGTAGGTTTGATGCCCTAGTGTCACGTTTCTACTTCACTTCATCCCACAGAACTAATGTCAGATGCAGACAATCTCTCAGAATTTGGTCATCCCTGAACTAAGTCTACAAGATAAATGGGCAGTCCAGTGACCTCTTGGTATAGCAGCAATCTGAATAGTGAGTATCAGTATGTAACTTATACAGAAGACTGAGCATACTGGGTATGTGAATATTAAGAGGTCCCTCACTCACAGTTACTGTTCGCAGAGCGTCCACATGCAATTCATGCATTTTAAGGGCAGGATCTGTGGAGTTCTAAAAGATATTGTGAAGACAATACTTACAGAAGCACCACTTGAGTTGGCAGCTGCCGGGCGAGTCCTGGCAATAACACAGGAATATACATGTAAATAACAGGATTGAGCCTTAAAAGACAACCAAGAATAACAAGGAGCTAGAGAGGCGTGGTGCTTAGCAGGAGGAAAGGAACAACATAATTACCTCATGGGAGTAAGCAAACACTGCACACAAGAAAACTAGGAACTAAAGCCATAGGAGCAGAAAGGCAGCACACTGGGAAACTGGAAACTAAGGAATAAGGAAAGCAAAGGTTGGACACAATGCTAATATGAACAAAAGATGCACAGATAGGAAAGCAAGGACTGCAAAAGGGCATCAACTGAAGTAGAAGCTATAGATAATGGTGCACTGGAAATATTGATGGCTCCAGCAGCAAGAAAAACATAAAAACTATGAAAACAAGGAAGCAATGCAAATTACTGTGAGCTCAAGAGCAAAGGATACACTTCTAAACAGTGTAGATTCAAAACACAAAGACTCACTGTAGCACAAGAAGGATTGCATTCATGGAAACTAGCTGAATCATTGACCAACACTGACAATAATGCAAGAAAATGCCTCTTTGATATAGTTACCCACCACGTTTTCCCTGTCTTTTGATGTGGTTTCAAAGTTGTTAGTGATCTATCCCCCTCCTAACCAGGTTCCCTGGGCCACATCTCTTTCCCAAAACTGTTGTGATACATTGGCACAATCAGCAACACCTTTAGCTGCCACTATAAGTCCCTAGTAAATGGTACTTAGGTACCCAGGGCATGGGATATTAAGGGTAGGCCCCTGAAGCCAGCAGCACAGATTGTGCCACCCACAGGGACCATGCATCCAAGTACACCCAGCAATGCTATTGCAGGCTGAGTGTCCTGGTGCAATCCCAAAATGCAAAACTGACAGGTCCCACAGCCTGTGTGACCTGTCCACTACACACTCAATGCAACATAGGTAAGCCACCCCTCTGGCAGGCCTTCATGCCCTAAGGCATGATGCACGATAATCCATGTGTGGGCATAAATGCATGAGAAATATGCCCCTTCTGTGTCCTTGCCAAACCTGGGACATAGTAAGTGAATAGGGCAGCCATTTTAAATGCATGTGCTGGACACTGGTCAGTATGAATTTCACAGCTACATGATGACCACTCTGAACCCTGGGTTGTTTGGTATCAAACAACTCAGAACAATAAATCCAAACTGGTACCAGTATTAGATTTTTTGGAAAATATACACAGGGGCCACCATAGAGGTTCCCTCTGCAAAAGCTAATTAACCCTGGCCTGGTTGCTGACCGGCCACAACCAGCCTGCGACAGCCAGACAAAATTCTGGAACCCTGGGGTGAGGGCCCTTGCTTTCTGGGTATAGAAGACAAAGCCCTTCCTGGGCAGAGGTGTTACACCTCCTCCTCCAGGAATGTGCACTGCTGTGCCAGCGAGCTTCAAAGGGCTAACTGCCTTTGAAATTCAACCCCCAGCCCTGCTGCTAGCAGCAGAAGGCTGCCCCCATTGAAAATCCCCACTTTTGGCAGGAGCAATGGTGGGAAAATGCACAAAGGACAGGAGGAGTGGCCAGCTTCACCAATCCTAAAGTGTTGCATTCAAGGTGACCTCTCCATTTCATTTCCCTCTATCTTGCATGGCATGAAAAAAGCCTATCAGGGATAGGGAAGTAACCTCTGCCCACAGGAAGTGGTCACATAGTGGCTTTAGCCACCCTAAAGTAGATGACCCATTGGTCACTATTAGGGACTCCCCTAAACACCCACTAAATGCAGCATTTAGTGGGCACCCCTAGACCTTCAGATCGGATTAAAAGGAGGCTACAACAAAGAAGACCCAAGGCTCGAGAACTGCATTCCTGCTGCACAAAGAAAAAGATGCTAAACCCTGCCTGCTGCATCCAGGACTCGACGATCGCCACTGAGGGGTTGCAAGGACATCAGATGGACTCTACAAAACTCCAGAGGTCCTCAATCCTTCTGAAAATCACCAAAGATCTCCCTCCAGGGTGAAGGCATCACTCCCTGCACCAAAGAAGCAAAAGATCACTGAAGTCCAGTTCATTAACAGGCCGCTGACCAAGGAACCGGACATAGCAGTCAGACCAAATTCCACCTGATGGACCCGGAGGACAAATCCTGCAAATGTGTTAAGTTTGGTGGCACTGCAACCTCCAGTGGCTGAACTGTGCAATGGACCGTGTTACTGGACACCGAACATCAGACACCAAGAAGAAAAGTTCACTCCGGACTCTCAAAGGACCAGGAGCAAGCCCCAGACAAGGGACTGCAGGAAACATAAGAACCACCCCCAGAGTGGCCCTGCTGACCTGCAATCCACCCTCAAAGTGACCTGCCTCCTGCTTTTAAGGGCTCCTTTGCGCACAGCTCCTGGCTCACCTACCTGCTCTGCACTTGCCTCCCTGGGCCCTGCACCGGAGAACCAGCTGTGCTCTAAGGGTCCTCCACCCCTGGCAACCTCTACACTCCAAGGGGATCCACCAGACTCACCTTGAAGTCTGCCTGTGCATTGCTTTCAAAGTGGTCCCCCGCAGTAGTCCTGCACCAGCTCCAAGGCCTTTTCAGCAGCCAGGAGCCACCCGAACTTCCCCGACTGGTCCACAGGACATCTTGATCACCTCGACCTTTAAATGAAAGGAGACATTGGTGAATGCATTGCCTGATTTTATATGCATTTTTTAAGTTTCTCCCATTGATTCCTATGGCGCATAATTAAGAACAAAAATACTATTTTTGCTAAACCTTAAAAAAATCATAACTTAAAAAGTACTTACCCGATTTTGCTGATCTTGGTCTTAAAAATGTCATAAAAATGAGAAGTATTTTTGTATTTTGTAAATTGGTCTTGAGTTATTCGTTTGAGTATGTGTCCACATTTATTGATACTGTGAGTACAACAAATGCTTAGCACTTCTCCAAGATTGGCCTACCAGTCCAACCAAGCTACCATAAAAATTAGAGCATTAGGTGGTCTAGTTTTTACCTCTGTAAACAAGAATGGGGTTGCTTGGACTATCTGCCCAGTACAGATCATTGTTGTACACTATATAGAGAGCCAGCCTCCTACAAGTAAAAAAGAGAGCTTATTTATCATCAAAAGCCTCAGGAGTTATCAAGCCACCATCTGCCATGTTGAATGCTCAACCCATCCTTAGTTTGCCAAGGTGGAGACAAACTAAGAAGAGGACGCTAGAGAGGGGTGCGCACAGACCGCCTGCCAAAATGGCCGCCTCAAGTCGGAACTCCGTGCATCATCAGACGAATTTCGGTTGCCGGAACCGTTTTAACAAAGTTAAATGTCGAAAAGGCCCTTCTAAGTACCACTGGATTAAATGGTGAGCACTATTACATGTTTGGATGCCGCTTCTGCTCCTTTTAAAGACACTTAGGGGGTGATTCTAACCCTGGCGGTCGGTGTTAAAGCGGCGGCCAACCCGCCAACAGGCTGGCGGTCCAAAAAATGGAATTCTGACCCTGGCGGGAACCGCCAACACAGCCCGCCAACTTAACACTCCGACCGCCGCGGCGGTACAGACAAACAGCGCGGCGGTCACCGCCAACAGGCAGGCGGCAGACAATGTACCGCCCACACTATCATAACTCACCAATCCGCCACCTTTTCCGGGGCGGGAGCACCGCCGATAAAAACACGGCGGAAACAGACTACGAACGGGAAAACGCTCACCAAAACACACTCCACGAGTACGGAGGACAGCATGGAACCCGAATTAAACATCCTACCTGCTCTCGTCTACCTTCTCATCTACCACGAGTACGAAGTCCGGCGCAGACGACAACGGTGAGTACTGCACCTACGACACACGGGAGGGGAGGACGAAAGGTTACGGGCACACACATATGCGACCCCCCCCCCCCAACTATGTACTCACCAATGCAGAGCACCAAGTCACAGTGACACCACCCAAACACCCCTGAAAAATGCTAGGACGTAATCATATTTGGAATAAATATTTATGTACCAAAAAGCTCCAGAAAATTAGCGTACAACCATGAAAGATATCCACAACAAAACAAATGACATACACATCAGTGTATAACTGAAGTACCAAGTCCTGCACATCCTACGAATTCAGCATGTCCGTGGGCCAAAGTCTTGAGAAACAAGGGCAAAGCCCACACAGGTGACCTGAGTCCTTTGGAGAGAACACTGCAGGGGCATCAGATGTAAAAACTACAGGCACCTCAGGGGGAAGGGAAGGGGGGGGCACCACAGCCACATGAGTCCACGACACCAGATCCACGAGGAGCCACCATGCCCACTGGACCATCCTGGGGAGTGCAAAGCCACAGTCTCTCAATGTCTCTACAGTGGGTGGGCTGCCCACTGGCCCATCCTGGGGAGTGCAAAGCCACAGTCTCTCAATGTCTCTACAGTGGGTGGGCTGCCCACTGGACCATCCTGGGGAGTGCAAAGCCACAGTCCATCAGGTGGATGACAGTCTCCACTGGTCAAGGAGGAGGCATGGTGGGCACAGTGAACCATCAACAGTGCTTGAGACGGCGGTGCCCTGTTCAGCGGTGCTTGAGACGGCGGGGCCCAGCGGAGCGGTGCTTGAGAGGAAGGGCCCAGCGGAGCGGTGCTTGAGAAGAAGGGCCCAGCGGAGCGATGCTTGACAGGAAGGGCCCAGCGGAGCGGTGCTTGAGAAGAAGGGCCCAGCGGAGCGGTGCTTGAGAAGAAGGGCCCAGCGGAGCGGTGCTTGAGAAGAAGGGCCCAGCGGAGCGGTGCTTGAGAAGAAGGGCCCAGCGGAGCGATGCTTGACAGGAAGGGCCCAGCGGAGCGGTGCTTGAGAAGAAGGGCTAAGCGGAGCGGTGCTTGAGAAGAAGGGCCCAGCGGAGCGGTGCTTGAGACGGCGGTGCCCAGCGGAGCGGTGCTTGAGAAGAAGGGCCCAGCGGAGCGGTGCTTGAGAGGAAGGGCCCAGCGGAGCGGTGCTTGAGACGGCGGTGCCCAGCGGAGCGGTGCTTGAGAGGAAGGGCCCAGCGGAGCGGTGCTTGAGAAGAAGGGCCCAGCGGAGCGATGCTTGACAGGAAGGGCCCAGCGGAGCGGTGCTTGAGAAGAAGGGCCCAGCGGAGCGGTGCTTGACAGGAAGGGCCCAGCGGAGCGGTGCTTGAGACGGCGGGGCCCAGCGGAGCGGTGCTTGACAGGAAGGGCCCAGCGGAGCGGTGCTTGAGAGGAAGGGCCCAGCGGAGCGGTGCTTGAGAGGAAGGGCCCAGCGGAGCGGTGCTTGAGACGGCGGTGCCCAGCGGAGCGGTGCTTGAGAGGAAGGGCCCAGCGGAGCGGTGCTTGAGAGGAAGGGCCCAGCGGAGCGGTGCTTGAGACGGCGGTGCCCAGCGGAGCGGTGCTTGAGAGGAAGGGCCCAGCGGAGCGGTGCTTGAGAAAAGGGCCCAGCGGAGCGATGCTTGACAGGAAGGGCCCAGCGGAGCGGTGCTTGAGAAGAAGGGCCCAGCGGAGCGGTGCTTGAGAAGAAGGGCCCAGCGGAGTGGTGCTTGACAGGAAGGGCCCAGCATAGCGGTGCTTGAGACGGCGGGGCCCAGCGGAGCGGTGCTTGAGAGGAAGGGCCCAGCGGAGCGGTGCTTGAGACGGCGGTGCCCAGCGGAGCGGTGCTTGACAGGAAGGGCCCAGCGGAGCGGTGCTTGAGACGGCGGGGCCCAGCGGAGCGGTGCTTGACAGGAAGGGCCCAGCGGAGCGGTGCTTGAGAGGAAGGGCCCAGCGGAGCGGTGCTTGAGACGGCGGTGCCCAGCGGAGCGGTGCTTGACAGGAAGGGCCCAGCGGAGCGGTGCTTGAGAGGAAGGGCCCAGCGGAGCGGTGCTTGAGACGGCGGGGCCCTGTTCAGCGGTGCCTATCTCCACGGCGGGGCCCTGTTCAGCGGTGCTCTTCTGCACCGCGGACCCTGTTCAGCGGTGCCTATCTCCACGGCGGGGCCCTGTTCAGCGGTGCTCTTCTGCACCGCGGGCCCTGTTCAGCGGTGCCTATCTCCACGGTGGGGCCCTGTTCAGCGGTACTCTTCTGCACCGCGGGCCCTGTTCAGCGGTACTCTTCTGCACCGCGGGCCCTGTTCAGCGGTGCCTATCTCCACGGCAGGGCCCTGTTCAGCGGTGCTCTTCTGCACCGCGGGCCCTGTTCAGCGGTGCCTATCTCCACGGCGGGGCCCTGTTCAGCGGTACTCTTCTGCACCGCGGGCCCTGTTCAGCGGTGCTCATCCAGCAGGTCAAGGGAGCCAGACCTGGCCTGGACTCCCTGTTCAGTCGCCCTGGGACCGTGACGTTTCTGGACCCTTCGGGGACGGACTCCTGGCCTCCTTAGTGTCCTCCTTCCCAGCTGGGATGTGGCATGTGGGGTCCACCTTCTCCGCGCTCCTGCTGCCCTTCCGCTCCTTTGATGGGGCTCTCGGGCCCTTGCCTCCCCTAGATGGTGTGGGTGGTGAAGTGGCCGCACATTGCTCCTTGGGGGCAGCCCTGTCGGTCCTCGCACGGCGGTCCTTGTTTTGGCGGGTCCTCTTGCCGGGGGGGGGGGGCTGGACGTGTCCTTGCTGCTGATCGATGTGTCACTGCTGGCAAAGGGTGGGCTCCAGAACCCAGGCACAACAGTGACACCCGAAGCTGGGCTGGTGGTGGCTGCGGTGCTCTTGGGACTCTTTGAAGATGGATGGGGGAGGTCATCGGGGGGAAAGAGGTTAAGGTTAGCCAGGAAAAGTTTTTTAGGGCCAAGGTAAAGGGTACGAGAAGTGTAGATGGAAGTGGAGGTAGAGGAGGTGGTTGTAGGAGAGTCAGTTGTGCTGTCATTGGGTGAAGGTGCTGGTGCTGTAGGCTGTCGTGAGGTGGATGGCTGTTGGGTGGGTGGCTGACTGCGTTTGTGTGTCTTGGAAGAGGGGGTGACAGACACAGTGGGAGAGGACACAGGGGATGTGTACATGGCAGTGGGGGTGGTGACTGCACGAGTGTGGACTGTACTGGAGGGTGAGGTGGTGATGGAAGCACTGGCTGATGTTGGGGTGCATGCAGGTGTGAGTGTAGACGTCACAGGGAGGGAGGAGGGAGACGAGGAGGAGGGGGACACAGGGGTGGCAGTGGCTGTTGGCATGTCTGCATCTGGGTGTTGCTCGGGTGAGTGTTTGCGGGATCTGTGGTGCTTGTGTTTGGATGAGCTGCTCTTGGGTGTTGAGGTGTGTGCAGGCTGGTCTGATGGTGTGGATGGGATAGGCTGAGGAACAGGAGACAGAGACAGGCTGGAGGCAGTCAGAAGAGGGAGGCTGGAAACAGGGACAATGGCTGCCGTCAGTGCTGAGGCCAGAGCAGTGAACGCTCGTTGATGGGCAGCCTGACCCGAATGAATGCCCTCCAGGTACGCATTGCTCTGTTGCACCTCCCTTTGCACACCCTGGATGGCATTCAGAAGGGTCGTCTGCCCAACAATGAGCGTCCTTACCAGGTCAATGAGCTCCGCACTGAGGGCAGCAGGGGCAACAGGGGCAGGGGCTGAGGTGCCTGGGGCGAAGGAGACGCGCGCCTTCCTGGGCGAACCGGCACGGAGCGAAGACTGAGGGGCTGCTGGGAGGGCGGGGCTGGTGCGCTGGGTGGCGGCTGTACCTGTAGAGGCGGGGGGCACGGATGTTGCCGCCACCCCTAGGGAGCTCCCATCCGAGGACGTGTCGCTTTCGCTGCTCTCACCAGCGGTCCCCGTCGTGGTGCTCCCATCGCCCTCCGGATCACTGGTGCCCTCGGTGTCTGTTCCTGGGCCCACCGGGGCCTTGTGTCCTGCAGCTCCCTCGTGCTCCGATGCCAAATCTCCTCCGCCTGATGATGCTAATGCACACATGCACAAGAAGATGGAGAGAAAGGGTGGGGGGAGAAAAAAGAAGACCAGGTTGAGTGCATGCAATGTCAACACCGTTGGCGGAGAGGACAGACACAGGTGCCTAATGCACTAAGCCGCGCATTCGGGGTACACTACTCAGTACTACTGACTAAGACAACAGGCCAAGAGACGTCAAACGCGCACATGGGAGATGCTGGACCTTCAATGGCTGTACTTGTCACCCTACCGAGGTGGGGGCCGGGGGCACAGGGCCATGCCTAAGGGAGAGGACTACACTACAGAAAGCGCCCTGGCCTAATGTCACCCACAGCCCTCCTCCCCCACCCAGACGCCTCCACTGCGCAGAAAGATAGGAGAATGTGCTGATACTCACCCCCTTGTGTCTGCTGTGATGTCTTAAAGCGCCCATCCAATTCAGGGTAGGCCACCGCCAGGATCCGGGACATCAGGGGGGTCATGGTGCGACTGGCACCCCTCCTAGGTTGGGAGGCCATCCCCAGCAGTGTTTCTGCGGTCTTCCTTGTTCCGCGGCGGATGTCCTCCCACCTCTTGCGGCAGTGGGTGCCCCGTCTGTTGTGGACCCCCAAGGTCCGGACTTCCTTGGCGATGGCACGCCAAATCTCGATCTTCTGATGGGCGCTGACCTATTAGACATGTACAGGGTGGAAAGGAGGAAATCATCAATGGCCTGCATGTTAGATGTAATTGGCCCCCCCCCACCCACTTTGCCATATGGCACATGCTCTCATCTGTCGGGCGTTGCACTCCTCATTCGCCCCCCACCCCACCAACTTACATCCACCCCAATCCACACAGGCATAGCCCATTCCATTAGCACCCGGTGTACTCACTTGTTGGTCTGGAGGACCGTAGAGTAGCGCATACTGGGGGAGGACCCCATCCACGAGCTTGTCCAATTCTTCAGACGTGAAGGCAGGGGCCCTTTCCCCAGTCGCAGCAGCCATTGTATCTTCCAGACCGAGGTCACAGCAGCACTTGCAGTATAGGTCCTCTCCTGTGGATGATCAGGTCTCGAGTGATTAAGCAGATAGAAAATGGCGGTCACGTCCGAGGCGGTGCGTACCGCGCGGTGCGTACCGCGACCGCCGGCGCACTTCGTTATTGGCTCCTGAAACCCATAGGCTTCAATGTTAACCAATGCGGCTTTGCGCCGCGGTCTTCGACCGCCTACCGCCACGGTGTGCCCCACCAGCGCAGTGACCTCACATCCCATTGTCCCACTTCACAGGTCAGGCAGCCGCCATTTCAAGGGCCCACATGGCTTAATTTTGACTGCGACACACAGGCCTAGGCCTTGCATTGCCACACATACACGCCTTTCAACCCATTGCCATTCTTTAACTGTGCAAGCTGTCTGAACGTACCTGTCGTTTGGCTGACTCTGTGCTCCATGTTGTCCTTCCTAGGCACCGTCCGCTGGGACTTGGGATGAGAAGGAGGAATCCTCGCGTGTACCGACCGCTGGTGGACCTGTCGACAATGGAAGAACGCCATATAATACTTCGATACCGACTTGACCGTGCCACTATCCATGAACTGTGTGCCCAGCTGGAGCCAGCCCTGATGTCCCCCATCCGCCAACCCACAGGGATTCCCCCTCTGGTGCAGGTTTTGTCAGTCCTCCATTTTTTGGCCAGTGGGTCATTCCAGACCACAGTGGCCATGTCATCTGGAATGTCTCAGCCTATGTTTTCTAAGATTTTGAGCAGAGTGTTGTCTGCCCTGATGAAACTCATGCGGAGCTACATCATTTTCCCCGTAGAGGGTGACTTGCCCACAGTGAAGGGTGATTTCTATGCCCTTGGACATATCCCCAACATCATTGGTGCCATTGATGGGACCCATGTGGCTTTGGTACCCCCAAAAGACGATGAGCAGGTGTACCGAAACAGAAAAAATTATCATTTGATGAATGTCCAGGTGGTCTGTTTGGCTGACCAGTACATCTCCCATGTAAATGCCAAGTTCCCAGGGTCAGTGCATGACGCGTATGTGATGCGAAATAGCAGCATCCCCTATGTGATGGAGCAGCTACAGAGACAACGTGTGTGGCTAATAGGTGACTCTGGTTACCCCAACCTGCCGTGGCTACTGACCCCAGTAAGGAATCCCCGGACAAGGGCAGAGGAACGCTACAATGAGGCCCATGGGCGTACAAGGAGGGTGATTGAGCGAACCTTTGGCCTCCTGAAGGCCAGGTTTAGGTGCCTGCATATGACTGGTGGATCCCTAATGTACTCACCAAAGAAGGTGTGCCATATCATCGTGGCGTGCTGTATGCTTCACAACCTGGCTTTGCGACGCCAGGTGCCTTTCCTGCAGGAGGATGGTCCAGATGGTGGTGTTGTAGAAGCCGTGGAGCCTGTGGAGAGTGAAGAGGAGGAAGACTCTGAGGACGACACAGACAATAGGGACAGAGTGATACAACAGTATTTCCAGTAACACCCAGGTAAGAATCACCCACGCCATTTCACAATTGCTTCTAGCCTCCTGCATCTGTACTTTCTGTAGTTCCCCACAGATGTTTTTTTATTAATTTATGCCTTTCCCTTCCCTTCTCAGTGCTGTCTGACTCAGTACCTGACTTCTGCTTGGTTCGCCCATGAAATACAGCGTATTGACATTGGTATGTTGTCATGACTAATTGACAGAACAGAAATTGAACAGTAATATGTTATCCATTTGTTAATAATACAGCATGACTCAAAACAGGTTTGTGTGCAAAATGTGATTTATTTACAGTGCTAGATATCGGTACATGTGATTCTAAGGGTGATGGGTGGGGGTGGAGGAATATCCATGGCAGAGTCCAGTTCTCAGTCTCACAGGTGCATTGTTCTTTTGCCTGTGGAAGGATGGAGCATAGGCAGTTCATGGTTGGACAGGGTGGCAATGTGGGACAGTGGGAAGACTTGAGGGGGTATGTCCTGCTGGCGGGGGTCTTGACATCCTACTCTGTCTTTTTCTTTGGTCTCAGGCTCCTCTTACGGGGTGGTTGTTCTTCAGCAGGAGGTGGGGTTCTGGGGGGCTGTCGAGGTGTTGGGACCTCCTGTCCACTAGCGCCGGCGGAGGTGGTAGGCTGTTCCTGGTCCGGCCTAGTGACAGGGGCCCTGTGTGGTGCACCATGGTCCCGCAACGCGTCCTCTATCCTGTGGAGGGCCAGGACGATGGTCCCCATTGCGGTCCCGATGATTCTCAGCTCCTCCCTGAACCCCATGTAGCGTTCTTCCTGCTGTGCCTGGATCTCAGTGAACCTGGCCAGTACCGTCGCCATCGTTTCTTGGGAGTGGTGGTATGCCCCCATGATGGTGGTGAGGGCCTCTTGGAGAGTGGGTTCCCTGGGCCTCTCCTCCCCCCCCTGTCGCACAGCAGCCCTCCGAGCTGCCCGGTTTCCCCCGGCCTCTGTCCCCTGGCCGGTGTGCCCGCTCCCACTGCCCCCAGGTCCCTGTTGTTGTTGGGGTGTCGGGTTAGCCTGGGTGCCCTGTAGTGGCAGACACACCGCTGATTGAGCTGTCCTAGAGACAGAGGCATGGGCCCGCTGGGTGGGAGCTGTGCTGGTGTCGGCAGAGGGGGTCGGGTCTGGTGTGGCCTGTGTCTGGGTGAGGGGAACCGACTGCCCAGAGGTCCCCGATGGTCCGGGCTGGTCATCAGGTTCACTGTCGACAGAGCTGCTATCCTCAGTGTGGGCCTGTTCCGGTGGTGGGATGGACACTTCTGGACCCTCCTGGCTGGTGTGTTGTCGTTCGGGTCATGCATGGGGTAAGAGAGTTTGGTTATTGTTTCTGTGTGTGCAATAGCATGCGTGTTGTGGGTGCCCTTGTCCCCCAGTGCAGGCATTCCCTGGAGGGAGGTGTTGTGAGGGTATTTAGTGGGGGGGAGGGGTTAGTGCAGTGGTCATGCTTAGGTGATGGGTGCCCATGGTTTGTGTTGGCATGCAGGAGTTGGTGTTGGGATGGGTGGGTTGTGCTGGTGAGACATTGTCAGGAAGGATGTGTGCTGGGGGGTTGGGGGTGAGGGTGTGGGTTGGCATGCTGGTGGGGTGGGGGGGATATAGTAGTTGAGATGGGACTTACCAGAGTCCATTCCTCCGGCTACTCCTGCGAGGCCCTGAGGATGCAGGATGGTCAAGACCTCTTGCTCCCACGATGTAAATTCGGGAGGGGTGGGTGGGGGTCCGCCGCCAGTCTTCTGGACCGCGATGTTGTGCCTGGAGACCATCGATCGGACCTTCCCCCGTAGGTCGTTCCATCTTTTGCGGATGTCCTCCCTATTCCTGGGATGCTGTCCCACCGCGTTGACCCTGTCCACGATCCGCTGCCATAGCTCCGCCTTCCTGGCTATACTGGTGTGCTGCACCTGCGAGCCGAAGAGCTGGGTTTCCACTCTTAGGATTTCCTCCACCATGACCCGGAGTTCTTGGTCCGAAAATCGGGGATGCCTTTGGGGTGCCATGGGGTGGTGTGGGTGAGGTGTGGGGTGGTGTATGTGATGAGGAGTGTGTTGGTGAGTGGTGCTTTGTGCTACTATGTGGTGTGTGTGATGGTGTAGTGTGCCTCAGTGTGTCTTGCTTTGGATTGTCTGCTGTGTCTCTCTCTCCTTCTCTCAGTAATTGGGGTCGCAGGGGTTTGTGGGTGATGTGGGTGTGTGTTTTATAGTTGGTTGATTGTGTGGGAGTGGTGTGTGTATGTGTATCAGGTGTGTGTTTTTCAAATTGTCCAATGTGGCTGTGTTTTGGTGATGTGTGTGTATTCTGACCGCGGCGGTGTGTAGCGCCAATGGAATACCGCGTTTGAATGACCGCCGTGTGGATTCGCGGGTCGTAATGGCATGGGCGTATTTCTGTTGGCGTGACGGTGGAGGTTTGGTCATCTCCAGTTTATCGCTGCCCGCCGATGTGGCGGGCTGCAGTGGAGGACGGATTTTTGGAGGTTTGGCCGTTGTGGGTCAGAATGACCGTGGCGGTTGACAGCGGTCGCGGCGGTGTTATGGCGGTCTTCTGACCGGCGGTAAGGGCATTTTACCGCCGAGGTCAGAATCACCCCCTTAATATGATTACTCAAAATCTTCTCACGGTGGCAGCCATCTTTACTCTAACTTCTCACTAGACTAATGTGCTCACCTGACTGGATTGTTTACGCTCCTGCAGTGAGTGGATTGTTCTTGCCCTAACAAGAAGCATGCGGTTAGTTGCTAATATATGGGAATTCAACATGTTTTTTACTATTTTTGAGTAGTATCTATCAGCTGCTGGTAACCAATATAGAAGAGTCTCTTGATTCTGTTGAGACCCCTCCCGTCTGCACTGTATTAACAATATATATCTGGAGTCCCTGTGTTGTTCTCTTTCTTTCTGAAGTCTTTTTGCATCATATGGGCAAACTAAAGAAAAATAGATATCTTTTACATCATTTGTCACCATCTACTTATAAACTCTCACAGTTTTTAAAGTTTGATAATTGCCCTGCATCATCTACCTTCGCTACTTCAAAGATGTCTTTGTCATCTTCCGCTTCTTCTAAAACTTCTCAGACTATATCTACAACTACTTATAAAAGAGTCAAACAAGACACACCTTCTCCTGTAAAATCTCCTCCACGATATCTCTTGAATTTGTGCTTGACAAAATACGTGCATTACGTCCATTTATTAAAGAAACTAATTCTCGGATTCAAAACGTAGACAACAAATGGTCTCAAATGATAGTAAGAGTTTCTGCATTGGAGCAACGAGTTAGTGATGTACAGGATGAAGCAAATAAAATGAAGTTTTGGAGAAAGAGGTGGCAACTTTGAAAGCACTCTCTGAGGATTTGGAAAACAGAAACAGACAAAATAATCTTCACGTTTCTGGATTACCAGAAGGTCTTGAAGAAAATGATCCGACTTCATTCTTTGCTTCATTTTTGCCACAGTTAGTGGGCTTACCATCTTCTATAGTACTAAACTTTCAGAGGGCACATTGTTTAGGCCAACATCTCCAAAACTCTTATTCTTTGTCTAAATCAAGAGGAATGATAATTTTCTTGCTTGAATTCACTGACTTATTAAAAGTCCTTAACGCAGCAAAGTCCAAAAAGCAAATTTCCTGGCAGGGGAGAAAGATCTTCATTTCACAAGATGTTTCAAAAGCCACAGCAGCCAGAAGGAAAGAATCTTTGGATCTTCGTCCAAACCTTTGTTGTTTGGGAGCTCGTTTTGGGTTATTCCATCCCTGCTTGTTAAAAGTGACATATCAAAATAAAACATCTTCATACAGTTCTCCAGCAGCTCTTTGAGAATTTCTACGAATGCATTCTATAAGTTCAATGGAAACAGCCAGTCCTTCTACAAGTTGACTGCACAACTAGTTTTCATCTAACATGAACAAAAACAAAACAAAAATCTGCAGGTTCCTGGTGTTCTTTGTATTATTACCTTTGCTCACATCACTCGTCTGTTGGTGTGTTCTGTTCCCTTGCTGTGTTGTCTTCTCCCTGTGCTGTCACCACCCTTACCCTACTGTTCATCCATATCAGGCATGCCTTTACAGTCATCAGTTTTTGGCATGTACTGTCATTTCTTTTTTTCTGATCATCTTCCATCTGTTTCTTTTTGTTTTCCCTCTTACTTCCCTTCTATGTTTCTTAAGTTGAATATTTTACAAGACCTTTCGTTTTTATATATGGTTATTTGTTATAACATTCAGAGTTGTTTCTTGGAATGTCAAGGGTTTTATTAATACAATAAAAAGGCAGAGAATTTTATCACATTTAGCTAAGTATAATCCAGATCTTGTCCTTTTACAAGAGACCCATCTAACTGAACCTGAAGCACCGAAACTTAAACATGGATGGGTGGGCTGTGTTTTTACATCTCCTGCATCAGCAAAGAAAAATGGAGTAATATTGTTTTGCCATAAGAAATTATCAGTGAGTGTAGTTTCTCAAGACACTGATTCAGATGGCAGATGTCTATTTGTGAAAATAATTGTTAATGGGATTACATTAATAATTGGTAACATTTATGGTCCTACTCAATCAGACTATCTATTTTGGCCTAGCATTACTATACAATATATGCAGTATAAGGATGATTTATTTCTCTTAGCAGGGGATTGTAACCAAATAATTGATCCTTTTATAGCTAGACAAATCACAGTTAAATGTATTCCTCATAAAATGCATAAACAGTTTAAGTCACCCCTATTGCAATGTAATTTAGTTGATTCATGGACAATGCGTAATCCAGATGATAGGGACTTTTAATTTTACACTCCACCACATGGCTCCTTATCTAGACTTGATCATACATTTATTTCAAAATTACTCTCCCAAAACCTTATTAGTTCCACCATTGAACCTATTGTCATATCTGATCATGCACCAGTCAATACAGACTTTGATTTACTCCCAGTACATCCCAAATCTAATGGGTAGAGATTTAACAACTCTCTGTTGCAAGATTCTACTTTTTCCTCATCTTTTATTGCTTTTGAAGAAGAATTATGATATCTCCCCTCAATTGGTATGGGATTCATTTAAAGCTGCAGCACGTGGATATATATCATTGATTTTGTTTCTAAAAAGAAAAAAGTTTATGTAAAACAAGTCCAATCTCTACTATTAAAAATTGAGATTTTCCTAGCCTTGGTGTCTGAAAGGCTAGATTTTATTAAAGACACGGAGGCGAGTATTATGCAGTCTTTTCTTGCTTTAATTTTAACAGCAGCCAAGAAGAAAAACTACATTTCCCAACAAAAAAACTACAAAGTGACATCATAAGGGAACCATCCAATAGGACGTCGTAATGCACTATTGGTATCCTGACTGCAAACAACAAGTCCTCTTTTATTGATGTGAACCACTAAAGAGGAGAAGTAACCAGTAAAATGACATAAAGAACAGAAACCAAAGTCACAAAGTCTATAAGGCAATCTTGAAGATGGCGATTGTAGAGAGGAATCCGGGAAGGATGTCCGCAGATGACGGAGTCCAGTGTTGAACGAAGATCGTTACGTAAATCATGAAGCGCCAACATTGGGAGCAGGAGTTGGCACTGAAATAAAGGAACAGGGAGGGTTAAACCAGTGGTGGGATAATGCTCGCCTCCGTGTCTTTAATAAAATCTAGCCTTTCAGACACCAAGGCTAGGAAAATCTCAATTTTATTACAAGACCGGAGGCTCATATTATGCATGTTTAAAGCATAGCAATAACAGAATCTGAAAAATGCAAAATTGGTTTACAGTAAAAGGTTCTAAAGATACTTTCATTCGACCAGTCTGCAGATTTGAGGATATCCTGTAAAGAATATCCCGCCCAAAATGCCCGAAAAGCCATAGCACCTCTGGCAGAATGGGTTCCAAAAGAGCTTATATCAATCCCAGCTAGAGACATGATCCATTTAACCCAACGAGCTAGGGTAGGAGCAGAGACAGGTTTATGGGGTTTCTGGAAGGAAATAAGCAATTGGGAGGAAGAGGATGACCTCAAGTCTGCAGTACGGGTCACATAAGCTTTAAGACAATTGCCAACACACAACCTGGGTTGAGAGGGAAAAAATGGGTAGTTAACCGATGCCAAATTAGTCTTAGTACGTCTTCTGACTTGAAAAGAAACACCAAGAGGAGAGAAGAAAAAGGAGGTAACATCCAGGGCTTTAACATCCGAAACACGTTTAAGTGAGATTAGACACAAAAGCATAGTCAATTTTGCAGACAGTTGCTTGAGGGAAAGAAATTCATTATCTGGCCAAGCTGTAATAAATTTCAACACTAGATTGACATCCCACATAACGTTATATTTAGGAGCTGGAGGAAAAACACATCTTACTCCCTTTAAAAGTTGACAGATGAGAGGATGTTCACCAATTGGTCTGCTGTTAACTCTATGATGTTCAGCGGAAATGGCAGATCTGTAAGTATTGATAGTACGATAAGCCTTACCTTGGGAGGCTTATGAAGCCAGGAAATTCACAACCAACACTACATCAGCTGAAAAGGGATCTGAATTCCTGTCCAAACACCAGCTGGACCAAATGGCCCATGCGGTTTGTAAGCCTTTGAGGTACCAGGGGCTCTGGCCTGTTGGATGAGTCTGAGAGCATCCTCCGAAATTCCTGGGGTTCTCCAGGACGACCCGAAATGTTCCAAGCAATGAGAAACAAAGAGTTGTTGAGAACTAGGTGATGTTGTCGACCTTGGGGATCTAAGAGGAGATCGGGAAAATGAGGAAGCCATACAGGATGGTCGGTTGTTAATTCCAATAGAGTTGGGTCCCAAGGCTGAGCCTGCCAAAATGGGGTTATTAGGACCAGTGTGGATCGTTGTCTACGTACATGTACCAGGACCCGAGGGCTGAGAAGGAAGGGAGGGACAGCGTAAAGAAGGGATGATGGCCAGATCTGAAGGAAAGCGTCTGTGGCGAGAGCCTGGGGATCCGGTGTCCATCTGAAAAAGGAAGGAAGGTGAGAATTGAGGTGAGAGGCAAAAAGGTCTATGGACATTATGCCAAAGAGGGAAGTAAGCTGATTGAATATGGAAGGGTGCAAGCGCCAGTCGCTGGAATCGTGAAAATGTCTGGAATACCAATCCGCAACTGTATTCAGAGCGCCCTGTAGAAAAAATCGCTCTGACCGAGATCTGTCGAGAGAGACAGTATTCCCAAAGATGCTTTGCCAGGGTAGAGAGGATCTTGGATCTGGTGCCCCCTAGATGGTTGATATATCTGACAGCTGTTAGGTTGTCCATTCTGAGAAGAATAGTGCAGCTTACCTTGTCTTTTGTAAATGAGCGGATGGCAAAGGAACCTGCAAGCATCTCTAAACTGTTTAAAGAATGACTCCTTCAGAGACCATGCGCCTCCAGTCGAGAACTGACCACATCTTGCGCCCCAACCTGTCTGACTTGCATCGGACTCTAATACAAGATCTGGGGCGGCAGAGAAAATGGTTCTTCCGTTCCAGGCGTCTAGGTGAGTCAACCACCAGAGAAGCTCTTCTTTGGACTCGGAGTCCAGAACCAAAGGATCGGAATAGGCCAGACCCTTGTGAAGATGACGGATCTTCAACCGTTGAAGGGCGCGATAATGCAACGGACCCGGGAAAATGGCTTGGATAGAGGAGGCGAGGAGACCCACAAGGCGAGCCAGAGTTCTGAGGGAGATGTGAGGAAGAGAGAGGGATTGACAAATCTCTTTTTTGATTAAGGAGACCTTGTGTTGAGGAAGTTGAAGAACTGAACGAGTAGTATCTATGAGAAAACCAAGGAATTCTAACTTTTGAGTTGGAAGTAAGACTGATTTTTGAAAATTGATGAGGAAACCCAATTTGAGAAGAAGATCTTGACAGAACTGTAAGTGAACTAGGAGAAGGCGTTTGTCTTGTGCCATCAAGAGAAAATCTTCTAGATAAAGAATCATACGAACACCATGGGAGAGGAGAAAAGCCGCCACAGGTTTGAGGACCTTGGTGAAACACCAAGGGGCCGAAGAGAGCCCGAAAGGAAGAACTTTGAATTGGTAGAAAGAGTTGTGCCATTGGAATTGAAGAAATTTCCTGTGTGAGGGGTGAATATGGACCGTGAGGTAAGCATCCTGAAGGTCTAGTCTGACCAACCAGTCACCTTGAAGTAAAATATCCCTGAGATGAAGAATGGTCTCATCTTGAAATGTCGGTAAACCACAAAATTGTTGAAATTTTTTAAGTTTAGAACTAGTCGAAACTTCTGATTTTTCTTTTGCACCAGGAAAATGGTGCTGAGAAAGCCCGAAGTGTCAAAAAGCACTGACTCTATGGCTTGTTTGGCGAGGAGAGATTGAATCTCGTCGTGGAGCAGTTGATTTTGTTCTTGAGAAAACACTAGGGGAAGAGGGAAAAGGAACTGAGTTGGGGGCTGATAAAACTCTAAAAGGTAACCTTGAATGGATTGAATTACCCAGGGATCTGAGGTGAGAAAACGCCATGAGTCTAGAAAAAGAGCCAGTCTGCCTCCTACTGGAGGAAGGCCAAAATTGGAAACACTTACGGAGACTTGTTCTCCTTTATTGATGTATCCCCTCTGACGATAGCCTCTTGAGCGGCGGGGGTAGAAACGCGGCTTGTATCCTGAGTAGGTGTCAAGCTGGGTTTGTTGATTGTAGGAGTCTTGATTGGCATAATGACCTCTGAGGGAACGGCCGGTAAAGCGACTCCTGCCTTTGCCAGCCCTGCCAAAAACCCAAGAAGAAAAAATCTTCTTAATAGAAACCTGAGCCTTGTCCAGGGAGGCAAAGGTGGAGGCGTATTTGCCCAACTCCTTAATGAAGGAGTCTCCAAATAAAAGGCCTTTAGCAGAAGGACCCTCATCTTTAGAGGCTAATGAAGTCAATTTAGGGTCAATCTTGAGCAGGAGACGCTTCCTTCGTTCGATGGACAACTGGGAGTTTGCATTACCCAGCATACAGATGGCGCGTTGCGCCCAGTTGGAACGGACTACCGGATCAATTGGCGTATTGTCCATCTTTGCTTCCTCCGGCATATCAAAAATTCTGGTGAGGGGACCCACCAAATCTAAAAGTTTGTCTTGGCAGCCTGACCAAGCTCTATCGACACCTTTTTTAGGGTCCTTACCAAATTTAGTGAAAAACATAAGCATGTTTGTGTCAATGGTGGGTGTAGCAGTGATATTATCAGGCAAGGAGGGACGGGGACATTCGGATTTAAGCTTGTTGCAAGCAACTTTGTCTAAAGAATGGCGTAGGAAAAAGGAAACATAGTCTGCAACGTGGTCAGCAGGATACCACTCTTTAGAGTTTGGATGAACCATCAGGGAAGGATCAAACAAAGGTTCACCTGAATGGTCCACCAAAACCTGAGACACCGGGTGAACGTCACCACCATCACTGGGAGAAATTCTATGCCTTTTCTCCGGAGGCCCGTAATAAAAAGGATCAGAAGATCCATCCATATCATCTGTATGACTGGGAGAGTCATCATCGTCATCATCAGTGTCTCTTACGTGAGTAATATGGAGCGGAGAAAGAGGGGGTCCCGATTTGGATACCTCTCGGGTGGAAGGACCAGCAGAAACGCCTTTTGAAGGTCCCGGAAGGGAAACCGCGCGTTTCTTGACTTTCGTAGAAGGCAAGTGAGAAGCCGAAATAATTTTGGAGAGAGAGGCTTCAAGGTTCTTGGATACATCCAGCATAGAAACAGAAACTGCCTTCTGGACAGAATCTGTAATGAAGGACTTCAGGGATTCCTGAAGAAATTAGGATTCTTCCTCGTCAGCCATAATGAGGAGCTACTAAATTATATATAAATTATATATAAAATATATATTAAAAACTAAATTTAGGGTAAAGAAAAACACCTATCAAAACTAGGGGAAAAAACAAAGAAAGGTGGGAGGTTTGTTCCTCTAGGAGCCCGTAAAAATAAAAGGGAATTAAATTATATTATGTGCGCACACAGTGCGCTGTCACTGGAAGGAAAAAACGCGTCTGGAGACTCGAGGTAAAAGCTGTGAAGAGATGGGCACAGACACGCGTCTACAACGGTGTAAGGAAACCGCTAATAGACGCGCGTTGAATAAACAAAGAAACGCGTCCAAGACGCGAGCTGTGGAATCCCAGGAATGCAGCCGGCTGTCAAGATGATGGATGACAGGCCGGCTGTGCGCGCACACACGCACGCGTCTACAACGGTGAAAAAACAACCGTTGCAAGACGCGCTGACCAGAGTAAAACAAAGTAGACGGAGCGCCTTAAAGAGAAAAAATCGTGTCACACCTAAACATATCATGCAATACATCATTAATAAAAAATTCAACATTTATATGGAGGACGAAAATATTGGTACTTATCTTGACTGCGAGCAGCAAGAAAAGAGGACTTGTTGTTCGCAGTCAGGATACTAATAGTGCATTACGACGTCCTATTGATGTCACTTTGTAGTTTTTTTGTTGGGAAATGTAGTTTTTCTTCTTGGCTGCTGTTAAAATTAAAGCAAGAAGAGACTGCATAATATGAGCCTCCGGTCTTGTAATAAAATGAAATGTTTAGAGCATCAATATTACTCTACCTCTACTACAAGAACTTATTCGAGCAAATTTACAGTTTAATAAAATCTCTTTGGATAATGCTTCTTGTAGGAAGTTGGCTCTGTATATACTATCTCAAAGTGAGAGATAGTGTGAAGAGTCCAAGGGTTCCTCTTAGAGGTTGATAGTGGCAAAATTAGGTAATACTAATGCTCTATTTTGTGGTAGTGCGGTTGAGCAGTAGGTTTATCAGAGGGTAGTGTTAAGCATTTGTTGAACACACACAGGCAATAAATAAGAACACGCACTCAAAGACTTAACTCCAGGCTAATAGGTTTTAACATAGAATAATACTATTTTCTTAATTTATTTTAAAACCACAGGATTCAGAAGTTAGGTAAATACATAAATTGTAAGGTACTTGACACAGGTCAGTATGGAACTTTGACTTAAAACAGTAATGTACACAGTTTTGGCAAAAATGGCAAATAGCTATTTTAAAAGTGGACACTGCAAAAATCAACAGCTCCTGGGGGAGGTAAGTAATAGTTAGTTTCTCAGGTAAGTAAAGCACTTACAAGTTCAGGCTCCTGGTCATAGGCAGCCCACCATTGGGGGTTCAAGGCATCCCCTTACACACAGCACCAGCAACACATGGCCGGCCAGGTGCAGAGGTCAAAGTAGGGCCCAAATAGCATAGGCGCCTATGGAGAACAGGGGTGCTCTGTTTCCGGTCTGCAAGCAGGTAAGTACCTGCATCCTCGGGGAGCAGACCAGGGGGGGTTTATAGAGCACTGGGGAGGTCACAAACAGGCACACAAAATACACCCTCAGCGGCACAGGGGCGGCCGGGTGCAGTGTGTGAAGTAGGTGTCGGGATTCAGATAGGAATCAATGGAGAGACCTGGGGTCACTCTGGTGATGCAGGCAGGGCACAGGGGGGCTTCTCGGGCCGGCCCCCATATGGGCAAGGTCGGGGGTTGCCTGCTGGTCACTCCTGTACCTGTAGTTGGTTCCTCTCAGACCTGGGGGCTTCAGTGCAGTGCTTCTTCCAGGCGTCGGGTTCCTTTGTTACCAGGCAGTCGCAGTCAGGGGAAGCCTCTGGATCCTCTTTGCAGGTGTCGCTGTAGGATTGCAGGGAGGTCGACTCAGAGGGTCCACGTCGTGGGGGTCTCCTGGGTGTCCTCTCTACGGCGTTGGTTCTTCTGGACACGAGCTGGGGGTGTCAGGTGCAGAGTGTGGAGACTCACGCTTCCGGAGTGAGGCTGGAGTCTCTTTAAAGATGGTTTCTTTGTTGCAGTTTTGGACAGAGCCGCTGCCCACGGGAGTTTCTTGGTCCTTTAGGTGCAGGTCAGTCCTCTGAGTCCTCAGAGGTCACTGGTCCCGCTGGATGCGTCGCTGTGCAGGTTCTCTGAGTCTGGAGACAGGCCGGTAGGGCTGGGGCCAAGTCAGTTGTCGTCTCTGTCGGGCTTTCAGGTCAGCAGTCCTTCTTCTTGTTTCAGGTTGCAGGAATCTGATTTCCTGGGCTCAGGGTCACCCCTAAATAATCAGTTTAGGGGTGTGTTTAGGTCTGGGGGAAGTAGCCAATGGCTACTGTCCTTGAGAGTGGCTACACCCTCTTTGTGTCTCCTCCCTGTGGGGAGGGGGGCACATCCCTAATCCTATTGGGGGGAATCCTCCAAAACAAGATGGAGGATTTCCTAAGGCAGGGGTCACCTCAGCTCAGGATACCCTAGCGGCTGTCCTGACTTGAGGGTGACTCCTCCATGGTTTTCTCGTTATCTCCTCTGGACTTGCAGCCAAAAGTGGGGGCTGTGTCAAGGGGGCGGGCATCTCCACTAGCTGGACTGCCCTGGGGCTCTGTAACACCAGGCTTGAGCCTTTGAGGCTCACCGCCAGGTGTTACAGTTCCTGCAGGGGAAGGTGTGAAGCACCTCCACCCAGTACAGGCTGTGTTCCTGGCCACAGAGTGACAAAGGCACTCACCCCATGTGGCCAGAAACCCGTCTGGATGTGGCAGGCTGGCAGAAACTGGTCAGCCTCACACTAGTAGTTGGACTGGTATACAGGGGGCATCTCTAAGATGCCCTCTGTGTGCATTTTTCAATTAATCCCACACTGGCATCAGTGTGGATTTATTGTGCTGAGAAGTTTGATACCAAACTTTCCAGAATGCAGTGTAGACATTATGGAACTGTGGAGTTCATGTTTTACAAACTCCCACAGGCAGTGGGTTGTGGGCATGGCACTCTGAGGGGAGTGCCATGTTGACTTAGTCATTTTCTTCCCACCAGCACACACAAGCTGTGAGGCAGTGTGTATGTGCTGAGTGAAGGGTCCCCAGGGTGGCATAATACATGCTGTAGCCCTTAAAGACCTTCCCTGGACACAGGGCAGTTGGTACCAGGGGACCTTGGTACCATTTACAAGGGACCTATCTGTGTGCCAGGGCTATGCCAATTGTGGAGACAAAGGTACAGTTGGTGCTGGGGCCTGGTTATCAGAGTCCCAGCACACTTTCAATCATAACTAGCATCAACAAAAGGCAAAAAGTTAGGGGGTAACCATGCCATGAGAGGCATTTTCCTACACTTCTTCTTTTCGTTTGCGTAGTAGAGCCCGCTATTAAGGGGTCGAAATAAAATGGGAAAACTCCTTGCTAATTATGTAAAAGTTCTAAAGCAACGTCATATAGTGCAATCTATAAACAATGAAACAGGTAATTCTCTTTTAAAGATAATGAAATCTTGGCTTAATTTGTCAAATATCATCAAATTCTTTATACTCCTGAGTTGACGCCATGCCACTTACAGGTAGACAACTATTTGAAGAAGGTCCAAAACCCTCATAAGAATCTAACAGATTTTTCTTCTCTCGAAATAGATATCTCTTTGTCAGAAATTCTTCAAGCCCTTCGTTCCCTTGAAAAAGATAAAACTCCTGGTCCGGATGGCTTCGCAGTGGAATTTTCCCTTCACTTTTCAAATATCATACTTCCCAGACTTTTACATCTTTTTCAGTCCACCTCAAAATCAGGATATACAGAGAGACCTTTTCAAGACGCTACTATGCTACTATCTGTCTTATCCCAAATGAGCGTAAAGACCATACCTTTTGTAAAAACTATATACCAATTTATTTGCTTAATATAGACTATAACATTTTTGTTAAATTGTTAGCCTTACGTCTTGATCCCCTTTTGCCTTTAATGATAGGAAAGGAGCAAACGGGATTCATCAAAGGTAGACTTGCTTCGTATAATTCTAGAACATTCTTAAATGTACTAAGCAAAGCCTCCACTCTTTCGTATTCTTTAGCAACAATCGCCATACATGCTGAGAAAACATTTGATCGAATAGACTGGTCTTTTTTATTAAAAGCCTTATCCTGGCATGGTTTAGGTCCCCATTTCATCTTGTTTATTTCTTTGCTTTATCAATCTCCAATGGCATCAGTCGTGGTCAATGGGAAAATTTCTAGGTACTTTTCATTACGTCATGGCGTTCTTCAAAGCTGTCCATTACCCACTCTTTGATTTATCTTAGCCCACGAGCCTTTTTTTATCCTATATTCGAAACAATACTAAAATTGAAGGTTTCCAGTACGGTGAGAAACGTTTGAAACTTTTGGCTTACGCTGATGACATACTCTTATACAGTATATTTCTAATCCTGAACTCTCGATGCCTACTCTACTCCAGGAGCTAGCCGATTTTCCTTGGTCTAAGGATATTAGATAAATTCGGATAAAACTGAAATCCTCCCTCTAAATTTTGTTTTAGACAACAGTTTGTTAGCACTAGTTTTCATTGGAATACTTCCAAGATTTAATACTTAGGTATTTGGTTTACCTCTTCCTTTAAAAATTCTATTGCTGCAAATATATATGATTGTTTAGAGAAGATTGACAGATCCCTTATGTTATGGAATCCTTTATATGTATCTTGGCAGGGTCGTTTGATTCCATCAAAATTATAATTTCTTCCATCATTCTATATATTTTATCCATGATTCCGATCCCTCTATCCGCTATTTTTTACATACAACTTAACACAAAATTATCTAAATTCCTTTGGAACAATAAGAAACCTAGAATTTCTCATAGTCATCTCCGCCACTCTAAACAGGAAGACGGAGCTAACTTTCCTGGTTTTCAACTTCATTATAAATCTTTTTGTTTACGACAAGCTTCTAGGTGGATTCCCTTGTCAAGTTCTCCGTTTACCCCCTTATGGGTTGGATACTGAATGTTCTTTTCGTCTACCGTTCTCTCCTCGAGAGGTGGTGTCCTTTTCTTCTAATATTTATATTATATCTTCCCCACTTCTTAAACATACTTGTACTCTTCTACGAACTTACTATTTATCTCTAATTGTAACTCATTCTTCTTTTCTAAATTCTCCTCTTTGGCATAATAAACTCATTACTATCAATAAAAAAACATTATTTTGGAAGTCTTGGAGACAAAAAGGTATAGCATGGGTCAAAGACTTATTCTCTAATGACATTCCACTTTCTTTTTCACAGTTTCAACACTATTTAATTGTCTTGGTTCTTTCATGCTGAAATATCTTCTCCTTATAAATATTTTCTTGACACCCTCTTTTCATTGCCAACTGTCCCATCTTCTTTGTTGTTGCACTCTTCTTTATCTTCCTGTCTTACCTCTTTTTCCAAGGCATCAGATATTTATAATCTTTTTCGTTCTCCTCTTCTAACAAGCCTTAAATCTAAAATTGAATCTCAATGGGAATTAGATTTGGGATGTACCTGGACTATTCCTTTCTGGAACAAGATATTGGATAGGTCATATAAAATTTCTAGGTCAGCTTCTACTTCACAATCATTGTTTTTTTCTACATCATAGATTATATTTCACCTCTCCACCATAGCTAAATCTTCCATATCCTCTAATTCAGATTGTTGGTCATGTGACGACCACAATGGAGATCTTATGCATGTATTCTTCAAATGCACTCCTACTGCCTTCTTTAAGGAAAAGGTTTGTCATCAGCTCAGCTCAATTTATTCATTTATGTTCCCAATTATCTCTCTCTGCACTCTTCTTAGGCAGCTTATCTGAAGATATTGATAATTTGAGGTTGTTAGATCTTATATTAGCTTTAGCCTTTCATCAAGTTACCCTTAATTGGAAAAATTATTCTAATAGTTCCTACAAAGCCTGGTGGTACAATGTTTGTCACTACCATAGGTTGGATACTGCATTCACCTCTCTATGTTGTCTCTTGTTTAATAGAGATATATATTGGTGACCTTTTACTGCTTATCTTGATACTGTTGCTTTCACAGTTACTAACTTTACTTTATCTGAAACTTTTGAGCCGCCATAAATGGTTTGCTTTCTCTGTCATTGGTTCTCTTAATCTCAATTTTGCTATATATTTTCAAATATAACTAATGTTTATCTAGTTTTAATTATGCATTGTAATGTTTTTAGTGCGCTAGCTCCCTCCCTTTTTCCTTTTTACTTGTTTACCACCCATTACTTTAAAAATGCTAAACAGCTTTCTCCTTTCTTTTTCACATTATTTGTATACTTAAAATGTAATCTTTGAAGTTAACATTAATTACTGTTAAAATAAGTACTGTACATGTTTGATTTCATTGAAGCTGATTTACCTTAAAAAGAAGAGGATGCTAAAAAAGGCATCCTTTGCTGAGAAAATATACAGGCTCCCATAAAACCCATCAGAGATCTGTATTGCAAGCTGTTGGAAATGGCCCTTTTTAGAGGGTTATCCCCAAACTTTTTGCCTTCCTCCTCCTCTTTTTTCTGACCTGTTTTTGTTGGCTTTAGGACTCTGGGCACTTTAGCACTGCTGAGCAGTGCTAAAGTGCAAGTGCTCTCTTTCTAAATAGTATTGGTGATTGGTTTCTCCAAGATTAGCACACTTGATTTACTAGTAAGTCCCTAGTAAAGTGCACTGTGTGTGCCCGGTGCCTATACATCAAATGCTACTGGTGGGTCTGCAGCACTCATTGTGCCACCCATGAATAGCCCTGTAAACCTGCCTCAGACCTGCAATTGCTGTGTATGTGTGTGCAGCTTTAAACTGCCATTTCGACCTGGCAAGTGCACCCACTTGCCAGGCCCAAACCTTCCCTTTTACTACATGTAAGTCACCGTAAAGTAGGCCCAAGGTGGCCCCATGGACAGGGTGCAGTGTATTTAAAAGGTAAGGCATGTACTGGTATGTTTTATATGTCCTGATAGTGAAATACTGATAAATGTGTTTTTCACTTTTGCAAGGCCTATCTCTCCCATATGGTAATATGGGGATTGCCTTGAAATATACTTTAAGTGCAGTTTCCCCCTGGGAGCTGATGGAGATATGGAGTTTGGGGTCTCTTAACTCACAATTTAAAAATACATCTTTTGAGGATGTTGGTTTTTAGATTGTAAGTTTGAAAATGACACTTTTAGAAAGTGGGCATTTTCTTGCTTAACCATTCTGTGCCTCTGCCTGGTTGCTGAATTCATGCCTGGGTCAGACTGACAGTTGGGCTGTTTGTGAATTCCCTCAAGTCAGTCACACAAAGGGAGTTGAGGTGTATCCTGCATATCCTGATGGGTCTTCCTGGACTAGAGTGGTGGGAGGAGCTTACACCTGCACTCAAATAAGATGTGCCTGTCTTTACACAATGCAGTCTCCAACCCTCTAGATTGTGTTGAGGGCCAGGACAGGGAGAGCCAGGGTCTTGTGCACAACAAAGACTTTCCTTTGACGTTTGCCTATTTCTAAGGCAGAAATCAGTATAAGTATTGGACTGCTGACCCCACAACTGCAGAACACTTCTGGACTGTGGACATTCTACTAGGCAGAAGAGCTGGATGCTTGAGGAACACCAGCCACTCTGCCTGTTGCTTTGCTGTGCTGGCCTGCTGTTGCTACATATGCCCTGGCAGTGAAAGGACTGGACTTTGCTTTCTACATCCTGCTTTCCAAAGTTATCCAAGAGCTTGAACTGAGCTTGCTTCCTGTTGTGAAGGCTCATGGACATCAAAGACTTAATCTGCCAGTGGCTGGCCTCTTCTTCTGAGAGTCCCGGCTTGCAAAGTGGTGCAAAATCCAGTCCCTGGCCCTTAGAAGCTTAACCTGGTAACTTGCAGGGGAAAATCCACACACAGCTGTGTGCGCATCAGACAAATTAATGCAGCACCTGTCCTGCAGCCGAAAAGTTTACGCAGTGCGTGTCCTGCAGCTGGAAATTTGACTCACCTCCTGTCCCCACACGGACAGTATGCAACATTGTAGCAAGGACCTGAGGCTGTATGTCCAGAAATTGATGCATCATTCTCCTGAGGGGAAAGAATCAACACGTCGCCTACCCAGCGGACATAGAATTGATGCATGGCCTCACTTGCGAGTAAGGAATAGATGCATCGCTTGTATCTTTATTTTCAATGCATATCAGGTACTTTGTGCTAAAACAACAGCATCCAATAATTCTTATGGATTAAGACTCTTTTAACTTTAAAAATTGATATCTTTTCTTATTTATGTTGGATTTTTGTCATTTGGTCTTGTTTTATTCAGATAAATATTGGCTATTTTTCTTTCTAAACTGTTGTGGTGTCCATTTCACTGTTTTACTGTGTTTGTGGGTACAAATCCTTGGCTCATTGCCTTTGAGATAAGCCTGACTGCTCGTGCCTAGCTACCAAAGGGGTGTGCAGGGGTTATTTTAGGAGTGTGACCCCATTACCCTGACTAGAGTGAGAGTTCCTACTTGGACAGGGTGTAAACTGACTGCCAACTAGAGACACCATTTCGAACACAAGCCAAGTCCTGAATGTTTCTGAAGAAGCTGAAAATCAGTATTGGTATGTGCTGCCAGGTCAATGTTTCTTGGATATGTATCTTTGAGATTAAAAACGATTTGGAAATCATAAAGCCCAATCTGAATCCAAAATGAAATGCAACTTCTGAACATTTTCCAGAAGGCTTGAGTCAGTACAGGTATGCAGCACATTGTCTAGAAGCCTGTAATAACAATGGAAAGTTCCTTGGACATGCCCTCCAATGGTGGGCACAGAAGTGAGGAAAGCCAACTGTGACAGCATACCACATCCCATCCCAATGCTGGTTCCTAGAATCTGAAACTGGATCCAGAGCTTTGCTGAATTGAGTTGTCAATTTCATCAGAGTTTTGTCTCTTGACAATCAGAGGACTAAATGTGACAGGTCTAGGCTAGTGTAGTAGTCTGGATCAACCGTTTGTAACCTGCAATCTGTGGACTGAGGCAGGTCCGCAACACCTACTCTGGGGGCCTGCGACTGTTTAGAAAGTTCACCTAAGTGATCCAAGAAATGTAAAACCGAAATGTAAACACCTACCACAAGTCATAAAGGTACCTCTAGTGATCATATAAAACCTTAAAACCCATATGTTGTACTCAAAATAGCCAACTAAACAGACCTTAACTTAAAGCAAATTTAAAATAAATCAATTCAGTCCTCCAAAACAATTCGAGATTCTGAAAAATAATAATAAGCACCCAATGTAATTAATAATGGAAATTTAAACCCTGAGGTGATATTGCCACATAGTGACTGTGATAACGTATGGCCATATGACCCAAGACTAACCTTATTGCGTCTGGAATAAGTAATATTGGCAAATAACCTTTAAAATTATTGTACGGAGCATCCTAAAACAAGTTAAACAAAATGAACGTCAGTATATTAAAGGATTTTTTTACCCCAAGAAATAGTTTTGTGCTCCAAAATATACCAAAGGCCATTATTAATCCCTATTAGGACCGCTCACCTATTCAGTATGAAGTATCAAAACTGCGAAGAAGAACCGCGTTCAAATAATCACGCGGCGTTCTGTAGTGCCCGGGTAGTTTGTAAAGAACCGAATGAACGGAAAGTGCTCTATTTAAGGTGTCACCTCGAGTGCTCTGTACCAGAAATAGAGAAAGGTCTTCCAATAACAAACGGGCGCCATCTTGAAGCAGTAAGAACACCTATCTCCAGTAAGAGAATATAGTGGTCGGTGCTAACTTTACATTATATATAAGTGCAGAATTATAGTAAGGTGATTAATATCTTACATGTAGAATGCAACCCTTTTAGACGCTCTATAATAACGTCTAAACAAAACGTATTACATGAAGCGATAATAAGAGACGAAAGTTCTAAAATCACACGAAACGCCATCTTGAATTGAACACTATAATTAAGAAAAACAACCCCTCCGGGTTGACTTAACTAGTAGACATCAAATAAAATACTCGTGTGGTCCTCCCGTTAATAACGGTCGACCAAAGACCTAAATGGTTAGAAACAAACTATAAACCCAAAGAAAACCAAAAGAAGAGTCGGAAATACCTCTATATAATATGCCAGAAAACAAAATTATAGATAAATTACTCAAATGTTTAGATTATAAAGAAATGCAAAAATAGAAATAAAACTGGGAGGTGCCACATCTGTGTCATAAACAAACCTTGACCTGACATAAAAAGGTTAATAGGACAAGAATCAATATGATGACTCCAAGGGTTACATAACGCACCAGATATTAAATACAATGTACAAACAGAAACATAGCAAATGTATGGGACAAACAGGTTTATAAACTCTTATGATACTATAGATATAGCGTCAAATTAGTACAGACAGAATCAAAAATCATGCAGGGGAAATCTCAAGATGAGTCGAATACATTAATTCCTTGAAACAGAGCAAGTGCTTAATTCAGTATTAGATAGAACACCGGATGACAGGCATTACATCAATCCATATAGAAAGAGAACAGAATATTATCAGTAACACATTACTCCCCTAAGTAATATTCCATTTCGAAATTGGTATTAAGACCCTCCTCCACCGCTCTGAGTTTTAGGATACCGTAGCATTCCTTCTTCCTGAGGCCTAGCTCTCTATTGCCTCCTCTGGGGTCCTTACTTATGAGATCAAATCCAAAAAATTCAAAGCCACACGTATTGTTTTGTTTCGGACATTGTCTCATATGACTCACTATAGGATATCTTTCATCATCCTGTCTTAGGGCTCTAAAATGTTCGCTTGCCCTTACTCTAAGTGACCTAATGGTGCTGCCTACATAATAGAGGCCACATTTGCAAATGATCATATAAACGACAAAATTAGTGTCACATGTGATGTTGTGGTTAATGTTAAACTGTAATCCAGTAGAATTCGTGAACGTAGAGATACCTGATTTGGCATATCTACACATGCCGCAATGTCCACATATGTAAAATCCTTTACTACGGCTACTAAGCCAGTTCTCTTGATTCTGTTTAGTGCGATAACTGGGGCATAGAATGTTCTTCAAAGTTTTACCCCTTCTAAAGGTAAAAATCGGGGTATCTGGAATCACCATCCTGAGATTAAGATCTGCTGTTAATATATGTCAATGTCTATTCACACATTTTCATAGTAGAGTAGCTGTTTTTGTATAGTTGGCTATACAGCGGATAACATTATCCCTTGGTCTAGATCTCTGATTCAATGTGTCTAATCTTTTCAAAGGCATCGCCCTTCCGCGAGCTTTGTCAATCACCTGAGAGAGATAACCCCGTACTTTAAATCTATTGCTCATGTCTTCAATGCATAGTACAAAATCTTCTTCTAAGCTACAGTTTCTCCTTGCTCGTACCATTTCCCCATATGGTACCGAGTTGATTTGATGTCCTGGTTGTGCACTTTGTGCATGTAGAATAGAGTTACATGATGTACTTTTCCTGTACAACCGACTCTCTATTTTATTATCGTGAATAAATAGTTCTACATCTAGGAAGGCAATACTGGTGACACTGTGTTCTGAAGTAAATTGAATATTGAAGTCATTAATGTTTAGGTAACTATTAAAACCATTGAGTTTATGCAGATCACCCGTCCAGATCATCAGACAATCATCTATGTATCTACCCCAAAAGAGTATATCCGAAATCCAAGTACTACCCTCTTTACTCCAAATCATGTTTTGTTCAAAAAATCCCATAAAGAGATTAGCGTAGGCCGGTGAGAATTTGGATCCCATTGCCACGCCTTGTTTCTGGCGATACCAGTCATTTTTAAATAGGAAAACATTGTTGTTCAAAATCAGATCCACCATATTCATTAGCATGTTAGTATGTCCATATAGGCTGGCTGGTCTCTATTGAAGAAAGTGACACAAGGCTTCCTTTCCTAGCTCATGGTTGATACTAGTATATAGGGAAGTAACATCTAGTGTTACTAGGATCATCCCTGTTTCCCAAGTAATGTCTGACAATATGCTAAGAATATGTTTAGTGTCTTTAATATAGGATGGCAAATTCACTACAAATGGTTGCAAAAAGATATCCACATACTCTGAGAGTCTCTCTGTAGGGCCACCTATACCTGAAACAATCGGCCTACCTGGCGGGGATGTAGGGTTTTTATGTATTTTAGGTAGTGCATAAATACAAGGGTTTCTGGGTCTAAGGACACGAAGGTACATATATTCCTCTTCTTTCAAAAGTGAGAGATCCAAACACTCCTGTAGGAATCTATTAATTTTATTTTCAAGTGAGGGGATAGGGTCTACAAGGATCTTCTCATAGCAAGTAGCATCATCCAGCTGTCTGTATATCTCTTGGTCGTAGTCTGAGGTGTTCATAATCACGATGTTTCCTCCTTTATCTGCCTCTCTGATGGTAATGTCCATCCTAGTTCGTAATTGTCTCAAACTAGTTTTTTCTGCATGGCTTAAGTTATGATGCCAAACATGTTGTTGAGTACCATTTGTAAACTCTAATTTATTTAGATCACGCCAGACTAACTTAAAGAACGTATCTATACAGTTCCCACTCATAAGGGTTGGTGTCCAAATTGATTTCCTCCTCAGACCACTGTGAAGTGTGTCTGATGGGATATCAAGATCTGATAAGACTCGTGATATAGTAGTAGGATCTTGTTCATAGTCTGTAATGGACAGTAAAGTGGCCTTGTCCTGAATGTCCCTAATGGACAGAGGTTGATAATCATTATGACTGTCAGAGAGGATGCTAATATCCCTGTTATCAGTGTAATTAGCAAAATGTTTCTTCAGTTTCAAACGTCTAATAAACTTTAAAAAGTCAATCTTTGTCCTCTGAAAACCTCCAAAGTCCCCTGGATAGAACCCAAGGCCTCTACTAAGAAGTGTCAAGTCATGAGTTGTGATTTCCGAATTAGAAAGATTGATGACATTAATAGAACCATTACTTGGATTACCTATTTCCCCTTGTTCCAAGATCTTGTCTTCATTCCCCTTCTTGACTCTGTATGCTCTTCCTCTCCTGCCTCGCCTGGTTTTCCTGGGTCTACCTTGCGTCGACTCGTTTCCCATTGTCCTTGTCTTATCCTTTGGACCTCTGCTAAAAAAGAGGGAGTACCTTGTTGTGCTGTAATATCCTGTCTAGATGAAATAGATATTGCACTTGTATCACTGTTATTAGTGGACACACTGTTCAGTGAGGAGGAGGAGCCCACATAATAATTTTGTGAGTAATTATTCTTTTTAACCAGATGGTCGTATTTGCGAGAGAATGTGAAAATCCTACCATTCTTATAATCTAACTCATTGCGTCTAAGCTTGCGCATTTTTCTCTGTGTAATGTCATTTTGATGCTGTTCAATAATTTCATTAAGAATTTTAAAGTTCTTAGCAGTTGATTCCTCTAGATTCATATTTTTAATCTCAATTTCCAATTCAGAGATTTCAGTTTGTAATCTAGTCACTTTTCTCTCAGAGTTTTCTATCAGAATATTCATTAGTCTAAGTGAGCTCGAAACTAGTTCTTTCTCCCAACTGTCCAATAAATCTGGATCGAGATCCTCAAACGTAGGAAAATTATGTGATCTTAGCCCCCTAGGTATCCTATTGAGCTTCACGTACTGTTTTAAAGTGGCTCCATCCCACCACTTGGAGACCTCCTGTTTCTTCAATTTCTCTAATCTGAAGATTTTATCACGTAGCCCCATTTTAGTATGTTGGGCACCAGATGTTTGGGGTTTCGGTATAGTCCCTGAATGTTCTAAATTACCAAAAATATCTGCTGCCAATTTGTCTCGGTCCATGATCCCGAAAAAATTGTTAAAGTTGTGCAGTTATCAAAAGGTAAAAATTGCCTGGAGCAGCTCTCCTATGTACAACACGAGAAAAACAATACACTAGCAACCAGGAAGATAATCATAGGACTTGAGCGCTCACAGTAAATCCACACAGTAACACATGAATCACAATTTTTGGCACAGTGCTCCTGGCAAGAGGATCTTCCTTACTCCTCTAATGTTTCTGAGGAAACTAAATAGTGATAAACCGGATGTCAGGGCACTCATGAATCAAAATTCGTTTCATTAACGTTGTTTTGGGTCCACAATGTATTGTATAGTGCCAATAGCAACACAATGAATTTCACTGTAAGACCGGGATTCATGAAAGAAACAGTCTTCAATTTATTCTTGGAATATAAAGTTCATCACAGCGATAAGAAGCCATCCTTGAAATCAGTATTCACGTAACAATAACAGCCGACAAATTAGTCATGTAGCAACAACAGCCAACACGTGTTTCGTCCTATGAGCAATCAATCTCAAAGACTTCGTCGGAGCTGAAATAAACAAAAAATAGTGACTACGGTTGTAGTACATACTCATCCAATTCTTTTTTTTATATATAAAGCCAAGAACATGTCATTTGCACTGTGATGTTTATGTGACCGGAAACCATGCAATTCGTGACTTGTGCGACATAAGAAGAAAGAAAATAATAAAAAGTTTATAAAACCTAACAGAAGGTCACCTTTGAGAGAATATACTTAATTGTAAAAATTAAGACAATAGCAAAAACTCTATATGACTCATAATCATGCTTAAAAGGTTGTTACGACACAAAGGTGCACGTCCTCATTTTAAAGTCAATTAGAAGTCACCTAAGTGATCCAAGAAATGTAAAACCGAAATGTAAACACCTACCACAAGTCATAAACGTACCTCTAGTGATCATATAAAACCTTAAAACCCATATATTGTACTCAAAAAAGCCAACTAAACATACCTTAACTTAAAGCAAATTTGAAATAAATCAATTCAGTCCTCCAAAACAATTAGAGATTCTGAAAAATAATAATAAGCACCCAATGTAATTAATAATGGAAATATAAACCCTGAGGTGATATTGCCACATAGTGACTGCGATAACGTATGGCCATATGACCCAAGACTAACCTTATTGCGTCTGGAATAAGTAATATTGGCAAATAACCTTTAAAATTATTGTACGGAGCATCCTAAAACAAGTTAAACAAAATGAACGTCAGTATAATAAAGGATTTTTATACCCACAAAAATAGTTTTGTGCTCCAAAATATACCAAAGGCCATTATTAATCCCTATTAGGACCGCTCATCTATTCAGTATGAAGTATCAAAAATGCGAAGAAGAACCGCGTTCAAATAATCGTGCGGCGTTCTGTAGTGTCCGGGTAGTTTGTAAAGAACCGAATGAACGGAAAGTGTTCTATTTAAGGCGATTTACTGTGAGCGCTCAAGTCCTATGATTATCTTCCTGGTTGCTAGTGTATTGTACATTTAGCTATACCACCCATGTCTTTTTTTCTTGAAACAGTGTGTGCCCATCTAAACATTCCCTGAGGGCCTTCATAACAGCTTTTTGAAAAGGTTGACAATACCTGCATGTATAACCTACAGTGTTCCAGCTTGGACCCACAAACACGGTGGTCATCATGGAAGGTGCTCACACTTCTGTGCCGCACAGTATGGCGCTAATGTTACACTGCCTGAGTCTGCTCCTAGAATTTTAGACTCTTTGCCTTTAGTTAACCACCCAATAGGTTAAACAGGTGACATCCAATTCAAAACCATTAAAGGGAGCTCCTAACATTAACGCGAAGGCCAACAATCCTTAAAGGTACTCTTCAACTATATCTGTAATAATTAAATAGAAAGACATACTTCCATTATCCTCATTAGTTAATATCTCTCCTCTCAAAATGTGGCCACTCCTAGTCTCAGTGCCAAGATTGTCAAACTTTTTTTATCCCTTTCCCAAGCTGTTACACAACTAATGTGTTGCTTTTATGAAACTCATTAGTGCACTTCACTTTACTCATAAAATGATGTAAATTTCATCCCATATCTCATTCCTAGGCAGACTAACCTGCAAGAGCCACGTCTCTTTGTCTTGGTATAAGTGTCTCACGTTCAGTAAGGAGAATTCTGTTAGTTTAGGAGAATCCGGTTAGTTTATGCATCAACTTTATATGTGTGCCTATTATGTCCTCCTGGTACCTGAAAATGCTCAAAATAGGCCACCTATGCAGCGGCTATCTTAAAGGTACTCCTTCTAACCCCTGTATAAGCCAACCCTTTCCAGTTTTGCTATGGACGACGTCTAATTCTAAGTGTTGACTTTATTTACTTCACTTAGTCACATAAATAGATCAGAAAGGAAATCATTTTCTGTCTGCATAGAAATTACCTTAGTGAAGCAAGCACATGGCAACCACAGGAAGAGAGCTAGGCCTATGTTTGAGTGAACACAAATTGGATGTTTGGACTAACACACACATGCCCCTACGGTGTTAGGTTATACTGAATATAAAAATTAGGATTTCCAATCAAAATGGGCCATATTTCAAAAGACCAAAGTAAGACCCAATGATGGTAGCCTGGCTGAATACACACAAAGGGACGTCTTTTGGATGTGCACTTTGAAGACACATAAAGGAGGTTTGAATGAAATAATAAGTCGGGAGAATATAGGTAAACATAAGCTTTAATGATTTAAATTTTAGTAACATTGCTTTGTGATTGTGTTGCTTTCATGTTTTGGAATCAGCCTATCCATAGGGGGGCTGGATGTTAGCATCACCAGTTGTAGGAAGCTGGCTCTGTATATACTATATCAAATGAGATATAGGGGGTCATTTTGACCCTGGCGGTACGAGACCGCCAGGGCTTAAATGACGGAAGCACCGCCAACAGGCTGGCGGTGCTTCCTGGGGTATTACGACAGCGGCGGTGAAAATCTGTCTGGGCAGCGCTGCCCAGGGGATTACGAGCCCCCCTACTGCTAGCCTTTTCCTGGCGGTTTGAACCGGCATGGGCAGTGCAGGGGCCCCCTGACAGGGCCCCATGCGGCTTTTCACTGTCTGCTCTGCAGACAGTGAAAAGGGCGACGGGTGTAACTGCACCCGTCGCACGGCCGCAACACCGCCAGCTCCATTTGGAGCCAGCTCCTATGTTGCGGCCCAGCGGGGATCTCCTTATGACCGCGGTGGGGGTGCGTCCGCATTGGCGGCCGCACGGCGGTCAGATCTTGGCGGGCGGCTAAGGTCATAATGAGGGCCATAGTGTGCACAGAGTCCAGGGGTTTCCAAGAGGCTTAACAGAGGTAATAATAGATAATACTAATGCTCTATTTGTGGTAGTGTGGTCGAGCATTTAGGCTTATCAGAGGGTAGTGTTAAGCATTTGCTGTACACACACAAGCAACAAGTGAAAACACATACTGAATGACTTAACTCCAGACCAATATGTTTTATATAGGAAAATATTTGTTGTTAATTTATTTCTAGAACCACAAGATTCATTTAGCAGGTAAGTACATTAAGTGAAAGGTACTTTGCATAGTAATACTTAGAACTTTGAATGTATACAGTTTTTCTTAAAATGGTATAAAGCTATTTTAAAAGTGGACACTGCAATTTTCAACAGTTCCTGAGGGAGGTAAGTAAAGTACAGTTTTTGAGATAGGTAACAAACTTACAGGTTCAGTCTCCGGGGAATACGTAGCCCACAGTTGGGGGTTCAAGGTAACCGTAAACACCCACAACCAGCAGAACACGGGGCCGGTTAGGTGCAGAGGTCAAACAGGAGCCAAAATAACGTGGGTGGCTATGGAGACAGGGAGTACTCCGGTGCCGGTCTATTTGCAGGTAAGTGCCCACGGTGTCGGAGGGCAGACCGGGGGGGGTTTGAAGGAGCACTAGAGGGGTCCCAAGTAGGCACAAAAACCACACCCTCAGCGGCACAGGGGCGGCCCGGGTGTAAGTGCAAACAGGTAGTCGGGTTCCCAATGGAACTCTATAGAGGGACCTGGGGGTCACTTAGGCGCTGCAGGCAGGGCACAGTGGGATTCTCGGGCAAGCCACTGACTGGGCAAGGATGAGGGCCGCCTGCTGGTCGTTGCTGCACCGGTGGTTGGTTTCTCTCAGGCTTGGGGGTGCAGTGCTTCTCCAGGTGACAGATATCTTCGTCCCAGGAAGTTGCGGTCAGGGGGTCCTCGGGATTCCCTCTGCGGGCGTCGTCATGAGGGTCTGGAGAGGTCAGCCCGGGGTGGATAGGTAGTCAGGATCGCCTGGGGATCTTCTCTGGCTAGTTGGTTTCTCTGGACACGGGCCGGGGGTGTCAGGTGCAGAGTAGTTTTGGACTCATTATTCTGGAGTGAGGAGGGAGTCTCTTTAAAGATGGTTTCTTTGTCTTCTTGTTGGACAGGTCCGCTGTCCATTGGAGTTTCTTGGTCCTCGGTGAGGCAGGCAGTCCCCTGGAGGCTTTTCAGGGGTCGCTGGCCCTGCAAAGCGCGTTGCTTCTTCTTTTGCAGATTTTTGAAGCAGGAGACGGGCTGGTAGGGCTGGGGCTGAGTCAGTTGTTGTCTCCTTCTCTTCTCTGCAGGTTTTTCAGCTCAGCAGTTCTTCTTCTTTCTTGAGGTCATCAGGAATCTGACTGGCTTGGTTCAGGGAGCCCTTAAATACAAGATTTAGGGGAGTTTTTAGGGGTCAGAGGGCAGTAGCCAATTGCTACTGTCCCCGAGGGTGGCTACACCCTTCTCGTGTCCACTCCCTTTGGGGAGGGGACCACATTCCTATCCCTATTGGTCCTTGTCCTCCAAACCAAGATGGAGGACTCTGCAAGGAGGGGTTCACTTCAGCTCTGGACACCTTAGGGGTGGTCCTGGCTGAGGTGCTGACTCCTCCTTGTTTTTACTAATTATCCCTCTGGATCTGCTGCCAAAAGTGGGGCTTTGTCCAAGGGCTGGGCATCTCCACTAACTGGAGTGCCCTGGGGCACTGTAACACGAAGCCTGAGCCTTTGAAGCTCCCCGCCAGGGGTTACAGTTCCTGCAGGGAGGAGCTGTGGAGCACCTCTACTCAGTGCAGGCTTTGTTTCTGGCCCCAGAGAGCACAAAGGCTCTTCCCCCAGAGGGTCAGAAACTCTTCTCTCAGTGGCAGGCTGGCACAGACTAGTCAGTCCTGAACTGAAGGATTGGGTAAAATACAGGAGACATCTCTAAGATGACCTCTGAGTGCATTTGTTGATAGATCCAACAGTGGCATCAGTGTGAGTTTATTATTCTGAGACGTTTGATACCAAACTTCCCAGTATTCATTGTAGCCATTATGGAACTGCGGAGTTGTTTTGACAAACTCCCAGACCATATATGGCCATGGCCACACTGTACTTACAATGTCTAAGAATGGACTTAGACTCTGTAGGGGCATATTGCTCATGCAGCTATGCTCTCATCTGTGGTATAGTGCACCCTGCCTTAGAACTTTAAGGCCTGCTGGAGGGGTGACTTACCTATGCCACAGGCAGTGTTTTTTGTGCATGGCACCCTGAGGGGGATGCCATGTCGACTTTGAATTTTCCTCCCCACCAACACAAACAACCTGCTATGGCAGTGTGCATGTGTTAGGTGAGGGGGTCCCTTAGGGTGGCACAACACATGCCGCAGCCCTTAGGGACCTTCCCTGGTCACAGGGCCCTTGGTGCCACTGGTACCTTTTACAAGGGACTTATCTGTGTGCCAGGGGTGTGCCAATTGTGGAAACAATGGTACATTTTTAATGAAAGAACACTGGTCCTGGGGCCTGGTTAGCCGGGTCCCAGTACAATCTCAGTCAAGTCAGAATCAATATCAGGCAAAACGTGGGGGGTAACTGCAACAAGGGCCAAACCAGTTCTTTATCTTTTACCTACTTGACTGGAGCTGAAATTCATACATGCAGTCTAAAAGGCATTTCTATCTTTGAAGATTTATAGGGAACACAAACTGCCAAAACAGAGCATGCATTTATGACCTGAGTTAGCGGTCAGAAAAGAATAGGGCTAATCATAAAAGCCTTTCCTTAAACTGATGATGGATGGACATGTGTGGAGTGAGTGTGCCTTACCTTGTGGCTCAGAACATTTGTAGGGCAGGAAGTTGTGGGTGTACATGGCAGTACACCAGCATAAGAGAGAGGGCACATGGCAACCATGGGATGTAAGGAAATATTTATTTGTTCACGGACCTTTCGGAGGAAGGCAACAGTTTATGTTCATAAGCAAATATTAGCTCTCTATACTGTTAGTGTGCCCAGTAACTACAGTTCTACCCTGTAGTGCTCTCCAACCTAATACACCTGAATGCACACAGTCGGAGCCCTTGAAGGGGTGTGAGTCTGGGGCAGAGGTCTTTTTAGCACTAAAAGAACAAGTTGTCCCAGCTTGAGGGACTCGGGACGTATATTCAGATTTACACACCTCCATGCCTTCTGAGCTTTGGGGCTAGTTAGAGGTTTGGCGGGCGGAGATAATTTTGTCAGGATGGCGGAGTACATTACTCAAGCCTGACAGAGGGTCTGCTGCCCACTAAATTTAGAGCTGTCCGCCAGCCCTCTGGACAACTCTAAACACTGGCAGGGACTGGCATCCCACCAGTTTCTGTCAATGTATTTAAAGTTGTACGTCAAAATGACAGGTTCATCAGTCAAACTTTAAACATCTTTTGCCTTTCCAAAAATAAAATCCCAAAGCAGAAAAATTGTTTTTGAAAAAAACAAAAACTAATGACCCTCAACAATGTGAGTTTTTTCCCAAGGTGTGAGGGTCATTTAAACACTTTTACTGTCCCTTACTGCCACGTTTTTCATGGCAGTAAAGGACAGTAAATACCAGCCGTTTGACATACCACTATAAATAGGGGAGGGGTGGCGGTTGACCGTCGAACCCACCCAATGGCCCTTACTCCGTCGGGCGGTCAGAGGAGTGTGTAAGCGATGGGGGGAGTGTTGTCCCCGTTGCAAACCAGGTCCGCCCGTTTGTACATTAGGCAGGCGGACCTTCAGTGTGGCAGAGAGGATACTCAGTCGCCTTTGCCACGGAGTGGCTACCCTCCCTGCCAAACTCTAAATCAGCCCCTTTGTCCCGGAATCTTCTACATTTAAGCTCAGCAAGACTCTTGCAACGCATCTATTCCGTGATGTATTTTTTCTTTGGGATAGATGGCAGCAGTGTTGCTTATATTTAAAGCCTGTGACCTATGATACAGTGAATCGATGGCACAACATTACGAAATGCTTTGGTAGTCAATTGCAATTAACATTTTGAGGAGGAGTTTTATACAAAAAATGTTTGGGTTTGATTTCGTGAACAGGGCCTTTTGAAATATATATTTTGTATATTTTTAGTATTTTTCAAATGCGCGCTCCTTCTCAGTTAATTTCGGAGTGATGCGGCACAAGGGCCGTGAATCGGAGGCTTTCAAGTGGCCAATGATATCTCCAGCAGAGGACAGTAGCAGATGGATATTTGCATCAGGTTAAACGGTACTGTGCTCCCGGATGCACACGTTTTAGGGCTTCGTGCACACCCGATTCAAACGCTTTCAGAGCTAATCAGACTTTCGTGACTTTGTAGAGCTAGAAATGGGAGGAGTTCCAACCGCTGCTCTCGATACGTTATTGTAAACACAAGTTTTCTGCTGAGTCATGTCCCGTGTCACAGGGCGCGTGTTTCCCCCAAGTGGATGGTGTAAGGAGGAATGACTAACATTTCTGTCCTGGGCTCTCCTCAGCCGACATAATGCACCGGATTGCGTCACTTTCTCTACGGTTTCAGCACTTTCAGCAGGCGCGATGTGTGTTTTTTTCCAGGGCACTGTTGCTCTGCTGGTTTCGTACTAAAACGTTTTAACACTTCAAACGTGTAATCCGCTGAAATAACTAAATCCGAATCGCGTATCAACTATAGAATTCATTTTTCTATTTTTGTTTAAAACAGCTTAAAGATGCATTGACACGAACACCGCAAATTATATATGGATTTCAACATAAATTAAGTACCTTGAAATATTGTGGCTACAAATAATTGGATTCTACATTTTAATTATCATGCAGACTTTGTGTACCTAAATACCGAAATTTAACCTCTATACAAATAATTGTACCTGCACAGCATCAAATGGAAACCAAGGCCCTCATTACGAGTTTGGCGGTCAGTGGACCACAGCGGTGGAGATAGCGGTTGCACCGCTGCGGGACTGGTGGTATAGACTGCCATATTACGTCTACTGGGAAGGCACCTGCAGAACACAGTCAAGTTTCTGTCCGAACCGCCAATGTGGATTGCCCGCTGTTGCAGGTGGAAGGCCCCCTCTTCAGGCCGGTGGTCAGACAGTTTCCACCCACTGTATTATGAGGTTGCACACCGCCAGGAGTTCCGGGGCGGTCTAACTGCCGCGAAAACCATGGCAGAAATAAACAACATAAAAAGAAGCACCCATCTCCTGGAACACAGGCACACCCGTAGGAGCCATGGCATTCGAATTGCAAATCTTTCCAATCCTCCTGCTGGTCATTGACATACAGGACCAGCAACGCCGACACCAGCCGTAAGTACCCCATCCTAGCACACACTGGAGGGAAGGACATTAGTACACACACACACGCACAAATGCACAGTCACCATACATACATGCGCACAGAAAGCCAGGATAAGCTATCTAGCATCGAAACCAACGGTGCCATTGTAGGTAAATATTATTGTAAATATAAAAAATGTAATGACAACAACTATATGATATGTGTGTGCTGGGTGTGTGTTTGGTGGATGAGTGTGGGCATAAATGTGTAGTGGGAGGAGGAGTTGAGGAGACACAGGGAGATGGCGGGGGATGTGTGAGTGAATGTTGGGTTGGTGTGTGCAGGTAGGGTGGATGTGCTGCATGTGGTTGTGTTGACTGTTGTGCGTGCAGATGTGGTGTATGGGGTACATGCATGAGGGTCTGCAGTTGTGGTGATGGTGTCAGTGCCAGGACATGTGTCTGAACCTGGGACTGATGATGTGGTGTCTGCATGTGTAAGTAGCGATGTGACTGTGAAGGGGGAGCAGATGGGGGGGTCAGGGTAGGTAGTGGATGTTGTTGTGTGTGCATCTGAATGGTGGGTGTGTGGGAGGTGGCGTTTGTGGTGCATGTGATTGTCCTTGGTGTTCCTTGGAGTGTTGGTCGGTTGGTGGGGCTGCATGCTGGTATGAAAGTGTGCTTTGGATGGGAAATGGGAGAGGGAAGTGGGAGTGGGAACAGGTAGTTGGAGGGGGGGGCGGAAGAAGAAGGAATATTGGCCATCAATGAGGAGGCCAGAGCCTAAAACGATCTCTGAAGGGCAGACGGGGCACCGTGAATGCCTTCCAGGAACGCATTTAACTGTTGCATCTGGGATGCCAGTCCCTAGATGGCATTCATGATGGTTGTCTGCCCAACAGAGATGGACCTCAGGAGGTCAGTAGCCTCCTCATTGAGGGCAGCAGGGCTGACTGGGGTAGGGGCAAAGGTGTCTGCGGCGAAGGAGATGCCCACCCTCCTGGTTGAGCAGGCATATGAAGCTGGGTTTGGAGCTACAGGGAGGGCGGTGCTGATAAGGGGGTGGTGGACAAGGATGGTGCAGGCATAGGGCCTGAAGGTTCCGCCACAACCAGGGAGTCACCATCAGAGGAAGAATCAGATGATGGTGTAGATGTTCCTGTCTCCCCGTGGTGCTCCACCTGCCCTCTGTCCCACTGGTCCCCTCGGCTCCGCTGGTACCAGCCTCCTGGGTCCCGTGGGATGAAGCTTCCCCACATGCCGGTGCCCCTTCTCCTTTGCCAGATGATGCTGTTGCACACAAAGACAGAGGAGCAGAGGGAGGGAGGATGAGACAGTGAGAGGCAGGGTGGGAGAAAGAGAGACAGGGAGCAAGTGGTCAATGCCAGCACAACAGCCACACACAAATCACTATAACATACTCCAGTGCCATGTTATTACATGCCATGCCTTCACACACATGTCACTGCAAAGACATCCCATGCGTGCCACCTCAGTCATGCACATGAGTTTCACACATGCTGACACACATTCAGTCCTGTACAGGATGAAAGCCATACCCTCAACACATGTCTGACCCACCCAATTGGCTCATGGCTCTATACGATCACCAGACCCAAACTTTATACTCTACGGGCATTTGGAGGCATACTTTCACAGCCACATAACCCAAGCACATATAGCTGCATGATGTGAAACCTCATCTTCGCAGACTACACATACACCACATGCCAGCAGACAGCAGATAGGGATATGGCCCCAGCAATACTGATTGGATATCAATGTGTGTGAACTCCATAAGCAGGAACCCTGTCCACATCTAAGACCCTGCTCATGTACTACACAGTTGCCCTGTCATCGATGCCACTTAGCAGTAAAGTCAACCCAACTCACATCCTGCACGGCATATGACCATATGTATGTAGCACATCCGGCATCAATGTGTCCCAAACCTAGTCATACAGTAGCTACCTAGCACACATCTCAAAGCCTTCACACAATGCACAGGCTGCACCTATCACTCACCACATAGCCTAAGTACGAATGTGAACTCACCACCTTGTGGCTGCGGTGCTGCCCTCAAGCACCATCCACCTCAGGGTACGCCACCACCAAAATGCAGGACATAAGGGGGTCAGGGTCCGACGGGTACCCCTCCCTCATTGGGAGGATGTCCCCAGCTGGGCCTCACTGGTCTTTCTCGCCCAGCGTCGCAGGTCCTCCCCCTGCTTCCTGCAATGGGTGCTCCAACGGGGATGGACCCCCAGGGTCCGCACTTGCTTGGCGATGGCACGCCAGATCCCCTTCTTTTGATGGGCACTCACCTGCATGGATGATATGGAGAAAAGGAGACAGTCATGTAGCATGGCATCTTAGGGACCACATTGGACACAACACATCCCCTGAACATGCGCACATTTCATCCTTCCAGTTGTCCTCACAGCCCTCAGCCAGGTCCTCCTACAAGTCACTCATCCTCGTCCCAGGGCCGCCATCCACATTCGTACCACTCACAGACAGTACAATCATAGTACATTCACCTGCTGCCCTGGTGGCCCATACAACTGGGCATACAGGGGTAGGACACCGTCCACAAGCTTTTCAAGTTCCTCCTGTGAGAAGGTTGGGGCCCTATCCCCTGCAGCACGTGGCATCTTGGCTACCAGTGGCAGAAGACAGCAGCATCCGCAGTGGGGGTATACTCTGCACGAGTTCCAGGAGTCAAGTGAACATGAGCACATGAAATGGCGGTCATAGCGACGCGGATATCACTGTCACCGCCAGAAGTGATCGCCATTAGTGCATGTCTCCCATAGGCAACCTTGTTAACTAATGAGGAATTGCACGGCGGTTGCAACCGCCTACCACCATAATGTCTTACACCGGCGGAATTCGCTGTGCATGCAGGACAGGCGGCTGCCATTTTACTTCTACAATGTGTACAGAGGCGGTTTATGAGGTGCGTCATGGATGTTTAATAGTGAACTGTGCACAGCTCTGCTGCGTTCACACAGTCCTTTCTGCACATAATGATTGCCACTCCCTCCTATTTCCAGGTGTGGTGGAAGAATGATGGTGAGGAATGCTCCTGTCTACAGGCCCCTGGTCGATCTTGCCATCCTTGAAGAGAGGCACACCATCCAGTGCTATGGCTCAATCGTCAGACCATCATGGATCTTGTGAGGCTGTTGGAGCCGGATCTGCGGCCTGGTATTTGTCATCCCAATGCCATCACACCCACAGCACAGGTGTTGGCAGTCCTCCACTTCCTTGCCTCAGGGTCCTTCTAAATAACATTGGGCTGGGCTGCAGGAATGTCCCAGCCTATGTTCAGTAACGTCTTGAAGAACGTCCTGTGTGTCCTACTCAAACATATTGGCAGCTTTATCAGGTTCCCCATCATGACGATCTGTCCACTGTGAAAGCAGCCTTCTACCCTGTAGCACATGTAGCACATGTGATCAGGGCTGTTGATGGGACTGCCCTGGTGCGACCTAGAAGGAGTGAACAGGTGTTTAGGAACCATAAAAACTTCTGCTCAACCAATGTTCAGGTGGTATGTCTCGCAGACCTCTGCATCACTCAAGTGACTGCCCGGCTGCCAAGGTCAGTGCATGATGCCTACATACTGTGGAACAGCAGTATCCCATACCTGATTGCACCACTTCAAAGGGATCTTTCCTGGCTCATCGGTATGTATCGTGTCATATGTGTGCCTCTGTTTTCTGCCCACTCTACACCATCTTCCAGATTTACCTACAGATTTCAATATGCCTATTACCTCTGTGCACACAGGTGACTCTGGTTATCCCAACCTGCCATGGCTACTGACACCTCACAGGCATCGGACTACAGCATCAGAAAACTGTTTCAATGAGGCCCATGGTAGGACCCGATGGGTAATCAAACGCACCTTTATAGTGCTGAAAGCCAGATTTAGGTGCCTGCACCTTACTGGAGGGGCCCTACTGTACAGACCAGTTTGCCAGATCATTGTAGTGCGCTGTATGCTACACAATTTGGCTCTCAGATGTCACATCCCATTACTGGATGCTGAGGAGGGTGCAGCTGAGCCAGTGGCTGATGAAGGGGACATGTGGAGTGATGAGGAGGATGATGAGGAGGATGCAGTTGATTCCAGAGCAGAGCTGATACAACAATACGTACACTGACATACATGTATGTGTCAGAGCCATGCTATGTAACCAGTACCTCTGTCTGCCATGTGCATGGCTGCTACTAGGGTTGGGTGTTCAATGTGGGTATAGGGTGAACCCATTACTTTAGATGTGGCGCTGTTAACTGTATTACAGAACTTGTAAATGAATGCTCCCCCTTCTGGCACTGTCACATGAATTGGTAGGTCAATGGTCTTCCTGTTACATATGTGATGGCTGTATATTTTGTACTCATGGTAGATAAAGACGTAGACAGAAACTGTGCTCAAAGATGTTTATGTTTATAATACAAGTGCAAGGGCTGATGAGTGGGGTCATGGCGAGTGGGATCATAAGAGTACTTAGCCCACCTGTGGCAGTCGTTGTCCAGTATGATGGCCATGTGAAAAAGGTGTTATGACAGTGGACAGTCAACAGGGTGTCGCTGTGACACACAAGGGGGTATGTTCTGAAGTGGCTTGCTTCCTGGCGGTGGCCTTTGTCTTGGCATCAGTGGAGGCTGTATTCCTGGTTGGATGTCCTCGCTTGTGTGGGGGCTCCTCAGCTACACGGGAAGGGGTGCTGGTGTCCTGTGGCAGGGCCTCTCTTCCAATGGTTGCGGCTGACGTGGAGGGCTCAGATGTGATCTGGCTTATGGTAGGGGCCTGCTGGTGGGAGGTGGACTAACAGTGGATGGTGGTAAGTTCCGTCAGCACCCCTGGTATGGTGGCCATGGTGGCTTTGTGGGTCTGCCACTGCTGCATGGCCTCCTAATGGTTCTCCCTCTGTAGCCTCTGGGTCTCCCGCAGGGTAGTGAGGATCTGGGCCATGGTGTCCTGGGTTTGGTGGTATGCACCCAGGACCTTGTTGAGGGCCTCCTGGCCAGTATGATGTTGTTGCTCCCCCCCCTTGGACCACAGATCCCCTCCCACTAGCCCTGGACCCCATGTGCCTGTGCCCTTGGCACAGAATGCCCACTCACAGTAGCAACAAGGCCTTCATTGTCTGTGGGGGGTGCCCTTGACTCAGGCCCCTGCACTGTGGGGCGCACCTCTAATTGAATGGTCCCTGAGGCACAGGTTTGGGGAGGAGGGGCTAGCTGTGGTGCTGTAGCCACACAGGAGGGTGAGTCTGGGGTGTCTAGGTTGGGGCTGCTGGAGGTGGACTGGCCTGCCACCCCAGATGGCCCAGGCATTTATTCGTCCTCCAGAAATCCACTGGGGCCTTCAAACTGGGGAGGCCTGTCTGACCCTGTCATCCTCTGCTAGTTAGCATTAGCAGGGTTAGCTGTGTATGGAAAGGGTAAGAGTTAGTACATGAAAACAACGTTGTAGTGTCATGGTGTGCCTCTTGCAGTGGGTGGATAGCAATGACATTTGCAGCAATGCTGACACTGCATGGTGAATGGCCTTTGGGCCATGCTTGTCATATCAATTGTAGTTGTGTGTTTGCTGTTTGACATTTATGGAATTGGCATTGGTAGGGAGGTGGTGTTGGCTAGCAGTCTGGGTGGGCTGTGGGATGAATGTCCATTCAGGTGCACCATTGTGAGGTGTGAGAGTGACTTGGATCCTGCATGCCTAGAGATGGATTGCAGGAGTGGTAGTTGAGATCGTGAAGGTTTAGCGTGCATTGTGTGGGGTGGGTGTGTGGATGGTGGTAGAGGGGTGGTGTGGCATGCAGAGAAGGAATGTGGGATGATAGTGGGGGGTGCATTTGTGTGGTTAGTGATATAATGGGGATTGGTAGGTGCTTGGGAGGCAGGCAGGACTGGAGTGGTTATTGCTCGGGGAGGTGTAGGCTCATTACCAGTATCAATCCCTCCAATCATTCCTGTCAGGCCCTCAGGATGCATGATGTCCAAGACCTTCTCCTCCCAGATTGTCAGGTCAAGGGGAGGAGGTGGAGGTTCACCTCCAGTCTTGTTGAGGGCGATGTTGTGCCTGGATGCCATGGAATAGACCTTCCCCCTGAGGTAGTTCCACCTCTTTCTGATGTCCTCCTTTGTGCGTGGGTAGCCGCCGACTGCGTTCACCCTGTCAACGATCCTCTTCCATAGCTCGGTTTTCCTGGCCATTGATGTTTTCTGGACTTGTGCTCCCATCAGTTGTGGCTCAACTCTGACGATCTTGTCCACCATGACCCGCAACTTGTTGTCAGTGAAGCGTGGGTCCTTGTGACGTGACATGTTGTGGGGGTGCGTGCTATGCATGTGAGGTGCAGTGTGGGCAGATGATTGTTGTGGGGGTGCATGCTATGCGTGTGAGGTGCAGTGTGGGCGGATGATTGTTGTTGGGGTGCGTGCTATGCGTGTGAGGTGCAGCGCGGGCGGATGATTGTTTTTGGGGTGCGTGCAACGTGTGAATTATTGCTCAATGTGCAGTGGTTCGTGGGTCGTATATCTCTGGCTCGTGGTGATATTCGCAAGGGTTTTTTGGAGAGTTGAGGGTGTATGTATTACAGTGTGGTGAACAGGTGTGTGTGCTGTGTGTATATGTTTCAGGTGTAGGGTATTCAGGCTGTCCAATCTGGTGTTGCCTTCTATTGGCAGTGATTTTCTAGCCCGCTGCGGTGCTCACCACCAATGGTTTACCGCCATGCATATTGCGCTGTGCTGAATTGTAACTCATAATATGGCGGCCGGAATGGTGTTTGCGTGTCGGGCCCGGCAGACAGACAGACTCTTTCGCCGTCAGTGGCACTGGTGGTGTTGGAATTCTGGCTGTGTTTCATCGGTTTGGTGTTTTTGACTCGTAATATGGCAGACACTATACCAGTGTTGGCGGGATGGTGGTGGCATTTTGCATGGCGGTCTTGCCCAAAGACCGACAAACTCGTAATGAGGGCCCAAGTGTTTTAATTTGATTAGATAGTTGATTAAATATGGCCATCAGTACAACAAGGAATGCCAGAGACAATAGGCCTAACTTTACCTCTGTGTGTTTTTTAAATCACCACTACGCACATTATGGGTTTAATGCTTTTGAAAATAGAGATTTTCAGCACTGCACTATTTATATGATGTCCCTACTGCATAGGTATTGACGTAGGGACTGTCAGTTCACTGGGCCACTCGTAACGAGGGCTGAAGAGCTCCATCAAAACTCTTGTCTTCATGTCATCATTTCCTGTTATGTGAGTTGTATTATAATGCCAGGCAACTACAGTGGCCAATGCGGTGGTTGGCCAGGGGATGTAGTCAAAAACTGGAGGATGTATGGGCGGTCTTAAAGGGATTATCTGTGCTAGGATTGTTAATGGATGGAACAAGTGTATTCAAAGAAAAGGGAAACATGCTCTTGTGGACGGCCAGGTGGTGCTGGAAATCATATGTGCAGATTTGACCCCTTATGCCCCCGAACTCTCTCTTTGATCACTACCTAACTGCACCAGATTGAAGACTTCTTATAATGTAATTCCATGGACTGAGGGGGTTTTACAGTTTGGATTGATCTCAGGGGCAGCTTCTCCGTTATGGTGGAGGAGCATCACCCCACTGATGAAACCTGCAGTTCAGAACGTAAAATAAAATGATAATAAAGCCATTAATAAAACTGCATTATTTTCATTTTATCTTGTGGGAGCCACAGCTGAGTCTTGAGGGAGGTGCCATCAGCAAAAGCAGGAGTAGTGGGTACATGACAATGCCAGTGCGCATGTTGGTTTGGCCGGCCATTTTAGGACAGCCAAACCAACATGCACATTTGGATATCTCTATGCCTTTGCTTGGAGATATCAGCAGGGCTCAGGAGGACAGGCTCCCTGTCCCTGCTGGAGCATGAAACCAGCCCACTCCACCCAATACTGGCACTTCTCTCATGCTGGGTAATACCAGCATGAGAGCAGCGTCTGGATTGGCGCAGGGGAGTCTCGGAGTCTGTGTGCATCAAGATTCGGGAGCTGAAAAGCACAGCAAGGCGGCAGGTAAGTTGTATTTTTTTTTTGCCCTTGTGCTGCTTAACCACTTTTCTCTGTTAGCAGCTGCCACTGGGTGATCTGTTCACTAATGGTACGCTCAGATAATTTTATAATTTGATGGAAGTGCATGGCTAAGTCCAGGTCAATTTCTTTTATATGTAGCATTAACACACCAATTGTCCCTTTATTGCAACACGATTATTGTGGCACTTAGAGTCTCCACCCTGGTTTGGCCCTACTGACTCATGGCAAAGACAGGAAAACAGTGACTGTCCTGTAGACTGCCATGCAGAGTCATGGGGTGCAAGGCTTTCTCTGCTCGGGGAGTGGAGGGAGGCGTGTCTTGGACAGGAGCTCTCTGATGATAACCGGGCAATGTGTTTACAATGCATGAAAGAGATTTCAATAAATGCTAAACTAAAGTGCAGCCAGTTCAGTTATCTTCATCACACTCATCTAATTCCGCATATAATAAGTCGAATGGATCCTGGAGCTATACGTAACCTGTCGTAGATGTGCAAGAGATGAAGCTGACTTTTATCACATGATATGGCTATGTCCAGTGATGCTTAAATACTGGGAAGATGTACTGGAATGTGTGAAATTTGACCTGCAGATTGATACCGAGGCCACACAATGCATTTTTGGGTTGCTGAGCCATACAAAGAAAACAAAACATGCCTGTAAATTCATAGATCTGCCATTGATCCTGGCTAAAGGGCACATAGCGGTGTCTTGAAAATCAGTGACGTGCCATAATTTAGGGCATGGGTCAGGAATATGCAGTGGAGGTGGTTTGTCCTCTGGTACTTGTATGACTGTTGATTGGCTGCTTTTATTTTTTCTCTTCTTTCTTTTTAATGTATATTAGATTCATCAGTCACTTTTTAGAGTATAAATTGTGGGTTGTTGTTATGGTCATGCCTGGTGAAAATGTAGTGAACTCATGTAAAAACATTGCACTGTAGAATGATTTTATATTGTTAACCGCTCCTTATAATACGTATAGAAATGCTGTTTATTATGCCTTTAATGTATACGAAAAGTTGAATGTACATGCATTTTGTTTGTTATGATGCCAAAAAAGAAAATTAAAAAATACTGAGAAAAACATTTTCTGTCATGTAATAGAATACCATCGGTGGCACATCTGCATTGCATTTCTATCAGTTTTATATAAAGAAAACTCAACCCAAAGGTCTTATAGTGTTTTACATGAGCACCAGTTATAAGGGTCTGATTGGGGTCACCATTAGGCTCGGGCATTCCCAAAGAAAGTGGCCCACATTACTGATCGTGGTGTTTCACGAAACACCATTTGGTTAGACTCGTTGGACTCATTTCTAGAGACATGTTTGCTTATGTAAGAATTTTAAAGCTTATAGAGCCAGTAACACTAGTAAAAACTATAAGCACTGCATTTTGGCTGGATGGGGGAAGTGAAATAAAATGGCCCAAGGGCCACAACACCTGATCTGGCTAGGGTTGTGACCGGCCCATTTTTTGGCTGTTTCTTTACTGCTGTGACTGGTATTTTAATATCGTGACTGGTGCAAAAATGAAGAGAATCACCCAAAGCCAGTAATTTTTCCTTTAACCAGTATATATTTTAATCAGTAAATGTAAGGTGAACATATAAAGCTGCCTTATTGATCCATGGCTGATAGTTAAACTACACAGAGACGGAAAAGCCATGTTAAAAATGAATATGGTCATTTTTATATAAAGAGTCCTCTTTAATTACCATGCCCCAGCCTTTGCAGTGATGTAATTTCAATAAGGCCTGGCTACATCTTGTGTGGGCCAGACTCCATTTTAGGCAAACCTAGTCTCCATCTTCTCTATTTCTGCAGAATCAATGATACTTCTGCCATTGTCCTAGATGTCGTCTGAACTTATCCTTCTAAGAACTGTTAAACTGTCAATGATTCAGACAATGACATAGATAAAACATCTGATACAACATCAGTTTGGGACAATTGTCTTTCTTTTACAATGTCACGGTCAAATAAGAGTGAATACAGACAATTATTCAAAATAGAGTAGTCTGAATTGGCACGCATTTACCTTATATGATCATCAGGATATGTCTGGGGGACACACCTTGATGGAAATAATCTAGGTCAAAAATTCCTGAACATATGTCAGAAATTTAAATCCTTGATCAGAGGTAATATAAAAAGGCTGCCACTGATCACTTGTCAGAAGAGGCTCTTTGCACAGATTATCACACAAGATACTTCAGGAGACGGTCTTGACTGCTGCCAGCGTTCCAAGAAGATGCTGCATCACACCTCATACAGAAAACGAGCTGAGTTCCAAAGAAGAACATTGCAGTGCCATGTGGTTTCCTTTTTCAGGAACACTGCATTCATTACTCTGATAACCACCATTGTATGCTCTCAACAAGGTATGCAGTGCATTGTTTCTCCCTAAGAAAGTCCAGTTGCATGTTCTATTTTCAGTGTTCTCCTGGTTTTGCGTATAGAAGTATGTTTTAGGGTGCTAGATTTTAAAAGACATTTTAACTGTGTTAAATATGTATGTTTTATTCTCATTGTTCACATCGTCTGTATTTGCTGTTTTTATGGTAGTCTGTATGGTTATTTTAGATGTGCTGAGAGACAATTTAACCCGGTTGCAAAAAACTGCTATTTGTGTCTACTCTTCTTAGAAACATTTGCATGTGTGAAATAGGTTTGTAAGAGTGAAATAGGTTTGTTTTTGGTGCCACAGTGCCCCAGATCCTGGCTTATGGATTGTTAGTAACCCAACAGCAATGATTCCACTTCAACAATGCATTGGGTGGGACTTTGCGGTGGCTACAATAACTTGTCTTTCAAATTCAGCATTGGTGCATTGAACCAAGTTTATCAATATCACCTGTGTGTGGGAAAGCAAATTTTGTGGAGCTATGCCACAGTCATACTTTGCACAACAGTTGGTGCCCAATGAGGGTCTCTTACGGTTACAACCTGAGTAGTTATTTCATTAGTCACACACACGTGAACCTTTATTACATTATTACTTAGAATTTCTGTAGTAATTATGGTTACCTCCTACTGGGGATAAGAGAGCACGTATGTTTGTAAGATTGTCAAACTTGACTCATTAAAGTTTATTCTGTATTTTGTGGGTCTTCTATTTTTTCTATTTTCAACAAAATCTGTCATTCATGGCACCATCTATTGCAACAGGAGCCATTACAGGGAAGCAGTCACTCATCATCTCAAGTCACGAGGTGACCCCGGTGTGGGGGAGGGCAATTACATTTTTAATAGCTGCATATACAGCACATGCCTTTGAGACATTTTACTCAAGGGTAGACTTCAAGCCTCATGATGCTGTCTCAGGGCAGTTTCAAGCTTACAAAGCAGGGCAGCCACCTGCACACTATAGGGCCTACCAAGATTTGGAAATCCCTTTGACTCACCAGAAACACTACATCTGGTTTAGTGGTCAATTGCCACATACGCGCAGAAATGTCCATTTGAGGTCCCTGCTCAATGAAGGGGCTACATGGCCAGTCTCGGCAGGTTTACTTGCCCTTTCATCACGTGGACAGCTTAGTACCCACTGAGGTGATGATCATTTTTAATTACACAGTCACATTATACAGGAGACTTGTTTGTACAATGCACGCTGAGCTCCAGACCTGCTGCTGCAGTGGCACCAGTCGCTCTGAAACAAGTTCAAACCATTAGTCCGCAGACTAATCATGCCATCATGGAAAAAGAACCCCCAAAGAGTGAAGAAATAGCATTCTGGGTTGCTCATAATACTACCTAGTTAGAAGCAGTGTATCCGTACACTTCACGCCAAGACAAACATAGAATACTGGCAGGATGTCTTCCTTTTGGGATGGTGCCATCCGTAGAGGAGTGTAACACCTGGGGAAGCATATTTGCATCTATTTAAACCAGCAGGAATGGCATAGCTTCTTTGGCATACCTTCTTTGGCCTTCTGGTACAGAATGAGCACAGAGCTGCATCATCTCCAGATTTAAGAATTAAGTTAATGAGGAACTTCTCCACAGTTTCCTCTATCATCCAAAGCAACATTAAGGGAGAAGCTTAGGTTCTGGCTATATGTCAGAGATTGGAAGTTGGTCCAGTTCAAGATCGTGAACAGGAACTACCAAAAAGAATCCTGGAAGTTTATACCTTTGTGGATCATGATACCTTGGGTACATGACCCATTAAGCTACATTTAAAATCTAAAAATGACAGAGTTCTGTTAAAAAGAAATCTACAATGGAAGGAAAAAAAGAAACAGGATGAGAAAGAAAAAAGACGGTCTGGATCACCCACATCCTGGGAATTTAGTAGAGGTGGTTACAATTTAGGGACTGCAATACAATTAAAAAACTTGAACGGCATCTGTATTCTGAAAACTTCTCTTCACTTGTTTTTCAGGACACTTATGGCACACAAGCAGAGAGAGGAAGGTGATCAGAGTACCGAAGAAAGGGGAGAATAGCAAGTGAAACAGAAAATGAGACTGGTATCAGCATAATGAGGGAGGAGAAATGATTGGACTGCAAAACTCCATCAAAGAACAAGAAATTAACAGGACACTCTAAAAACATGTCACTACAACTAAGAGTCCTCTTGTAAAACAGGACTTGGGCAAGAGTACTTATAGACAGCGTAGCAGAAGTCACAATAGTGCATCAGACACTTAAGAGGTTTCTGGATGCAAAGGTAAACTGATGAGATTATATGAATTGAGACTCCACATACATATTTAATTCCTCCTGATAGGGTTTATAATTTAAACATACAAATTGAAGGGGATATACCACATACCATTACAGCAGTATTCTGGTCGCAGTTGTCCGATGATTATGACATCATCCTGGTTAAAGATTACTGGCCTCCAGTCTTCAATAGGGAGGCGCCTCTGGAGGAGTAAGTAGTCAGAGTGTTTTTTCCTCCCTTAGTACCTGAAGACATTAGGGAAATCGGTAAGAGTGAATGGGGTTTAAGACAGGCATTGGCCTTATACAGAGACCAAGCCGGGTGAGATAAATACTCTACTTCCACAAGACCTTCCCTTATAAAGTAAACCTCAAGTGCAAGCTCAATACACTCTCAAACCAGAAGTGAAGCATGGCATAAAAGCAATATTAGATCAATTGTAACATCAGGACATGATAGTGCCTTGTCTATCACCAATGAACACACCCCTTTTCCCCATCTCCGAACCTGATGGCTCCTATAGGATAGTATTAGACTACAGGAATTTAAATGCTCATTTAAGAACATATGAGGTACAAAATGCTCATAATGCTCATAGCACAGCTTTAATGATGAATCTGGTGCAAAGAAAAATACAAAATGATCCTGGATATTTCAAACGGGTTCGTTAGTCAAAAACTTGCACCTGGAAGTGAGTATCTAACCGTCTTCTGTTTAGACAGGGCGCAGTTCTCATTTTGACGTTTGCTTGTGGGCTTTAAGAACAGTCCTGGCTTTTTCTCAACATGAATTATGAGGATTTTACAACCAGATCCTGAGGTATTTTCATACACTGATGATATCTATCGTACAGATGATGACTTGGACATACACCTCACTGGGTGGACAAAGCTGTAACATTATTAAATCACATGGTTACAGAATTAACTTTATTAAAAATCGAAGATAACCTACGTGATCGTTACCTTGCAAGGATATGAGTTATCCAGCAAGGGGAACGATTTAGCTCCTGACTACCTTCAGAAGTGTTCTACCTTGCAGCTTCCAGACACACTGAAGAAATTGTAATCCGTTATAAGATTTCCCAACTTTGGATGTACTTATTTGCCACACCACACTGAGTGAGTGAAGCCTTTTTATGACTTGATTTCTCCCATGTTTTCATCAAAACAGTGAACAAATAAACACACTGATATCTTGTGTGTTCTACAAGCAGACATGCTAGGGACTAAATATTTACAAACCAGTGACAGTAAGATCAGCCTGGTTATCAGAGTCATACCAGGTCACTCAGGTTATATCTATGTGACCTACAATGAGTGGCAGATGGTTCTATTGCATAAAAGTCTCAGTTGTAATCCCTAACCGAAGCACGTTTTTCTTCCGTTGAAAAGATTCTTGCAGCTATGCAGATAGCTATTTTGAAGGAGCACCCTTTGGCATATGGAAAACTAATAATTGTAGTTTATACTATACCTGCACTAGAGGAAGTCACCAAGGCAAGCATATCCAAAGGCTCATGGCTTACACCCCAGCTGAGTGTAGTGGGCCTCTTCTTTAAGTGCAGTGGATATAAAGTTTCAGTATGATGCCACTCTTCGTTTGGCTTTTCTCCAATATGAAAAACATGTTGCATATCCTACACAGATGTCTCTGCACAGCCAGTGATAGGAAAAACATGTCAGTACTCCGCAGCCTGCACCCTGGTGCAAGGTGCAGTGAAATATGGTGAATTCCTTCCACACCGCACCCAAACTTAAATCCTAGCTGGTAGCACCGTGCAACCAGCAGAACTTTATGCCCTGTTACTTGCACTGCAAAAGGCTGACTCGTCAGTTCCAACACTCATTGTGTCGGACTCATCCTTTTGTGTGCAAGGTTACAATGTTGACTTGCAACATTGGTGCTTGAATGGATTTAAGGGGAAAAGCTATAAAAGATAAACAGCTTTGTGGAAAGGTAGCTGCCTTACAAGATAAGCTTCAACTGGTCCATGTGAGGTACAATTTGGGCAATCAGTGTGATGGCATTCACACCAAAGGGAGCTACGTGGACACTTAGCTGTAAAGGCTGCAGTTCAACTCTTAGAGTATCAGTCCTAACCCGATCGCAAACGAAGATCAGCACAGATATCTCAACTGCCATACACACAACTAAGCAGGATAGCCTCTCTCGGCTTTCCTCCCAAATACTCTTACACCCTAATTTCAGACTTTACTCCTGTAGTCACACCATCAAGAGTAGAAGACAGAATAATACCTAATAAGTTATCCAGATTAGATTTAATCAAAGTAGCTCATGAGGGAGTGACATCTGCCTGCTCAGGGGTCTATGCCGCTGTAGCAATGCTACAGCAACACCTCTAGTGGCCTGGTTTCTATAAACAGATTTGAGATTATGTGAGATGGTGTGACATTTGTCAAGAAATTAAGCCTTCCACTGTCGAGATCCTCACCAACTTCTATCACAGCCTCCACCGTCCCTTTCAGGATGGTTTATTTGGACCACATCGGTCCAATAAGTTCTGTAAACCGATATAACTATGGATTGGTGGCAATTGGTTCACGTTCTTGATTTCTATGAGTGTGGCCACAGAAAAATGCAAGTGCTTCAGGAGTTGTAAAGGATTTGCAGTGTCTGGTAGTGATAAGGCCGGTACATTAATTTCACTCAGATTATGGTCCTGTGTTCTCCTCTAAGACTTAAAGAGATTCAATGTCTGCTCTGGGAGTTTGTCTGCAATTCAGCAACTAGTTTAGGGCTGAATCTAACGGTTTATTCAAACATGCTAATGGAATGATTAAGCAAACATTGAGGGCCAAGGTACTATGTTCAGGTCTTAGTTGACACCATAATCTGTATGGAGTCCACATAGCATTAAACTACTTGCCTAGATGAGTACTGGGAGGCTGCACTCCATACGAGGTTGTCTTTGGGGTTCCTATGTAAGTGCCTGGCTTAGATAATTCTGGGAAAGAGGCAGATGAAGATGAATTTGACATGGATACATGTTTGAATGTTTCACAGAGTATCCAAGAGATCAGAGACAAGCTGTCTAATGGCAACCACTCTGAGGGTACCACTTGTGAAGAGAAGTTTATAACTGCTTCTGGTGGGTGGGTCCCCAAGGTTGGGGGCCTCGTTTGTGAACAAATCCATGAACCATCATATAGACCACCATTTCAGTTCTTGGGGTAAAAGGCAAAATAAATATCATTCTGCCTCCTTTGTCTGATTCTAGGAGAAACAGACAGGTGTCCATCAACCATTTAAAAAAGCACTATATGGCCGATCCTTTACAGCAGACCATCACAGACATAAAGAAGAATTCAAAGTAGAACCTCTTAACCTTGCCCTACCCTGAATGAATTACCACTTGAACAAAACCATAATATTACTAGCTTTAGTTCTTAGTTATTAGAGCACGCTACTTCTCCGATTCTTCGCAAAGCATTATGTATCGCAAACAAATCTGATGCTCCCATAGCGACAGTTGCTACTGTTCACGCAACTCCATGGTTTACTATGAACTACCACCTGACTCATCATCAATCAAACTGATGCCTTTTTGAGAGCCAACGAATTATGCGAATGACTCTGTATACCGTACAGAGAACTTTTCAAAACACAATCCAGATACAGAGATTGCTTGGCGCCTATCATTGGCTTTGTAGTATACAAGGAAAGGTTTGTAATAGGGACAGATAGTACAATCGTCGTTATACCAGTAAGTACTGGAGATATAGAAAATCATTTATTATAATCCATTTCTTATAATTCATCACAATTACGCAATTGTCTGTTACTTAAAGCTCGAAGCACCTCAAATGTGAAAACATCATGTTGCTTCAAAAAATATATAACATAAATAAACAAATCACTAGAACACAAAAAGACCGACACAAACTGTTAAAATGCAGTTCAATACAGTCTCACCCCAATCATCCAATTTACTCAGTTTGATGTGGCTGTAGTCCTTGATTAAAGAAATCAGTCCACCTAGGAGGTAGTTTAAAAGAAAATCCATTAAAAGGATACTTCTCTTTACTTCTTTCCAAAGATGTGATTCACATACACATATGTAAATGTCTTTTTAAATTTCAAGCAACTCCTTCAAAGAAGATGTTGACACGTTTCGGCCCCTATCAAATGCGACTCTCCTTTGGACTATGGAAGAAAAGAGGTACCTAATAAACAAATAATGTACAGCCTTATAATACACTGAAGTTAAAAAGCAATGCGCTTAAAGACAATAGCACCTTGTGACTAAGAAGAATATCAGGTGGCAGTAGACCCCAGGCCAAACAGAATAACAAATCAAGAAAATAATGACAGCATAAGTTTAAAAAGGCCTAACTTGTGTTGTTCTGCACCATAGTGACCGTGTCACACACCAAAGTTTAAAATGTCAAAAGGCAGAAACCGCATGTTGACAAGAACTGCTAGTGGGTACAACAGTAATTAGTGACTAACCACATTTGAATTCAGTGCAAGGTGCACCATAACTTGGAACATGCCAAAGATCTCTAAACCACACATTAGCTAAGTCAAAACAAGGGTGAGCGTGCATATAATTTATCCAGGCATAGTCATCTTTCCATTAAATTATTCATAAAAAGGATGGACACGCTGGGAAGCAAAGGCCTGTGTCCAATCCACTGGTGATCTAGCCCAGTTAAGCCACCATGCACTAAACATACTGTTGACCCACAAAAAAACGTTATCTGTAATGAAACCAGACATATCCAGGTCTGAGAAAACCAACCTCACATCATAAAGGGCGCACAACATAAATCTTCGCTCGGGTACTCACTGAGTGGCAGAAAACATGTCCCACCCTCAAAAGCTATCTTCCCTGTATCCACGTATTCTAAAAATGTGTCTTGCTGGCACTGAGGCCCTCATTACGAGTGACACTCACGGTGGCGTTCTTACCGCTGTGGTCCCGACGGTAAAGACCGCCACATTACAAGTTCGGCGGTTTGGGCGAAGCCAAACTGCCACAACACTGCCAGTCCTGCCGGTGCAGTCAGACTGGCGAGGCCGCAGTGAGCTCCTCTGGGCCAGTGGCATGCTTAAGACCACCAGCGATATTACAAGGCAGCAAACCACCAGTCTTTTTGCTGCAGTTGCCCCCCCACGAAAACACTGGGGGTAACGCACCTGGCGACAGGATTCCCCATTCCTGTCACTGGCACATGCATCCCCACAAGTCCACACACTTGCAGACACACACCTCTACTCACCCACACACTTCCTGACACACACCCCCACTCGCCCACACACTTCCTGACACACACCCCCACCCAACCTCATGCATACATACAAACACCCCCAACGAATAGCATGCATACATACAAACACCCCCACTCGCTCGCACACAGACATGCACCCTCACTCGCTCGCACACATATGCACCCCCTCCACATTCATACACACACACACCCTCCCTTTGCATTCATATACACCGCCACCACCATGCATGCTTACAGTCACACACACACGCACGCACCCCCATTCCGACACACACACACACACACACACACATGCTTGCACACATACACACACACCACACATGCACCTACCACACACACACACACACCCTCCTTCCGGTCAACACAGCTGCCCACGTTGAGGTGGTCATCCGGGGTGGGGCGGTTGATGTCAGCAGTTCCACCGCCAATGCTGCACCGCTATGCAAGGACCGCCGTGCCATATTACTGCTCGTAATATGTCAGGGAGAGTCCTTCTGGCGTGGCGGTGCTGGCTGTGAAATCGCCTCTCACCCGCCAACTGTCAGGCCGATGGTGTCGGATGTCTGCCTGTTTATGGGCAGAAATCTGTAGGTGTCTCACAATATGGCGGTCTTTTGGCACCTGCTTCGACAGCGGTCTTTGCAAAAGATCACCAAAGTCAAAATGAGGGCCTGAATGTGGCAATCGAAGTGCAAGCTTTAAAGCATGCTTGTACCATCACGTGTCCTGTGAAAAGTTAGCTGTGAGCAAAGAAACAATGTGGTCATCTTGGAAGGTGTTATTAAGATTGACTGAATACCATTACCATATTGAGCTCTCTATAAAGGTCATGTCACCTCGTGAGTTTCAACATCAAGTGAACATACCACTCATTGGAATCGTCTTGTTCCACTTGAAGGAAACAATGTAGGTGCAGTAACCGCCTCAAAAATAAGGGGAAAGTTTAAAGGATGCTTAGCTTGTCATGCGACCCTTACAAAGGATGCTAGATATTGGGAGAAAGCATCTGCCATTTTAGACTATGTACTTGTAACTTGATGATAGCGCTAAAAAAGGTTAGTATAACACTAACATATAGACATAAACCATGGGTGAAAGAAGCAGGGACAATGAATACCTTGTGCGAACAGTATTTGCACCGGACATCTCATGCTTGTATGTCTGGGGACGGTCAACCCACTAATGTGAAACGTAGTTAAAAAAACAGCAATTGAGTAGTAGGTGCAACAACTGCGGAGACTTGCAGGATACTATACTAAGAGAAAAACAATTTGCTAGAAAGTCAAAAGGGATACTAGGTGTAGAACGGCCAAGAAATGGCTAAAGCTGGCCAGGATAAATGAACTACAGAAACAAAATCAAATCAGCACAAATTCCAATAAAATATATATACATATATAAATAATAACTATACACACAAATAAACATCAAAATTATACAGACCTCGTCAGAGGTTCAATCTTATGTACAAATAAAATGCCATACAAATCAAATAAGCATTGACAATAGGAACATATTCTATGGATTTTGAGAAACTCGAAAGGGTGTGTGCAGAAAAAGTTAGGCTTTATTTCAGAACAGACCGTGTCTCCTTAAATCAAGGACCACAATTTGTCCACATCATTAAGCCCGTGGTGGCTGTCCCATAGCTTTCAATCAGCTGAGCTTCCATTTTGTCTACAAGAACAGAGGCGGATGGTCCTCTGATATGTGCTTGTATTACATAAAGGACAGACCACCACATATCACTTGCTGAGTGATTTAAGATCCGTAAAATGTTCTACAAGGGGATCACCATGCACTGCACATCTGATCCTAGATCTGTGATGGAGTATGCGTGACATAACTAACTGTAAAATTTTTCCTATGTATACCAGTCCACATGGGCATCTAATGAAGTACACTACATTTTTGATATTACAATTTGAAAATTTCAATTGTCGATGTGTTTGGCCATTAACAGTGATCTCTATTTTCACTGGTAAATGGAAATGCCCTACAATTATTGCATTTGTAATGTCCACTGAGTAGGGGTAATTCAAGCATTTCTCTCAGGTCTTGCTTCCTTGGAATAGGATAGGCTGTTTTAACTAAATAGTCCGCAAATTGTGAGGTTTCCTGATAGAAAAAAAAGGTTTCTTGAGTTTTAGCAGGGTAAGAATCTTCCAATTCCTTCCAATGATTGATCTAACCTTATCGGCCTTAGCATTCTGTGTTATAATGAATGTCAAAGGGGTCTCCTTTTGATGGGTTTTAGATACAAGTAATGTTTTGCTGGGTGTAAACCAATTTTGAGACTGCTTTTACCAGCTTTTTTGGGTATCCTCTACTGACTAATTTGTCCACTAATCTGGCAGAATTTTCAAAATAGTCCTCCCTGTTGGTGCAATTCCTACTGATACAAATGAATTGTCCATAAGGTAAATTCTCTTTCATAGTCCTGTGGTGGCCACTTGAGAAATGCAATAGGGTATTGCGATCTGTGGGTTTAGTTTATAAGCTGACTTCTAACCTTCCTTCATTGGCCATTACCGACAGGTCTAAGAAGTTGATTCTTTTGGTATTGCAATGCATGGTAAATTTTAAATCAGGTGTGCGCACTATCAAGCCACTTATAGAAAGGCTATCCAGATAGATTTTTCACCCTCCCAGATCATAACTATATTGTACGAAGTATCAATGCCACTGTATGATGTTTGTTCTAAAAGAGTTTAAGCTTTTAAGTTGTTATAAATCCATTTCTTTTCAAAGCCATCCATAACTAGGTTGGCTTCCTCCGATGCAAAGCTGCAACCCATAGCCACCCCTTTGATTTGTAAATATAGATTTTCCTTAAATCTGAAGAAATTACTTTTTAAACAGTCCTGTCCTCCACCTTAGATTCAATAAAAGGGGATTTGGGGTTGTTACAACATGAACAAGTTCACTTAAGAGCTATCAGACAATTAAATTAGGCCTTACAAACACTCAAGTAAGGTTTCTGTCTTGGCACTTTTTAAACAAAACAGCTATTTTGAACCTTATAATCTGACACTAATGCAGAAAACAAAGGTAAAGAAAGAATTCACATATACACTACTAAGTACTGAGCAAATGGAAGAAGCACCGTTTTCAGTTAGTGATACACCACCAGTGACATGGTTAATACGTGGTAAAATTACTCTACAAATTACAACATTTCATTTTCATGACTGCCAAAAATATAAATCTGTAGGCTGGTATGAAAATATGCACAACACACAACAGTTCCAACATTGGAAGTATCCTTGTTCGTACATGTATTTAAATTAAAATGAAGATGACCTTATATATATTAGTACAGCTAATTACTGAAACCACCTGGTTAACTCCCTTTCTGAGTGATACTATATTGGTGCAAGGAATGTGTCGCTCTTTGATGCCAGGATTGAACTGTGTTTTATCTGTAACCCCCCATTTCATCCATCCCCACACAGCATGAGCTGCTGAATAATGGTTATGTTTAACAAATGCCAGTGCTTGGTATGGAATGCCATATGGTAATTTTTAAGTACTTCTATAGTATTTAGAACGGCTGAAGTGTTAGTAATATAGATGGGAGTATGCCCTTGCCAAGGTGTTACTGTGCCCAGAAACAGAAGAATTTACCATAGAAAAACTGTTGAAATGTGCTATATAAATGTCCTGAACGTAGAACAAGTTGTAGTTAGACATTAAAGTCAGATAGGTTACAGCTTTTATTACAGTGATGCTTTAAGCTATGTGTTACTTTAGGTACAATGCTTACAAAAGAATCAGACAAGCACTCCTAACTGCTTGTTTAGTAGTAAAGTATAGCGGTAATCGGTGTTCACTGGATTTCCTATAACGTTAGGGCCTCTGTGCCACTTGCACCTGATTCACCATTTAAATTGTGTCCCCCTAGTGCCTGCAAGGTGACTGTGCTTGTAATCGCTTGTTCATTGGTAACATATAGTAAAAATTGGTGCTCGATGGGTTTCCTAGAGCTTTTGGCCCCTTGTGCCACTGCACCTGCTGCACCATCCAAATCATGACCCTATTGCCTGCAAGATAACTGTGCTTGAGCTGCTTATTCAGTGGTAAAGACTATATGTGGTACATCCTTCTCCGTTCAAGCAGCCAAACTATGGAATTCATTACCCCAAAATATAAGATCCACAGATAACTATCTTGTCTTCAGAAGACTACTCAAGAGTTGCCTCTTTCCTTCATAACCACCATACTCAAACAGCAATGGATTGTGCATGCTTGTGTTGATAAATATTTTTAATCTAAATAAGTGTATATTCTGGATATGTATAGTACTTTAGGAAATATGTATCACTACTGTGTCATAACAATAAATTACACACCTGCTCTTCAAACCTGTTTACCAAATGTATATTTACTCACAATGTTACGACTCTGTCGTCCCATTTCTAGGGGGCGCTGTAAGGGGGCTGTCTAAAGCCTGGGAATCACCTTAAACCCTTATCTAGAGTCCCTTGCTGACTCCTGTTTGTTTCTCTTTTCTCCATGGTACACTTGTGTAGTACTACATTTGCTTCCTCGGACTGCAAATCCCATAATGTACAGCTTGGTAGTCAGGAAAACCCGGATTCTGTTTCCCATTGTTTTCTATGGGAGAAGTCCAGTTGCTCCTTTTCACCAGATCCTCTCCTCCAGGACTTGCAAGTGTCTGAAACTACCTACACCTGAGACCTCTCCTGTGCAGCCCAGCTTGGAACTGCTTATAAGCAGCCATTTCCTCAAGATCCCTGTTGTGCATTGGAGTTCGATTCCTTTGTGTTACAGACCCCTTGTCGGATGGTGGTCCAGTTTTGTTCCTGTGCTGTTCCAGCTTGATCCTGTTTCCTGTTTCTCTGCCCTGTTCCTGATTGTTCCAGCCAGAGTCTGCCCCCTACCTCTTAGCCTTGTACCTGTTTGTTTCTTCCAGAGCCTGCTCCCTGTTTCTCTGCCATGCTCCTGCCTTGTTTCAGCCTGAACCTTCTCTCTGTTTCCCAGTCCTGTTTACTGCTCATTTCCTACTCCCTGTATTCCAGCCCTGTCCTTGCCTGTTCCAGCCAGAGCCTGCTCTCAGTTTCCCAGTCCTGTCTCTGTTTGTCCCAGCCAGAAGTTAGCGCCCTGTTTTCAAGTCCTAGTCCCACCTTTGCTTCAGCCTGAGCCTGTTCCTAGTTCTTGCCTCTGCCTCTCAGTTTGTTCCCTTCTCTTTCCGTTTCTTCTTGGTTATTTGTGTCTGGTAAGTGTTCTATCAGTCTTCACCAGTGTATAAGTGTTCTCCTTTGTACTTGGGTTGGCTCCTGGTTTCCAGGAGGCAATTCCAGCCCCCATCCTTGTCTAGTGTTATACGTTGTCTTTCGTGCCTAACAGTGACAGTGTGCTATTGCTGTTTTCTCAGGAATCACCACTGTGTTTCCAGCTGGACCCACAAGAGCGTGTCTTGTGTATGTAAGTACTATCATTGTTTGTGCTCCAGGGTCCAGAGACAGAATCACTTCTGCTGCCTCCTTTCTATGGGGCTGGCAGTGTGACTATCTGTAAGAGCAAACTGCACAGAGGCATTGACATTCCCTGTCACTGTGGGAGGTTCTGTGCCTTACTCTGTGTACAACCCCAGCATGTTTGTCCATTAGTAATCTGTTTCCTGTTTGTTCACACAAGGGTTGCTCTGCTTTTACTTTCCTGTTTCCTGTGCATGTCCATAGCTGTCCTTTCTGTGTATGCCTTTAGCTGCTCTTCTGCCCCAGTACACTACCTCTTTAGGATATTCGGTGACCTCAAGGGGTGTCCCTACCAGAATCCTGATCAGACCCGCCCAAAACCGTGACAGAATGCACGACCCAAACATTTCAAGCTCCCCAGGCAGCAAAGGCACACACAGACCTAAAATTCTTTCCTGTCTTGTTAAGACACCCCTTTCTAAACCTAGACTCTCTGAAGACCTCTAAAAAAGGCCTTAGTTTAAATGATAGACTTGTTAAAGAAAATCAAAGATTGCAAATGCAGTACTACATTGCGTGGCTTGCTGATTCATCAATGTTCAACTATTATAATATATGTGATTATGACCCCCTATCCCTGTCTGTAGAAGAATTACAAAGTAATACTGAGTTTTTGGAGGTTCTATTACCTCAAACAGGGGAGAATGTTCCTAACAGTGAAAGTGCTTTTGCTACTTCTGCACAAGACATTTACTCTCAAGAAACCCTGGTTAATTCTTTGCCTCATGCTAGTGCATCCCAAATTCACTTCCAGGACTCTGTCAAAACAAAGAACCCTGACACTGTTCAAGAAGCCACACTAGGGATTCCCTTGTTTTCTGTTGAGTGCTTCAGCCCATCTAGGCCAGTTCCTCAGAATTCAAAGTGCTGTGCTGACTCGTGTAAGGATCTACCAGTCCCTCAGTGCTTTCAAGTCAGCAGGATAGAACCTATATCAAAGGGATCACTAAAGACTGTGGGATTCCTTAGTTCAACTCAAAAGGCTTGTGCTCTTCCCAAACTGGATGATAATACACCAGTCTCAATCCCTAAAAGCTCTGCTAAACCCTTTTCTGTTCTGAGTGGGTTTGATAACAATTTGGACATACAACCACTAAAAGAGCAGTTTTGGCAGATTAAAAGGCAGATATTGGACTTCTATGATGAATATGTTGTAACATACACAAGAAATCGTGCATGTGGGCTCTTTTCATCAATGCATATTTCACTGTTGCCAGAACCAGACATTCTGTTTATCTGTAAGGTAGAAGAAGTAACAGAGCAGCTGATGGAAACTACTGCAAGGCAATTTGAAAACCTGAAAAAAGAAAATGATCACCAGCTTTGGCTTAAAGAACAGTATGCTATTTTGTGTGCCTCTCCAAAGACTTCTATAGAGCAGATTGTCCCTTCTATTAATGACAGTCAAAAGACAGCTCCAGTTATAAATATATCAGCCTCTTCTTCAGACTCTCTCTCAGCCTGTAGTTCTCCAGTGAAAATTCCTGTACAGTTGGCTGAATCTCTGACATCTCTGAGAGATTTGACACCTCTTGATTCAAACGATGGATCAGAGTCTTCAGAAGGAAGTGTCTCAGCCCCTCTATCAGAACAAATAAAGCCAAAGGAAGAAGAGAGTTCAGATGCAGACTTAAGAAACCAAGATATGACTTTACTAGAGATTAATGGCAAGTTGTGCAACAGTGTTGAAGAATCTGAATCTAGTGATGACAGTGGTTCCTGCCTTGCCGTGAACAAACCTGCAGATAGTGCTGTTCAAATGGCGCACAGATCAGAATTTTCAGATTGTGGGGATACTCCTGCCCTTTCAAACAATATCATAGAATTTTCAGATAATGAAGAGACAGTTCCTGTTTCAAGTGAACTAATGGATTTTTCTGACCGTGAAGAAATACCCGCAATTACTAAGAATGTAATGGACTTCTCCGAAAGTTTAAAAATCTCTTCTGTGTCAAAGCAAACTGTGAAGATTTCCGATAAGGAAGAAAGCCAGGAATCTGAAACTGAACAGCCTGTCATATGAAATGAGAGCCTTCTCCTAGAACAGGACACAGTTGCACCCTCAACCACTGATTCTGACTTGCTGTTCCCTGGCACTATGTATCCTGTTTCCAGCTCAACGGTTAGTGAAGAACAGATCTCTGATCTACCGGTATCTGATTTTGATGTAAAACCAGCCACACCAATGCCACCTGCTGTGTCTCTGAAATTAAAGACTCCTGAAAAGCAGCAATCTGAAACCGAAGCTCAAGTATTGAAAGATGTATTATGTCCCACTAAAACTAAAGACTTGAATTTGAATCTTGTATTCGAAGATCTGATGATAAGTACTGTTCTTAGTGTTTTATTGCAAGAAACCATCATCAATTCAAAGGCTAGAGCTGACATGTAGGTTACAGTGTAAAGGTGATTTCTGAAGACACTACAGTTCTATTTCTTTCCAAAGAACAACCTTTCAATGTTAACAGAGTTGAAGATCAACTATCTGTAGTAGAAACACCTTGCAAAGAAACCATTTCTGATACCATGAATACACCACAGAGCACTTGCAATGATGAAATCTCAGTCTTGTCTGAAGATCGCCCTAAAGAATTAGCTTGTGGAACTTCTACATTTTCAGATGTTAATCCAGTTTCTAAAGACTTAAAAACTCTTGTAGATCCTGAATTTGATACTCCGAATCCATCCAAAACTGAAAATTCTGACTTTTTCATGTTTACCTTGAGAACACCAGTTACCCATGTCTCCCAAGTCTCTATGCTTTGCAAGCCTCAGACCACAATCAATGCAAATACTGGTGCAGAAACAGACATACCCTGCTTGTCGGAAGGTGTTACAGACCTGACAGTTACTAATACACCAATTATCTCCTCCAAAGAAGAAAGTATTGAACAGGAAACTAATGTCATAAAGAATACCGCCCATAATGCCATTTCAGATCTCCTTGCTCCTGAATCCACTTCACCAGAAACCAACTCCATGCACTGGTCCCATATCACTCGAACAATAAAGAGGAAAGACATCAGAGCCCATATGGGTATTAGTACATGCTTTGCTCATTGGAAGATTCACCTATGGCAGGACTTTAAACTTATCCACCAAGGTTGGTGTTGGATTTTCTTGCTGTGGCTTTTCCTCTTCAACTTTTTTCAGCCAAAGGATCGCCTTCTCTTCTTGAGCAGACTGGTGGGAGGGGGTATACTGTTACGACTCTGTCGTCCCATTTCTAGGGGGTGCTGTAAGGGGACTGTCGGAAGCCAGGGAATCACCTTAAACACTTATCTAGAGTCCCTTGCTGACTCCTGTTTGTTTCTCTTTTCTCCATGGTACACTTGTGTAGTACTACATTTGCTTCCTGGGACTGCAAATCCCATAATGCACAGCTCGGTAGTCAGGAAAACCTGAATTCTGTTTCCCATTGTTTTCTATGGGAGACGTCCAGTTGCTCCATTTCACCTGATCCTCTCCTCCAGGACTTGCAAGTGTCTGAAACTACACACACCTGAGACCTCTCCTGTGCAGCCCAGCTTGGAACTGCTTATAAGCAGCCATTTCCTCAAGATCCCCGTCGTGCATTGGAGTTCGATTCCTTTGTGTTACAGACCCGTTGTCGGATGGTGGTCCAGTTTTGTTCCTGTCCTGTTCCAGCTTGATCCTATTTACTGTTTCTCTGCCCTGCTCCTGATTGTTCCAGCCAGAGTCTGCCCCCTGTTTGTTTCTTCCAGAGCCTGCTCTCTGTTTCTCTGCCCTGCTCCTGCCTTGTTTCAGCCTGAACCTTCTCTCTGTTTCCCAGTCCTGTTTACTGCTCATTTCCTACTCCATGTATTCCAGCCCTGTCCTTGCCTGTTCCAGCCAGAGCCTGCTCTCAGTTTCCCAGTCCTGTCTCTGTTTGTCCCAGCCAGATGTTTGCACCCTGTTTTCAAGTCCTAGTCCCGCCTTTGCTTCAGCCTGAGCCTGTTCCTAGTTCTTTCCTCTGCCTCTCAGTTTGTTCCCTTCTGTTTCCGTTTCTTCTTGGTTATTTGTGTCTGGTAAGTGTTCTATCAGTCTTCACCAGTGTATAAGTGTTCTCCTTTGTACTGGGGTTGGCTCCTGGTTTCCAGGAGGCAATTCCATCCCCCATCCTTGTCTAGTGTTATACTTTGTCTTTCGTGCCTAACAGTGACAGTGTGCTTTTGCTGTTTTCTCAGGAATCGCCACTGTGTTTCCAGCTGGACCCACAAGAGCGTGTCTTGTGTATGTAAGTACTATCCTTGTTTGTGCTCTAGGGTCCGGAGACAGAATCACTTCTGCTGCCTCCTTTCTATGGGGCTGGCAGGGTGACTATCTGTAAGAGCAAACTGCACAGAGGCATTGACATTCCCTGTCACTGTGGGAGGTTCTGCGCCTTACTCTGTGTACAACCCCAGCGTGTTTGTCCATTAGTAATCTGTTTCCTGTTTGTTCACACAAGGGTTGCTCTGCTTTTACTTTCCTGTTTCCTGTGCCTGTCCATAGCTGTCCTTTCCGTGTATGCCTTTAGCTGCTCTTCTGCCCCAGTACACTACCTCGTTAGGATATTCGGTGACCTCAAGGGGTGTCCCAACCAGAGTCCTGATCAGACCCGCCCAAAATCGTGCCGCACAATTAAAAATGTATATGTATACATTTACTATCTTGTAAGCTTTATTGTGTCTACCTATCACCATATGTCATGTCTCTATCAATCTATCCTCCATTCCCACTCTGACTCATCCCAAACCCATTCTACTACTTTCATCTCCAGAATAACCCTGCCTAAGCTCTTCCCTCCTCTTCCACATCTAGCTCACCCAAACCTCACTTTACTACCATGATCTCCCAAACAACCCTAATAAATTCTCCCTCATTTATCTCACCTTGACTCATCCAAAACCCCTCCTGCTACTATGATCTCCCTTACCCTTTCCACAGACTCTTCCCTCCTCCATGTCTCCTTTACTCATCCCAAGCCCCATCCTATTACTATAAACTCCCAATTAATACTTCTGGATTCTTCCCTCCTCTATCCCTCCATTACTCTAGTCAATCCAACTAATAAACTCACATATTATCTGCTCAAATTAACTCCTAAAAAAATACTTAAACTGAACTCATATTTCCCTGTACTAATCCACCACTAATTCAGGGGTAGTAAGCGCTCTATAAATATTATTACAATTGCAAATATTACTTACTGTGGACTGGAACCTGGCCACCTATATGTGATTACCGTTTCCAGTGTTGCGGAAAGACCTTGTGCTTGACATGTTGAAATATAATTAGAAATAACCTTTGACCTACTAATTATAAGAAAGAGGTGTTTTGACAACATAAAGTATTGTCAGTTTTGCTTAAAAAAACAAGCCCTTTTGACTTTTGCAACTGAACTATATAACCTGCAGACAACTGCTTCTGAGATTCAGAGACTGTTACAAACTCACTATCTGACAAATTTTGCTGATATTGTGCAAACAATATTCAACTTGTCTTTTATAACTGGTGTTGTGCATGTTTTAAAGCACATTCTGTCTGGTAACTGGATTATTTGGACTCATACCATAATTAATTGTTCCACTCTCTGTCGTTTAGCCCGCTTGGAGGTTTGCCAACCATCTTACTGCTAACCGGTTGTGGTATTGCCAAAGTTCACCTGTTCAGACAAGGAAATAAACAACATGAAGTACACGTATACAGCTGAACAAAGACACAGGAAAACTCTAGCATGTTATTTGGGACTTGCTTGCCTTTCCGAACTCAGAGAAAACTTGATGCTACCCCTTTGCAAAATGGACACTACACAAGTGAATCCTGTGTCCTGGATAGTTCAACTGAAATAATTTTGGACCTACATCTGGAACAGCCCCTAGTGTCTCATCTTGATACGAGGGCAATGCTGCAACCACTACTAGAGCACCCGAGCAATGCTTCTGTCTCTTTTACAAGATGCTGACTATGATAGGTCAGTCTCACCATTGACACTTTTAGATGCAACACTCAACGAGTGGCTTGATTCAGTTATTGTTCGAGCCTCCAATGGAAGAGCATCTAACATTACCGAGTGCTTCGGGTGAACAACCAATTGCAGGTCCATCATAAGTGCAGGCTAACTACAAAAAGCACACATAGGGCCTCATTCCGATTCCGGCGGGCGGCGGGCACCGCCCGCCGGGCGGGAACCGCCACTTGGCCGCTCCGCGGTCAAAAGACCGCGGAGGCCATTCTGGCTTTCCCGCTGGGCCGGCGGGCGCCCGCCGGCCCAGCAGGAAAGGCCCTGCAACGAGGAAGCCGGCTCCGAATGGAGCCGGCGGAGTTGCAGGGGTGCGACGGGTGCAGTTGCACCCATCGCGATTTTCACTGTCTGCAAAGCAGACAGTGAAAATCCTGCTGGGGCCCTGTTAGGGGGCCCCTGCACTGCCCATGCCAGTGGCATGGGCAGTGCAGGGGCCCCCAGGGGCCCCGCGACATCCGTTCCCGCCATCCTGTTCCTGGCGGGTTTTACCGCCAGGAACAGGATGGCGGGAAGAGGGTCAGAATCTCCAGCCAGGGGTAATCCGGCGGGAAACCGCCGGACCCGGCTGGGCGACCGCCGCGGTCAGAATAACAGAGGAAGCACCGCCAGCCTGTTGGCAGTGCTTCCGTGGTTGTTGACCCTGGCGGTGTCAGAATGACCCCCATAGTCTGGTTAGTTTAGTGACCACTAGTATGCTGTGTGTGCACCCAGTGTCGATGACATGTCCTCTGACAAGAATTAAGATCAAATGTGTAAAAAGACCAGAGACACATATCGAATTTTTCAAACTACAAGAGGCTGTACCATGAACAGAAGAGATTTTTTTCAATTAATTTTAGTTTTTTATAATTTTGCTTTCTTTTAAAGCCGCAATATTTTTAACTGGCCAGTTTCATATCATGACTGATATGTTTAATCGCCAGCACGCATCTTTCTTTAGGTGAGCGCTTTAGTTTATATACTTTTATAGGAAGTGTTAACATATATCCATATATTTCCAAACTTTTATGAATCGCTTGCAACATGCAAGGCTTATGGAAAATATTCATGCCTCGCTCATTGCATTATTCTTTTCTGTGTTGTATAATCATGCATATATTGTATAAGTTTATTTTTATTTTTATTATGACACATTGTATGCATAAGGTGTTAGATGTTTTAGATACAGAATGTACGTCTTAATATATTAGGAGCATGGATTTTCCTATACATTAGATAAATCCAGCCACGTTAATAATCCCCTATGACTTCACAATTCAGATCTACAAGCCTCGGATGACATTAAGTCCATAAGGCCCAACCACCATCTTGGGTAGGCCCTACTCCATCTTAGACAAATCGAGTCTCCATCTTCTCTATTTCTGCAGACTCATTTCCATGTCTGCTATTTTCGCAGATGTTGTCTGACCTTAACTTCCAAGAACTGTGAAACTGTCAATCATTCAGGAAATGAATTATAAAATACCTGTTGCAACATCCATCTGGGATAAGTGTCTTTTTATCTCAGAGCCATAGCCTCAGTGTGATGGCCAGGCAGCGGAAGAAAGAGGCAGAGTTTCTAAAAAAAGAAGAACGTCCCACAGATCATCCTTAGACACAGCCCAACACCCAATGCCCGACTGCCCAATTTCCTAATCCGACACTGCCAATTACATTACACAAGGTCACTATAGTACGGCACGATCGCTTCTTCGACCTCCAACGTGCCTGCCATCAATATCCCAAGTGAACAACTAGTGCTGTACCAGGCGCGCAGACGGAAGCAAAGTCATCACTTGGCAACATAAAAGGAAGGACTATTCCAGTCCTATTGTGTTGATGGATGAAGGGCAGAGAGCGTGACCCAAGTGGAGGAGGACTGTGGGAGAACAAATCCGGCAGAGAACGAGACCCCAGAGGGAGAAACCAGGACTGAGAGGAACCACGATCTGGAGAGGAAGACTAGGGATGTGACGATGTCAGGAGCAAGAGAGAGGAGAACAGCTCTGGGAGCACTGTTTCCAAGTCCGGCAAGCCTCAAAGATTGGTGGATACTGAGGATCACGAACCCACACCCAACGAGGGCCATGGTCCCAGGCAAGTCTTATGGCCACATGACGGCCTGTCAAGGAGGTTGTGGGCTGGTGTGCAGGGGCAAGGGAGAGGCATTTGGGGAGAAACGAGAGTGTCACAAAAATAAGAACACAGTCACAGGTGCATACGGTGAGGGGAACTGCACATTGAGCATGCTTTTTACACTGATAGCCTCCAATTGACACCCTGTACTATGTACTTTCCCTTTGAGGGTTGCCACACACCTGCCACCTGAGGGAAAAACACAAGACAGTAGAGGAGACCCCAGATTCCCCAACATGGAGAGCGAGAAGTGAAGTGGAATACTATATAGAGAGAAGAGAAGTGAAATACTAACCTTTTACGGATTGCCTAATATATATATATATCTATCTATATATATAAATATATATATACATATATGTATTACCTGGTGGCGGTCACCACTAGGTAGTTATAGGTAGGACCAAGGTTCTTTACAAAAAAATGTTTTTTACTTACCTATATCTTTGGCAACGCTTGACGAATCTTCACAAAACTTTCCTGGAAAGTTTCATGGTGATCTGTCCGTAGGGACTAGTGGGTGGGCTGGATAGAAAAAATGGGGGTCCTAAAACATGTTTTCCCCATTCATTTTTCCATAGGGATTTTGAACAGCGATAACACCAAAACTACTAGACGGAATTACACCACATTTGGCAGGAAGGTAGGTCCTGGTCCAGGAAGAGTGCTTTCTTGTTTTGGTGTAATTCCATTCAATAGTTTTTGAGAAATAAAGGGAAAACACATTTGTATATCTAGGGAAGAAAAGGATTCACAATCCCTAACGATCTCGTGCTGTTGAAGCATTGTCAGCCATCTTGGAAAGGGGCCAGGGTACAAACACCCTGATCCCTTAGCTTTGGTGGTGGGATGCCCCCCAAGGCTAAAAAGCACATTTTCTGATTTTACGAGTGGAGATGCGGTGGATCTGTGAATCTGCTCGTAAAATAAAAAAAATGTTTTACTGACCATGTCATGAGTTATGGAAAATGTGAGGTCATAAGCAATACATTACGGGACTGCCAGTTATAGTTACCTCATGTAACTATAACTGCTGAATTTCTACGGTTTTGTACGAGTAAATTCAGAACTTAACTATAACGTCCATGAAACCTTTTGTTTTTTTTGTTTTTTCAGTGAACATATATATATATATATATATATATATATATATATATATATATATATATATATATATATCCAACCGAATAAACTGACATTGCACTCCTGGAGTCCGTAAATATAGACTTCATTTATTGCACAAGAAAGCAACAGACATCACGACGCGTTTCGACGATAAGTCTTCTTCAAAGTGATTCAGTCTGTATTGCTAATCACATCCTGTTATCCAATTTTATAGACGATCTTTCATGCAAATGATGCAAAGTCCTTCCAGCTGGTAACAACCCATCGCTCTTGTTTAAGGCACGTAATCCAACGCTGCACTGATTAAAAGAAACACTTGCGGTGATTCAATAAGTTAACTTTTCAGCACAGACATAATCGCTACTGTTTAATCACCACTTAATAACGATGCAAAGGATGGTGGCCAGGGCCATCGGGTTGGAGCGGAGTGATCTGAGTGTGTAAGGAGACACAGTGGTTCAGATACTGCGTTGTGTATGGCCTTGTACGTGTGGGTGAGTAACTTGAAGGTGATTTGCTTCTCGACTGGTAGCCAGTGGAGGGTCCTCAGGTGTTGGGAGATGTGTTCTCGGTGTGGGAGGTCCAGAATGAGTCTGGTGGCGGGGTTCTGCATGAGTTGTAGTTTTTTGATGTTTCTAGTTGAGGTGTTGGCGTAGTGCTCATGCCATAGTCAAGCTTGCTTGTGACTAAGGCGTGTGTGACTGTCCTGCAACAGTCTGCTGGGATCCATCTGAAGATATTATGAAGTTTGCAGAGTGTGTGCCAGCAGGAGGAGGCGACTGAGTTCACCTGGCAGGTCATGGATAGGGTAGAGTTGAGGATGATGCTTAGGTTGCAGGTGTGCTCAGTAGGTTTGGGGGGTGGGTGAGAGATGTGGGCCACCAAGAGTGGTCCCAAGCTGAGGTGGTGTTTCCAAAGACATTGAGTTCAGTCTTGTCGGAGTTGAGCTTAAAGCAGCTTTCTCTCATCCAGGTGGCGACAGCTTCCATTCCTGACTGGAAGTTGCTTGTGGCCGTGTCCGGGTCTTTGGTGAGGGAAATGATGAGTTGTGCATCATTGGCATACGACAGGATGTTCATACCGTGGCTTCTGACGATGGCTGCAAGAGGGGCCATGTTCGTTGAACAGTGTGGGACTCAGTGAGGATCCTTGGGGGACTCCACAGTTGACTCCTGTGGGTCTAGATGTGTAGGGCTTCAGTCTGACCCTCTCCGTCCTCCCGGAGAGGAAGGAGTGGATCCATTCCAGGGCTTTTCCGCTGATTCCTAAGTCGTGAAGTTCTGGTGCATAGAGTGCTGTGGGAGACCATGTCAGAAGCTGCTGCGAAGTCGAAGAGTATGAGTGCTGCAGTGTGGCCGCAGTCTAGAAGTAATCGAATGTTGTCGGTGGCTGCCAGGAGGAGCGTCTCCATGCTGTTGTTACTGCGGAAGCTGGACTGCGAGCTGTCCAGGGAGTTATTGGCCTTGATAAAATTGCGTAGTTGTACGTTGTTGCTTTCTCCAGTACTTTGTCGGGGTAGGTTAGCAGCAAGATGGGACAGAAATTCTTTAATTCTGATGGGTCGGCCGAATGTTTCTTCAGGAGAGGGTGTATTTTGGCATGTCCAGTCCTTGGGGAAGGTGCCAGAGTTGATGGAGCGGTTGATTGTGTTCCGGAGCTCAGGGGCGATGGATGCTCTGGCTCTGATGTAAATGTGGTGCAGACAGGGGTCCGTGGAGGCTCCGGAGTGGGTGCTGTTCATGATGCTGACTGTTTCCTCTGTGGTGAGTGTCGACCAGCTGTGGATGGTCTGGGTGGGTTCTAAGAGGATGGGTCAGTCACAGGTTCCGGTGCCAGATTTTTCTGGGAGGAAACTGTCGTGGATGTCCTGGATCTTGCAGTTGAAAAAGGTGGCAAGTTCCTTAGAGTTGCGTGTGGAGGAGTTGATGCGCTCCCGGAGTGCGTCCTTCATTGCGTTCTTGATTTATCGTCGGTGGCCGGCGGTTGGGCCCTGAATGACGCGAGGACTTCGCTGGTTTGGCTCTTCCTCCCTGTTTTCTCTAAACAGGTACACTTTGATTTTTGGAGTTCGGTAGTGAACAAGGTGTTTTTTTAGGTGTACATTTGGCGGGTGTCAGCCGGAGGAGGGCTAGAGTGTTGGTACATTCGGTGATCCATGCGTCGAGATTACGCACTGCTGTGTTGGTGTCAATGGCAGGAGGAGGGAGGGTTTTGGCAAACGATGAGGTGAGTTGCTCATTTGTGATTTTGTTCCACTTCCTGTGGTGGCCGGGGGGTGTGGGTGCAGCTGCTGGGTGGGATGGTTGCGAAGTGTACCCAGTCTGGGGTGGAGATGGTCTTGATGGTGATCCGGTTGCTTGAGGTGAAGATGTGGTCCAGTGTGTGTCCTGCGATGTGCGTGGGCGTGGGTGCGGAGACTTCGCCAAGGGTGGCGAAGTTTTCAAGTACAGCGGTGGTGTTTGGATGGCCTTGGGCAGGAAAGGTACTTCGCGGGGAGAGGGCAGAGGAAAGGAGGGGAGAAAGGAAAAGTAAAGGAAAAACAAGTGAAAAAAGGCAGAAAAAGCAAGAGTGAAAGAGCGACAGAGAGAAATACTTACTTGTGATGGCCACTAGACCACTAGGGATGAGGTGCAGGGACGAGCCTGCGGGTGGAGGAGGGCCTCGAACTGAGAGCCAGGAGTCTCTCAGTTCGTCCCAGGCAAAAGGCAGAGGCAGCAGCAGCCAGAGGAGCTGGGGAGGGCAGCAGACGCTGACCAGAAGGTCAGTGCAGTTGCCCTCTCACAGTGCTGCGGCAGGTCATTAAGAAGGGGAGGTGCAGGGGAACAGTCAGCTGGGGAGCGGGAGGGCGGGAAAGGTGCTTCGCGGGGGCAGTGGGGCAGAGGAAAGGAGAGGAGAAAGGAAAAGAAAAGGAAAAACAAGTGAAAAAAGGCAGTGTAACGGTCAGAGTAATGGAGGCTCACAGGCGATACTGTAGTATATGAGGTTTATTAATTTAACGTAAGTAAGTAACAGTTCTACAGTTCCTTTCTTCTCCTCTTTGTCTTTGTCTTTCTATTCCTTTTCTTCTCTGTGTTCTTGTACGGTCTTCACCCTCTTTATGCTTCTTTCCCCAGGTGGTGACTCAGGAGGCGCATGGAAGGAAAGAAGAATACAAAAATGCTGGTTTTGGCTGGTAAATATTACTACTGATATGTTTTTCTCTTTCTCTCCCTTTTGTCTGGTCTGTCTTGCTTGTCCCCTCTTTTGGGTCTTCTTTTCCTCTTTCTTGCTGGCTTTCTCATTCCCTTTCTGTGTTATAGTTTCCTTCCGGTTTTCTTTCTTTGCTGTCTCTCTCTCTGCTCCTTTTTGTTTCTCTCCTGTTTCCCTGGTTCTCTTTCTGGTTTATATAGTTCTACTCTCTTCTCTGCTTGCCGTTTTCTATCTAAACAAAACAAATAGTCTACTCGATCTTTTATTTCCGTGGTGCCTGTGAGATAGTGTGGGGATACAAAACAAAAACATTAACAAGACTAAACTAAACAGAACGTATCTATATTGTGATTGTGAACCTAGAGTGCTCACTCCATTTTTTCTCCCCCTCCTCCTTTTAAGCAGAAAAACAGAAACAATAAAAACAAACAAAAAAATAAACCCTCTTCCCAATGTTCCCGATGTTCCTGATCCCCATCCTGTTGGTGGACCGTATACTGACTAGGCCACGCTCTTCCTAGAGCGTGGCCAGTCTGTTTGCCGCGTCGCCTCCTGTCCGTCCCACAGGGCGTCGCAAGGGGTGTTGCGCTGCTGCCGACTTTGTCGTCTTTGTTCCGCATCGTCTCCTCCGCTCCGGTACTCTGCTGGTTCCGCCCGTCTTTGCGGTCGATTTCTGAGAAATCTGCTGACTTCCCTGGTGACGACTTCGTGGATTTAAAATCTATATCCGGGTAAACCTGTCCAGATCCGACGATGCCCCCGGGTACTGTTGTGCCGTATCTCCGATGTTCGACCTAGCACAGGCAGAAAAAGCAAGAGTGAAAGAGCGACAGAGAGAAATACTTACTTGTGATGGCCACTAGACTACCAGGGATGTGGCGCAGGTACGAGCCTGTAGTTGCAGGAGGGTCTCGAACTGAGAGTCAGGAGGATCTCAGTTCGTCCCAGGCAAAAGTCAGAGGCAGCAGCAGCCAGAGAAGCTGCGGAGGGCAGCCAGACGCCCTGCCCTCCTTTCCCTTGCCCTCCATTGTCTGTTGTGCAGCAACTGCCCCTCTCACCGGCCCAGCCCGGTCAACTTGTTGCCTCTGTACCATCCTCCCTGCCCTCAATCATCCGAGTCTGTGCCCCTGACATCTGCTTCCTCACAGTTTTCTAATGAACAACTAGATTGCTAACTTTCTACATTTATCACAAAAGTATGGCACGTCTGACGTCATCTTGATGTAATTAAACTGTAATACCTAAGGCATTTCCTTTAGAAATTATAAAAATGACAGGGTCTCATTCCCATAGAAAATATGGCTATTGCTCTTAAAAACTAAAATGAAGACATATTATAGGAGTTCTCAAATAGTGACAGAGTACTTTTAAATTATTTGCTATCTTGATTTTTTTTATCCACTTGATTATATGTTACACTTAGTCGAGAGAATGTGGCGTTACGGCCAGATCTGTAGACTTTGCAACTGGGGAACCAGGTTCGAGTTTCAGCGTAAGCTCGACATCCTGTGATTCAGGGCAAATCACTTAATCTTCCCATGTCTAAAGCCAAAAAGGATTGTGTCCTTGTGTAATGTAACTGATGCTCGTGTAAAGCACTCCAATACCTTTGGGTAAAATCTATGCTTTATAAAACTGCAAAAAAATAAGTGTTTTGCAGACTTCTGTCATTGGGCTACACTTGGGCTACATTTGGGTGATATTTGTGCTATATTTGGGCTCCTTGTTCCCTGGTGGCCATCTTGGGAGACTTATTTGCAAGGAAGCTCCCTAATCACCTCATTTACTGCAGTATCCTCAATAGAACATGCTTTTAGGTTTCCACTTTGATTCCATAAAGATGGGGGTCAAATGTGCCACACTTTTGGCATACATTCAGAATGTTAGCACCCTAGTTTCTCTTTAGAACACTGTAGTAAACTGCTGATCACAGGGCATTTACTGGCAGTCTGCTGCTGGTATTCAAAATGTATGTTTAAGTCTACATGTCAGTATGTTTTAACCCCTTCCCTGCCGTGGACGTAATGGTTACGTCCATGCCTGCGCCTCTCAGGCGCCACGGATGTAACCATTACGTCCAAGTACCGGCCCAGGGGAAGCGCTCCCCCAGGGGGGCCCCCCCTTGGGGGCAGATCGGACTATTTTTAGAAGGCCCATCTGCGTCCAAGGGGGGGCAGAAAGCCCACCAGAGACCAGGGCAGATTTGTTTTTCAAAATAAGAGGTTGGGGGTATGGCCCCAAATACACAGGCAGCTTGGGCAATTACCCCCGATCCACACCCGGGGGGGCAGAAAGTCCACTAGATGCCAGGGAATTAAAAAAAAAATAGTGGGGTGGTGGCTACCAATCAGTATGGGCCTGGTAATGCTCCCACCCCAACTGAAGGGTGTAACAGTCTTTCAGCTCTCCCCCGCACATTAAAACATCTTATCCCACTGAAAGCAAGAGTACATTTGATTTTGGGTTTTGTTTTTACATTTGGGCCATGAGAGCTTGGTAACTCTCAAAATCGTCCCACTTGGAATGGTGGGGGCTGCACTTTTTTGACTTTGGGATGCTGCCATGTAGAAAAATCCACAAGACCTAGACACATCTGAAAACTAAACATCTGGTGGATTCCAGGGTGGTGTGCTTCACATGCACCCGCACCATTTTCTTACCCAAAATGCCCTGCAAACCTCCAACTTTGCTAGAAATCACACATTTTCCCACATTTTTGTGATGGAACCTTCCGGAATCTGCAGGAATCCACAAAATTCCTACCACCCAACATTGTCTCATCCATACCGTTAAAAATTCTGCTGCACTTGTCAGCCTAAAAATGATTTTTTTCAAACTGCCCTTTTGGACCCGCTTTGGTTCCCCCTTAATTTCGACATGTTTTTGGCTCTTCCCTGTCACAGGCACTTGGCCCACCTACACAAGTGAGGTATAATTTTTACCGGGAGACTGAGAGGAACGTTGGGTGGTAGGAAATGTGTCCCGGTGCGGTGATCCCACACAGAAATGTGGGAAAAATGTGATTGTTTTTAAACTAAATTTGAGGTTTGCTGAGGATTCTGGGTAAGAAAACGTTGGGGGCTCCACGCAAGTCACACCTCGCTGAACTCCCTCGGGTGTCTAGTTTTCAGAAATGTCTGGGTTTGGTAGGTTTCCCTAGATGGCTGCTGAGCCCAGTACCAAAAATGCAGGTGTCGCCCCCCCCCCCCCCCCCACAAAAACAGGTAGTTTTGTATTTGATAATTTTGATGTGTCCAGATAGTGTTTTGGGACATTTCCTGTCGCGAGCGCTAGGCTTACCCACACAAGTGAGGTACCATTTTTATCAGGAGACGTGGGGGAACGCTGCGTGGAAGGAAATTTGTGGCTCCTCTCAGATTCCAGAGCTCTCTGTCACCAAAATTTGAGGAAAAAGTGTTTTTTATGGCCAAATTTTGAGGTTTGCAAAGGATTCTGGGTAACAGAACCTAGGGAGAGCACCACAAGTCACTCCATCTTGGATTCCCCTAGGTGTCTAGTTTTCAAATATGCACAAGTTTGGTAGGTTTCCCTAGGTGCTGGCTGAGCTAGAGGTCAAAATCTATAGCTAGGCACTTTACAAAAAACATGTCAGCTTTCAATGTAAAAATGTGATGTGTCCATGTTGCATTTGCTGTCCTGAGCATTAGGCCTACCCACGCAAGTGAGGTACCATTTTTATCAGGAGACTTGGGGGAACACAGAATAAGAAAACAAGGGTTATTGCCCCTTGTCTTTCTCTACATTATTTCCTTCCAAATGGAGGGCAGTGTGTAAAAAAGACATCTATTTGAGAAATGCCCTGTAATTCACATGCTAGTATGGGCACTCCAGGAGATGTGCAAATAACCACTGCTTTTCAACACCTTATCTTGTGCACTTTGGAAATACAAAGGTTTTCTTGATACCTATTTTTCACTCTTTATATTTCAGCAAATGAATTGCTGAATACCTGGTATAGAATGAAAACCCATTGCAAGGTGCAGCTCATTTATTGGTTCTGGGTACCTAGGGTTCTTGATGAACATACAAGCCCTATATATCCCAGCAACCAGAAGAGTCCAGCGGTGCAATGGTATATTGCTTTCAAAAATCAGACATTGCAGGAAAAGTTTACATAGTAATACGTGGAGAAAAATGGCTGCTTTGTCACCTCAATTTCAATATTTGTTTATTTCAGCTGTTATTTTCTGTAGGAAACCCTTGTAGGATCTACACAAAGTACCCCTTGCTGAATGCAGAATTTTGTCTACTTTTCAGAAATGTTTAGCTTACTGGGATCCAGCATTGGTTTCAAACCCATTTCTGTCACTAAATGTAAGGAGGCTGAAAGCACAAAAAATAGTAAAAATGGGGTATGTCCCAGTAAAATGTCAAAGTTGTGTTGAAAAATGGGGTTTTATGATGCAAGTCTTCCTGTTCCTGAAAGCTGAGAAGATGGTGATTTTAGCACTGCAAACCGTTTGTTAATGTCATTTTCAGGGAAAAAAACACAAGCCTTATTCTGCAGCTCTTTTTTCAATTTAAAAAAAAAAAAAACTAATTTTCACTGTATTTTGCCATGGGTAGCTAATGTGGACAAACAGTTTTGAGGGCCTTAGCGCAAACTGCCCTAAACAGACAAAAAAAGACTTGGCACCTGAGGAGGAAAAGGCCTGGCAGCGAAGGGGTTAATGAAATAGGAGAAGAAGTTATTTGAGAACTCACTTAAACGTGTTCTAATTTTTCTTTATACAGCACTAACTATAATTTTTATGATAAAATGAAATCCCTCATTTTTTCCTCTCTAAATTGAGTGTTTTAAGTTTTGCCAGTTTGGCTCAATCAAGATGACTTCAGGTGTGCCACACATTTGTCATAAGTAAGGCTGTAAGTGATCTAGTTGTTCTTTAGTACACTCAGAGAGGCTGCAGGAGAACACAAGGGAAGCAACTGACAGTAAATGTTTTATTGAGAATTTCAGGCTTCATTTTAATATGGCTGAGAAAGATAATGTGAATTTACAGAAAATATGCTCTCATTTTAGCTTCAGGAGCACCTTCCATAACGTCTGTGAGAAAATCATGAGAAAACAGTTTTTTCTCAAACATGACTATTAAACACATATAGGCCCTCATTATGACCTTGGCGGACAGTGGTATTTTGGAGTAAAGTACTGCCAACAGGCTGGTGGTACTCTTCCCCAAAATATGACATTGGCGGTTTGGTTCAAGCCAAACTGCCAATGTCTCGCCAAACTGCCAATGTCCTACTCCGTTCCCCAGGGTGGTAACAGACGCCGGGCTGGAGACTTCACCATGGCGGTAGGCACTATCAGTGGCAGGGAATTTCTTCCCTGTCACTGATAGGGGTCTCCCCCGCCCCCCTCCCCAGAATACTCCCCTGCCCTCCCCTCCCACTCCAGACACCCCACGACATACACACACATTGACGCACAAACATACCTACACATGCATACATCCATTCACACACACATCCACACCCACTGACATACATACAAGCACACACGCATTCACACAACACAACATACACACACACTCACACCCATTCATGCACACATGCATTCCACACTCCACACACCCGCATGCAGGCACACAGAAACATACACACACACACCCAAACACACACAAAACCCCCCACCCCCTCCCCTGTCGGAGCACCTGACTTACCTGCTTGCAGTGGGTCCTCTAGCAGCAGACGGGACGGGGCGCTGCTGCCAGCAGCAGTGTCCGCCAGCAGAACACCGCCAGGCGGTATCATGGGTTATGATACGGTCTGTGGCGGTCTACTGGTCCACCTTACTGCCATCTGCCGCCATGGCTGCAGATGGAATTCCACCAGCCTTCTAGCGGAATTCCGGCTACAGTCATAATATGGCGGACGGTAGGTAACCGCAGCAACGGTGTTTTGGCGGACGTCGCCGCGGCGGTAGGCAGTCATTACCGCCATTGACATAAAGAGGGTCATAGAGTTCTACTTCACTAACAGTGGTATTCGTACAGACAATAATTAAAAAGCAGTTAAAACACCAAAACATCGTTCAGTGTAAGTCAACTCAAAGCAGAGGGCATTCTACGATCTGATTGCATCTTCATAAATGTACATGTGTTTTGACTGGTTTTTAATTCTTGGCTTTATAAGGCTGGAACAATTGGGGTGGAAGCAGAAGAGCTACTATATTGTGCCCAATCCTAGTGTATCCTTTGGTGGTATGATTTTTCCTTCTGGGGCTGAATTAGACACCTTTTTTCACAGGCACAATACATTACGAAGTGTCAGTGAGGCAGACTTTGTGCCATTTTGGATGATTAGAGAAAAGTAGATACTTTTGTATACATCAGTACGGTATATGAATATCACAGTTAGTGAAGTGGAACTCTATATGTGATTAATAACAGTAAAATGTAGTACTATGGCACTGTTATGTCATTGTTTTGTGCAGCCCATTAATGTCATATAGAAAGTTGGGACATTATAAATGTAAAACGTTATGGTTTTTGTGTAATTACAGGAATTATGCGCTAGGTCCAGATAATGATAAGTGAAGGAAATAATCCATCCCTAATATGCAATTTCACGTTTATAATAGCACGTTTTATGGATTTGTGGTGGAGTCACGTGAGGGGTTAAATATCACAGTAATATGGCGGAATGCAGGTTGACAAAGGCAAAATTTTGCTGAAACGCGTTCTGTTGTTTCTATCTGGCAAATGGATTAAACTTCAATTTGGTACTGCTCACACAAAGTGCCTGTCCTTCTTGAGAGAAGAGATAGGCAGTGAATATATATAAATATATAGATATATATTTAAACATATATATACACACATACATATATATACTTAACATTATGACTATGACACTTAAAAATGACTTACAATGTAAAGTAGCACAATGGGAAGGTACTAAAAATGATCCTCAATGTACTTACCTGAGATGTAATGGTTACAATGTAAAGGCTGCACACTAGTTCCCTAGCTAGGGACATTTATAGGCCCTCCTTACAACATTGGCGGTAAATGCGTGCAGAAGACCGCCAATACACCGCTGTGGTGGCGAAATTCCGCTACAGCTATGACGACCCACAGCTCGGAATTCGCCATAATACAGACACCCACACAAGTCTGCCACACCAAAGGTCAGTGATAAACTGGCGAAAACAAAACCTCCACCGTCACGCCAACAGGAATACGCCCACACTATCACGACCCACGAATCCACGCGGTGGTCTTTCAACCGCGGTATTCCATTGGCAGTACACACCGCTGCGCTCAAAATACACACACATTTACAAAACACAACCACATTGGACAAATCGAAATACACACACACCTGATACACATACACACACCACTCCCACACACCCAATCCAATATAAAACACACACCCACATCACCCACAAACCCTTACTACCAGAAATTCCGAAAGAAGGCCAGAGAGAGACACCACCAGAAACAACGCTAGCATCCACAGACACACATCATCATCACTCACACAACATCCACGCACCTCAAACAACACACAACACATCCCCTCACACATCACCCACACCACATCATGGCACCACAACAATACCCCAGGTTCTCTGAGGAGAAGCTCAGGGTCATGGTGAATGAAATCGTCCGGGTAGAGCCATAGCTATTCGGATCACAGGTGCAGCACACCTCCATTGCTAGGAAGATGCAGCTATGGCGCAGAATCGTCAACAGGGTCAACACAGTGGGACAGCATCCAAGAAAACAGGATGACATCAGGAAGAGATGGAACGACCTACGGGGGAAGGTGCATTCCGTGGTTTCAAGATTGCAAGACCAGATTGCAGTACAGAGGACTGGCGGTGGACCCCCATCTCCTCCCCCACAACTAACAACATGGGAGGAGCAAGTCTTGGCAATACTGCATCCTGAGGGCCTCGCAGGAGTAGCAGGAGGAATGGACTCTGGTAAGTCAACTCTTAACGATTATATCCCCCACCCTACCTGCATGCCATCACATACCCCCACCCTCACCCCCATCACTCCAACACCTCACATATGTCCCGCTATCACAACCCACCCACCCCAACACCAAGCCCTGCATGCAGCATCAAAGCAGGGACACCCATCACCAAAGCGTGTCCACTACAGATACCCACACAGACCCCAAACCAAATATCACACAAGGACCTAGACAAGAATGCAAGCACTGGAATACAGGGTCACTCACCCATTGCACACAATGGCACACACAGATGCAATAATCATGCCTTTACACCCCTGCAGGACCCCTACCCAACGTCACCGGACAGGAGGTTCCACACATATCCAGTCCCCCCACAGAAGAGGCCCACAGTGATGACAGCATCTCTGCACAACTGGATCAAAATGACCAGCCCGGCCCATCTGGGACCTCGGGACAGTCGGTTTCCCTGACACTGGCACAAGCCACCACAGAGCCTCCCACCTCAGGAAACACCAGCACAGCACCCACCCAGTAGGCCCATCCCTCTGTCCCCAGGACATGCCAGGCAGCAGTGTGTTCACCACTACAGGGAACCCAGGCAAACCCACCACCCCAAGAAAATCAGGGAATGGGGCAGTGGCAGTGGCCACACAGTGCAGGGGACCAAGGAACAGGAAAACAGGGGAACTGGGAGGACAGCTGTGTGACAGGGGGGGGACAGGCCCTGGGAACCCACTCTCCACGAGGCCCTCTCCGAGCGTACCATCATTCCGAGGAGACGATGGCAACGGTACTGGCCAACTTTCAGGAGACTAAGCGGCTGCAGGAGGAACACTATCTGGGGATCAGGGAGGAACTGAAGTCCATTAACTCCACCCTGGTCACCATTGCAGGGGTGCTGAAGGACCTTGTCAACACTAGGAGGGACACTGTGGCACAACAAGGGGCCCCTGACACTAGCCTGGATGATGAACAGCCCTCCACCTCTGCCGGTGCTAGTGGACAGGAGGCACCGCCACAGGACCACGACACCAGCACCCCACCCCCTGCAGATGGAGAGCACCCCCGCAAACGGTCCCAGAGATCCAGGAACAAGACAGAGAACATTGCCAAGACCCCCGCCAGGAAATGAGACCCCCCTGAATGTCACCCTCCTGTCCCACTTTGTCACCCTGTCCATCCTTCAACTGCCCTTGCTCCACTTCCTTAGCCCCTTTGCACAATGCACCTGTGAAACACATAGACTGGACTCTGCCATGGACACTCCTCCACCATCACCCCTGCCTATTTTACAACCCCCTTCACTTATTTGCACAGAAATAAACACACATCAATCACAAAACAATCTGGAGTCAGGCTGTGCTTTCACTGATGTGTAATTGCAATAATTATTAAATATAGCAAAGTCAATTTAATTGTCCACATACCGATGAAACACAGCTGTAGGTTTTGAGGAAATAGAGCAGAGACCACAAAGTGGGACCCACATCTATTAAATGGAAAGTCAAAGTGACAAGTCAGGGTCCATACACTGGGTGAAAATGACAGACTTCTGATAGCTCAAACAACAGAATGAGATGTGTGAGGCAGTGACATCTTCTTACCTGTGTCTCACTAGAAGTACTGCTGGATAACATTGTTTCTGTTGTCGATATCCTCTTCTTCTGCCTCCTCTTCTTCACTGTCCACAGGCTCCACAGCTGCCACAAGACCTCCAGCTGGACCATCCTCCTGCAGAAAAGGCACCTGTCATCGCAAAGCCAGGTTGTGCAGCATACAGCAGGCCATGAAGATCTGGCACACTTTCTTTGGTGAGTAGTAGAGAGAACCACCTGTCATATGGAGGCACCGGAACCTGGCCTTCAGGAGGATGAAGGTCCGTTCGATCACCCTCCTAGTTTGCCCTTGTGCGTCATTGTAGAGGTCCTCTGCCCTTGTCCTGGGATTTCTCACTGGGGTCAGTAGCCATGACAGGTTGGGGGTACCCAGAGTCACCTGCAAATTTCGAGGGACAACTGTTAGACACACACTAACCTGTAGGGACAACCCATACCCAGACGCCTATTCACAATGTATAGGGTCCTTGTCCTCACCTATTAGCCACACACGGTGCCACTGGAGTTGCCCCATCACATGAGGGATGCTGCTATTCCTCAAAATGTAAGCGTGATGCACTGAGCCAGGAAATTTGGCATTCACATGGGAGATGTACTGGTTGGCCAAACACACCATCTGCACATTCATCGAATGATAGCTTTTCCGGTTTCTGCACACCTGTTCACTCCTGCGTGGGGGTACCAAGGTCACATGTGTCCCATCAATGGCACCTATGATGTTGGGGATTTGTCCCAGGGCATAGAAGTCACCTTTCACTGTAGGCAAATCCTCCACCTGAGGGAAAACGATGTAGCTGCGCATGTGTTTCTGCAGGGCAGACAACACTCTGGACAGTACGTTAGAGAACATTGGCTGGGACATCCCTGATGCAATGGCCACTGTTGTTTGAAAAGACCCACTTGCCAGGAAATGGAGTACTGACAGCACCTGCACTAGAGGGGGGATCCCTGTGGGATGGCGAATAGCTGACATCAGGTCTGGCTCCAACTGGGCACATAGTTCATGGATTGTTGCACGATCAAGTCTGTAGGTGACTATTACTTGTCTCTCTCCCATTGTCGACAGGTCCACCAGCGGTCTGTACACAGGAGGATGCCGCCATCTCAATACCTTCCCCAGCGGACGTGCCCTATGGAGGAGAACAGCGAGCAGAGAGTCAGTCTACACTGAGGTATCACAAAATATCATTTGCACACATTTATTAATCAGCAATGTGCCTGTTACTGTGTGTATGCAAGGCCTTGATAGGTGGGACGCAGTTAATATAAATGCTATGTGGCCCCCTGAAATGGCGGGTGCCTGACCTGTAAGGTGGGACAAGGGGATATGAGGTAACTGCGCTGGCGTTCTACACCATCGCTGTAGGCGGGCGAAGACCGCGGCGCTATCCTGCATTGGTTAACATTTGACCCTATTGGTCCGATGAGCCAATGACGATGTACGCCGTTGGTGACGGTGACGGTACGAACCGCTGCGGACGTGACCGCCATTTTCTGTCTGTTCACTCACTTGATACTTGACCTTCAACAGGAGAGGACCTACACTGCAAGTGCTGCTGTGACCTCAGTCTGGAAGCAACAATGGTTCATGTGTCTGGGAAAGGGGCCCCTGCCTTCACTTTGGAGGAGTTGGAGAAATTAGTGGATGGGGTCCTCTCCCAGTACACACAACTGTATGGTCCTCCAGACAAACAGGTGAGTACACTGTGAGCATGCTGCAGGGGCAATGCTTGTTTGAAGTGGTGTGGATGGAAGATACATGGAGGGGACTGAGGCCTGGATGAGCGGACGGTGAGTGTATGTGCGTCAGGGCAAGGGTGGGAATGTGGGCCAATGAGTATGATGGTCTGTACGGGTAAAGATCTTCTTTTTCCGATGTACTATTCCTATAGGGCAGCGCCCACCAGAAGAAGGATATTTGCCATGCCATTGCCAAGGACGTCCGGACCCTGGGGGTCCTCCACAGACGGAGCACCCACTGCCGGAAAAGATGGGAGGTGGGAACAAGAAGATTTCGGAGGCCCGGCTGGGGATGGCCTCCCAACGTGGGAGGGGTGCCCGTCGCACCATGACCCCCCTGATGTTCCGGATCCTGGCGGTGGCCTATCCGGAGTTGGATGGGCACTTGAGGGCATCACAGCAGCCACAAGAGGGTGAGTACAGTCACATTCATCTGACTCTGCGCGCATTACGAGGTGTCTGGGTGGGGGAGGTGGGCAGTGGGTTCCCCTAGGCCAGTGCGAGCTTGGTAGGCAAGGTCCCTTGAGAGGCAGGTTCAGTGGAACCCCAACCCCACTAGTGGTTAGTGCCACCTACACCTAGTCAGGCTCTTGTGACTTCCATGTGTACAGCAATCAGGCTTAGGCCTTGTACCCCATGGGCATGTGAATAATCTAGGAACTATAAGTGCATGGTGTAGTGCAGAGGGCTGCTGTGTCTGTAGTGTCCGCCAACGGTAGTGGTGTTGCATGCACTGAACATGTCTTTCTTCTGTCTTTCCCCCACCCTTTTAGTGGTCTCCCTGTTCTTGTGTGCAATAGCATCATCAGGCGGAGGAGCAGTGGCACCGGAATAGGAGGGAGCCGCATCCCACTTGGCCCTGGAGAGCGAAACAACGGAGTCAGAAGCCACCAGTGGGACGGGGGTGAGGGGAGCTCCACAGCGGGGACACGAGGTGACACAAGTGACAGCGACTCCTCCTCTGATGGGAGCTCCCTTGCGGTGGCAGGCCCCTCTGTGCCCTCCGCATCAACAGGTACAGCTGCCACCCCCCTACCAGCACTGGCCTCCCAGCAGCCCCTCAGCATGTGTCCTATGCTTGCTCACCCAGGAGGGTGGGCATCTCCTTCGCCCCAGGCACCTCAGGCCCTGCCCCAGTCAGCCCTGCTGCCCTCAGTGAGGAAGCTATTGACCTCCTGAGAACCCTCACTGTTGGGCAGTCTACCATTCTGAATGCCATCCTGGGTGTTGAGAGGCATTTGCAATAAACAAATGCATACTTGGAGAATTCATTCCAGCTAGGCAGCCCAACAGAGAGCATTTCAGGCTCTGGCCTCAGCACTGATGGCAGCCACTGTCCCTGTGTCCAGCCTCCCCTCTCCAACTTCCTCCACCCAGACCCAATCCCTGTACCTCAGCCTATCCCAAGCACACCATCAGACCAGCATGCACACACCTCAACACACAAAAGTGGCTCAGGCAAACATAAGCACCACACATCCCACAGGCACTCACACAAGCATCATACCCATGCAGACATACCAACATCCACTGCCTCCACTGTGTACCCCTCCTCCACGTCTCCCTCCTCCCTCCCAGTCTCGTCTCCACTCACACCTGCATGCACTACATCTTCAGCCACTACCTCCATCACCAGCACGCCCATCACCACACACCACTCACGTGCACTCACCACCCCCACTACCATTCACACATCCCCATTGTCCTCTTCCAGTGTGTCAGTGAGCCCTCCTCCCCAAGTACACAAACGCAGGCACACACCTACCCAACAGCCATCCACCTCACAACAGCCTCCAGCCCATGCACCTTCACCCAAATTCAACAGACGTACACCTCCTACAACCACTACCTCTTCCTCCACTCCCAAACCCCCTCCATCTACCCGTCCCAATGTGTCTAAAAAACTTTTCCTGGCTAATATTGACCTCTTTCCTACACCTCCCCCCGTCCTTCCCCTAGGGCCAGGTTTTCCAGGTCACAACCAAGCACCTCAGCCACCACATCCCCAGGCACAGTGGTGCCTGCAGCTGCGGGCTATTGCAGTGCGCCAACCATCAGGGCTGCCGTGTGCCACAGAGTGAGGGCAAGGACATTCTGCCACCTGCCAAGCTAAAAAAGTTGCCCACATCCCGGAGGGAGAAGCAGAAAACACCTGCCACCAAGGGATCAGGGAAAACGAAAGGGGATAGTGGCAAGACAGCTGCGCCATCATCAAAGGTGGGGAAGGGCCAGAAACTGAAGGGCAGGTCAGGAGAGGGCACCTTCTTTCCACGTCGATGGCAACCTGTATGGTGGAGAAGACCGCCACCTGCACCGCCACCTTCACCGCCACCTGCACCGCCGCCAGCACCGCTGCCACAGAGCACGCCGCCAGAACCGCTGCCACAGAGCCCGCCTCCAGCACTGCTGCCACAGAGCCCACCACCAGCACCGCCGCCGCAGAGCCCGCAACCAGCAGTGCCGCCACAGAGCCCGCAACCAGCACCGCCGCCACAGAGCCCGCAATCAGCACCGCCACCAGAGAGCTTGCTGCAAGCACCGCCGCGACTGACACCGCCGCAAGCACCGCCAGCGGCACCGCGACATCCTGAGCCAGTGGCACCCCTGCAGACTTGGCTGCCATCCCCGGTGGTCAGTCGTCCGAGGCTGGTGGTGAGCTCCAGGAGCCTGGGCAGCTTCCATGAAGCATCACTTTCAGTGGAGAAAGGCATCCACTAACTCAGTCCTTGGCAGGATGAAGCACTCTGGGCACAAAGCCCCCTCCAGAACCAGTGAAGTATCACATCCACTACCTCAGTCCTCGGCAGGATGAAGCACTCTGGGTACAAAGCCCCCTTTAGAACCAGTGGAGATTCACATCCACTACCTCTGTCCTCGGCAGGATGAAGCACTCTGGGCACAAAGCCCCCTCCAGAACCAGTGGAGTATCACATGCACTACCTCTGTCCTCGGCAGGATGAAGCACTCTGGGCACAAAGCCCCCTCCAGAACCAGTGGAGTATCACATCCACTACCTCAGTCCTTGGCAGGAGGAAGCACTCTGGGCACAAAGCCCCCTCCAGAACCAGTGGAGACTGTTACCCACTTGAGAGACTGTGGCTTTGCACTCCCCAAGATGAAGCAGTGGGCAACTCACCCACTGAAAAGACTTGTGAGACTGTGGCTTTGCACTCCCCAGGATGAAGCAGTGGGCAACCCACCCACTGAAAAGACTTGAGAGACTGTGGCTTTGCACTGCAGTGGGCAACCCACCCACTGAAAATACTTTTGAGACTGTGGCTTTGCACTCCCCAGGATGAAGCAGTGGGCAACCTACCCACTGGAAAGACTTGAGAGACTGTGGCTTTGCACTCCCCAGAATACATCAATGGGCATTGAGCCCCCTCGTGGAGTAGTGGTGTGGTGTGTTCATCAGGCTGAGGTGCCCCTCTCCCCCCCCCCCTGAGGTGCCTGTTTCATTTTAATCTGATGACCCTGCAGTGTTCTCTCCGTTTCCAGTCAGGTATCTAGTGTGGGCCTCACCCATGCATTTTGGGCCCAGTGGTCCACGGACAATGATTGGTGCACTATCCGGACTTGTGTATTTGGTGTACATAATTGTATATACTGGATTTGGAGTTTTGACTGCTGGATTTTTATTAATTACAATCGTTCAAATCATTTCCTTTTGTCCTTGTGTTATTCAAGGGGGTTGGGGGGTTGTAAATGTTATGTTGCAGAATGTATTCATGTGTATGGTGTTGTGGGTGAGGGTGGGGGTGGAGGTGTTGCATGTGTGTGTCACTCTCTTCCCCCCATGTTGTAGGTGCAGTACTCACCGTGGTCGTCGCCGCCGTCTTTGATAGAGGAGCAGGAAGACCATCACCGGCAGGATCTGCAGTTCTTGCTCCATGGCATCCTGGTTCCTCGTGGGGTTTGGAGAGGTGAGCGATTTTCCCTTCTGTGTACTGTTTCCGCTGTGTTTTTATTCGCATTGGTTCCGCCCCGGAAAAGGTGGCGGATTGTCGGGTTGTGATAGGGTGGGCGGTACATTGTCTTCCGCCTGTCTGTTGGCATTTACCGCCGCGCTGTTTGTTTGTACCGCCGTGGCGGTCAGAGTGTTAAAGTGGCTGTCTCTGTTGGCGGTTTCTGCGGTGGTCCTGATTCCATTTTTTTTTTCCGCCGGCCTGTTGGCGCTATTACCGCCGCTTTAACACCGACCGCCAGGGTTGTAATGAGGGCCATAGTGTGGACAAATGGGGCTGTAGCCCCGGGTCCCAGTCTTTCAGAGCCCTGTGCTTAGAAATAGATGTCTGTTGCTACTTCTGCTATTTCTTTTGTTAAAAACATTTCTTTATTCAATTTACAATTTTCAGATATTTGGGGTCTGCAAAATCAGTTACAAGCGTCAGAAATAAAATAAAGCATAAGTAATAGTATCAGTGGAATAACAAAGGCCCTCACAGTTCCCGCGAGGCGGTGGCCCTGATCTCCATGGGCCCCCCTCAGCAGAGTACCCCAGCCTGACAGCTCCTCTGCGAGTTTGAAGGAGGCCCCCCTCCATGTATTTAGCAGGGGAGTCCTCTCAAGTTTTGTTACACCACTGAGTAGTATGTAGGCAGTTCAAGAGAGTCAAGAGACTCACAGTAATAAACAAATAACAAGATGATGTAGCAATGACCAGGTCACAAGTTTAATCTAAGAAAAAAGAGCATCTGTCAGGCAATCAAGAGTCCCAATTACTGCATGGTGCCAGTGACTTCTTGTAGACAAGGGGGTTGGGGGAAAGTTATTGGGGTGAGGAGTAGCAAAAGGTCAGGCATATTCAGAGACCCTTCCTTTGCATATCTCTGTATGCTAGGAGTGATGCTCCCTCTCATGGGTGATAATGATATTAAAGTTAAAGGCAAGGCAGGTGTGAATCTGTCAGGCTGGTTGTCCCACATCTCAGGCAGTTGTCTGGGATACAGAAAGAAAGAGCCCTGCCATAACACTCCTAGTATGGGTACAGTAATGACCCTCATGACAGCGAGGATGAAGGTGCCGGAACTCGCTGAATGTATAGCTACAAAAAACATAAAGCATTATAATCACTTTATAGACCAACACTCCAGGGGTGGCTCCTATGCTAAGGCGGAGGAGCATTGCCCACTGCTTTCAGCAGAAGAATAATGAAATGATGATAATGGATCATTATTATCATTTTATTTTTTGCTGAGCCGGGATAGGGGGGCGGGGCTGGAGGGGGTTGGAGTGAGGCACCTTAAGTTTGCACATCTGTTTGGCTGGCTGTGTTGGGTCCGCCAAACAGACATGTGTACTTTGCATTTCTCCACCCAGCTGTATTTCACAGCCGGGAGGAGAAAGCGCACATGGTGCCACTCCCTCTGTGAGCACCGAACCAGGCCGCTCACATGAATCACGGCGCTGCTGTCATGCTGGTGACAGTAGTATCATGATTGGCTGAGGGGATTATGGAAGCCTGTGTGCTTCCGGACAAAGAGGAGGACGAGGGATACAAATGCATCTCCCGAACAGACCAGGTAAGTGTTTTTTTTAATGTATTTATATTTTTTTAATCCCTGCCACCCCTTGCTCAGTGGCCGCTGCCACTGCAACACTCTGAAACAGGTGCTCCTGGTAGAGACTGCTAAGACTTTCTTCCTTGACCATCATGACTCTACACAATTTGTTCGGTCTAGATGCTTTTGTTGTATGTCTATTCCTTTACACCCTGATTCTCTATATCTTTTTATCCCGTTATGCTGTTACTTTTCTCTTATTTCCTTTATAGCCATAAAAGGGCACTACAATTTGTTCTTTGGAAACAAGTATGTGTCTGATACATGTGTCATTATATGCAGTGGAATCATATATAGCTATACTTGCCTGTTTTGCTTCACTAATGACAGAGATAAAACACTAATGCACTGACAAAAATCTCTGAAATGCGCTTCTTAGTCTAAAGAAAACATCTATTAAATCACTCTGCAAGGTTCGTAGAGGAGATTAGCATGCTGAAAGCACACGTTTAAAAATGGTCACAGAAATGAAATAAAAACATGTACAAATGATTCTCCACTGCAATATGCACAGCAAATGTCTCTATATATATATATACACATATATATATGTATATATATATATATATATATATATATATATATATATATATATATGTCACAATACAAAGCAGAAGAATTAAAAAATGCATCACCATGAGGCACGGGCAAATCTGCATCATCTCCCTCCTTGTGGAGAGAGAGATCAATTATCCTCACAGGAAGGATGACACACCACAGCATCCTGAGCATGTCCGAGATCTGAGTCAATCCCCAGTCCATCTGGCCTCGGCCTCTTATATACTTTATACAAACAAGAGAGGAGAATTCTAGAACCTCCTCCCACTCCATAAGTTTAATATTTAAAAAATGCTGGCTGCTTGAGGTCAGTTTTGAAAAGAACACGTCAGGCATTGGCCAAGATCCCAAGGTTCCCTCTCTCAACACAAAACTGTTCCCTGCTGTACCATAAACATCATTCTAGTGCATTCTTATCAGCCTAAGCCCTCGGTGAGAAAGAATACGCAAACATGCAGAATGAAAACATGAGCACATTGTATAATGTGAGCATTGAAAATACTTGCAGATTTTAACGTGGCGGTGGCTAATGCTAAAATAAAGTCAATAGGCATAATGAACCTGGTGGTCACTAATGTGACGGTGTGCTGCTAGGCTAAGTGCAACGTGGAGTCAGTGGTCAAAACACAAATATCATTACATTGCCATACTGTGTATCCAGATTTTTCATGATTGATGACAACAGTGTGCGTTGTTATATGTATTTCTTTTACCAATGCATACCTCTTTTATTGTCATATATGTTCTAAGCCTAGTAAAAAAAATTGAAATTTTAAAAAATGGGGCCATGTTTTGTTTAATTTATCCATCAGGTCAAATCAAATCAACTGCTTTTGCATAGTTTTTTAAAAACAATTACAATTATTTGTTTATTAGAACTGTAATATAAGAAGGCAATTAAATCAGCATAAATAAAACCATAAAAATCTGGATCCATTGAATGAAAGAGTAATTGGGAAATCATGTACATAGTATGTATGAATCATTCATGCGTTCAACTGATCGCCTCCCAATCCTCTGTTTAGAGGATGTACTATAATATTGGTCACAAGGAAACCTTCACGTATTCATGTTATAACTTGAGAGTCGTCAGCAATAAAAGTATAGCCGGTTTTCGTAACTGTTTTTATTTTAGTGCCCTTTACTTTTAGTTGTATTCAACAAGGTGAAGGAACATGACAACTCTAGTAATTTTATCTGCATATGGTCTTTCGTACCACATTATTCACTACCTATCAATAGATCAAGGAGTATGTGGGTATGTGGTGAAACTTCGGCCATCTTCCAGTGTTGGAGAAGAAAGACCTTGGCTATCACCAGTGTTGAGTGTAAGCATCTCCACCAGTGGGATGAGTTTTGATTAATTGTGAGAAATATCTACGCCAGTCCTGTTCTATGTTAAGAGCTCTTCTTTGCCTGCAGGTCAGTATAACGTGTGAGGAACGGTTGCACATTTGTCTAAGACCTAAAGTGTATTCAATGTGTCATGTGAAAATATAACTTTACTAAAAGATTTTGACTTTTGCCCTACAAAAGTAAGCAGTTTTCAACCCCTTATAATGCTACTTAAAATGTTCCATATACTTATTCGGTTTTCTTTTAAGTTTCTCAGGGTGTTTGGAAGAAGACTGGTTGCACTATAACCACATGCCTTTAAAAACATGGTGTCTACCATGGCCCTGCACAATCAAGTCATGAAACTGTTGCTAAGAACATGCATCTTCAAGGAGGGCACAAATTCTTCCACATAAATAAACTAAAGGATATCTGTTATAGGACTGGGATTAAAAGATATGCAACTCAAGGCACTGCTTTGTTTTTAGAAGCCTGGGTCTGTACGATTTCCACACCCTGAGGCATAGATCTGTTGCCAGAGGAATGAAACTTTAAGATCTGTATATCCATTATAACAGCTTCACTGGCAGATGCCCAAATCCATAGAACATGTGTATGCCAAGGGATTGCTTTGGCTTCCATATTTGGGTCCTAGGAAGTCTTTGTACCATGATGGACTTCCGTTCGTCTGATACCCAAGGCCCCTGGAAATATGAGGAAATGTGGGAAAAACTATGCATCAGGGTTGACTGCATTCAGAGAAAAAGCCAAGTAAGCTGTAAAATATGTCATTATAATGCAAATTATGCACTAAATTCTATGCAATCATTAGCTACTGTATACTATGGCATTTCAACACTCAGATGTACCCATATAAAACAGATTCCAAGTATTAGAAAATACAGAGGTGTATTAAAAAAAAAAGAAAAGCTTCCACCCTCTCCCCCGTTTCTCTTTTCCTTTACCTCCTCTTTCTCTACCACTCATTCGACCTTTTCAATGTGCTTCGCCTTGCTGCCATTTCTTAGGTATGTACATAGGCACTTTGCGGTTTAGTGTTGAGGCCACAACCAGCTTGAGCATCTCAATTAATCGACCAATTGGAAGCTCCACTGGAAGAAAATGTTTATATTATTGCTTCCTGCCAAAACCAATCATCTTATGATTAGTTCTTTTGTTATGGCACCATGTTTACATTTTTTTATATATATATATTAACACGCACACACACACAGGGATTGACCTGCACCCCATAACTAATTAATAGTCCAAAGGAAACGCTGCACTCCCAGGAACTGAAATTTCCAATCATTTAATGGCAATTTGCATCCATATTAAACCAAACACCACCACCAACGCGTTTCAACAGATTCAGTCTTGTTCACAGTAGTTCATGTTGAATGAGTTCTTAGTCTTAATTGGGCAATGTCTATTCTCCATCCATACAAAGCATTATGGGAGTTGTTGTCCTGTGTACGTGCTGACATTATTTTTAACATTCTCCTCTCATATTAGTTTGTCTGCCACAGTGCTTTAACATTTTCCTCACGACGCATATATTTCAAATTTGAAATTACTTGTGCAACTTCGTTGGAATAGTTGTCGGGCCCACCTACTTTCAACTGCGTCAGTTTTGGGTCACACTGATCCAAGTGATACGTATGCTCCTGTAACCGCAGAGTTAATTGAATGGCGTAATTGGAGTTCATGTCAAACCAGACTATTTTCTTCTCCAAGTGTAAAATGCACGTGCAAAGGATTAGTATCCCATTCCCACTCCGTGCCTTTTGGACCTTCTCAAATGCGTCTGGTATTGGGTGCCATCGCTCACGTTTTATGTCCAGAGAAAATGGTCAAGTAATCGTGGCGCGCTCTGCAGCTGGTGCTGTGGCCAACAGAGTATATGAGTATACTGATGACTGTATTGCTGAGTTCTCAGTTACTGGAGTAAAAGAGTCCCAAAAATACCTAGGTTTTTGCACTGCTGAGTGCAATAATGGGTCTGTTTTAAGCTATTATGCTTTGGTCGATAGAGAGGACTGTATTATCACAGAGGTATCCTATCTTTCATTCAAGAACAAATTGTGAATTTGAACAGTATGATGTAAATGTGTGGTTTTGTGTGTATGCATATATACATACATGTGAGTGTATATACATATATATAAATATATATCTATATCTATGCACACACACACACATATATCCTAGTGCCGATCATTATAAGGTTTTTCGGTGCATCCATTCTGGTTGGAGATATCTGTGGGAGACTTAAACATGCTATCATTACACTTTACATTTAGAAGCCTGCTGCTGACCCAAATATGCTTGCTGACCACAGACTGATCTCTGGCCTCCAAACTATTGCTAAAACCCTTGAAGCGGTACTCAACTCACAATTATTACTTGAAAAGGAATAACCACCTTCTGTCAGATTTCAGGCCTCTGAGGGGCAGTGAAACGGCCATACTGAACATCACACAAGAACTTTTTTTTTTTTTTATTTGACCAGGATGTAGAAAACATACATTGCATACATGCATTGCATATACTCCACAAAAATGGAGGACCATTTAAACTACGAATAAACACGACAGCAAGATCCTGAGGTGCCCAGTAGTAAACAATAGAACACTTCCTGGGACATAAAATTAGCCAGCTTAAGTTGAATCCAGTCGTGAACTGTAGCAGCATATACCTGAGCTGCAAAGTATATAGCAGCCCTACAGATTGTGCAAATAGAAAGTTCATAAATACATCCTGGTAGTAGGTGACTTCAGATCCCTCCAAGACTAGTCCACTTGTGAAACACTGAATATCTAAAGTGAATAAGTGTACAGCAGCCGCCTATATTCAACTGAGCATTTCTCTCCACAAGGAGGTCAATCAAAAACTGTTTCTGCCTAGATAATCCTAAAGTGCCAGAGAATAAACAAGAAGGTACTCCATACAGTTCAATAATAAGCGCACTTATTTAGATCAAACCATAAAACCACAGCAGCATATATCTAAAGTGCAAAGTGCATAGATACATAGTGCAAAAAGATTTCTATGAATATGGTCAGTACTGGGCAACTTTGTCTCCTCCAAAATCTAATCAATTTCTATAGGAATAAATGTTTTAAAGTGCGTACGTCAGTCACATAAACGTGGCACCTCACAAATAATGCATCATATCATCGAGCCAAGATTGAAAAATAATTTATTTTGACTAATTCACCCTGTTCTAGCTACCCTTCCCTTAGAGATATAAGTCCATGATAACAAAAGACCCTCCAAGTTGCATCAAGCCGCCATAAGGTCCCCATCCGCTTGGCATTAGCCTCTTCAAAGGTTCAAGTCCTAATCATTTTCGTATACCAATCAGAGTATGAGGGGACCACGTCTGTCTTCCAATTTTGCAGAATCAATGAGCAAGCCACCGCAGCTGCTATTGAAATACATCATTGTCGACATTTAAGAAGATGATAGATTTTGTGTGATGAACCAAAAACCACCAGCATAACGGGAAACTATCATGCGTAAACTTTGGCTCAGTACATGGAACACCCCCCCCCAAAATTGTTGGAGCATCAGGCACTCATAAAAGATATGAACCCAGTCCCCGCCATAAGCTGCCTTGCATCTAACACACTGATCTCGGAATGAGGGGAAGCATCTATGCAGCCTCCGAAGTGTGTAATATGCGGACCAGCTACAAAGAAAACGCCATTCACTTGAAATTGGCGTCTCGTAGTGATCTATACAACCCATCTTGAAAAGACGCTGTCCCTCTTTGGTATTATATCTACAGCTGGTTAATTGGTAAAGAGCTCGGCAAGCATAGCCCTACTTGCCTGTTGATGTAGTAATTGATACCAATTACCTACTCCTCCCAGCCTAGATACATATATATGGGAAATCATATAGCTTCCTGCATCCTTCATTACTACAAAAAAAAATGTAAACGAATTATCTGGGTAAAACCTAGCCAAAGATGTTTGATCAGGTTTCCAATTTGACAAATTAATAATTCCCATGTAATCATGTTCGACCCATTGTAAAAATCTCCTAGTTTATCAAAACCTAAGATTTGACATGATTGGGCCACTTTCTTAGAATTTGCCACCCCCAGACTTTGCAGTCCCCTAGCAGATATATAAATGATAATCCTGGACTTCCCAAAATTTAGAAAACATCTGCAGATGTGGAGTAAAAGCCTCCAGAGTCTTATAACTCGTTTTCTTAAGGAGTTTGGCACTTCGAAGGAAAACAGGCGGCCGTTTTTGGCTTTCCCCCATCATACGATCTAGTAGAAATGTATCATGGGCCAAGGTATCTGCAGACAAGCTGACCAGGAGATTTAATATGGAAGCCTGATAATATGTTCTTAAGTGTGGCACACCCTCCCTTTATTATGTCTAGCTGTAAAATTGACATACCCAAGGTTGTTTCTCTGTCAAGACACAGCTCCTAATAGCATCAAGTTCTTTGAAATAAGTACTCTGGATTTTTAAGGGGAGATTTATAAAGGGAAATTGACACAGTGGAAGAAGGGACATTTTGATCAATGCCACTCTATCAACCAAGGAGAGAGGCAATAAAGCCCACCTTTTCCCACGTTTCCAATAGCTCTTTAGTTTTAGCAAGTGTTGCACCGTAATTTAAACGAAATAATTGTGTAAAAGAATTTGTTTTTAAGATATCTAAATACCTTACTGAATGATGTGATGCCGTCTGTAAAGCAGATGGAAGCTCTGAGCGAGGAGAATTAAACAATAAAAGTTCAGTCTTGGCCTGATTCACTTTATAGTGTCCTATTCATGTAAACATATCGATTTCATTCAAAGCATTTAAGATATTTTGACAGTCCGCCCTTTAGTACAGAATCATATCATCTGTGTTACCCCAAACGTCTTAATTAGAAATTATTAATGAATGTTTATGTATTATGAATAATGGAATTGTAGAAAATAAATAAAAATAATGTGCACATTTAGAAATTGTGACCTTGGAGAAAGGCCACCAATGTTCACAAAATGTACTAAATGAATGATTAACAATAAGACAAATTGAAAATGTATTAGATTAATTTAGTAATATGTCATTTTGAGAGTTATGAAATATGTTCTTACTTATTAATGTAGGCTTTAACTTAGCGAGTGTCATGGCCTAGTTTTGCCAGGACTCATGCAGAAGCTGTATTTCTTAGCGGTTAATGGAAAATGCTGACAGAGTGAACTAGCTCTGAAATGCTCATCGTTTTAATAAAATGCTTAACCGAAGCTTTCTATGGGAACCGACGGACAGGAGATGATGTTTCTAGAATTGTATCATATCGTATGTAAAATGTGCTAGATGTACTTTCCCAGGACGTGAACAATGAAGGCACTGAATGGAGAAGAAGATGCAAAAATGTTGATACCTGACAAGCTGGATGATGAGAACATCGTAAGGCGAACCAATCAACAACATCAGAAAGGAGAAATATTAGAATTAATAGATTTGGGACAGTTAATTCATTGGACAGAGTAATAACGTATGATTAACCGACGGAAATTAGGGGATAGTTTGGGTGACTTTGATATAACAACGTAACAGTGGGAAAAGTTTCAGAGACCTTACTCTGATTTTGTGATGCGATATTGAGAAGAAGAAGAGATTCGAGATTCTGTCATTGGGCTCAGACTCTCTGACTGAGAGCCTGATGTGATGCTGATCGATTGACGACCTGTGGACGAAGACTGGTTCTGTTTGCTGACCCATACCGTGGATAGGTACATATGACAGTATGACTGAAATGTAATTTGTGCCTTTTCTTTCTAGGTACCAAATGAGCTGTCTTACTTAGTATTCTTTTGCTAGATGATTCCAAATTCTTGTTCCAAAATTTGTTTTGCATGAAGCCCCACATGCAGATGCTAATCTGGGTTAGATGAGGGTTAATCTACCTGACGGTTGACAGATTACAGAGATAACTGGTTGACGGACTGTTTTGCTGAACTTTATGGACAGAGCTGAAATCTTGAAGCTGAGTCTATTATTGATCTGCGCTGATGGTCTAGAATGTATTGTGATACCGTCCTTAATTAGATTATGTTTCTGGCGTCTTTTGGCTAATTAATATTGTTCGTATATGCACTTGAAAATTGATCTTGAGTATTAATCCATATATGACTTAGACCCTCATTACAACCCTGACGGTTGGTGATAAAGTGGCAGTAATACCGCCAACAGGCTGGCGGTAATTACTGCAAAATTATGACCATGGCGGTGAGAACTCAGAGAGACAGCCACTTTACCACACCAACCGCCAGGGCAGAAACAACAGGCACTGCGGCAGTAGTCGCCTACACCCAGGCAGAAGTCATAGTTCGGCCCACTGTATTATTACAATCCAATCCACCAACTCTTCGGGGCGGTACCAACGACATCAAAAGAATGGCGAAAACACTGCCCAGAAGGGAAAGAACTCTCCATTGGAGACTCAGGGAAGAACCACGCCGCCATGGAGCCCGAGCTGCAGATTTTTCTGATGATCTTCTACGTCCTGCTCCATTATGAACACCAACAACGGCAAAGACAACCACGGTAAGTACAGCCACCTAGCACACAGGAGAGGGAGGGAGGGAAAAGACAGTGACACACACACGCGCAACACACATACACACCCACCCCCAGCACCATACACACAATCAGGAATAATGCAAGGACAACACGAATAGATGAAAGTGAGTGTAACAATATAAATACAGTAAAAATATGTACATCCAATCTAAAAGTATATACATATGTACAATTCAAGGGACACTGCCCAGTCCTCAATGTGCGTGGGCCACAGGGCCAAATGACAAAGTCCAAGGCCCCTCTTGTCTCCTGCAACAACACAGAGAGAACACTGCAGGGGCATTAGTTCGAAAATAGGCAGGCACCTCAGGGGATGGGGAACGGGGGGGGCACCTCAGCCGGCAGATGGAACAACAGCACTGGTCCTGGAGGGGGCAACAGGCCCTGTGCTTGGTCGTGGGGAGTGCAAGGCCACAGTCTCTCAAGTGGGTGACTTGCCCACATGCTCTGGAGGGGGCAACATGCCCTGTGCTTGGTCCTGGGGAGTGCAAGGCCACAGTCTCTCAAGTGGGCGACTTGCCCACTGGCTCTGGAGGGGGCAACATGTCATGTGCCTGGTCCTGGGGAGTGCAAGGCCACAGTCTCTCAAGTCGGTGACTTGCCCACATGCTCTGGAGGGGGCAACATGCCCTGTGCATGGTCCTGGGGAGTGCAAGGCCACAGTCTCTCAAGTGGGTGACTTGCCCACATGCTCTGGAGGGGGCAACATGAACTGTGCTTGGTCCGGGGGAGTGCAAGGCCACAGTCTCTCAAGTGGGTGACTTGCCCACATGCTCTGGAGGGGGCAACATGCCCTGTGCTTGGTCCTGGGGATTGCAAGGCCACAGTCTCTCAAGTGGGTGACTTGCCCATTGGCTCTGGAGGGGGCAACATGCCCTGTGCCTGGTCTTGAGAAGTGCAAGGCCACAGTGTCTCAAGTGGGTGACTTGCCCACATGCTCTGGAGGGGGCAACATGCCCTGTGCTTGGTCCTGGGGAGTGCAAGGCCACAGTCTCTCAAGTGGGTGACTTGCCCACTGGCTCTGGAGGGGGCAACATGCCCTGTGCCTGGTCCTGAGGAGTGCAGGGCCACAGTCTCTCAAGTGGGTGATTTACCACATGCTCTGGAGGGTGCAACATGCCTTGTGCTTGGTCCTGGGAAGTGCAAGGCCACAGTCTCTTGGGTGGGTAACTTGCCCACTGGTTCTGGTAGGGGCATTGTGCCCTGTGATCTTCATCCTGGGGAGGATGGGGTGAGTGGGTGTTTTCCCCACTGGTTCTGGAGGGGGCATTGTGCCCTGTGATGCAGGTCTTGGGGAGTGCAAGGTCACAGTCTCTCAGGTGGGTGTCATACCCACAGGATTTGCAGGGGGTAGGCCACTCAACAGCCCGTGGAGGCAGGACTACAGACTGTCCGCTGGCGGTGACAGCTGCTCAGTGGTGGTGCTGCTGGTGGTGGTGGGGGGGGGGAAGCTCCAGCCCATCCCCTGCATCCTTGGACGGCTGCCCACTGGTGGTGGTGGTGATGCTGCTGCTGCTTCTGGTGTTGGTGTTGGTGGGGCGAGGCACCAGCCCATCCCCTGCAGCCTCGGACAGCTGCCCACTGGTGGTAGTGGTGCTGCTGCTGGTGGTGGGGGAGGCTCCAGCCTATCCCCTGCAGCCTCGGACGGCTGTTCAGTGGTGGCAGTGGTGGTGCTGCTGCTGGTGTTGGTTGTGGGGGGAAGCTCCTGCCCATCCCTGCAGCCTTGGATGGCTGCCCACTGGTGGTAGTAGTGCTGCTGCTGGTGGTGGTGGGAGGCTCCAGCCCATCTCCTGCAGCCTTGGACGGCTGTACAGTGGTGGCAGTGGTGGTGCTGCTGCTGGCGCTGCTGGTGGTGGTTGTGGGGGGAAGATCCTGCCCATCCACTGCAGCCTCGGATAGGTGCCCACTGGTGGTGGTGGTGCTGCTGCTGGTGGTGGTGGGGGGAGGCGCCAGCCCATCCTGTGCAGCCTCAGACAGCTGCCCCCTGGAGGTGCTGGTGGTGCTGCTGGTGGTGGTTGTGTGGTGAAGGTCCTGCCAATTGCATGCACCCTCGGACAGCTGCACCACCAAGGTTGGTGGTGGGGGCTCCAACTGAGTCCCAGCACTAGGACCACTTGTCCTTCCTGCCTGCTGGTGCAGGCCCTTGCCTTTCCTGGCAGTAGCTGGGGATGGCTCCTTGCCCTTCCTGGCAGCAGCTGGGGAAGGCTCCTTGCCCTTCCTGGCAGCAGCTAGGGAGGGCTCCTTGCCCTTCGGGTAAGCACTGGGGGCAGGCACCCTTTCTGTGAGGCTGCCTTGTGCCCTGGATCCTTTCCCACCACGAGTTGCTGTGGACACTACTGGGCCTGTGGACTAGGTGGCTGAGGTGCTTGCCTGAGTTTTAGCCGCCGTGGCCAGACGCAAAGGACAGGGGGCGGGAGGGGTAGGGAAGAGGTCAGTGGTGGAGAGGAAAAGCTTCTTAGAGACATTGAGGTGGGAAGAGGGAGAAGGTTTCGGGTTTGAGGAAGAGGGAGTGGTTGTGGGAGGTGCCTGTCTGCTGTGTTTGGGTGCTGGTGCATGGGCTGGATGCTGTTGTGAGGTGGATGGCTGTTGTGTGCTGAGTGCTTGCGCTTGTGTACCTTGGGGGGGGGGCACAGACACAGTGGGAGAGGATGCAGGGGACGTGTGCATGGGGTGTGTGTTCTGATAGATGTGCTGGTGATGGCAGTAGTGGATGAGGATATAATGCATGCCGGTGTGAGTGTAGACGGAACTGGGAGGGAGGTGGAGGAGGAGAAGGAGGGGGATACAGTGGAGGCACTGGATGTTGGTATGTCTGCATCTGGATGGTGTTTGTGTGTGTGCCTGTGGGATGAAGTGTGGTGCATGTGTTTGCCTGTGCCACTCGTATGTTGTCTTGTGTGCATGTTGGTCTGCCTGTGTGCTTGGGATAGGATGGGGTTGAGGGGGATGGGATCGGGTAGAGGAAGCTGGAGGGGAGAGGTTGGAAACAGGGACAATGGCTGCCATCAGAGAGGAGGCCAAAGCCTGGATTGATCTCTGTTGGGCCGCCAAACCAGTGTGAATTCCCTCCAGAAATGCACTGGTCTGTTGCATTTGGGCTGCCAGCCCCTCGATGGCATTCACAATGGTTGACTGCCCAACAGAGATGGATCACAGGAGGTCAATAGCCACCGCACTCAGGGCAGCAGGGCTAACTGGGGCAGGGCCTGAGGTGCCTGGGGCAAGGAGATGCCCACCCTCCTGTGTGAGCGGGCACGGGCAACTCACTGAGGGGCTACTGGGAGAGTGGTGCTGGTACAGGGGGTAGTGGCTGTACCTGTAGCTGGGGTGGGCACAGAGGTGTCCGCCACCATCACGGAGCTTCCATCGGAGGAGGTATCTGTGTCCAACACCACCCTTGGCGTACACAGCACCCTCACACACAGGGAACAGGCCTACGCACTAGGCAATGCACTATCAGTAACAATGCTAGTCACAAGGGCATGGGGAGGAACACATACTGCCAACTGCAGCATACCTGGGACCCACACAGCCCTGCCCAGTAGTGGATGCCTACAAGCTAGGTAGGAGGAATATCCCATCAGAACCCTTCCCAACATGGGACCTACTCTGCAATGTCAGGCCTGGCCTAGGGGCACCCACAAACACACATCCCCCACCCGGATACCACCCCACCAGGCGTAAGTAGTAATGATGGGCACTGTACTCACCCCCTTGTGGCTGCTGTGATGCCTTCAAGTGCCCATCCAGCTCTGGATAGGCCACCACCAGAATGCGGGGGATCAGGGTTCGACGGGCACCCCTTCCTCATTGGGAGGGCATCCCCAGCTGGGCCTCCACCGTCTTCCATGGCCAGCGTCTCAGGTCCTCCCACCATTTCCGACAGTGGGTGCTCCGCCTGCCTCAGACCCCCAGGGTCCGCACGTCCTTTGCGATGGCATGCCATATACCCTTCTTTTGATGGGGGCTGACCTACAGAGAAAACACACACAGGGAAAGGTATTAATCAGACCTTCCTGCCTGTTACACTCATGGCCCACCATACCCCTTCCCATCCCTATTTTCACAGACAAGGCCCAGCACACAAGCTGCACGCCACCCAGGGGACACTTACCAACCCACCCACACGAGGCCTTCACACACACCACACCATGCATTCATGCCCCATGCATCAAGCTCATAGTGCACTCACCTGTTGGTCTGGAGGCCCATACAGCAGCCTGTACTGGGACAGGACCCCATCCACTAGTCTCCCCAACTTGGCCAAGGTGAAGACAGGGGGCCCTTTCCCCAGTCATACGGGCCATGGTAGGTTTCAGACATAGGTCACAGCAGCACATGCAGTGTAGCTCCTCTCCTGTTGAAGGTCAGGTAGCAAGTGAGTGAACAAATAGAAAATGGTAGAGATGTCCGTGGCGGTGCATACCGTCACTGCCAGCGTAGATAACCATTGACCACTGTACCCCATAGGGCCCAATAATATCCAATGAGGCATTGCATGGCGGTTCCTGACTGCCTCCCGCAACGGCGCACAAGGTCAGCGGACTTACCTCACTTCCACCTGTCCCTCCACACAGGACAGGCGGACTCCATTTCAGGGGGGGCAGGCCCTGGATCAAAACTGTGTCACAGTTCACAATTGTACATACAGGACAAATGCCACATATACATTTCAAATTAACATCATGCATTGTACTGTTGTGGCTACAATGTAACAGTTTATGACCGGCTCCTCACTCTTTTGCCCCATAGATTGCAACTGCTGCGGATGAATAGGAGATGGAGACATACCCCCGTGTACAGACCCCTGGTAGACTTGGCAACAATGGAAGACAGGCACATTATCCTCACCTACAGACTTGACAGAGCCACAATCACGGAGCTGTGTGCCCAACCAGAGCCTGACGTGATATCTGCTATCCGTCACCCTACTAGGATCCCCCCTCTTGTGCAAGTGCTATCTGTGCTCCATTTCTTGGCAACTGGTTCTTTCCAAGTGACAGTGGGCTTGGTAGCAGGAATGTCACAGCCAATGTTCTCAGTAGTACTGACCAGAGTGACCCCCTAACCTTCACTAAGGGAGGGTTAGACATATAGGTGACTTATAAGTTACTTAAGTGCAGTGTAAAATGCCTGTGAAATAACGTGGACGTTACTTCACTCAGGCTGCAGTGGCAGTCCTGTGTAAGAATTGTCTGAGCTCCCTATGGGTGGCAAAAGAAATGCTGCAGCCCATAGGGATCTCCTGGAGCCCCAGTACCCTGGGTACCAAGTTTCCATATACTAGGGAATTAAAAGGGTGTTCCAGTGTGCCAATCAGAATTGGTAAAATTAGTCACTAGCCTACAGTGACAATTTTAAAAGCAGAGAGAGCATAAACACTGAGGTTCTGGTTAGCAGAACCTCAGTGATACAGTTAGGCACCACACAGGGAACACATACAGGGCACACCTTATGAGCACTGGGGTCCTGGCTAGCAGGATCCCAGTGACAGAGGCAAAAACAAACATACATACAGTACAAATGGGTGTAACATGCCAGGCAAGATGGTACTTTCCTACAAGTACTGTCAAATTATGACCATGGTGGTGAGAACTCAGATAGACAGCCACTTTACCACACCGACTGCCAGGGCGGAAACAACAGCCACCACGGCTGTAGCCGCCTACAGCCAGGCGGAATTCAATGTTCTGCCCACCATATTAAGACCCAGTAAACCGCCACCTTTTCCGGGGCAGTACCAACGACATCAAAAGCCTGGCGGAAACAGAACTCAGAAGGGAAAGGACTCACCTTTGGAGACACAGGGGAGAACCACGCCGCCATGGAGCCCGAGCTGCAAATATTTCCAGTGATTTTCTAGGTCCTGCTCCACCACGAACACCAACGACGGCGAAGACAACCACAGTGAGTAAAGCCGCCTAGCACACAGGGAAGGAGGGGAAGAAAAAGAGAGTGACACACACATGCAACACACACACCCACCCCAACACCATACACACAGTCAGATGCAGTAATAAACATATTTATCCTGTACCCCTGAGGAATAATGCAAGGACAACAGGAATGTGATAAAGTGAGTGTAATAAGATCAACACAGTTGAAATATGAAAATGCAATGCAACTGTCACATACATATGTACAGTTCAAGGGACACTGCCCAGTCCTCATTGTGCATGGGCCTCGGGCCACAGACAAAAGTCCAAGGCCTCACCTGTCACCTGCAGCAACATGCAGAGAACACTGCAGGGGCATCAGTTGGAAAATAGGCAGGCACCTTGGGGGGAAGGGGAACGGGGGGCACCTCAGCCGGCAGATGACAGAAGACCACTTGTTCTGGAGGGGGCAACATGCCCATTGCTCTGTCCTGGGGAGTGCAAGGCCATAGTCTCTCAAGTGGATGACTTGCCCACATGCTCTGGAGGGGACAACATGCCCTGTGCTCTGTCCTGGGGAGTGCAAGTCCACAGTCTCTCAAGTGAGTGACTTGCCAACTGGCTCTGGAGGGGCTACATGCCCTGTGCTTGATCCTGGGGAGTGCACGGCCCCAGTCTCTCAAGTGGGTAACTTGCCCACATGATATGGAGGGGGCAACATGCCCTGTGCTTGATCCTAGGGAGTGCACGGCCACATTCTCTCAAGAGGGTGGCTTGCCCACTGGCTCTGGAGGGGGCAACATGCCCTGTGCTTGATCCTGGGGAGTGCAAGACCTCAGTCTCTCAAGTGGGTGACTTGCCCACATGCTCTGGAGGGGGCAACATGCCCTGTGCTCTGTCCTGGGGAGTGCAAGGCCACAGTCTCTCAAGTGGGTGACTTACCAACATGCTCTGGAGGGGGCAACATGCCCTGTGCTTGATCCTGGGGAGTGCAAGACCACAGTCTCTCACGTGGGTGACTTGCCCACATGCTCTGGAGGGGGCAACATGCCCATTGCTCTGTCGTGGGGAGTGCAAGGCCACAGTCTCTCAAGTGGGTGGCTTGCCCACTGGCTCTGGAGGGGGTATTGTGCTCTGTGCTCTTGATCCTGGGGAGGCTGGGGTTGGTGGGTGTGTTACCCACTGGTTCTGGAGGAGGGTTTGTGCCCTGTGCTCTTGATCCTGGGGAGGCTGGGGTTGGTGGGTGTCTTACCCACTGGTTCTGGAGGGAGCATCGTGCCCTGTGCTCTTGATCCTGGGGAGTGCAAGGTCACAGTCTCTCAGGTGGGTGTCATACCGACTGGATTTGCAGAGGGCAGGCCGCACAGCAGCCCATGGAGGCAGGACTTCATACCGTCCGCAGGTGATGATGGCTGCTCAGCGGTGGTAGTGGTGCTGTTGCTGGTGGTGGGGGGAAGCTCCAGCCCATCCCCTGCAGCCTTGGATGGCTGCCCACTGGTGGTGGTGCTGCTGCTGCTGCTCGTGGTGGTGGGGGAAGCTCTAGCCCATCCCGTGCAGCCTCGGACGGCTGGTGGCAGTGGTGGTGGTGCTGCTGCTGCAGCTGATGGTGGGGGGAGGCTCCAGCCCTTCCACTGCAGCCTCAGAAGGCCCCACTGTTGGTGCTGGTGGTGGTGGTGGTGGGGGGAAGCTCCAGCCCATCCCCGGCAGCCTGGGACAGCTGCACAACCATGGTTGGTGGTGGGTGGGGGCTCCGTCTGAGTCCCTGCACCAGGCCCCTTGTCCTTCCTGGCTACTAGTGCTGGCTCCTTACCCTTCCTGGCAACAGCTGGGGCTGGCTCCTTGCCCTTCCTGGCAGCAGCTGGGGCTGGCTCTTTGCCCTTCCTGACAGCAGCTGGTGCTGGCTCCTTGCTCTTCTTGGCAGAAGCTGGAGCTGGCTTCTTGGTCTTCCGGCCCGCAGCTGGGGCAGGCCCCCTCTCCTTGAGGCTGCCTGGTGTAGGCTCCTTCAACCTCTGGACATGTGCCCTGGATCCTTTCCCACCACGAGTGGGTGTGGAGACTACTGGGCCCGTGGATTGGGTGGCTGAGGTGCTTGCCTGGGTTTTTGCCACCCTGGCCAGACGTGAAGGACGGGGGAGGGGTTGGGAAGAGGTCAATGGTGGAGAGGAAAAGCTTCTTAGGGACATTGGGGCAGGAACAGGGAGAAGGTTTTGGAGTAGAGGAAGAGGGAGTGGTTGTAGGAGGTGTCTGTTGGCTATGTTTGGGTGCAGGTGCATGTGCTGGATGCTCTTGTGAGGTGGATGGCTGTTGGGTGTCTGAGTGCTTGCGTTTGTGTACCTTGGTAGGGGGGACAGACACAGTAGGACAGGAAACAGGGGACGTGTGCATGGCTGTTGTGGAGGTGTCTGTCAGTGGGGTGTGTGTTCTCCTAGGTGGGGGGTTATGCTGGTACTGAATGAGGATGTAGTGCATGCAGGGGGGAAGAGACAAAGGATACACTGGGTCAGTGTCTGCACCAACACCACTGTTGGCGTACACACCCCCTCACACACAGGGAACAGCCCTAAGCAATATGCATTGCACTACTAGTTATAATGCTAGCCACCAGGGCATAGGGAGGGGCACACACCGCCAAATGCAGCACACCTGGGACCCACCCAGCCCTGACCAGTTGTGAATGCCTTCGAGCTAGGTAGCAGGATTATCACTTCAGAACCTTGGCCAACATGGGACCTACTCTGCAATGTCTGGCCTGGCCTAGGGGCACCCACTGACCCACACCCCCACCCGGATACCACCCTACCATGCGTAAGTTGTAATGATGGGTACTGTACTCACCCCCTTGTGGCTGCTGTGATGCCCTCATGCGCCCATACAGCTCCGGATAGGCCACCACCAGTATGCAGGCCATCAGGGGGGTCAGGGTTTGACAGGCACCCCTTCCTTGTTGGAAGGCCATCCCCAGCTGGGCCTCCGCCATCTTTCGTGCCCAACGTCTCAGGTTCTCACACCGTTTCCGACAGTAGGTCGTAGACCCTCAGAGTCCTTGGCGATGGCACACCATATACCCTTCTTTTGATAGGCGCTGACCTGTACAGGCAATACACATAGGAAATTGTATCAGTCAGACCGTCCTGCCTGTTACACATATGACCCACCATACCCCTTCACATCACCATTTCCACACATATGGCCCAGCACACAAGCTGTACGCCGCTCAGGGGACATCCACCCGTCCCCCCTACACGAGGCCTTCACACACACAACCCCATGCATTCATGCCACATGCATCGTGCCTACAATGTATTCACCTGTTGGTCTGGAGTCCCATATAGCACTCCGTACTGGGGTAGGACCCCATCCACCAGTCACTCCAACTCCGCCGAGGTGAAGGTAGGGGCCCTTTCCCCAGTCACACATGCCATGGTAGGTTCCAGACACAGGTCACAGCAGCACATGCAGTGTAGGTCCTCTCCAGTTGAAGGTCAGGTAGCAAGTAAGTGATCAGATAGAAAATGGCGTTCACGTCCGCGGCGGTGCATACCGTTTCCGCCGGCGTACATCACCATTGGCCACTGTACCCCATAGGGCCCAATGTTAACCAATGAGGAGTTGCACGGTGGTTCCTGACCAATGTCAGTGGAATTACCTCACTTCTACCTGTCCCTCCACACAGGACAGGCAGACGCCATTTCAGGGGGGGGGGGGGGGCAGGCCCTGGATAGTAACTGTGTCACAGTTAAAATTGGACGTACAGGACAGTCCCACTTAACCATTACAATTTAACATCATGGATGGTACTGTTGTGGCTCTAATGTTCAGTGTGTGACCGGCTCCTCACTCTTTTGTCCCTTAGACTGCAACCCCTTCTGTTGAATAGGAGATATCGACATACCCACGTGTACAGACCCCTGGTGGACTTGGCAACAATGGAGGATAGGCACATTATCCTCCCCTATAGACTTGACGGGGCCAAAATCACAGAGCTGTGTGCCCAACTGGAGCCTGGCCTGGTATCTGCTAACCGTCACCCCACTTGGATCCCCCCTCTTGTGCAAGTCCTATCTGTGCTCCATTTTTTGGCAACTGGTTCTTTCCAAGTGACAATGGGCTTGGCATTAGGAATGTCACAGCCAATGTTCTCAGTAGTGCTGACCAGAGTGTTGTCTGCCCTGATTAAACACATGTGCAGCTACATTCTTTTCCTCCAAGTGGGGGATTTGGCCAAAGTGAAGGCTGACTTCTATGCAATGGGAAATATCCCCAACATAATTGGGGCGATTGTTGGGACTCATATTGCATTTGTCCCCACCCCCCACCAGAATGAACAGGTGTTCAGAAATCGTAAGAGTTTCCACACCATGAATATGCAGATGGTGTGCTTTGTAGACCAGTACATCTCCCATGTCAATGCAAAGTATCCTGGGTCTGTGCATGATGCCTTTATCCTGAGGAATAGCAGCTTCCCAAATGTGACAGCCCAGCTGCGGAGGCACCGGGTGTGGCTAATAGGTGAGGCTGGTTCCCACCCATTATATGTTGGCGTATGGGTATGGTGTGGGCCATATAGGATGGTGTGTGGCTAAATGTTGTCCCTCAATACCTGCAGGTGACTCTGGCAACCCAAACCTACCTTGGCTTCTGACCCCTTTGAGGAATGCCAGGACAAGGGCAGAAGAACGTTACAATGAGGCACACAGGTGAACAAGAAGGATAATCGAACGAACCTTTGGCCTCCTGAAGGCCATGTTCAGGTGCCTCCATCTAACTGGTGGATCCCTGTGCTACTCACCCAAGAAGGTCTGCGAGATAATCGTGGCATGCTGCATGTTGCACAACCTTGCCTAGAGATGCCATGTGCCTTTTCTGCAGGAGGAGGAGGCTGGAGATGGCCATGTGGCAGCAGTGGACCCTGTGGACAGCGAGGTTGAGAAGGCAGAGGATGAGGATGAGGACAACAGAACAGCAGTTATACGATAATACTTCCAATGACACACAGGTAAGACAGTGTTACTTCACATTTCATTGTCATTAATTAGATAATCTTTGGCACTGGCTTGCTGTTATTTCCTCCTTCCATGTTGGCTCACTGTACCCTTTGGCAATTCATTTTGCAGATGTTGGTGCCCCCTATCACTCCTGGTGTGATCACTGCAGGAAACTAGAGGTCTTTCCTATGTGAACATTACTGTACAGTTGAATTGCAATGTTTGAACCCAGTTAAACGAATACATACTTAAACATTTTTACAGACTCCATATTTGTATTTTTTCAAAGGGTGTTTATTGAAGTGCTAAGAAGAAGAGGGGCAAGTGCAATGGAATGGGGTGATACTGGAGGAAAGTCCAGGGTATTGTTCCAGTCTGTTTGTAGCACAGGTGCATTGTCCGAAGGGACATAGGAAGGGGAGCAATTGCAGTTCAAGGTGGACAGGGTGACAGGGTGGGACACAAGGGTGACAATCAGGAGGGTCTCATTTCCCTGCGGGGGTCTTGGCAATAGTCTATGGCTTCTGCCTGGATCCCAGGGAACGTTTGAGGGGTGGTTCACTTTCTGCAGGGGGAGGGGTGCTGTTGGCCTGTTGGTCCTGTGGCCGGGCCTCCTGTCCACTAGCGGCAGCAGGGGTGGAAGGCAGTTCAGATGTCTGGCAAGTGGCAGGGGCCCGCTGGTGTGAGACTGCCTCCCTCATAATGTTTGCCATGTCTGCCAGCACCCCTGCAATGGAGACCAGGGTGGTGTTGATGGCCTGCAAGTCCTCCCTGATACCCTGATACTGTCCCTCCTGCAGCCACCTGTTCTCCTGCACGTTGTCCAGGATCTGGCCCAGTGTATCCTGGGAATGTTGGTAGGCTCCCAGGATCTCTGCAAATGCCTCCTTAAGAGTCGGTTCCTTGGGCCTGTCCTCCCCCTGGCGCACACCACTCCTCACAGTTTCCCTGTTGTCCTGTGCCTCTGTCCCCTGAACCGTGTCCCCACTGCCACTTACCCCAGGCCCCTGATTGTCTTGGGTATGAGGTGTGCCCTGGGGTCCCTGTAGTGGTGGACACACTGCTGATTGACTTGTCCTGGGGACAGAGGTATGGGTACGAAGGTTGGTGCTGTGGTGGTGTTTCCTGAGGCTCTGTGGTGGTGTGTGACTGGGCCTGCGTAACCAACTGTCCAGAGGTCTCTGATGGGCCAGGTTGGTCATCCAGATCCATGAGACCAGAGTTGCTGTCATCACTGTGGGCCTCTTCAGTTGAGGGACTGGATAGGGGAAACACCTGGAAGAACGAGTCCGGAACCACAAGGTTGTGAAAAACAAAAGCGAAAGAACGCTTTCATTTTCCACGACTTGCTGGTTTTGGTACCTTAACCACGCATATCTGAATAACGTACATGCGTGGTTAAGGTACAGAAGGGAGTCGGAGTGGAAGCGGTGAAGGAGGAGGTAAGTTGGGCTGGGACTGGGGCTGTTTTTGGGAGGGGCTGGGGGTGATTAGGGTTTGGGGGCAGGGTTTAGGTTCTAGGGGCAGAGGAGGGGAGTTGGGGTATTTTTAGTTTTTGGGGTGGGGTGGGGGGCTGGGGGTGATTAGGGTTTAGGGGGGTGAGGAGTGCCAGGGTTTAGGTTTAAGGGATGGGGTGGGGGGCTGGGGTGGAAGCATGCTGGGTCGTGCATGCTGATTGGTAATGCCTTTACCAGGAATGCGTTTACAACAGTAAAATCATTGTAAACGCATTCATGGTTAAGGCATTAGTGTTTAGAACGAGGTCATTGTTCCGACCTCGTTGCTGAGCCACGGGTGGTTTAGGCACCCGTGGTTCCAACATATAACCACTGGATAGTGCTGGCACCTCTTCGCCACTGACATTGGCTGGGATACCTGTGGGGATGTAAATGCTGAGTTATTGTTTCTGTGTGTGACATATTGTGCATCGGTGGGTTGCCCTATTTGTTTGTACTTGCCCTGGCAGCTTTAACTTGTGTAGGTTGGTATGTGGTGGGCTAGCTAATTCTCTCTAGTGTGAATGCTTTGGTGATAGATGTCCATGCAGGGCTGTGAGTGATGTCCATTCATTGGTGGTGCATGTAAGGCTTGCCATTGGGAAGGGTGGGATGTGATGGTGGGGTGTGTGGGAGGAGGTAGAGTGATGGGAGTGAGGGTGGGGGTATGTGATGGCATACAGGTAAGGGGGGTGATAGTAGTATAGAGTTGACTTAACAGAGTCCAGTCCTCCTCCCACTCTGGCCAGGGCCTCAGGATGCATGATTGCCAAGACTTGCTTCTCCCATGTTGTTAGTTGTGGGGGAGGAGGTGGGGATCCACCGCCAGTGCTCTGTATAACGAGCTGGTGTCTTGCTGCTATGGAACGTACCTTCCCCTGTAGGTCATTCCACCTCTTCCTGATGTCGTCCCTTGTTCTGGGGTGCTGCTCCACGGCGTTGACCCTGTCCACAATCCTCCGCCATAGCTCCATCTTCCTAGCAATGGATATCTGCTGCACCTGTGCTCCAAATAGCTGAGGCTATACCCTGATGATTTCCTCCACCATGACCTTTAGCTCCTCTTCTGAGAATCTGGGGTGTCTTTGTGGTGCCATGGGTGTTGTGTGAGTTGTGCAGGTGAGGGTGTGTAGGGTGATGTGTTGGGGTGTGTGATGTGGGGTGCGTGGGTGGTGTATTGGTGTAGGTGGTGTGTGGCTGTGGTTAAGTCTGTAGTCGTGGTGTCTGTCTCGTGCCAATGGTTTGTAATGGTATAGGGTTGTGGGTAATATGGGTGTGTGTTTTATGGTGGTGTGAGTGTGGTGTGTGTATTGGTGTCAGGTGTGTGTTCTTCAAATTGACCAATGTGGTGGTGTTTTGTATGTGTGTGTGTGTATTTTGTGCTTGGTATGTACTGCCAATGGTTTACCGCCATTGAATGTCCGCCGTGGTGATTTGTGGTTCATAATGTGATGGGCGTTGGTCTGTTGGCGTAACGGTGTAGGTTTGGATACCGCCAGTTTATCACTGACCTTTGGTGTGGCAGACTTGTGTCTGTGGCTGAATACTGATGGATTGGTGTGTGTGTGTCATAATATTGTAAACGGATATCTGCCACGGTGGCGGTATGTTGGCGGCAGTCAGCGTGGTGGTAAGTGGGATTTACCGCCAATGTCATAATGAGGGGCAAAGTGCCATTGTATATATCCCTGAAATATGCAATTTGGCATGTTGCTCTAAGATGTGTTTCTGGAGATAAATCACCTCCATATTAAACAAGGAGAGCCACTTCAATAAACCCCCAGCCTTTAACTTGTTTGACAACCCATTCACATTGCATTTGATTATTTTAATTTGTTGTCCAATGTGCTAATTGGTTTAGTAAATGCTGCAACTCTGCTCCACTACTGGATTTTGTCTACACAGAATTTGCTTTCTCCCTTTTTTAAGGTCATGCTGCTTCCTGACTATGGGGATCATTTTGACCTCGGCGGTCTTTTGTCAAGACCGCTGAGGGACCGCCGTGCTGAAGACTGCCAGTGGTAGCGGTTTTCCGCTCGGCATATTATGACTGTTGGCAGCCCTCCATCCTTTTTCGGACAGAGAGCCCCCAACAGCCATACTGGCGGGCGGCGGGGAAGTGGAGGTTGCTCCACCTCCCCCGCCACGTCAACAGAACACTGCCTCCCGAATCACGTCCTGTGATTCGGCGTGGAGGTGTTCTGTTGACGGTGTGGTGTTGGCGGAGCAGCCCCATGGATCCCATCCCCTGCCGGAGGATCAATGGACCAGGTAAGTTGATCGTCCGTTAGGGGAGGGGGGTGGGGTGGGGGAGTGTGTTGTGTTGTGTGCGTGCATGGGGGTGTGCGTGTGTGTATGTAGAGGGGGTGTGTGAGTGCATGTATGCTTGCGGGGGTGTTGTGTGTTTGGGAATGAGTGCGTGTATGTCTGTAGGTATGTCTGTATGGATGTGTGCGTGTATGTTTGAATGTGTCTGACTGTGTGTGTGGCTGTTGGCATGTATGTCGGTGTGTGTGCGTGTATGTGTGTTGGTGGTGCCTGCGTGCATGTCGGGTGTGTTTGAGTGATGTGATGTTGGGGGTAGGGGTGGGGAGGGGGGTCCTGCCTCTTTTGGGGGGTGGCAGTGGTGGTGGGGGTGGAGGAGACCCCTATCAGTGCCAGGGAAGGAATTCCCTGGCACTGGTAGTGCTTACCGCCATGGATTTCATGGCGGTTCCAAACCGCATGGAATCCATGGCGGTCAACCAGGTTCAAATACCGCCGGTGGTATAGTGACGACCGCCGGGCTGGAGACCCAGGTCTCCAGCCCAGCGGTCGTCTCCGCCCTGGCGGACGGAACGGAGAAGAGGCGGATGACCATGGCGGTAACCGCCATGGTCCTAATTGCAAAAATTTGACCGCCAGCCTGTTGGCGGTCTTACCGCCGCTTCTCCGCCGTCCGCCAGGGTCGTAATGACCCCCAAAGTCTTTATACTCATCACACAAAGAACGCATTCCTAAGTCCTGCTCATTTTTAGCTGCACCCTGTCCCAGAAGACCCCTCCCCACCACTCCCTCCCTACCCTGACCTCTTTCCCTTGTCCTTGGTTATGGGATTTACCCTCCATCCCCTCCAAGGTAACTCAATGCTGATAAGGTGACATCTCTTTGCACCCTGCGTCCCTCATGTGACTCCCCCTCCTGCTCCTGCCCCCCTGATGATGAACAGACACAAATACATTCACGCTGGCATGTACAGCTGAAAGTGAATATCTTGTCACACATTGTACTCATATGACTTTTTAGAGATTTGTGCCTGGAGGGCCTGTTCCTCTTCCAGTCATAATTATATGAAATTGGCCATCAGTGAGAACTTTGAGCTTTGATTGCTGTACCGAAAAAGCTTGAGCTCCTATCAACTGAAATTCCAAAATCATCCTCTGAAAGATCTTTCGACTTAGGGCTGCTGTGATTGATAGGCCTGAAAAAATTCACAGCTGGTTATTGCCTGCTAAAAGGAAAGATTTTTTTTTATTGCCTTCATCAATATCCATTCTTTTAACCTATAGTCCGCAAAGTTAACTATGATTGTCAAAAGATATTTCATATGTGCAGGGTTATGACCTGGGATCCTGTGGGCCCTCTTAATCATCAAATCTGAAGGTGTCTCTGGTAGAATATGTTCCGAAATGAGGGGGTCCATTAATTGAACTACATTCTGGACACTCCCCAGAGACTCTCTACCTTCTGGAATGCCAGTAAATCTAAGATTTAAACATCTTTCATGATTCTCCATTTTGTCTAATTTGTTTTCTAGTTGTTGTATTCTTTTTTGCCTAGTTGTAACCTCTTTTCCAACAAACAACAGCTTGCCCTGTAAGTCAAAGATTTTCTGCTCTGCTTCTGCCAATCTCTGTGGTACCTGTGACAGGATCTGCTCAATGTTTGACAACCTTTGATTAAGTAATTCTATTTTATAGGCTTTTTGTTGTTTCAACTCTAGAATTTCCAGGATTGTCTTAAACAGACTCTTGAAAGTCTCTGGTGAAACTGAGGAGGCCCACTCATAGCGCTCTTTACTGCCCATCGCCGACCTCAGGGCTGAGAAAGGAATTCCTTGATTTGTTCCCCCCCCCGGATACTTGCTCTTTGCTCAACAATACCGTTTGGTCTTGCCAGTATTATTCCTTCCAACATGTGGACAGGTGTTTCCCTCACAGGCGCCCTCGCACTCACCACTTGTAAGTCTGCATTAAGTTTGTTGCCTTCTCCTTCTTATTTTGCAACTGCATTGATTCTCCCTCTTTGTCAGGCCGATTGACCACTGACTTGTGAAACACAGGGTATTCTTTCATTTTGGCCGTATTGTCCGTGTTAGTGTTAGAGCATCGCCCTCTGGCATCTCTTGCCAGCGCTTGAGCTGAGCCAATTGACCATTGTTAGTGCCATCCTGCTGCTCACGAATGGACTGGTTTGCAACTTGGCTAGCTGCAAGGGCCACGTGAGGAGAGATAGTCTCAACTGCATCCACTTGCTCTTGCTGCCGCTCTTGGCTAGGTGAGAAACTCCTTATTGTAATTTCCCCCAAAATCAGCATTTCTTTGGGCCATCAAAAACAATCACCCCCGTGCCAAACACTGCTTAAGTTTCTGAGCTATTAAAGACCCCTGACCTGGTCCCGCTCCTGTTCCTGCTCCTAAAATCGATGCCTTGAAGTGCAGAAGCCTCATCCCGGGTGTTCCCAGCACCTGCGGGGGAGGGGATGTGGGGGGAGGGTGTCAGCAGATCCCTGAATCCTCTTAAACACCCAGTAAGGAGCCCCCTCCACGACTCCTTGGGAAGCTGGGTAAACAGAGGAAACCCCGACCACACTCTCTACCGAATGCATGCGGCTTCTCTTTTCCACTTCACCAGCTGCGGTCTTGTGGTCAATAGAATTCAGTATACTTCGGCATACTTTAGAACAGGCTGGTCGGTCACAGGACAACCTCAGAAAACTAAAGTCCGCAATCCATAAATGATCCACTAGCATGTTGCCATTGCTGCACAGCCTGCCCGGGAAAGCGTATGAGGGGGTGGAGTCACAGGAGGACACTAGCGGTAGGGCATGTGGACTGTGCCTCCATTCATGCCAGTTCCCACAAGACCATACAAGAACTTCTCAAACCTAGTGTAAATAAAAAAAAGCTGTGCATTGATGCTAGATCTGTCCACATCCTGCGACACAGTTGACCACATAATTCTCCTTTTTCAACTGGAGTTCACATTTTGGCTTTATTGAAACATGGCACATTTTCAGGAAAATTGACCATGGCGATGTGTGATATTCCCTAAAGGTCACTCCTCTCACCAGCTCTCTTCAATACATCTATGATCCTTTGTCAACAGTCCTCAACAGCTACAATGAGGAGTACATATGCATGCTAATGATGCTCAAACACTCATCAAAATCTTAAAACCGACAGAAAATGGTAGTGTTCATTTACCTACAACAGATGCAAAACTGTTGACGAATAACTGGTTATGTCTTCAAGGTAGCAAAACTTAGATCCTATTATGTGGTACCACAAATCCTGAGTCTCTGACGTCAATCTGTCCCAACACTTCTTCCCACCGTCTCTAATCGGTCAGAAACATGAAAGTTTTGACAATCAAGTCTCTTTTTCAACTCAGGTTAATTCTGTCATCAAGAGCGGGTTCTTCATCATCCACTGCCTCTCTCGAAATCTCCAGCTACAGGAAATTCAAGTCCCATTTGTTCACCTCAGCTGTGGTCTCTCCCCTGCATGGACCACTGCAACTGAGTGAATTGGGGTGGACTCCAAGCCCAAACCCTGGGTAAACCACAAAGAAGTCAAAACCACACGGTTGAACTCACCTTTAATTTGAAGGACTGCGATCCCATTGATCTGGCTTTGAAATCTCTCCACTGCTGCCAGTCAAACAAAGGATTGAGTTTCAAATTCTCTGCTTGACACACAAAGCCCACCAAGGCTCAGTCCTGGCCTGCTGCTCGAAACCTTTTATTCCGTAGAGCCCAAACAGAAGCCTAAGTTTGGTCTCCACTATTCCTATCAACATTTACACTGTTTGTGGGCAGGCCTCTGCACCAACAATATTCCTCCATCTGGAACTCTTTGCTGTTACATCTCTGTCAGGAAGTCAACATTAGATCATTCGCAAAGACCCGAAGACCCACGTTTTGACAAGAATCTGTATCTTAATGTCCTTTCCTGACCCATGACTTCACCACCATCCTGTCCCCTCGGAACTATGTAGATTTATTTGGTATTAAAAGGGCTTTACAAAACAATAAAAGAAACAAATAATTAATACACACTTGTAATAAATGGTACACTTATTCACTTATTTTATTCTGCAAATTCCAGCTGTGTCTTAAATCATAACTCCTGGAGCTCAGTGATCGCTCTTCATAAGAAAGGGATTCTGAAAGCTTTTATTTGAAAGAAACAGCCTTGCAAAATATTATGAACATTACCAACAGAAACGCTGCTTTGGTGGACAGTCAAAGAAGCAAAACATCTGAACTTAAAAGAGATGAATCATTTTAAGGGTTTCTTCTAAACTTCAGCTCCCTTCTTGAAATGATATAAAAAATTGCCAAATAGAAATTCACTGCTTTTGTAAATAACCACAGTGACTGCTTTCACACCGAGATAATTTAACCAAGATCTTTTCATTTCTTTCAGATATGACTATCACACCACCACTGACATTTAAGGATTCTCACTTTAAAAAAGCTTTATGGTGCTAAAGGGCAACAGCTTAAGCTTATCTCCTAATTGTAAAAAGGACACTGTTTCAAAATTAACAATAATAAGACCTTTGTAATAAAATCAACGAGCACTTAGGGAAGCTAGCCTGGTTTGTGGTGATCACCCATGGTGTTAGCACCTTATACCAAGTCCAGGTATCCCCTATTAGTGAAGTGTAAGCAGTGTCTAGGAAGCCAGGGCTCTCTAGAGGTAGGTGTGGGTGAGCAGCCAAGACTTATCTAGGAGACATGCAAAGCTTATGCAATCTATAGTCACACAGCACTATCACACATGAAAGAATCACACAATGTAACAAATATAAAGGTACTTTCCTATGGTAACACAACCACTAGAATACTACTAAGCAGTCCCCAAACTGGAGGTAAGCAAACACACTATTATATACAAATTAGTAATCAGTACGAAGCATAAAAAACAATAGAAAATTGTGTAGACCCTAGGGTAAGGCCAAACCATATACTAAGAAAGTGGAATGAGTGAAACAGTCCTCCACCCAAGGATGTGGAATTGTTAGAGGGAAGCTGGAGGAACTAGGAACCCTAAGAGGTGAGTACCAGAGTGACCCCCAGCGACCAGTAGAGCAGAGGTAAGTACCTGGTTTTCCCCAAAACCAACAGGAGGACTTAGGAAAAGGATTGTGCAAGACCCAGACAAGACTGAATGAATCTTTATTGCATGATTAATTTAAATCGTTGCAGCAGATTAAAATACATTAAAAAGAAAGGATACAAGTAAACAACAAGAAACTGCCTTCAGATGCCAAAGCTCTTAACCAGCATACTCCCGCCTAGCGCCTATAAGGGTGCATAATCATGAAACCTTCTATCTAAATACTATAAAAACCTAGAAGAGAATCCAACCCTGGGATCCCCAAAAGACAAGCTGTTACACAAAATAAACACCCATTATGCCTTCCTCTGCGGGCACCAACTAATTGTTCAATCATTGACCCAATACCATATCCGACGTTCCCCGAGGCCATCTCAGCTTTTTGAAAAATAGATGTACAAAAATACGTACCATGGACCCTACTTACATACCACAGAGCCTACCAGACTCAAATGAGCTTGCCCGATAGCTGTTGACTTCACAAATCGATGAGCTATATCAATCTAATGTAGGAAACAATACAAACTCAATTCTACCACTTAAGTCATGCTGAAGGAGAACAGAAGCCAGGGACCATGGACCTGAAGCTGCTATACGTAGATTACCTCTCTCAGCTCGTCATCCAGGACTGTTAAGTAGAAATGAGGGATAGCTTAGGTGGCAGGAGCCATTTCATCAGAGCCGTTTCTTTATAGGCCCCCTCCCTCCGTGAATACCCATGCTAATTTGGCTCCTTGCCTGATGTAAGGCTAGACACAGCTTGTAAAACAATTTCCCAAAACAGGCTATTTCCATGGGGACCACTGCAGTAAAAATGAGTCTTAATGCTTCATTACGTGTTCTCACCCCATGTTTCAAGAACAGAGGTTTTAGAAATAGGTGTCTTTCTGACGCCAAGCATGGAAAAATGCAAAAAGAACAGTTGATGGACAGAATGTAGACCAAATCAAACATTCACCCCCAGTCACAGATCTGGGTTTAATCCATCAGTTTTTTTGCTCACCATGCCATTCCAGTTTGAACCCAGAAATATGCAAATCAGTCTTGACCCTGTCCCCCATCGGAACAGTCCAGCCCAAACTGCCAGGCCAGGTCCTCCCTGGACCAGAAACAAGCATTCTGGGACCGGTTTCAGGGTATCACCCCTCTTCAGCCAGGCTAGCTTGAATCTGGTGGCAGAGTGAGCACAGGACCCACTTCTGGGCATACCCTTCCCACTTGGGGCAACTAATGCAAAAAGAACAGTTGATGGACGGAATGTAAATTAAATCAAACATTCACCCCCAGTCACAGATCTGGGTTTAATCCATCAGTTTTTTTGCTCACCATGGCATTCCAGTTTAGACCAAGCCATATGCAAATCAGTCTTGACCCTACAGTCCAGCCCGAACTGCTAGGCCAGGTCCTCCCTGGACCAGAAACAAGCATCCTGGGACCGGTTTTGGGGTATCACCCCTTTTCAGCCAGGCTAGCTTGCATCCGGTGGCATAGTGATCACGGGACCCACGTCTGGGCATACCCTTCCCACTTGGGGTGACAAATGCAAAAGAACAGTTGATGGACGGAATAGACCAAATCAAACATTCACCCCCAGTCACAGATCTGGGTTGAATCCATCAGTTTTTTTGCTCACCATGCCATTCCCGTTTAGACCAAGCCATATGCAAATCAGTCTTGACCCTGTTCCCCATGGGAACAGTCCAGCCGGAACTGGTAGGCCAGGTCCTCCCTGGACCAGAAACAAGCATCCTGGGACAGGTTTCGGTGTATCACCCCTCTTCAGCCCGGCTAGCTTGAATCTGGTGGCATAGTGAGCACAGGACCCACGTCTGGGCATACCCTTCCCACGTGGGGTGACAAATGCAAAAGAACAGTTGATGGATGGAATTTAGACCAAATCAAACATTCACCTCCAGTCACAGATCTGGGTTTAATCCATCAGCATGGACAGCAGCATACAAGGTGTATTATAGATTCAGTATGGTATTTACAAAGCTTACATTCATGCACGGGCCCTTGTGATATCTTCCTCTTCCGTCAATATTCCCAGGCAGGTAGAGTTAAAAGGCGCATCTACAGAATGTTCTGGAACACTCGCTCTCCGAAAGGTGCTTTTAGATAGGGCTGGCCTTTGATGGTTACGTAAGATTCAAGCAAGACATTGGCTTCACGGATGGCCTTGACTGTTGAGATAGCTTTGTCTTTGGAGGCTTGCAAGCCAAGCTCTTTCAATTTTTCCTTCAGTACCACTTTCGTGATGGCAGGGTCTGTAGAATAGGACGGGCCAGGTTGAACTGTTCCTCAGCCTGTGTCAAATAGATGGCCCAACTACTTGTTTTGTCTTTGAAAATTGCTTTCAAGTACCCCCTGAAGCTACCTGCCTCCACCCTGCAGACACTTTGATAAAGCTTCATCATATCCATTTTGCACGTTAAGTCCATACTTACTATGTCTAATTCCAGACGTATCCCTGCATGTCTTGTTGGTCTGGGGATCTGGGCATTCTCTAGTCTGGTTGTCAATCTGCCCGGAAATGCATGACAAATGGTCATAGGTAATTGCGGATAGCAATTTCGCTCTTATCACCCTCCTTAATGGCTCAAATGTAGGTGCCCTAAGCTGTTGATGGAGTTCGGCTAATGCATAAGAGATTTTCACTGCTTTAGAAGTCAGTGCCACTGCCTGATGGGTCATTCTCCCTGTATTTGTTAACCAAACTCCCAGGTAGTGATATTTATCTTCCATCTCTATGCTTAATGGTCCACGTTTCCATATTCTATGCAGATTTTTTTGTCTGACGGCTGAAGACCAGGACTTTCATTTTTTCTGCATTTGCTTTTAAGGCATTTCTTTCATTGTAGCCATGCAATATGCCAAGATCCCTTTTGAGCCCAATCCGGGTTTGGGCAAGCAAGACCATATCATCCACATATTGAATTATGTGGAGCACCGATTGCCCCAGTCTCGGAGGAAACTTATTTCCTCTGAGCAAATCAGCACCCAGGTCAGCTGTGTATAAGTTAAAGAGAGTGGGGGCAATAAAGCAGCCCTGTTTTAGGCCTTTGTTGGTAAAAATCTTCCAGGTCACACGTGTTCTTGTAATTTTTATTCTCATCCAAGTATCAGAGTATAAGGCCATTAATGAAGCTAACAGTTTCCTTGCTATCCTCCAAGACACTAATTTCTTGCAAAGGATGTGCTACACCACCCCATTGAAAGCTGCGCTATAATCAATAAAACATGCAAAGAGCGGAGGAGATGTTGATTTTAGTGCTTGTTGCCCAAGATATGAAAGTGCCAGGACTTTGTCTAACGTAGAAGAGCTAGGTCTAAAGCCTATTTGATATGGTGGGATGATGCCATTTGCTGGGATCCATTCTTCTAACTCTTGAAGCAACACCCTTGCATATGCTTTGCCATCCAAGTCTAATAAGGCTATCAGCCTATAGTTTTCAGGGCAGGTGGTACCCCCTTTTTTATAAATGGGTTGAAGTATTGAGCCCTTCCAAGCTGCCAAAACCACCGAAAAGTGTAAGCAGTCAATAAATAGAGCCGTCAGGGGTACATTCCAATATGCTTGATCTTCTCTAAGTATACTCCCTGGCAGGCCATTGAGACCAGGAGCCCCTCCCGCCTCATTTTGCCAAGGATCGTTTGCACAGTTTCAATGGTAATAAGAGCAGTTTTATCATCTAGCCCATCATTGAGGCCAGTGGTGAGAACTTGACCCACTACATATTTTGGGTCCGCATAGAGATTTCCCACATGCCTTTCCCAATCTCTAGCAGAGAACACGTTAGAAATTGTTTCAGAATCATAGAACAATGTACTAATGTAATCCCAAAATTTGCTGCTTTTATTAGGTGGCAGCAATGTTACCAGCCGTTTCCTGCATTCTTTCGTCTCTTTTACCTTCAGTGACCATAATGCTCTTTTTGAATCTTTCTGTGCTGACTTCCTTAGTGCATCTGTGGCAGGAGTTTTGTTCCTCTTGTAGTACCTTTCTGCTTGCCGACATCTCTTTTTGTACTGTGACCATTCCTTGGTTACTAGTTGCTTATCCACCCTATTCTTTTTGCCCCAGTATGACCGGGCTGCGCTCTGTTGCAAAAATGAGCTTGGAGTTTTTTGAGCACATGCCCCCTTCGATCAGTTATTTGACCTGCCCCCTGGTGGAAATTTATTAGGCCATTTGCCTGCTTCCATGCCTCATATTTTATTTTGCAGGCAGAAGGCCATTTAATACGTATTGTTAATGAGCCTTCGGTGAGTTGGCGGCCACTAGCTTTATACAGATCCTGTCTCATTGCCACCAGATCATCATCTATTACCACCGGATTATGGTCACTTTCAGTTCTATAAACCACCTTGTTGCTTAAGCGCCTGCTCAGAAGTGCTGGGCTTAGAAAGATATCATCTACTGTGAATTTATTTCTGAAAGTTGGAATGCATGTACTCGCTACTAGGTTGCTACGATCCATAGTTTTAAAGTCATGTTCATTGAGGAAAGATTCTATGGCCAATCTTACTGGATCTCGGCAGAAACCCCCTTCCCGACCAAGCTGGTGAATGTTAAAATCGCCTGCCAACACATATTCATGGCCTGGATGTTCTGAAACAAACTCCTTCAGTAGGACCAGTATGAATTTAGCCATCATCTGTTTCTTTCCTTGGTGGGGGTTGTTCTATATATTTATCACTGTTAAAGGGGTGCTTTTTTTGCATAAGGCTAAGCCATGTATTGTTAACAGTAGCATGTTGCTTGTAGATTTCTCACACATTGCTAATTTAATAGCCAAATTTAACTTAACGTATGTAGCAAGACCTCCGATGAATCTTCCAAACTAGTTTTTTTTGTAGGGAGGCATCTGAAATGTTGTAAAGCCCTCTATGGTTAGAGGTTCTGCCGACCTTGTTTCCTGAAATCACATAATATCTGTCTCATTTGCAAAGCTCTTAGTGCTAAAGCCGGTTATTAGTGAAGCCAAGCCAGCCATGTTCCAGCTAATTGTTTTAATCGCATTAAGTTCAGATTTTATAGGAGGCCATTCAAAGCTAAATACACTTCATTTTAGTAGTCAGAGCAGCGGGGAGCCAATCCCATCCTTGTCCCCTCACGATATCATGACAGTCACTTAACCCATCAGGGTGAAACATATTATATATATATTTTTTTTACTTTAATTTATGCTTTTGAATAGCTCCACATACAGATATGCAATTGCAGTCATATGCAATATATATTGACAGATAGTACAAAATTATGAGACACGGACATTGGCCTCAATGATACGGTTCAGAGTCTTCCACCTACGTGTGATACCAAGGGACCGGCCACATTCACACAACTCCCAGCTCTCTTGCCTCCTATCACACATGGTCACCCGCCTCTGGCTCACCTGTTTCCTTGCCAACCAAATACTGCTTATAGATATCCCAATGTTTCGCAGGCCTATTTGTTGGGGGGAGCAGCTTACTATAATTGTCTGTTTGTGTATTACAGTATACCATGTCTCTATGCCAGTCTTCCACTGTTGGAACCGGACCTCGGTACCATCGCATAGCGATATGTCTCTTGGCCAGCAGCAACCCAACCGCCAACAACTTTCTGAATGTTTTCCGTAACTGCCTATCCCATCCCAGGAGCGCTATTATTGGTTCAAAATCTAGTTGTTGTCCAACTTTTGCTTCCAGTTCAGCAAACACTGCTCTCCAGAAGCACTGCACCCCATCGCAGGCCCAGTACATGTGCAAGAAGCCAGCCTGTTCCTCACTACACCTAGAACAGCTCGCGTCAGCCCATAGTCCATATCTATGGAGTCTAAGGGGGGTGTAGTATACTCTATTTAAGTACTTAAAGTGTATGAGGCGATGTCTGCCATTCAGGTATGGAGTAGCAGTATCGCCATTGATCATCTGTTATCTGTACCTCTAGCTCTCTGTGCCACTCCAGTCGTGCTAGCTCATGAGCGCGCGTCTTCTGTATTTGTGTATATAGACAGGAGACCAATCGCCGAGGATGGTCGTTCAATACCTCCACAGAGAGAGCCTGTGCATCTGGGGGCTCACGCATATCATCAACTAACAGTGCAGCCATAGCATGTCTCACCCTGTGGTACTGATACTGAAGCAGAGCAGTAGGCTTGGCAGCTTGATTCTCTATCAAGTCCCATTTCTATCAAGTCCCATTTTTTCATGATGCCCTCCACGAACAGCTCCCCCATAGTACTGATACCCAGGGCGTTCATAGCCTGTATCAATTTTCGATCCCGCCATAGATCGAACCAAGTGCACCACTCCAATGGCACATGTGGAGAGTACAGTAGGGCCAATCCCTGTCTATGCAGGAGTTTGTGCCAGGCTTGTGTAACTGAGTTTAAAGACGTAAACTCTTCATAGCGTCTCTTCGGGGTATGGAATATTTTGCTCTGTAGCGGGACCAGGAATGCCAGTTCTCACTCTATTTTTAAATATGGGGTGAACCCAGCTCAATGAAACCAGGCATGGGTCACCGCAGCATGTGCAACCATACCAAAGGTCTCCAGGTCCAGAGCCCCCAAGCCCCCTAGTTCGTATGGGAAAGTCATGGTGCGCCAGTTCACTTGCGGCTGCTTACCCGCCCAGGCCAGTCTAATGAGCAATACTCTCAGTGCCTTAAAATAGGTTTTTGGCAGCATCGGGATGTTCTGGAAAAGGAACAGAAATCGAGGAAGCACCACCATTTTCATGAGTGCAATGCGGCCCACCAAGGACATCTTTCTACATCCCCTGCCAACTTCTGGAGTGCGGCATCGAAATTATCGGCCACTACTATCTGTGGATTTTAATGCCCAAATATCTTACTGACTCTACTTCCCACTTGAGAGGGAATCCCACATCTACCTGTGTTGTCTCCCATGTCAGGGGAAACATAACGGATTTGCTCCAGTTGACCTTAAAGCCAGAGAGCAAGCCATATCTTGTAATCTCTCGGAGGATTGGAGCAACATTGTGCTGCGGATCTTTGATATATAATAGTGTGTCATCTGCGTAAGTCGAAAGCACAATCCTGAATTCGCAGGCAGCGGTGTCCATGGCACTCCCTTGGGGCACACGCCAGGCACTCTGCCACTAGTGCATACAGCAGGGGGAAAGCGGACACCCCTGTCTGGTGCCTCTGGTGATCCGAAAAGCCTCCGTCACCACTCCATTGATGGGAGCCTAACTGATGGCTCCCCATATAATGTAGACACTAGGTGTAAAAAGATGTCCCCCACACCAAACCGCTGCAAGACGGCCCTCATGAAATACCACTCCACTGAATTGAACGCCTTCTTGGCGTCTAAAAAAAACGCCACTGCTTTTAACTTTGGGTTGATATTCTGTATTGTAGCAAACAGCGTACGGAGATTCATAGTCAGGCTACAACCCGGAATTAATCCCGCCTGTTCCGGCTGAATCAGCTGCTGTAGCACCTTGGCCAAGCGGTCCGCCAAAATTTTACCATACATTTTAACATCTACATTGAGTAGCGACAGTGGACGGTAGGAGAAGCATTGCTCTGGTGGCTTCCCTTGCTTAAGCAATGTGATCAACATCGCTTCCAGCATCGATGGGGGCATAAACCCCCCCTTCCACCATTTCCTCATAAACTGCTTTTAATTGCGGGAGCAGCAGGTTTTTGTAAGCTTTGTAGAAACGCACAGTTAGCCCATCAGGGCCCGGGGCCTTACCCTCCGCCATTCCCCCCAGTGCTCCGTCCATCTCTTCCAGAGTCAAAGGGACCATAAGGGCTTCCCTATCGGCGTCTGTTAACCACGGCATAGTAATGTGTGTAAGATAGTCCAACAGCGCCTCGTGACCTGGAGTGACCCTGGAGGCATACAAAGATTGATAATATTCACAAAATCTAGCCACTATATGTTCCGGGTCTCTAACCTCACTGCCATCCTCTGCCTGCATGGCTATAATTAGACTTTTTTCTCAATTGGGATGGGTCAAATTTGCTAGTACCGAACTAGGTCTTTCACCTTCCCCGTATGCTCAGGAGGTAGCATATTTCCCCAGATGCTGAATTTCCGCAAGGGCCGTATCCTGAAATTCCATTAACTCAGCGTGTATGTGCCCTAGTGTCTGGTTGACTGCTCCATTCTGATGGTCCTGCTCTAGCTGTGCCAGGTCCCACTCCAACAGCTGCAAGCGCCCCCTAATCAATTTCAAAACCCCAGCATGTTTGGCTATAGTGATCCCCCTAATATAGACCTTAAATGTCTCCCACACTACGCCTACACTAGCCACCGAACCTTTATTGATCTGAAAAAAGTCTTTAATTGCTGTGGCTAGTTCATCTCGGAAGACAAAGTCTAGCAAAGAATATGGGGGGGAACCTCCACAAGAACAGTGTAATCGATGCTGCATCCAAGGTCATCATCAATAGGACCGGGGAATCGTCAGAATAGGTCCTTGGCCAGGGAGCCACAGTGTGCAAACTGACCAACAGGCTCCTGGCAACTAGTCACAGATCTATGTGCATGTACAAGTTGTGTGTAGCTGAGTAATGCGTGTATCCACTTCTCTCTGGGTGTCTATCTCGCCAGATGTCCACCAACCCCAGCTCAGAAGCCCATTCCATCACCGCTCTAGCAGTGGCCACGGGTCTGCGGTTCTCTCCTCCTGATCTGTCTAGCGCAGGGTCCATTGTGCAGTTAAAGTCCCCACACCAGAGTTGTGGAAGACCCCCTAGGAGCTCGTCTTAACAGCCAGATCGCGATAGAATTGGGGATCATCGTAATTCGGACCATATATGCCCACCAGTAAAAATGGCGCAGTACCCCCTCCACATTGCGCTACAATATATCACCCCCCTGCAACAACTGCCACCCCCCAAAGGCTGATGCTGGAGCTGCTTGAGGCCCAAATCAATACACCCCGGGCATGTGAGGTGAAACTTGCAGCCAGGAACTGTCCCTGCAACCTCCTAGGGGTGAGCACAGGGCTACCCGGTGCCAAGTGTGTCTCCTGTAAGATGGCAATGTCCACTTTGTGTCTGTGCAGGTATGCCACTATCTTGCGCACCTTCCGAGCATCATTGAGACCTCATACATTCCACGTGACCAGCCGCATCTCACAAGAGCCTCTATGTCCAACCGGGCTTGAGTGACTATGTGTCATCCACCATAGTAGGACCCCAGTATCGTGTCCGCCTCACATCATTCATGAATCTGCATTCGCACTGCATCAAGCATAAAATACAACGCAAACAGTAAACCCAAAATATCCCCCCAAACCCCAACCCCCACCCATAGTAGGCAATACCCCAACACGCCCATCTGGTTACTACTTTTCGAAACATCCTCCCACCCCCTCCCAAATTAATCTACCTCTATAATAGTTATAAGTGATGCACACACTGAGGTGGATGTTGCCGGGCTACCTATACATTGCTGCTAACAAACTATTCTGAACACATGTATTGCATATGTGGTCAATAAAAACACACAAACCTCCTATTGCTTCCCTGTGAACCTACTATGAAATACAACAATCCACGGCTTCAGCTTTCACCAATAGCATACTAACTCTGAGACCCGAGGCAGTGTAGAGTCATCCAGAAAGACCAGAGCTACGGAGTCCCCGCCATGTTAGCGGCCGAAATGGACCTCCAGGATTGCGTATGCATAGTTTCTACCCCCCATCTGACTAGGGATCTTTATCATCCGCACTGATACTTCCTTTACCTGCTGCCTAACGCTTTACGAACTGAGCTAGTTTCCTGTGATCTGTAAAAAAGAGCAAGCTCCCGTCCACTTCTACTCTCAATTTAGCGGGGTATAGCATTCTATATTCAAAGTGTAGGTCTCTCAGTTGTTTCTTCCCAGCTATGAACTGTCTCCTCCCCTCCTGCACCTGCAGTGTAAAATCCAGATACAGCGAGATTGTAATGCCTTCATATTGCAAAGTTTTCAGTTCCCTGGCGCGACACAGGGCCACGTCATGGTCCCTATAGTTCAACAGTCTTGCTATGATAGTGCGCGGAGGAGCACCCGGAGGCGTGCGCGTCGCCAAGGATCGATGGGCTCTCTCCACGATAAAAAGATCAGAGAAGGTGGTGCATCCCAGCAACTGCACCAGCAAACCTTCAATAAAGCCCTCCATATTGTCGATCACGGTAGACTCTGTGACTCCCACTATACGTAGGTTCTTTCTCCAGGACCTGGCCTCTAAGTCATCTACCTTCGGGCGTAGAGAGTTTAACTCTTTGGTCAGCTTAACATGGCTGGTGGAGAGCTGCGTCTGTCCATCCTCCACCTCTGACACTCGCCTCTCCGATTGATCAAGACGCTCCACATGCTTATCCAAATGTTCAGTCATTCTGTCCATACGGTATGAGAGGTTGTCTATCTTGCCGTCAATCTGGGTTAATCTGTGCTGCATCGCCACCAACATTTGACGCAAATCTTTTTCCTCACCGGAGGGCATATCAGGTCCCCTCTCTGACCCAGGCTCTGTTCAATCAACCGCAGGGCTATTCGACTTGCGGCTGTCAGGAATCCCCAAGGCGCCTCCTGCATTATCTGTCAGCATCCCCAGAGATTAGGGTTAAATCATATCTCTGTTCTTGGTTAAACCTTCATGTTTCTTCTAAGTAAACATAATGTGCTGTGTTACACAACTGGTTTTAACAATGCTTGTTTGCTAACGTGAGCAGATGTAGACATGTGCTTATAATTGGGTATGGTGTAGACATGGGCTTATAATTGGGTGTGGTGATTCATCCACATGTGGAAACTCAACTGCTTTCCTGATTGGCTATAAATAGCAGAGTGAAGCATACCTCCCTGCTTGGCTTTGTTTTGCTTCCTGATCTCAGCATCTGATTTGTCAGTCCAGCCCCTGCTGTCATCCTTGTATGCAGGACTTTTGAGGCAATTATTTTCTTTGTTCCTGTACCAGCTGACACCACTCTGGAAAAGACTGCAGCTAAGTGACTAGTATTCTCCAGGGAGTTAGTTCTTTGAGCACCGCACTTTCCTAGAACAGCTGGTGTATTTCAGACCTCATATTTTGGCAGAGTACTTATCTTGAAAAGACAAATGCATTTCTGAACATTCTACATTATTATTGTAGTTACTTGCCTAAATGTGCTTCAGGAAATCTGCTTGAGCTCAAGTACTACAAAAAGTCACAGTGAAATTTTAAAAGAGCATTTACGTGACTTTTCTTTATTCTAATAGCATAACTCTTGGACCAGCAAGATGTGACAGTGTTTTGTCTCTTTCTCTTCCACTCCCCCTTTCCTTTTGGGACACCTGCTGGGGTTTCTGTGTCCACCAGGAAGTGCCGAGAGGTGTTCCAGGAGGTCAGGGGACATACCATCGCCCCTGCAGACATCCTGCTTTTCAGGTGAGTGGCCCCGTCTCGACAGCGGCGGTCAAACTGAGGCTTAGCCTGGTTCTTGTCTGTCTTACCCATTTTGCACACCCTGGAGGACATACGTTACACACCAATCTGGGGACACTGGGGCTCAAGACACTCTCCTCATCGCCACCTCTGTAGTGACACCAACTGAGAACAGTGTCACCCCTGGACGGATAGGCGCACCTTCGCAGCCAGTCATCTTGCTTCTCGTCAACTGGGCAGCGTAGACAAGAGCACCCCAGGCCTCCAGCCAGAAACATGATACAGTCTAAGCCTCTGAGGGGTGCAGGTGGGTCACACATCCAGTTCAAGGGCATAAACACACCCAGCCCCGGGTCCGCCCAGCGCAAGCGACCAGAGCGCAGGGGGGCCCAGCCCTTATCAGCAAGCAGTCCAGGCCCAGGGCCTATAGCCACGCTCTAACTGCACTCCCTCCAGTGCCACCTGCTCAGCAAAAATGGGGTAATGGTCCCATGGTCTCAGTCTCAGCCCAGCAGCCCCATGATTCACCAGCAGGGCGGCCGCGATGGGCCCCCAGGGGCACACTCTACCTTATGTCGCCGACCTCCTCCAGGACCGCTCCAGCCACTAGTTGTCCTCCTGTACCCTTTCTCGCAGTTAGGCCTTGTGAATCTCTTCGGGCCGCCTCAAGGCCCTCCAGCAATACGATCGCACCCGACCTCCAGTGCGCTTTCCCCACGACCTCCGGTGCACCGGGCCACGCCGCTCGGCACAGCACTCAGCCGGGCCACTCCAGCACCCAGTCTCCTCCAGGTAGCTTCTCCTTGTTGTCGGGCCCCACGTAGACCTCCAAGTCGCGCACCAGACAGGCCTCTGCCCGAGCCGGGGGGGCCACGGCTTTCTCCGTCTCGTTATCCGGGTCCAAATAAAGCCGAGTCCACCTCGTGCGTCCAGGGTGTTATTTTTGGCAGCTGCCATGTTTTTCCGGGTTAGTAAAGGATTATGCTCGGATTGCGAGGTGGCCGGCGGAGCTCTGCTACAGCATGGCCATCTTGCGACGGGGCAAGCTCCGCCCCTAAAACATACCTATGTTCCTAGACCCATCCAGGTAGGGCTCACCAGTGTTCCTTGTCAAATTTATGGTTATTTTTTCCTCTAAGAATAGTGGTTTCATGACCAGAGTTCCTCATAAGGCACTGGGGGTTTTCCCCACCAGATGTACTGCTTGGTTTCCAGCAGCTAAGACTCATGGGTACCGTTCTCTGACTTCCCTGCTAATTTTTATACCCCAATTTTCCAGGAGGCCTTCGTATTCAAAGATTCTATCGATATTACTTTGTACAGACCATGTGGTCAATGTGGATTCGTTCTGACTAATCCATGTGGAATTGCTGAAATTCATCAATAGTAGATCTTCCGACGTTAGATTTTCAAATACCGATATGTGATGTAATAATCGTAGGATATTTGATCTATTGAGGATATTCCATGGCCCCTGGGATGCATATAATTGAGTAAAGATTATGGTCAGCTGATCCGTAATTTCCTGAGAGTTTACAGGCTTTCTATTTCATACCCTAGTGTATTCATGAACTGACTCAGGGATTTATTCTATTTGAGGTTGAAGTCTATTCTCACTGCTCCAAGCCCCTGCCTGGCCTAATCCTGATCTTCCTGTGGATTGAGGCCCGCTCTATACTATCCCCTTTGCCCCATGATTTTCGAATGTGGTGTCTTCAAAGATCAAATGCCGGTCAATTACATTATCACTATCACTTTGTTGATTCAAACCTAGGCCCCTGTTGTTGACAAGTGGCATATTATTTAGCTAGGTAACCTTCAAGGATGCTACTCCTACGATTCATGCCCAGTGGATATGTCACAGGAATGTAACCGGGCCCCTGTGTTGTTTCCGCGCTCCCCATATACTCTTGCTCCATCACAGGCCCCCAGCCTCCAACTTGTGTCAGCCCCTTTGTTAACCTTGGAACAGATATTCTGTCTGGCCTATCACCTACTGTAGGTGGTGCTTGACCGAATTGTATGTTGGGATCGTCATTCCCGGAGATGAAGGAATTCCCTGTCACTGGTAAGGCCTACCACCATGGTTTTCATGATGTTACGAATGCCATGAAAACCATGGCGGTAGGCAGGCTCAAAATGCCGGCGGCGGTACAATAGCGGCCGCCGGGCTGGAGATGTTTATCTTTTGCACGGTGCCTGTTAACGCCATGGCGGTCGGTTTGGTACATTGGCGGGTTGGCTTCAGCCAACCCGCCAATGTCATAATGTGGTGGTATGTGCCACCAGCGTGTTGGCGGTACTACCGCTACATTTCCACCGACCGCCGGGGTCATAATGCCCCCTATATGTTGTATGAAAGAGAATTGTATGATGTTTTGAATGCTGTAAGTATCCACTGTATACAAAGTTGTAGGAGGAGTGAAGAGAATTCCTATTTACAGGCATTGACTTTGTGGCTGAAAAAATATCAAACTTGTGACACTGCGACAAAGCAACTGCAGCCACTGAGATGGTCTGCAGTGTAGGTCATATTATGTAAACACAGTGATTATCTGTATTCTCTCCAACAACATCAATAAGCCTTATAAGAAGCCTTGTAACAATAAGCTGTTAATTGTGCATGTTCTTTGTGTTGATTACCTTCTTTCTTTTCATAAAATAACCTTATGTAAAATGAATGTCCTTCATTGAATGGGCTATACTTGCGTGTAACATGGCTGATGATGTATTTTTTTTAATTAGTGCATCACAAAATATACAAAGTAGAGGACATGAAACATTGGAAAAGTGTGGCCTGCATTAGTAAAATACAAATAAATACATCCATCAATAAAGAATAGTCTATATAATAATACATCATGGCCAGCCAATACCTTTGGCACCCCGTCTCCTAAAGGGTCCCAAGTACAATTTAATCTTCTGCCTATCTTTATCAAGGATTGACATCTCAAGCAAGTTTAAAACATTTTGCTACCACATCTGGGGATCAGAAGCACTGGTTTATAACCAATACCGGGCCAGAACCAACCTGGCCATGCAGAAAGCAAAAAAGTAGATCCCTGATACTGCCAATGAGATCCAGGAGTGTGCCCGAGTATTATCAAGTTACTGTCCCAACTGCAAGCAATTAGAAATACATAATTTAATTTCTGAATAATAGAGTCCCAATACCCCCATACACAAGTACAAGCAGCAAAAATATGAAGCAGAATAGCTCCATTAGCCCCACATCGGAAGCAACAACTATCCTGCCTTATCCTCATTCTATATAGTTGGTGTGGTGTATAATACAAAACGTTCCGGAACTTAAAAAGATGAACCTTGAATGAGACACGTTCAAGTCTGTTTGTGGCAGGATATTACTGCTTTCAATTTCCTTAGGTGTCACGTAACCCCCAAAGAGGCACTCCATTTGTCTACCTTCGATTTTGGCTGCAAAAATCAGGACAATTTTATATTCCCCCTACGAGTCAGATCGATAAGGAACTCAGGGAATTTTTTTGCACAAATCCTCTCACTCACCTCCAAGCCAGACAAAAAGTGAAGAAGTTGGAGAAATCTAAAAATGCCCTGATGGGGAAGGCATAGCTGTTTTTATAATGGATCAAAAGATATCAAAGTGTCATCCTTGGACAGGTGTCCTAGCATGTAAAGTCTGATCTTCCACCAACAATTGAGCGACCTCTGATGAATAGGTAGCGGGATGCGTGGGTTAAACCCCAATAGCATATGTTGATTGTAAGTGGCAGAACCAGGGAATAATTTCTTTAGAAAGACCCAAATTTGGTGATAGACCTGTAGAGGCTTGAAAGTGTCCGCTTGAAGTAAAACATATGGTTTATACTTGTGTGTGATTTAAGGTCTGCCTCCCAAGTGAAAACAGTCTGAAAACTCGGTCCAGTGGCCACCTTTCCCCACCCAAGTCCATAATACAATGCAAAATAAAGGTTGTTAGGTAGTAAATTCGAATAGCAGGTAGGGACATTCTGGCTCTTTCCTGAGGAAGTTGGAGATACCAGATCTCGCATCTCAGTTTTTTATAGTTCCAAATAAACCATTGCCAAAGAGATTAAATTTTTTCAGGAGCACCTTCACCAGTCCTTAGTGATAGAATGGTATGTATCTGAATAAGTATAGTTATCAGGGTAAGATGATAATTTTAAAAAGATTGCACTTCCCATTAAGCCCCAGATGCAGGTGACTCCATTTATTGAAAGTCTCTATGAGTGATTATAGCCTTCACCATAATTTAAATGGATAATCTCCTCTGGCCATAGAGTCAGTTCTACACCCAAATAGGTCACAGACTGAAACTTCCTTTCATCAGGGTCAAGTGCTGGGACATTAGAAATCACCAGGGTCTTATCGGAGTTAAGTTTATATCCAGACACCCGACCAAGCTCCGTCACCAATACCTCAACCGCATTCAAAGCATTCAGTGGTGAAGATGTCAAGATGGTGACATCATCGGCATATGCCAGAACTTAAATTCCAAATTAAGTAGCTGCAATGCACAAATAGAATCGGCTGACCTCAAGGCCTGGAGGTAGCGGTCAAGTTACCACACAAATAGTTGTGATGATAATGGGCACCCCTGTCAGGTGCCTCTACTGATTTCAATAGGCTATTTCAATTGTCACTGGAGGAGATCTCTGTAGTTAGCCCCCTGTAGAGCAACCTAACTAGAGTTATAAACTCGGAGACAAACCCTGATGTAGCCATAACTACCCAGAGGAAGTGCCAGAAGACCCGGTCAAATGTCTTTTTGGCATTCAACATAATCATCCATGTGGGGGACCTTTTCCACTGATGCCACCTCAAGGGCAGTTCTATCTGTGTTCACATAAGAAGTTGTGTCCCACCCTGGAATGAACATGTGTTGCATGGGATTACCAAGCCAGAGATCACTGTTGGTAGTCTATCAGGCAAAGGTCTTGTATAAATCTTTGAGTCTGCATTAATTAAAGATACAGCCAATAGGAGCCGCAGCTTGTTGGATCCTTCCCTTTCTTAGGGTAGATCATTATTTTGGTCTTGCTCCCCGAACAGGACGTCTGGCTCAGTGAGTTATGGGAGTTGAAAACGTCTTTAAGACCTAATAAAGGTGCCCCTGAAGAGATTTTCACAAAATTCTAAAGGGAGCTGACCCATCCCTCATGCCTTCCCCTTCACTAGTGGACTATTAGCTAATTCATCCACTCCTAGAGTAATGGGTTAATCTAACCAGTTGGAGTGTCCTTGACTCAGTTTACGATGATAAAATTACTCTATATAATTGTTGATATATTCTGAGGAGGCAACACTGTCCTCCTTATAGAGATTTTGCTCGAATTTTCTAAATTCCTCCCTGATTCCCATTTACTCTACAATTAGCTCACCTCATTTGTTGACAATCCCCTGAATTAGTTTATTACTTACCTTATCCTGGCTTTGAATGCAATTAGATGGCCCATCTCCTAGCTGTTCTCAAACTATAGCAGTCTTCGCTTAGCCCGGATCTTTTTGTTAAACTTGTCCCAAAATAATTTTAATTAACGTTGTTTGCAGGGCCTGCAGCTGCTTGAAGGCCACTGAGGAGTCTTATTAATCTGGCTCTATAGTCTTTTGGATCAGTCTGGTCTCAAGCAGGATGAGAGAGTATTGCAACTGAGATTCCTCCAAACGCAACGTTCTTTGTTGTTCCCTGCCCCCTGCAGAAGTCTTTAAGTGAATCCCAAACCATGTTTGTGCATGCTGAGCCAACAGTGCTATCCAATATTCCCTCAGATCGCTACTCATAGCTACAACATATCCATCATCAAGCAACAATGTCTGATTGAACAACCAGTTGTCTGGCTCAGAGAACTGATAAAGCAAATCTGCGCCAACGAAGAGCGACAGTGAGTTATAATTGATATGAAATTATTAGTGGATGCATACGAACAATTACATGAGATTGAAGTGAATGGCTACTAGATAAATGTTTTTCTGATAAAAGGACCTCTGCGGTGGGAAGTAGAAGGTAAAACCTGGTTCCCATACTCTACACCAGCACCAAATATTCACCAAGGCATAAGAACTGATGACCTGCCTCAGAGCACCTGTGAGGTTCTTTTTACTCCCCCTTCCCCACTAGTTGCCATGCTACAGGGCCCCCACCACGCAGAATCTACCCCTGGGAAGAGAGTAACATTAAAGTCCCCACATAGCACTAAAGGCTCAGGCCATTGATGCAGTTCAATTCAACAGATAGTCGAACACGGAATGGGCATTTTCATTTGGACCACAGACTAACCAGATAGTGAGCTGCAAGTATCTTTTCCGTATCACTGTGATCAGCCATCACCACCTAAGTTGGATTTGGTTTTAACCACGGACCAGCTGGGACCACTAACTAAGGGGGCCACCCACCCTCCAAGTCGAGTTAAAACAGGACAAACTCAAGACCCTATAACAGAGCTCTCCTAACAGTGGGATTTGGTCACCAGACAAATGTGTTTCCTGAATACAAACTATGTGCAGCTTGAGAGTGTGAAGCTTTTCTTTAATGATCTTAATCATCTACACTTTTTAAAAGCTTTCATACCATTAATTTTCCAAGGGAGAATGTGCAGTTGCTGGCTTTGACGAGTCCGTCTTTTACCCGACATCGTTGTCTGATCCATATGTTCCTTCTTGCCTGCCTATGTAGTCTATTGATGCCCATTTCCCCCTTCTTTTTCCCCTATGTGTTTCCATGTCTTTGCTAGTGAACCTGTCTCCCCTTTTGCATTGACCCCTCTTCTACTTCCTAGCACCCCTACTATCCACCCACCTCTCCACCCCCCCCCCAGCATGCCCACCCTTCCCCACCATCCTTTGCCCAGACCCTAAGATATCACCTCAAACCACCTACCAACCATCCCTCTCTGATCCAAAAGAAGGTCACAACATGAGGCTGGCTGTTGGAGGTCACTGAGGCTCCCCCAAGTCAGTCCTGAGGTGTACCTTCGACTTCAGGTGGTGGCAGCAGCCATGATGGCAGAGAGATTGAGGCACAAGGCTGGATTGACATTTGTTGTACGAGGTAGGAGCAGAGTGAGTCATGTCGGAGGAAGGTGGCAGTATTTGCAGCCTCTTTCCCCCCCTTCCTTGATGCACTGATTGCGGCATAGCTAAAAAGACAGCCACAATAAAGACGCACATGGCAGGGGCAGCAGCGACACGAGCATACAGGCAAGCTCAGCGTGTTCTGACATACTGGCAAGCTCCATGGCATTAATCAAGTAAACCACCACCTTGCTCTGTTTTGCCCTCATGGGGACTTTCAAGGGAGGGCACATGCATCCTACAACCTGTCTGACAATGTGGGTTAACCCTGGTTGGGGGTCTTACTGACTAACTTGGCTGTGTACCTGCATTTCCAGCCTCAACAGAGATTTTAAATCATAATTGTGGTGACTGTTTGTTGAAGGTGTTAAATCAATGCTGTTGGACAAGTTGGTCTGTGACTTTCCTTAGGAGATCTGGAGCAATGGCTTCTAAAGGAGGGTGTGGAAGATCCTCAATGAGTCGCTCCTCTATTAAATGCGTTGTGTCAGGATGGCGGTTGGCAGCAGGGAAAGGTATCTCATCCTCATTCAAGCTGGAGAGGAGAACGAAAGAGGAGAGAGGGAAGAGTGCAGAGAAGACGGGGAAAGCTAGTATCCCTGGCCTGACATACCTGGAGCCGCCTGTGCAGAGTATGAACCCAGAGGGAAATGGTAAGGTGCATGATGGGGAGGGCAGTGTAATTTATGATGCAGGTCTATTCCATTCTCTCTCAGACCCTTTTGTTGGTCCCCCGCCAGGTACTGCTCAGAAGACTATACGTATCACTAAATTGATGGTCTCAATAGAGCGAGGGGGGCACCTAAGATGGGCAGACCAGTTAAAAAATATCCAATTAAGTAACCAGCCAGCACAAAAATATAGCTCACTCCCTCTCTGTAGGTGCACCTCTACCCTTCTCTTCTAACATACCTCTGAACTGTTCCGTGCTAACAGGTCCAATCTCTGATGCAAGTGAACTTAGTATCCAAGAAAGCTGGGGGTTAGGGGTCTGGTTATGTATAGCAACTTATCTACAATGAATGGGGGACTGGCCTCTCACCTCAACCCAGGGCAAAGGCCAAATACCACTTGGGGAGGAACTGGGGGTTCCAGTCCTGCAATAGGGTAAGTCTGAGGAGTTAGCTGCCATCGGGATGCAAAATCAACAGGAGTCTGCTGAAGCAATTTTTTCCTTATTCGACTCTGGCAGTACATCAGATTTGGAGATGGCAGATTTAGATGCTGATGGCATGGCTGATGTGGAAGCAAAGGACAGCAGGAGGTCGCTGTTTCCAAATCTAAAGGAGCGTTCCGGCAAGGGCACAGTTGCTAGAAGTCTGGTGGGCGGAAGTGCTAACATATTAATAACAAAGCAGATAGAGGATCTGGTTACTAATGTGTTTGCCAAAGGGGAGCTCTTCCCTGCAGTGTCCCTATGAGAGAAGAAAATGTTGTGGGACCCCGAGAGATTCGCACTTACCCCCAAAAACTCTATTCCTCCTGCGCATGTGACTCCTTTGCCTCTCCAAAACTGTTAATTTTGGGAAGACTGTATCTGTGTGTCTAACTTGCCAGCAATGATGGCAGCGGAGGAAGAACAAGTGAGTCAATCTGATGCTCGCACTCTAGTGGAAATCTATGACCTCCTGCAGCTCCATAGAGAGGAATATAAAAAGGAATTGCACATTTAAAGAGAAAAGTGGTCCTCCGAAAGCTGTCTAAAAACATAGATATTTTGCACTCACATTTAGGGGGTTTGTAGGCATGTCAGGCCACCCTACAGGAGACTGTGAAGGAGAATTAAACTGTCAGAAGCATGAGGTGCTTGATGGCTTCACATCCAAATTGGAGGAAATTGAAAATCAATCCCAGAGGTATAACCTCAGAGATGTGGGCATCTACAAGGGTAGCAACTGGGACAATACAAGAAGTTATATTGTCCATCTTTTCAGAGAAGCCTTTCCAACCCTAAGTTACTGGGACATGGATTCCATGATTCAAAGGGCACATTTGTTCCCTTTTTTGCAACCTAGGAAGGGGGGAGCCCCCGTTATGCTCAGCCCATCTTAATTTATGTTGGGAACTTCATCCTGCATCCGGAGATCTTTCAGGTAGCTTGTCTATGCTTTCCTCTTAAAGGTACGCTGTTGACAGCTCCTTGAACTCATTCCTGCCTTTCAGAAAGTCAGAGCTACAGTCTCACTGTTGGAGCCTGCCAACCTGAGAATCTTATTTGAAAGACAAACATAATTCTGTCAAGAAGCTGCCAAACAAAGGAACTGCTTAATATGTGGGTTTCTAGCACAATTACACGCTCTGCTCAGTGCTATTTGTTATTTCTGACCATCTCCTTTACTTACTCCCTTCAGTCTCCTACATTGTTCCTCAGCTTTTTTGTATTTGCTGGTGTATTGCATTGCCTAGTTTGTCTTGGGACACTTCGAGTGGTGAGTGGCCTGGGCACCAAACCCAGTGGTCAGTGTCTGTCTGATGATTTATAATAAAAGCAGGGTCAGAATTTTGAAAGTGCAGAAGCTCTTTTTAGTGGGTCCAGAACTGAAAAAGAGCTAGTAAACAGAATGCGGGTGAAGGTGTAGTCATGTGGGAAAGAGTAATATTTGCTCCTTAAGACTGACAGAAAGTGTTTTAAGAGGAGACTGACAATCATTAATGGTAAATATATCATCAATGGCAGGTGAACATAGTGAATTTTCAATATCAAACATAACAATGAAGCACAATACATATTGATAAATAAATGTAGACATATTGTCCAAGTACGCCTTCGCAGAAGCAATGCACAATAACACACGTTCCAGTGTCACAGTTGCTTTTAATTCCATATTCAGCAAAAGCTACAACAGATGCTGGAAAATAATTTTAAAACAAGCCGTTTCAGAAATTGTTAAAACAACACTCAATTCATCATTTTAGAATGCACACACATCTCAAAACTGCAGTGCCAGAACATTTTAACAGAACTTTAAAATCTAAGCTGTGGAGATATTTCACAGATTAAAACACATATTGTTATGTGAACGTACAACAGTTGTTTATAGATGCATATAATGTATTTTATCGCAGAACCCTGAAAACCGCACCATTAGCAGTAACACTGCATAATTTTTTTTTTTTTTTTAACTTTATTTATGTTTTTTCCGAAAACATACAGCTGCGTCGTACGCTAGCACATAGAAAAGGAAGCAGACAAACACTCTCAATTCCATTATACAACAGAAAACAACATCACATCAGTTTCATGTCCATGTCTACCCTCCCCTAAACCACCCCACATCATTAGTAGAGACTTCAACATTCGCCCCCCTTGACTGATAGAGAGGACATCTCCGAAGCCCCTCATTCTATATCCCCACATTTACTCCCGGATCTTTCGTCCTCACTATCTGAGGATGTTAGGGTTGAGTCTGGATCTGTGAATACTGCACATATCTCTTGCCAATCAGCTATGTCATTGGGGGTCTTGTCATCGTGGCAACTTGTTTTATTATGCATTTGATCTGCTACCGCACATTCCATAGTGTCTGCTCTCCAGCGGTTATAGTCCAGGCCCTTACGGCCCATCCACATTATGGCAACCCTGTGTTTTGCTAACACCAAAGAGAGATGCAAAAACGTATATTCCATCTTCCTACACTTTGGACTGGGTATATTACCAAAGAGACAGTTTTGGGGTGTGTGATCAAACTTCAAACCCACCACCCTTTGTATTTCTGTAGTCACTTGTGCTCAGAAGTCCCTTACTAATCTGCAGTGCCAAGCATAAAGGCTGCCGCCCCACCACCAAACCTTGGTCAAGCATCAAATTGAGCAGCAGAAATCCTCCGTAACCCACTAGGAGTACCATATGTTCTATTATGGAAATTATAATGGACTAATTTGAAGCGGGCATCACAAGAGACTGTTTGTGTGAGAGCATTTACTCGTACCCAGTCACTCTCCAACAGTGGGCAGCAAGTTCTTGGTTCCATGCCGCTCTGGCTGGTGGTGGCAGACCTGCAACATCCGAGTGCCTGGGTTTATACAGCAAGAAGATCCTGTAATTGCCTGCGCCACAGTTAAGGAGGACGCCTAGTGTATGTGTTTCTTTGGGTGCATTAGGAAAAGTTACCCACGTTTCACGTGCGACACCAGCCAGCCCTTCATAATGGAGGAATTGACCCCGCCCAAGCGAGAAGGCATCCCGAGCCTTCTCGAAAGAAAGAAATCATTCATTTTTGTAAATGTCGCCCAGCACCTCACAGCCACCCTCCCGCCATTGCTGAAAGGACATGTTGTTCATCATATGATGGACTGGTTTAAGAATCCACACCGGGAGCTCACCATGGAAGGGAGCACCCTTAGGAGTAAAGCGCACAAACCTATGCCAAAGAGTTGCCGCACTAAATATGGGTCCGTTTGCTCCAGAGCTGTCCCTCCATTAGTAATTCTTGCAGCTTTTCCATGTCCACCACGCCAGTCAGAATGCGTTTTTCCCAGTTCTCAGCCGGGTCCAGCCAGCATGCAGCATGATGAATGTGTGCTGCATAATAATACAAATCCAGCCTCAGGGCTTCCAACCCATCCGCACAATATTGCCTTGTTAGGATTCACTGGGCAACCCTAGGCCTTTTACCTGCCCATAATAGTGAGACGAAAATAGAGCCTAATTGTCAGAAATACCTCTGTGGGATTGTAGTCAGTGAGTTCTGTAGTGTGTATAGACTCCCGGGAAGAAGGACCATCTTAGCGATCACGAGCCGGCCCATTAGTGAAAGTGGCAACATGTTCCAAAATGTGACTGATTTTTTTATGCCCTCAATTACTTTTTCCAGGTTTAGCACAATCTGCAATTTGTTGGTATATGCAATTCGAATTCCCAAGTAACGAAAATCGGAGGTCTCCCAATGAAGTCCTACTTCCAGCAGTAGGCCAGAGGGAATGGAGGACAAACCGGCAAGCGGGAATACCAGTGACTTAGATTTATTCAAATGCAGTCCCGAAATGGCACCAAACTCTTCCAGGATGTGCAAGACAGCCGGGACAGTATCCCTAGGGGAGGACAAATAGAATAAATCATCGTCCGCATACAAGGAGACCACATGACGAGTAGCCCCTGTCTGTATTCCTCAGGGCTGCAGCTCACGCCTCACCTTGAGAGCCATGGGTTCTATCGTAAGTGTGAATAGCAACAGTGAAAGTGGGCAGCCTTGTCGCGTACCCCAGCCCAACAACATGTGCCAGAGAGATGTCCCCCAACTCGTACATGGGCACGCGGGTCCTCATACAATAAGCGCACCCAACCACAAAAATAAGGGCCAAATCCCATGATACGGAAAAACTCCAGCAGATAACCCGGGTCTAGCTTGTCAAATGCCTTGTCCAAATCAATGGCCACTAGGGCCAATTCATCCCGATGGTGTCGGACCTCATACATCACATGTGTTAGTCTGCGCAGATTCAAACTAGTAGTGTGGCCGAGAATAAAGCCACATTGGTCTTCATGTACCATTGTGGTCATATGTCTTGCGAGCATAGCAAGGGCCTTGCAAAGTATTTTGGTATCGGTATTAATCATTGTGAGGGGCCTATAAGCTGATGGGTTAGTGGTATCTCCACTGGGTTAAATAACATACATATTTCCCCATCCCTCATAGACTGGGGCAACCTGCCCAGCCCGAACGCCTCCTGCAGAACCTCCAGTAGTCAAGTAGCCAGGAGCTCAGCATAGGCTTGGCTATGTTCGGTGGGAAATCATCACCCCCGGAGCCTTAGAACGCGGCAGTGCCTGCAATGCCTATCGAATCTCTTGCAGAGTCAGTGGGCCATCTAATTGTTCAGCCACAACTGTGACAGTCTTCGCAGTCCCGGAGCCGCCAAGTAAGGGGTATATCCAAGCCAATATATACTTCGATCCACCGTATAGACCTTTTGCAGATGCTATGGTAACGTACACATTATGCAGGACCTAGATGTGACCCTTTGGCCGTCTGGATTTTACTGGCAATTAACGGGTGGTAGGGATTCCTCTCTACATAGAACCCAGGCCAATAACTTGCAGTATTTATCCCAGCACCCTATGTAGTCTTTTCCTAAATGTTTGCAGGGTATACTTATATAATCGGTTCCAGAGGTCACCCAACCTTCTACGGCTTTTGATCTCCTGCTACTGAGAGTCCGGGGCATCAGTCAAAGTGCTCTGCAATGCTGCAAAGGCTGCCTCCTCCTTCAGAGTGCAGCTGTTGTCGTACGCCACATTGCAGGCCCAAACATGCATCCCTCATAACTGCCTTCAAAGCTTCCCATTCTATGGATCTAGTAGAGGCAGACCCCCAATTACCTTTCATGTATTCGCCAAGTACTTTGCCCAGGGTTTCCCGCCCCAGCGTATCATCCAGAATGTCTGAAGGCATCCTCCAGGTCTTCCCATAGCATGAATCATCTCCCCAGACCACCTTACAGACTACAGGGGAATGGTCAGACAAGTAGAGGGCCAAATGTGTGAATTCTAGATCCTCTAGTCTGTGCGGTCCACCTACCAGTATTCTATCTAGCCTACTAAAAGTGTTGTGTGTAGGGTAGTGACAAGTATATACCCTACTTTTGGGATGGGACATTCTCCACACATCCCTTAAATCCAGATTGTGCATCACCTCAGTGAGGGCATGGACATAGCTGGTTTTGTTCCTGACCTAGGAGGCATCCGATCAAGGCAGGGGTCAAGAACATAATTGTGATCTCCCAACCAAAATATAGGTGTACCAGTGGTGGGAGTGAGTAGATCTTGCATGGTATAAAAAAAGACTGAATCATCCGTATTCGGAACGTAAGAATTCAGCAAAGATACCTCCCTTCCATTTAGTGAGCCCAGTAGAAAAGCATATCTGCCATTGGTGTCAGCCTCCATAAAAGTGGTGGGAAAGGGGAACCCAGTGCAACCCAGACCAGCGTACCCCATGCATAGATAGAGTATGAAGAATGGTATATCTGTCCCCTCCACTTATGTGCTAACTTAGATACCTCAGCATCATCAAGGTGAGTTTCCTGAAGGCAAGCAATATCAATTTGGTGCCTTTTAAGTAGGGACCGAACTCTATACCACTTTACATAGGTTCCCAGGCCACGGACATTCCAGGTGAGTAACTTGTAATCAGTATGCCTCATCTGAGTGTTATTTTCAGTATCTATCGCCCATCCACCTCTTCATACAGTGCCAATACCCAGCTGTGGTAATGAGAACATTGGAAACAGAACTGTACCAAACATTTACAAACCTTACAACATCCCACCCATGGGCAAACAATGTGTAACTGCAAGACTATTGGAGCCCAACCCCTGTGTGCACCAGGAACGCACACCCCCCTCACGGTCGGACAACGACCAACAAATACCTTCTGAGCTCCACCAGCCAGGTGATTTATACACTCTGTCAAGATGTAGTAATTAAGTGAATAGCTTCTACCCCCCAGCACATTATCGTATCAACCAGCAGGAGTGAGCAGGGCATCCCCAGACCCCGCTAAATTAGACATTTCGTTGGGGGAAGTTCCCCGACCAATTGGATAGGGTACAATTAGGTTTTAGCTGCCCAATACCAGCGGCACACTGTATTGGGTGGTCCCCCAACTTTTACAAAATCAAGAACCCCCATAAGCACAGAAGAATAAGGGGACTATTACGATGACCCCCCACAGTCTGCCAATGTATCTGGTACCATGTCCGCTGGTATACTGGAAGTTAGTGAGGGTGAGCCCTCCATAATCACTTGTAGAGGAGAAGACACCCCACCAGACTGCCAAGTCTCTTCGGGAAGATGCATGGCTTCATCCGCCCCAATTAGCACTCGTTGTGTTCCTAGAGGAATAAGATTTGCATTCTTTGTACCCAAACAGGGGACCACCCTGCAGTATGCATGCCCCAAGACTTCTTTGTGGGGCAAGCCAGGCCACTTGCAGTAGAAGTGTCTCTGACCTCCAGCCATTCTCATGCTTTCTTTGATTTATCAAAACAATTAGCCTTATCATGTATGATGACTTTCAACCGCGCCAGATACAGGAACATATAGCGTAAATGCAGTGATGCAGTGCTCTGAGCTTTTTTCTGACAGCAAGAAAAGTCTTACGTCGTTCTTGTACCTGCTTTGTGTAATCAGGATAAACGGCGATCTTGCAATTTTCGTATTGGGGAATCTCTTGCTCCCTTGCCGCACGCAGGAGGAAGTCCCGGTAGTTCAATATTTTCACGATGATCGCCCTAGGGGGTGCCCCAGGCCGGGGTGGAGGCACCAGCGCTCTGTGCACCCTTTCGATTGCAAACAGACTGGAAAGGCCTGGCGGACGGAGGACAGACTGCACCCAATTGTTGACGAATTACTCCACAGAAACACCCTTCCCCTCTTTCCAGGAAACGCAGCATCCGAACATTATTGGAAGTTTTCTATGTTTGCCTCCACTGTTGTGACTTTCTCTGTCACCCTTCGAAGACCAGTGTGCAGAAGATTAACGTCTATTGCCACAGAGTCAATGCATTGTTCCAAGGTGGTGTGGGTGCCATGTATCGCAGGTCATATCTCTGCCCGGTGGGTCCCGCTCCCACCGCATGCTGGTCATTCTCCTCTGGGGGCCCAACCTGCCTCGTTAGTCTCTGTGAGGCCTGGCGCGGCATTGTATATGTTGTGATAGTGTTCAAGGCATGCGAGCGCATGACTTATACTTCCCCATACTGCCTGTTAGACTGCAGTGAGCAAGCGGTAGCAGGAAATCGGAGGGGCACTCCAAGGCCTGATAGTTTCCCAAAAATGCCAGCCAAGTACGCGCAATGACCGTAGCTCCACTGGCGGGGCTGGGTTATACTGTTTGCGATGGGAGGGCACTGATAGTAAGGAGATGAGGACCTTAGCGACAGGGCGCAGAAACTATAACCTTCAGTTCAGTGGCTCTCCATCACCAGCCTGCTGCTCCAATACAGCTAGAACCAGCACCACTCCACCAGCAGAGCCCATGCAGTCGAGGGCACAGCACACGCGCCTCCGCTGCTCCGCCCGCACAGTCTATGTGAGAAGGTGCAGCAGCCCCCACAATCAACAGGACCAGCAGGCGTTCAGCTCACCCGCAGCTTGAGACATGAGCAGTATGAGTCTGCAACTGGTGGTGCACACGCAGTGAATCCAGTGCAACATTGTATAATTCATAAGCAGTGTGCAGAAGTGTGTGTTGAAACCGGTTCACATACAAAGTCAAAAAAACACCTTCTAACACAAAGTGATCATGTTAGGGTGTGTCAAGAGCTGGTCTTCTGAGTGATGCTTGAAACGTCTTCATAGTTCACAGAACCAACCACTTATCTCCAGAAACAGTACCAATCGCTAAACTGGAACAGGAAGTGTTTGCAATTGGGCTTTTGGTTAGCAGAGGTATGCGCAATGTCCAAGCAGGAACCATAATCCTAGTGAGGGTAAGTCAGATATACGTCATAAATTAACCTGTACATTGCAAGCTTAACATAGGAGGCAATATATAAAGTGTTTGTGCAACACTTAAATCAGTAAAAAGGTGAAAACACCACACAAAAATAATCCACACCAGTTTAGAAAAATAGATCTTAATTTATGAACAAAACAAAACCCAAATGACAAAAATCCAATAAGCAGAAGTGGAGATATGAATTTTTAAAGAATATCTCAATTATAACCCTTGGAAACATAACGCACCAACCAGGGTTATCTGGTCGCGCTAGACCGGGTGAATTATAAAACACACAATTATAAAAACAATAAAGGACAGACATCAAGTTTTAGAACCCTATAAACCTTTCTATCTTAATTCCACATAGTAATCTACTTCTACCTGGAGTAATTTTGGTCTAAAATAGGTTGTTAAAGCACACAATTATGAGAGCAATACGGGACAGACATCAAATTTAAAAAAACTAAAAACCTTTCTATCTTAATTTCACTTGATAATCTACTTTTGCCTGGAGTAATTATGGTTCTGCCAATCAGGCAGCAGAATTTTCTCTAGTTCGTATAGCCCATGCACTTTGGAGATACCTTGCGACTGCAAGAACTACCTTGTAGCTTGTATCGCTTAGCAAAATTCGTAAGGATATACTGTATTTCCTTATCCACATTGATCTACACGCAATGTGTCAGTTCTGATCCTCGCAGCCAGAGGTGTGTTGTCATTGAGCAATGCCGTGATCGAGCTGTGCAGCCAGTGATGCAATATCTTTGTCCTCTGCAGCAGTGGCAATGCATCAGTGTCAAGAGGAGATGTGTTGGTTCCAATCGGCACAACAACAGTGATGCATGAATTTTGCAGTTGCAGCCCTTTAAACCCACTTCCAGGAGCCCAGGACTGGATTGGCACTTCGTGGCAGGGCAAGATGTCCCTGGGATGTCAGAACAGGAAACAAGCCAGCAAGCCCATTGAGTCACTTTGGTTCTGGGGATGTAGAAATACAGGTCCAGTCAGGGTAGGCACAGCAGAGCAGGACTCCAGCAAAGTCCAGCAGAGTGACAGTCCCTTCAGCAGCAGAGCAGTCCTTCTTCCTGGCAGAATGCCCTCAGGTCCAGAAGTATACTGATTTAGTGAGGTCAGAAGTCCAGTTCTTATACCCCATGGTGCCTTTGAAGTGGGGGAGACTTCTGAGAGAGACATTTGAAGTGTACAGTGTCCCTGCCCCTCCTGCCCTGGCTCTAGACACACTACAGGGGTTTATGAGGCCCGTTGTTGGGCTTCAGGACACAACCGATTCCTGTGCGTCAGCTCATCTCTCCCATCATACCCAGGATGGTCCATGAACATGCAGATGGCCACTCAGTCACACCTAAGCTCCCTTTGTGTGTGAGTGTCTGGAGGGAATGCACAAGAGCCCCGCTGTCACCCCCCCCCCCCCCTCCACCTGTTGTGTATTCAGAGACAGGCAGAAGGCACTAGATAATTTAAAATGTTAACTTTTTAAAAGTGGCATTTTCAGAACTGCAATTTAAAATCCAACTTCACCATAAGTTGTGATTTTAAATTGTGATTCCTGAGTAACCAAACTTGGGGGTCCCATCTCTTACCAATTAGAAATTACACTCATAAAAAAGTAATCAGGCAATCCCAATGTTAACCTATGGGAGGTTTGGCCTTGCAGTAGTGAAAAACAAATTTAAGAGTTTTCACTACCTGGACATATAAAACTTGAAACATGTAGGGAGAGATTGAAACAGGTAGAGCACCCATGGGAGTATATTCATCAACACGTTAATACGTCCCAACCATGAAATGTAGAGAGGCTTCCATCAACTAAGGTCCTCGAGGAGCGCCTGCCTGAGTACCGGACAATTCGCAATCATCCATGATTCCAACGAGGTTGTGAGGTAGATCCCCAGATATGTAATGTTGCCTGCTGCCCAACAGAATGGGGTCAGACCCTGGAGCGCCAGATGTCTCATTTTGGGATGGTGATATTCAGGACATACAATTTGGAGAGGTTCACTTTGAACCTTGAGATGGCCGCAAACTCTGCTAGACAGGCTACCACTGCTGGAATCAAGGCATCCGGCCGAGTTAATGTTAAGAGGAGGTCATCTGCGAATAGGTTGATTTTATTCTCCTGTCTTCCGTATGGTATCCCATATCCGCTTGTCGCCGTGTGTAGTAATGGCCAAATGCTCTACTGCTAGGACAAATAAGAGCGGTGACTGGGGACATTCCTGCCGGGTGCCGCGCCTAACATTTATGGGATCTGTGATTCTTCCGTTCACCTGGATAGTAGCCTTTGGGGACATGTATGAAGCCATTATTTTAGAAATCATATTAGGACCCAGCCACACCCTCACCAGAACTGAGCAGAGCAATCTCCAACCGACCCTATCAAATGCCTTCTCTATGTCCAGCGAGAGAAGGCATGCAGTGATTGATGTTTGTGGGCTTTCTCAATCAGGTTTGCTACCCTACGGATGTTGTCCGTTCCCTGCCTGTATCGAATGAAACCTACATGGTCAGGATCTATAAGACCAGACATATATCTCTCAAGCTTAGTTGCTTGCATTTTCTTGTAGATTTTGTTGTCGGTATTAAGGAGGGCAATGGGGTGCATTGAGTAGGGTCCCTTTCTGGCTTGGGAATTAGCGAGATTTCAGAGCCCCCCGTCGTAGGAGTGAGCCCTGTGACGTCGGTGAAAGAGTTGTATAGTTTAAGCAAATGGGCCTCCAGATCAGGAAGGAACAGCGCTAAAAACTAACTAGCACTCCATCAAGTCATGATGATTCGCATATGGGAAGTGTGAGCAGCGCAAGGCTTATCTCTTCTTCTGAGATAGAAGATTCCACGGCCTCTCTATGTATGGACTCCAACGGGGTCCAGTGGCAATCGCTCAGGTACATGTCAATCTGTTTCTGCAATGTTACTTCACTACTATAAAGGTTTTGGGAGTAGGCATGGCGTGCATTCTGTTGTCCCCTTCTGTCGTTGCCCAGGATCCACTGGATTTCAGGAGCTTAGTTTTATGTGCCTTATTTTTCTATTGCCGCAGCCTGCGTGCCAGCAATGCACTCACCTTGTTGCCCCCTTTATAGTAGCTTTGTTTGAGCGCAAAAATGGATCTCTCAGCTTTGTTTGTTCTATGACATCACAGCTGGCCCCTCAGAGTGGCCAACTGTTGTTTATTCCGGCAGGTGGGACACACCTTGTCTTTTGTTCCAGCGCTTTGAAGTCAGAAGTCAAGTTGTGCTCTAGTGTGCATTCCTCCCAGCACATGTAATGGCTATTGTGGTGATCACTCCCCAAACTGCAGCTTTAAAGCCGTCCCATAGGGTGTGCAGGGAGAATGCTTTGTCCGTATTGTGGGTGACGTAGTTGGTGATGCCTTTTTATATCTCCACTATATTCCCCATAGACCCTGTTGGGAGGGAGTCATACCGCCTTCATATGGGCATGAGAGATGGATATGTCTGACATCGCGATGGTGTTGAGGGCGCGCAGAAGCTTGTGTGAGAGACAAAGCTAATCTCTGCGAATGAACGGTGTGGACATTAGAATAAAAGGTGTAATCACGTGTGTCCGGGTGCCGGTAGCACCAGGAGTCTATGGGGCCTAAGTCGAATATGTCCCATTTGAGTGCCTGTCTAGGGTGGGGTCCCACACGAAATTTAGATCTCCCCCAGTATAATGTCACCCTCAAGTCCCTCCAGCTGAGCTTTCAGCAAGCGGCATATATATAGATGTCCTGAGAAATGTCAGGCGCTTTTATGTTCAGCAGTGTAAGGTGATCTCTCCCCTTCTGTAGGTGTTTGGTCAGATATCTCCCCTCAGTGTACCTGATTACTTTGGTAATGTGGGGACTAAAGTGTGGGTTACAAAATATGTCCACCCCCAGTGTCTTGTTGTCAGTGTATGCCAAGTGTCTAACAGGGTAGTTTGGATGAGCCATTCTATTACTGTGTCTCCCCTCTTTTCTCAAAATTCCTAATGCAGACCTGAGGAGTAACAAAAAAGAAATACATTCACAAACAGTCCTGGGCCCATGGGGCCTAACTTGTGTATCCGCCTTTGTTAGAGAGCTTCTAGCAGGGAGGAGTACCGGGGACAAATCAGCAACATTGCAGACAGTCATTTTCCCATCCATTCAGAGGTTTGGGGGAAGCTCCAGAGGCCTCCCTGGGACCGGTGCCGCCATCAAGATAGGCTCCAAGCAGCGAGTGGCCTGGTCTAGGAGTGGACGACTGCTAGGTGTCAGTGTCGGTCATCGCCAGTGGAGTCCGTTGCGGATCGCGCTGGAGAGAGTGGATTGTCCATGTTTCGTAGGTGTTGTATAATGTCCCTCTTCGTTTCCTGTGAGGATGTCACTGCCCAACTCCTGTCAAGACGACCACACCCCACTGTGGTCCAAGTGGGTTTCAGGATGCCATTACAGGGACCTGCCCACTGAGAGGAGGTCTCCATCTCATCTGATGAAGGAAGCCCCAGCAATCATTTTGCCTCTACAAGTGAGCAGAGGATGCACCACTTACCCTCTCATTCAAAGATTAAGGCAAATGGATGGCCCCATTGATATTTACTGCCTTGAAGTCCTTACTTCTCCTTAGAGTGGTGATGGATAGACCTTGGTATATTTGAATCTTGTGTCCCTGATATCCTAGGCCCGGTTTCACCACACTGCCTGGATAATGATCTCTTTCTCAGTGAATTAATCTATGCAAACCAAGATTTCCGGGGCAGCATTAGGGCGGCCTGGTGCGCCCTGTCAAGAGATGGCAGTGGCCGCGAAGGGTCCCCCTAACGGAGTGCAGCAAGCTGCAGTGTAGGCAATAATGTCCGTGCCTTCCCCTCCCTTGGGCACTCCCCGTATACAGACATTATTTCAACGGCTTCTGTTTTCTAAATCTTCCTGCTCACGTTGAAGTTCAATGTGCTGCTCTTCCAATGTCCCCATGCGCCTCCAAAGTATTTTGTGGTCTTCTACTCGCGTATCAACAGTGCGTTCAAGGTCATCCACTCTCTCCAGTCTCGGTCACCTCCTTCTGCACTTCTCTGATGCAAGATTTGAGGTTGGCTTTGAGAAATGTAATTTCCGTCCGTATCTCTTGCAAGAAGTGGTTCATGTAGTCCTGTGTGATGGGGTAGAGGGGTAGAGGGGACCGCTGCCTTCAGCGCCCACTGCGGTGTGGTCTTCAGTTCCATGACGGCACCCAGGGGTTTGGTCCAAAGCAAAGTAACGGGGGTTTCCTTGGGAGATTTGGTGCATGGCATGGCGCATGCAATCTAAGAGATTTCTCTCTAGACAATGTCAGGGGTGGGCGCAGCGGATTGGTAGCAGTTTGTTTCTTTACTCTCCGCCCCGGGCGACAGTATGTGCATGCTCCCTCAACACGCGCAGTCCAGCTTTGCCCGCCAGATCACCCCCAATCTGGCCATCAGGTGAGAGAAGGAACCAGGGGCATCTGTTCCCTCAATGCCCGAGCAGGAGGGCGAGCTTGCGGGGGCATGTTATGCTGTGTCCTGAGATATGCTAGGGTATTTCACGGTTGGATGATATTCACTGTTGATTGGGTCACATTTTAAACCCTTCAGGGATCTTCATTCGCAGGCAATCTCCGGTGCTCTTGCAACAACTGACCGCTCCCCCAACTCCATCCACTGGGGGCCGCAGGGAGCAGGCTTTCAACAGTCCAGCCGGGGGAGGCGGGAGGCAGCAGGAGGTCAGCGAAGCACTACCCCCTATCCTCAAGCCGGCCACAAGGGCCTCCGCCAGGCATGCCACTCCCCGGCACTGCTGGGCACTCCCCAGATTAGTAGGCCAGGAGAAGAAAAGGGAGGGTCCTACAAAGGTAGCTGCTGCAGCACAGGCACTGGGGATGGGTGGTCCTCCCACTGATCAGTCCGCAGCACCGATGTCACTCACAATCCGCCCGGCAGGTGCCGCTTCTCCCCTAATTGCTGTGGGGCCACACTAGTGCCAGGCTGCCCACCGTCCATTCCCACTATGGAAGCTGGCGGGAACTACCCTGCTCCAATGATTGAGACGCTATTGGTCCAACAGTTCTCTGCCAGAGGCCCCCATCGTGGCCACGCCCACGCTCTGCTCACCTTGGGGGTCACAGTATGCACTGCTGTCCGGGTCTTCACCCTTAATGCCACTGTCCAGGCTGCATTGGGCCCCCACTATAATATTGTTGGTTCCCAGGCAGGGCCGTCCACGGCACTTATTAGTGTTGTTCCTCGCCATGTGAGTTTCTCTGTCCAGGGGGAACAGGTGCTGCAGTTCCCGCGGCAAGGCCGAGCACAGCAAACCGCAGGACGGTCTGGCCCAGGCAAAGGCACTGCGGGCCACGGATCACTGCATGGAGGGGTGGCAGACAAGATTGGGCTCCCAGGCAGGCTGGGTCTCAGTGGGCCTTTAATCGGCTCTGCCAGCCGATCAGGGCCCCCTTCCCCAGTCGCCGGATGCCAGGATCCACTTGCCCCAGGCACCCTGGCTACAGGACCCAGGCATAGGCCGGGTGGCCCACCTGCAGCTGCCCGCAGTCCAGCCAGGCAAGATGGCGGGTCCGGCCCGAACAGACCACAATGAGATACTTCTCCGCCCCACCCGCTGCGTCAGAGGTCTCCTTGCTGGCAGCAGGGGCAACTTGGTGCTTGTGAGATCTGTCGGCACCCCGCATCTAGCACCGTTTCTCCAGGCTACACATGAGGAGAGTTCTCAGTAGAGTGGTGGACATCTGCATTCCACGGTGGAAAAAAACAAGCCCTGCAGCCTCTATGTTATGGCGCAGAGTGCAAGCTCACCACACTGCTTAGCTCCACTACCTTAGTTGTTCATTGAAATACTGTATAATTCCAAACTCACATCGAAGATCTCCATGTTGAGGTGTTCTCTGTCCAATAGTGAGTGGGCTCCTTGTCACCAGTGTGAAGTCTATGAATAAATCATGAAGACGCTGACTGTGAAAGCCCTGAAGAAGTCCTTTGGGACGAAACGCGTTGGCTATGGCTAGTTTCACTGTACATGAAGCTATATATGGACAATCACAAATGAACAATAAACTAATTATGTGAAAAGAAGACGTGGTCAAAGAGACAATGTATATATATGGTGCTGCATAAGGATGTGAAGATACATAAGGAGATATTTCCTTCTTCCATAAGTGGATGTATATATGTGCTGAGTCTCGTTGTTTAATTGTAGCACCTTCAGTTTTGGTGATTGAGGATTAGGGGGCTGATCCTCTAGACTTGTACACTGTTTGTCCACAATCACTGATACATATTATTTATATGATTGAAGGAAAAGGTACAGCAATTTCTGTCTCAGCCCCAGAGTCTTTTGTATATATATATATATATAAATGTGCCCAAAATCAAAGTCTGGAATGTGGAAGCACTATCGCAGCAGTGCCAGCCGGGCCCCGGGAAATCCCATAAATCTTCGAATTTCCTCTTGATAACAAGGACAGCCAGGACACCTCCAAGTAACTGTCAGTATAGACAAGTTGTTTTATTGTGGAGAAAAAAGACTCCCCTCCAATGCGTTTCGGCCGTAGCCTTGGTCACAGATGGAGTAGGTTTGTAAAACACATCTATAAATAGCACCAAACATAAGAAACGGACTTCCGTCCACAACTCAGTGTAAACATTCTCAAATTGGCGGCCATCTTGGAATGGTGTGATGATTCCTAAACATATAGATGTGCACTCCTATTTATATCTATATTTGAAACAATATATTCTGTTCATATTTACTTTTAATATCTTGTTATATCAACCCTCTTGACCAATTTTCTTATATATGGTAATTTCTTACTTATCAAACTTTTATAAAAATTGTTATTGTCCTAACCCCAGTGAGAAAACTATAAACCTACTCTTATTGATGTTACCAAACATTATTTCTATAAATCATATTACAACTGGGTATCCATAATATTTTGGGTATTTTTTCACAGAATGTGTATCTCATATTCCACTATATAAAAAACCCATATCCTTATAATCAACACATCTTCAAATTGGATGCAACTTCAAAAGGCTCATACATTTCTTCAAATCATTTACTTTTATCCCAAATGTATACACATTTCTTCACTGGGATTCAGCCCCAATGAATCCAATGCATCAAATTCTATCATAAATTTTGATTCCAAAATCTGTAGCTCCCTTTCTCTGTTACCTCCTCAACAATTCACATACAGTGAAGAAATGTGTATACATTTGGGATAAAAGTAAATGATTTGAAGAAATGTATGTGCCTTTTGAAGTTGTTTAATATTTTTATCAACATTTAGTTAATTTTTTTTTATTATTTGTGCAAATGGCGGTGCAAGTGGCGGTGTCTGCAGCAGCGATGCTGCCAGTGCTGCCCGTCGTGCTGGTGTCTGTAGTAGTGGAGGGAGACACCAGACCATCTCCAGCAGCCTCGGACGGCTGCCCACTGGGGATGATGCTGGTGACTGTAGTTGTGGCAGCGGCGGTGCAGGTGGCGGTGCAGATGGCGGGGCAGGTGGTGGTGCAGGTGGCGGTTGTTGTGGCGGTGCTTACCGTGGTAAAGGTTGCTGGCCTGTCTTGAGAAATGGTGGCTCCGTCCCCTGAGGTGACTTGCCCTTTCTTTTGTGTCCCTTCCCGACCTTGGTAGTCGATGCAAGGACCCTGGCACTGTCCTCTTTGTTTTTGGATGAGGCCTTTCTGAGTAGGCGGTGCGTCTTTTCCCCGCTGCATGCCGGCCCCTTCTTTACCTTGGCAAGTGGCGGAATTGGGTGGTCCTTAGCTTCTGTAGGTGGCACACTGGCAGCCCTGATGGGTGCTCCCTTCAATCCTCTCGGACTTGCAGGGACCACAGTGGACCCCGATTTAGTGGCCAAGGTGCTGGGCTGGGAACTAGACATCCTGGCCCTAGGGGAAGGACGGAGGGGAGGTGTAGGGAAGAGGTCAATGTTAGCCAGGAAAAGTTTATTTGACACACTGGGATGGGAAGATGGAGGGAGTGTGGGAGTGGAGGAAGAGGTAGTGGTTGTAGGAAGTGTACGTCTGCTGAGTTTGGGTGAAGGTGCATGGGCTGGAGGCTGTTGTGAGGTGAATGGCTGTTGAGTGGGTGTGTGCCTGCGTTTGTGTACTTTGGGAGGAGGGTTCACAGACACTCTGGGAGAGGACACAGGGGACGTGTGCATGGTTGTTGTAGTGGTGAATGCTCGTGAGGGGTATGTTGTGATGGCGTGTTGGTGATGGACGCAGTGGCTGATGATGTAGTGCATGCAGGTGTGAGTGGAGACGCTACTGGGAGGGAGGTGAACAAAGAGGAGAAGGGGGACACAGTGGAGGAAGTGGATGGTGGTATGTGTGCATGGGTATGGTGCTTGTGTGAGTGCCTGTGTGATGATGTGTGGTGCTTATGTTTTCCTGAGCCACGTTTGTGTGTTGATGTGTGTGCATGTTGGTCTGAAGGTGTGGTTGGGATAGGCTGAGGTAGAAGGGATTGGGTCTGGGTAGTGGAAGTTGGAGGGGGGAGCCTGGACACAGGGACAATGGCTGGCATCAGTGCTGAGACCAGAGCCTGAAATGTTCTCTTTTGGGCCGCCACACCAGAATGAATGCCCTCCAGGTATAAATTTGTTTGTTGTAAATGCCTCTCGACACCCTGGATGTCATTCAGAATGGTTGACTGCCCAACAGTAAGGGATCTCAGGAGGTCAATAGCCTCCTTACTGAGGGCAGCAGGGCTAACTGGGGCAGGCCTGAGGTGCCTGGGGCAAAGGAGATGCCCACCCTCCTGGGTAAGCGGGCACGGGAAACAGGCTGATGGGCTGCTGGGAGGGCGGTGCTGGTCGGGGGTGGCGGCTGTACCTGCTGTTGGGGTGGACACAGAGGTGTCCGCCACCGCCAGGGAGCTTCCATCAGAGGAGGAGTCACTTTCACTGGTATCCCCTCCTGTCCCTGTCGTGGAGCTCCCCTCGCCCTCTGTCCCACTGGTGCTTTCACCCTCAGTGGATTCACCCTCATGGGCCATGTGGGATGCAGCCCCCTCCTTCATCGGTGCCTCTGCTCCTCCGTCAGATGCTGCTAATGCACACAAGGACAGGGTGACAAAACAAAAAGAGGGGGAGAGACAGAGGATGCACTTGGTCAATACCAGCAACAACACCACCGTTGGCGTACACTACACACAGGGGTCAGTCCTATGCACTAGGCCATACCCAACCACTCACTAAAGTAGTCACCAGCCCATGGTATACAATGCCTAACGCCAGCACCTGCACACCTGACACCCACAGGACCTTGCCCAATAGTAGTTGGCCACTTTTACCATTGGGGTAGAGGTGCTTCAGAGCCTGCAGACCAGGGACCTACCGTGGCTTGATCGCCCTGGCTTAGGGGCACCCACAGCCCACATCCCCCACCCAGCTAGTTCCTAAAGCGCACAAAGTCAGCTTTCTGAAATGGTACTCACCCCCCCCCCCCTGTGGCTGTTGTGATGCCCTCAAGCGCCCATCCAACTCCGGATAGGACACCGCCACGATGCGGAACATCAGGGGGGTCATGGTACGACGGGCACCCCTTCCACGTTGGGAGGCCAGCCCCAGCTGGGCCTCTGCCGTCTTCCGGGTCCAGCGGCGCAGGTCCTCCCATCTCTTGCGGCAGTGAGTGCTCCACCTGTGATAGACCCCCAGGGTCCACACCTCCTTGACGATGGCACGCCAAATGCCCTTCTTCTAGTGGGCACTGAGCTAGATGGAAAAGACAGCAGAAAATGTAATTACTCACCCTTCCGGACCGTCATACTCATTGCCCACCAGTTCCCACCCATGCCCTGACGCACATACACTGACCACCTCTCATGCAATATTCAGGCCAGGACACCTCAGCCCCCCCCTACATGTGTCTTACATGCACAGCACTCCCTACATTCATGGCCCATGCATCATGCTCACAGTGTACTTACCTGGAGGACCGTAGAGTAACGTATACTGGTGGAGGACCCCATCCACCAGTTTCTCCAACTCCCCCACAGTGAAGGCAGGGGCCCTTTCCCCAGACACTCTAGCCATTGTCGCTTCCAGACTAAGGTCACAGCAGCACTCGCAGTGTAGGTCCTCTCTGTTGATGGTCAGGTAGCAAGTGAGTGAATAGGTAGAAAATGGCGGTGACGTCCATGGAGGGGCCATACTGTCACCACCGGCGTACATCGCCATTGGCTCCTGGAACCCATAGGGCCCATTGATAACCAATGTGGAGTTGCTCGGCGGTCTTCGACCACCTACTGCGACGCGGCACAACGCCAGCACAGTTACCTCATTTCCCCTTGTCCCTCCTCACAGGTCAGGCAGATGCCATTTCAGGGGGCCACATGGCATGGCACCTAACTGCGTCACAGCACATATTGGCACATATACTGACTCTAGATTACACACACTGCTTCTGTGACATTAATGCAAACACAGTTGTGCTATCTATGTGGGAAATGACCTTCTGCTCACCGGTCTCTTCCATAGGCTACAATTGCTGAGGCAGATGATGAGATGGCGGCATCCTCCAGTGTACAGACCCCTGGTGGACCTGTCGGCAATGGAGTATAGACACATTACATTCACATACAGACTTGATTGTGCCACAATCCAAGAACTGTGTGCCCAATTGGAGCCAGACCTGATGTCAGCTATCCGCCACCCCCTTGAAATTCCCCCTCTTGTGCAGGTCCTGTCAGTGCTACATTTCCTGGCAAGTGGCTCCTTTCAAACTACAGTGGCCATGGCATCAGGAATGTCTCAGCCAATGTTCTCTAACGTGTTGACCAGCGTGTTGTCTGCCCTGCTGAAACACATGCGCAGCTGCATCGTGTTCCCCCAGGTGGAGGATTTGGCCACAGTGAAAGCTGACTTCTATGCCCTGGGACATATCCCCAACATCATTGGTGCCACTGATGGTACACATGTGGCATTTGTCCCCCGCAGAAATGAACAGGTGTACAGGAATAGGAAAAGCTATCATTTGATGAATGTGCAAATGGTGTGTTTGGCGGACCAGTACATCTCCCATGTGAATGCCAAATATCCTGGCTCTGTGCATGACGCCTCCATCTTGAGAAATAGCAGTATCCCTTATGTGATGGTGCAACTCCAAAGACAATGGGTGTGGTTAATAGTTGAGGCCAAGGTCCCCACACAGTGTATGTAGGTGTCTGGGTATGGGGTGGTCCCTAAGGGTTAGTTTGTGTCTCACTATTGTCCTTCGATATTTACAGGTGACTCTGGTTACCCCAACCTGCCATGGCTACTGACCCCATTGAGGAATGCCAGGACAAGGGTAGAGGAACGTTACAATGAGGCAAATGGGCGAACAAGGAGGATAATTGAGCAGAACATTGGCCGCCTAAAGGCCAGGTTCCGGTGCCTCCATCTGACAGGTGGATCCCTGTACTACTCACCGAAGAAGGTGTGCCAGATCATCGTGGCATGCTGTATGTTGCACAACCTGGCTTTGAGAAGCCAGGTAACTTTCCTGCTGGAGGATGAGCGTGGTGATGGTCTTGTGGCAGCGGTGAAGCCTGTGGACAGTGAGGAAGAGGAGGCAGATGAAGAAGATATGGACAACAGAACAAACATTATCCAGAAATACTTCCAGTGACACACAAGTAAGAGACTGTAACTCCTCTTCACGTTTCAGTATACTTTAGGACATTGTACATGCCATCCTCTTACTCTCTGTCTATGGCCACTGACTTTTCCCTTTTTTCAGATCTGTGTACTCCATTCTGGCTCCTGCTATGTGTACTGCTGCCCACCAACTGTCATACATTTCTATAATTCAATGAACATGGACGTTGCAATGCTTTGAGAATGTTGTAAGAATACATCTTTCCAATCATTACACTGACTCCAGTATGGTTTATATTTCAATGATGTTTATTTTTTGTGCTAAATAGTATGGGGGTAGGGGCAAGGGGCTGGGGTTATGGTGGAGGACAGTCCATGGAAGAGTCCAGTCTCTTGGTATCACAGATGCATTATCCAATGGGGCATAGGAAGGGGAATAAATGGCAGTTCAAGGTGGACAGGGGAACAGAGTGGGACAGAAGGGTGACAATCAGGAGAGTCCTATTTCCTGGTGGGGGTCTTGGAAATGTTCTCTGTCTTCTGCCTGGATCGCAGGGACCGTTTGCGGGGTGGTTCTCCTTCTGCAGGGGGTGAGGTGCTGGCGGCCTGTTGGTCCTTTGGCGGGGCCTCCTGTCCACTAGCGCCGGCGGAGGTGGAAGGCTGTTCCTCGGTTTGGCTAGTGTCAGGGGCCCTTTCTTGTGCCACTGCCTCCCCCATGGTCTTGCCCATGTCAGCCAGCACCCCTGCAATGGTGACCAGGATGGTGTAGTTACTGTCCCTCCTGCAGCCGCTGGGTCTCCTGCAACTTGGCTAGTACCGTGCCCATGGTCTCCTGGGAATGGTGGTATGCTCACATGATGTTTGAGAGTGCCTTGTTGAGTGTCGGTTCCCTTGGCCTGTCCTCCCCCTGTCGCACAGCAGTCCTCCCGGTTTCCCTGTTGTCCTGTGCCTCTGTCCCCTGAACCATGTGCCCACTGCCACTGACCCCAGGTCCCTGCTCGTCCTGGGTTTGTGGGGTTGCCTGGGGTCCCTGTAGTGGTGGACACACTGCTGATTGACGAGTCCTGGGGACAGTGGCATGGGCCCGCTGGCTGGGTGCTGTGGTGGTTTTTCCTGAGGGGAAGGCTCTGTGGTAACCGACTGTCCAGAGGTCCAAGATGGGCCAGGTTGGTCATTGTGATCCAGGCGTGCAGAGCTGCTGTCATCACTGTGGGCCTCTTCTGTGGGGGGGCTGGACGTAGCTGGCACCTCCTCTCCGGTGACGTTGGGTAGGGGGCCTGTTGGGATGCAAATGCATTGTTATTGTACCTGTGTGTGCCATCTTGTGTGATGGGTGTGTTTCGCTTATATAATAGTGGTTTCCCTGTCGCATTGGCCTTGTATGATTGCTGATTCTATGGGCTGGGTGAGTCTCTCTACTGGGCATGCTGTGGTGATGGGTGTCCATGCATTGGTGTTGCATGCAGGGCTTGGTATTGGGATGTGTGGGTTGTGATGGTGGGGTAGATGAGAGGTGAAGGAGTGATGGGAGTGAGGGTGAGGGTGGGGATATGTGATGGCATGCAGGTGGGGGGTGAAAGTAGTAATGTTTTGCCTTACCAGAGTCCAGTCCTCCTGCTACTCCTGCGATGCATGATCACCAAGACTTGCTCCTCCCATGTTGTTAGTTGTGGGGGAGGAGGTGGGGATCCACCGCCAGTCCTCTGTACAGCAATCTGGTGTCTTGAAACCATGGAACGCACCTTCCCCCGTAGGTCGTTCCACCTCTTCCTGATGTCATCCCTGGTTCTTGGATGCTGTCCCACGGCATTGACCCCGTCCACGATTCTCCACCATAGCTCCATCTTCCTTGCAATGGACGTCTGCTGCACCTGTGATCCGAATAGCTGTGACTCTACCCGGATGATTTCCTACACCATGACCCTTAGCTCCTCCTCAGAAAACCTGGGGTGTCTTTGAGGTGCCATGGATGTGCTGTGAGTGATATGTGTGAGGTGATGTGTGTGGTGATGTGGTGGGATGTATACTGTAATGTGCATGGATAGTGTATGAGTGATGGTGTTCTGTGCCTCTGTTGGGTGTGTGCTGTTTGCTTGTCTCTCTGTGCTTGGTCTCTTTTTTCGTTGAAAGGGTTGTGGGTAATGTGGGTGTGTGTCTTATAGTGTTGTGAGTGTGTGGGTGTGGTGTGTGTATGTGTGTCAGGTTTGTGCATTTTGAATTGTCCAATGTGGTGTAGTTTTGTAAGTGTGTGTTTTTAGTGTGGCGGTATGTACGCCGCGTTGATTAGTGGGATGCGATACTGTGGGCGTATTCCTGTTGGTGTAACGGTGTGGGTTTTGGTACCACCAGTTTATCACTGAACTTTGGTGTGGCGGACTTGTGTGGGTGTCTGTATTGTGGCTGTATTTTCTGTGTGGGTCATAGTACCCGTGGCAGATTACCACCGTGGGCACAGTATCTTGGCAGCCGTCGGCACGGCGGTAAGCAGGCTTTACCGCCAGGGTTGTAATGAGGGCCTATGTATGTTAAAGAAAGTGTCGCTCTGAAGATATTCCGCATACCAGCAGGTATTTTTAGGAGCACTACTGAAACTTATTATTTTCATAGTGTTTGCCGATACCATAGCTTTTATCAGACCGCATACCTCAACCCCTTTCAAATTCAAAAACTACGATGCATACAGCTTTGAAGATAACAATTTGTTGAGGGAATTTCTAGAATTGGTTTCAATAATAGTTTAGCACCGGCGGAACTAGACAGATGTCTTGTCCAGAGAAGTGTATGGGGTGGGGTGTACATATGTATTTCAAGTCCCAATGTGGAGGACAGCAACAACTTGATCAAAAAAGTACATCTAAAATCTGAAATCACATTTTAAGCAACCCCTAACGGCGAATGTGACTATGGTTGTATGCTCTGTTTTTGACAATGCCATCCAAATCAATGACAGTACACAGGTTTCATTTGATTATCTTTAAAATATTGTACAATTTAAATTTTTCGGATTTGTGATTTCATAATTAAACTTAAATAGGCAGAGAAATGTTTTTATGTGTTTTTCGCTATTGGCATGCTATCTGGTGAAATCAGGACAGAAAGGCTCCTCACTCTTGTTTTAACACAGATCTGCACAATATGGAAGGAACTTATTGTACAGCTCTGTTTATAGATAAAGACAAGGTTACAGCATTTGACAGCGCTGAAGCGTTCCCCGCTCACATCATCTATGGAAAACCCATATTCATGTATTAATAAAAATTGCTAAAAGGACAGAGAATAAAAAAATACTGGTCCAGGATACTCTTCCTTTCAAATGCAGTGAGCATTGTCCATATTTTACTAGCAAAATGTTATGGAGTGTGATGTTTAGAAATATTTGACAACTAGATTCAAATGATTTTATGAACGCGTTGTCATGAAATATGTGAAAAAAACACATGGTCTACAACAAATGAGGTTAACAGAGAAAGGTATGGGAAGTGGTGGTCTGAAGGGGCGCATCTCTTGACAGTTATAAGAGTACAATCAATACTGGTTTGTGTTGTTGGTTGTCCAAAGTAGGGCAGGACACGCTGCTAAGGGGCGAGGTATGCTCCACTGCCCAAAAGCATATTATGGTGTGCAGAGGAAAACACCATGCAAGTGGTCATCAAAGAAACTGTAGCCCTCAGAAATAAATTGTGATTAACCAGTCATCCAGATGAGTTTGGTTGTAGTAGGTTCCTTTTAATTTGTAGATATGAACATCATAGTGATAAGAAGAGTGGCATTCCACCATCACAGCCAACACAACTTTTTTAAGGCTGCAAAATATACAGTCATAAGTTTCTTTATTAAATAGCATTTACCGCATTTTGAAGGCCAGGTTGAAAGCATGACAAAGTGTTCTGCAGCCTGGTGTCTATAGTGGGTGAAGGAGCTTAAGCCCATCAATACCCATAAGGAAGTGCAGGGTTCTTTAGTCATCCGTTACCATCGTTATCAAGCACCAAGCGCTAGATGTTATGAAATGGTGCAGTTATAATTTCCACTTATTTTGGACTTGATAATGCTAAGCTGTCCTACCAAAATAGTTGTATTATTTTTGTGGTCACTTGCAGCAGAATATTCATTCACGAGATTGCTCACACTGTCAAACTAGATTTTGATACTATGTTAACATTTTACTTTCATACATACTACATTTTTGGAAGTTTGTTCATTGTAATATAGTTTGCTGGTCAAATGGCCCAATTAATTCCCGATACAAGGATCTTCTCCCCTGCGTTTACTCACAAAAATAACAAACTCTATCATGATGCAGAAACCTGTCCTGAAGTGTGCAGCACGTTGTAAACCTCTAAACGAGTATGTGCAGTAGTAACACGTCCTTTGCAGTTGTTTATATTGATACACTCCTTTGTTCATTTCCAAAACAAAGGAACAGTTTATTTGACTACACATTTGCAGCTGGCAACCTTATAACACTTACCCAAAAAGATGTTTATACAGTTCATAAAGATCTGGAATGACTGCAGTGTTTGACAAATGTATATGTTGGACAAATGTTTGCAGTGGAGAATTGAGATTGTGTCTGATGTGATAAACTTCAACATACTGGAGTCTCAACTCTATACCTGCATGAGCATAGTATATTTTTGCTCTGTGGTCTCTTTTATACATCATTCTGGTTTGATCATAGTCAACTCAAAGTGCCATACCTTAATGAAGGGTGATTCGCTTCTTCCAAAGTTTAAACGTGTTAGAGTTAAAATGTGATCTTAGCTTTCTAAGACACATATGCATCTCTTTAATGCATAGAACTTGATCATTTTTTAAAGATAAAATGCCATATTGTGGGTCGCTCCTGCTGTGAGAAGGGGCTGGGTGTACATTGACTGGAATCTCCCTGTGTTCCACTTTCTTCTTGCTACTACTAATACCGTTCTGATGTAGGCACATGTCTGGTCAACTGATTATGAACCCTATGCTGAATACCTTGAGGGGTATTCAGCGTCTGTTCTTAAGCATGCCTCAATGTTATGCTCTGTTTGGAAGACCCTTATTCCACTCAGTATTGCTGTTGGAGGACAAGGAGGTAGGTGAGGCAGGATTTGAGCAAGTTGCACAATCTACACCTGAAGTTCTACTTGTTGGGGAGTTCGCGTGTGGAGGTGAGCACAAGGAGAAAGAGTATGGGTGAGGATATTGATTGCCATTCCAATACTAAATATCTATAGAGAGTTGAAAATTGCAAGGATTGAGAGCTGGTGGTGGGTAATCCTCCAGATCTATATGAAAAGTCGGAATATTTGAGAGTGATGCCCTGGGGATTAAAAAACTGTTGCCCCCACTTAGATCACTGAGGGGCCTGGTGTCTATGGACGATGACTCAGTCACCTTAGGTTGTTCATAAATATTTCCCCTAGATCGAAATAGACGCTTAGGTGTGGTTCTGGGGACTCTATATGGTGTACAGCAGTTGCAGGGTGTTTGCAAAGAGTAATCATTTTGATGGAGGGGTCTATAGGTTTAGTTTTGTAGGGACAGGTTTAATGGTTTATTTTGTAGGGAAAGATCTAGAAGTTTCTTTTCCGAGGAAAACTCTAGCGTTTTTGTTTCTTAGGGAGAGTCCTAGCGGTTTAGTTTGTTGTAGAAAAATCTGGTGGGTTATTTGTTTCAGGGTCCATGCAAATTTTGAGGCATACATCCCTTGTCAGAAATCCAGTTCCAGTTTGTGTATTCTCCACACCCTTTTCAAAGAGTGTTCGGCCCCTCATAACCTTGCCTTTAAACTCATGGGGGTGAGCTACCAGTGGCTAAGAGTTTATAGACATTTTCTTCTTATTATGTGTTTATGAAGGATCTGGCTGCCCTTGTCCAGGTTGCTAACCAACTTTCCTCCATAATCTGTATATGTCAATCTCTCGCCCAATTCAGAATGTATTTGTGTTGCAGTCGGAGTTCTTGGATGTGTCGGTATAACCATGTGACCCCGCTACGTATCATTCCGTTGCTGAACACGGATTCCGGGTGCGTTTTATCTTAGTTTGCCTGTTCCTGCATTTCTCGCCTGCTACCCTCGTGCAATACCTGACTGGGAGTTGCTGTCTTCAAAAATGTCACTCAAGAGCGGTGACACATCTGCATTCCATCCAAGAAAACCAGGGTCAGTTAAGCAAGATGCAAAATCTAAATTACACCATCGGTGTAATTGAGGATGGATAACAAGTGGCGCCTTTCTTCCTCATTACTTGTCGCCAATACTGTGATGTAAGTTGGAGCAGCAGGTGGGTTTTGGGCTACGTTCTAGAGGTCAGCTGTAGTAGCTCTTCAGACCATGATTTATTTCTTGGAGAACTCATTTACTAACTGTAATAAATGGTTAAGGAAAGTTCACTTTCACTGTAAATATGTTGTATATTTAAATGCAGTAACTCTTAGTGCAAATGACCCATTAAGGTGCAATCCCTACTCTTAAGCATCTGTTTGCACGTTTTGCATTTTTAAGTGGTGTGATGTTTACTGCATCTGGTAATTAAGGGGAGCAATAAAGTTCACACCCACCATTATATTTTGACAGGTCAAATCTGCTGGATTTTCAGAGGAAGAAAGGCACGGTATTTACTTGGATATGCAGATTTTAGTGTTTATTCCCCCAGTTAATCACAAAAGGCAATAATGATCACACCCAATAAATTTTAAACACTTCAGTGTCAGATTTTATTGAGTACGATAAATATCACATTGAACAAGAGTCACTAAATCAGGACGTATGTATAATGAGCAGGTTTCCATGCAATCAATCTCTTCTGTAATATAAAAATCTGTGAAAAATGTTTCAACAAACATAAAAGAAACCCATTTATTAATGCAACAAACAAAAAGGTAATTAAGGAATGATTGAATTATTCCCAGCTACTAGCGAATGCTCTGGATCACATTCCAGACCATTGATTGCCATCCACTTCGCCAGCCTTGACAGAGACCAGCCTTATGTAGAATCTTCTTGGTTTTGCTGCTGTCCAAACAGTTGAGTCCAAACTTCCAGGCCAGTTTCTCTCACTACCAGAGCCTATCGCCTTTTCTTGTTCTTAAGTGAAACTGATTAATTAAATCTTTTAAAGGACAATAATTCCCACAGGTGAACAGAATACTCCCTCATTAAATTGGTTCCGATACCTGGATTTCAGTGTGGATAGGACAAACAACGAGCCACAAACATATACCTGTGTGGACACCTGTAGAAGGTGAAAACAGAGAGTATATTTAGACAACAATGTATACAACTACAGTGAAAAGCCTGGATATATTTCAGTCATCGAGTTATAATTATCAAGTGATGTGGCACAGAAGGCTTGATAATTTATACATCTGTGGAACTGCAAAGTATTAGTCTCTTACATTAAGCAATATTTTTTGATACACAAATAAACCACAGTGTGCAAATGTAATGTTTAAGAGAAATATATTTGCTACTATACAGCTGTGAACGCTTGTCTTTCTTTTTTTGGGGAAAATCGAAGGTATTTCTAAGCTCAATTCAAATGTGCTCAGTGTTTGTCTATTCTTAAAATGTGTGCACAGGGTAAAGTAAACATTCAACATATACCAACAATCTCATGCCTTTATACCAGAACTCCTCAGAGAGTATGTAACCCATTACAGTGTAAAAGCATTTAAACTTGAAGGGATTGCACTAGGAGAAAGGGACAAGAGAAAACTGCACAGTCACACAGATATGCCCATCTGGAATTTGCTGACCTTTGCGACGGAATATCTTACCAATGGACAGATCCTGTTGTTACTCACGTCTCAGGATCATCGTCCCAGTCTTCTGCTTGAGTCTCTGCTTTCTTGCTTCCCAAAATGTCCCTTGCAGCTTGAGGTTTATAAGATTTGAGTTTTACCATCATTTACCACTCAAACTTTTGCAGAAGACAAGAGTGTTGCCTCTACAATCAGCACCAAGAGATTTAAACTTTGGAATTCCCTCCTCCCTTCCTTAGCGCTGCTACTGAGGTTAGGCCACATCATCGCTGTCTGAACAGAGTAGAACATTATCTCTTTGACCATCCCACTCTCAGGCATTGGTGGCCTGAAGGACTCCCTGTGGCAAAAAGCATATATTTTTAAAGATATTACTACAAATTTGCAGTGGATCCACAAATCCGCAGTAAAATTAAAACACAAATACCCCTTGGGGGGTGCCGTATTTATTTATGTTGATGAGAGGGGTGCATGGACACCTTTCTGAACTCTTACGAGGCCCCGGGGACCCAATTTCCCAGGGCTGATTTTATATTAAGGGGAGAGGTTTATGGTCCCCCTCTCCAAGCAGCAATAAGGCTCTAGGAACCCAGTCCCCTGGGGCCAATTTAAAAAAAAATGGGAGGAGCGCACAGCCACCCTCCCAGAGCCTGTAGGACACTTTGGGGACCTCATTCCTGGGGCCGCTTTTATATAAAGGGGTGGAGGCATGGGGGCCCCTTCCCAGAGCCTTTCTATGGCCCCAGGGACCCCATTCGCCGGGGCTGGCCAAGGGACGGTGTTTATTTCCATGCCTAAGAGCAGGGGCAGGAAAAGGGTAATTTCATCCCACTCAGCAGGAGCAGAAAGCTTGAGTTCTCAGGCAGGGAAAAATACAGAATTGCACCCGCCTGGCGGGAGCAAAATAAAAGCTGCTTTCTCTGCTTGGGAGCAATAACCTCCCCCCCCCACACACACACATAAAAGTAAAGATCTGGGTGTCTTGGGTGGGCACTGGAACACACAAAATATACATTAAAAAAAAGCATACTTAATGAGCAGCAGGAGCCGGTGGTTTTCCTAGAAGTGGCAAGGGAATCACAGGGCATTTCTTTTATGTTTTGCGAGACTGCTGCTGGGGGGCTGCAGGAAGTGCAGCATCTCCAAGCAACATTTGCAAAAAAGTGGAAGTCTCCTAGGATTCCAGGAGAGTTTACCATATTTTGAAAGCACTCATAGCTGAAGCTCTGTGGCCTTCAGCTGGCATCTACACCCCTCTTGTAGTTGATTCTATAGCTGCACTTTTTAATGTGAAGAATATAAAAAAATAAAATCTCAAAGGCATGCTGATGCTTTTTTACATAAAGCTTTATTACATTTTTATGCCAATCCTTTTTATTAAGCATTAAACTGTGTGAATTAATAAAATATACATTTCATTATAATTACTGCTCATTTTGGATAAAGACAATACATATGCCTCATATACGTTGATATTCTGGCCCGTCATAAAACCTATAGGCCCACTTTTTATATTTTTGTGTTCTGACCCTTTATCAAAGTCAATAGTTGCTTTATTTAAAATGACACCCTTTATGTTCAGTCATGAACGCCAGTGGAGTTTTGGGCATCAAGGCTTGCGCCCAACACCTTGCTGTGCATAGCACATGCGCCCACGGCCAACAAACCCATACCACTCATTGCCAAATGCCATGGGCATAGTGGGGTTGCATGTCCACAAGGGGTTGGATGTAGGGCCTGGTCACAGGTGAGGACTTGTGGCCAACTACATGCTGTGCATGACCAAAAGTAATGCACGGGGAGAGGTAGGCATGGCGTGAGGTAGGCATTACATATGGTCGTAAAGTATTACTTACATTAAAAAGACCCTAGAAATTCAAAAGACAAAGGTTAAAGTGATGCTATAGTTGGGTAAGCTAATATCTTACTTTGCAGGAAAGAAAACCTTAGAAATTCACTCAGGGAAAATAAACATTAAAGGATCTGTCAAGTGGGGGCTGGGAAAAATGAGGGGGGTCAAAAAAGTTGCATTACCCATGCTAATTTCCTCATTTCCTTTAGACACGACTACAGCTCAAAGTACTGGACGAGATTACACCAAACTTATCAGAAAGCTAGCTTTTGGTACGCAGATTATGCTTTTTACTGTAAATCTGTTCAGTAGTTTTTGAGATATAACAGGGCAAACAAATTTGTATATTTCTGGCTGCGATGAAGATTAAGAGCTTGCAGCCCCCGACCACCACCTCCCTGGGGCTAAAGACTTATTAAATGCGGGCAGCTGCATGCCCCCACAGCCCTGGGGACCACCACTCCCTGGGGCAAACACATAACAGTAAAGGGGATCCGTTGCGGACTCCCAAGCCCCAGGGTTCACCACCTCCGCAGGGCTATTTTAGTTGGAGGGGGGCCACGCGCCCCCATCGAGAAACCTACAAGAGGCCAACACCTCCTGCATACGGAAAAACGCCGTGCCCAGCCTGAGGTTGGGTGTTTATAGGGGTTGGCTGCAGTGACTGGCAGCCAGGCCCTGCAGCCAACCCCAGCTGTGCACGGCCAAAAGTCATTCGCAGTGGTGGTTGGATTAACGTCTAGTAATAAAAATTAATATACATAAAAAAAACATAGAAATTTACTGAAAAAAAACAAAGGTTCCAGGTACGTTATAGTTAAGAAATATATATATTTTTTAAAATAGAAATTCACTTAAAAATCCAAAGGTTATAGGGACATTATAGTTAGGCTCTCATTTTAAAAGAACAAGACGACTGCCCCCTCTTACCTGCCCTTAATGGTCTTTTATGCTGCAACTGTCCCTCCTGTCTGTCCGGTATGGTCAGCTTGCTGCCCTTGCCTCTTTCCCCTCTGCTTTCTGTTGTCCATGTGCATGGCTCTGTCCTTACCCTATTGCTTTATGTGGTCCATTATGCTGCACTGCTGTTCCATCTGCCCTGTGTGGTGTATTGTGTTGCTGCAACCCCTGACGTTTGCCCTGTAAGGTCAGTTTGGTGCTGCTGCCCATCTCCCTCCTGCCCTCTGTTATCCGAGTCCATGTCCCTATCCCATTCCTCCTGCCCTCCACAATACAATGTACTTACTTGCCAGCATTTTGAACTTGGTGAGAGGGAGATTTTGAAAAAATAACCGGAGGAATTGATTTTCCCCATTAAATAACATTGAAAAAGAGGAGATTTTAGGCAGGAGGCAGATAAAATAAAGCCCTTTTTTGCTTAAAAACATTGAGAGTCTCCTGCCTTGAATGGGGTCAGTTGGCATGTATGGTTGTACTGCCACTGCCTCTTCCTTCTGCCCTTAATCAATGGCATGTAATATTGCCACAGCTTCTCTTGCCAGTCCAGCATGGTTGGTTTGTTGCCCCTGCCCCATTTCACCTGCCCTTTATGGTCTGTTGTACTTCCACTGCCCGCCTGCCCAGCATTGGTTAACTTGTTGCCTCTGCACCCTCCTCCCTGCACTCAGTTATCTGAGTCCATGCCCCTCCCCTCTGCCTCCCGACAGTATTCTAACACACAACTAGATTGCTAACAGTATATATCTATTACAAAAGTGTGGCACCCCTGACGCCATTTTGATGTAATCAAAACTATAATATCTATAGCATTTCCTTTAGAAATTATAAAAATGAGAGGGTTTTATTCCCATAGAAATTATGGTTAAAAACACTCCACTAACTTGCAGCTTTACAGATAAAACTATAAAGTGTATTAGCAATCTGTGGAAATTGGGTTTCAGAAAACATATAATTTGCACACCAACCCCTAAAGCATTCTGTTTTTTTTTCAGCCTATTAAAATATTTTTTCATCACACAGAAATATACCAAATGGGCTTTCGCAACTACTGGAGTATATTTTGAAATGTTTGTACAGTTGACATCATTAAAATGTTAGGAAAAAACAGACATCCTCTAACCTTTTATTTTACATTCTAAACACCAGGTCATACAGTTCACCTTACAAACTCCTGGAACTCTGCATTCAGAAGGAAAATTAATTGTAAGACAAACTGACTATCACCCTCTGTCTGTGAACACAGAGCAAATTTGACATAAGAGCAAGATTCAAAGGCATCTCTTATTGCCTCTCCACTTTCTGACTGAACAGAACACATGTTCTTTGTCAACTCGCCAGAAGGGGCGAGTAAGTCCTAAAAATTTGAAATGTGAGCCTAACTATAACGTCCCTGTAATCTTTGTTTTTTAAGTGAATTTTTATGTTTTTTTAATTCAGTTTCCTCACCATGCACTGCTATTTACCCCAGATATTACGTCACTTATGACATCTTCTATGACATCATTGATAATATCACTGTAACATTTTAAGTTAAATTATTGATTAGAAAGCTGTGCATGGCGAGGGCGTGAGTTATAACCATGACTGCTGAATTTCTATGGTCTTTGCATGTAAAACCTGAACCTGACTATAACGTCCCTGTAACCTTTGTTTTTTTGCTGAATATATATATATATATATATATATATATATATATATATATGTGTGTGTATATATATATATAAATATATATATATTAATATATATATACACACTAGGTGTGAGAGTGTCTGAGTGTGACAGTGAGTGTGAGAGTGTCTCTCTAGGTGACAATGAGTGTGTCTTGGTGAGTGTGTGTCTGGGTGTGAGAGTCTCTGCGTGTGAGAGTGAGAGTGAGAATGTCTGTCTGGGTGTGACAGTGTCTGCGTGTGACAGTGAGAATGTCTGTCTGGGTGTGACAGTGAGTGTGACAGTGTCTGGGTGTGAAAGGGTGTGTGAGAGTGTGTGTCTTGGTGTGAGAGTGTCTGGGTGTGAAAGTGGGTATGAAAGTGTGTCTCTGGATATGACAGTGAGAGTCTCCCCAAGTGTGAAAGTGAGAGTGTCTGTCTGGGTATGATAGTGAATGTGACAGTGTCTACTTATGAGAGTGCTTGCCTTGGTGTGAGAGTAAGCGTGTTTGGGAGTGAGTGGTAAAGTGTCTCTGAGTGTGAGAGTGAGTGTCTCTCTGGGTGTGACAGTAAGTGTGAGAGTGGGTGTGAGAGTGTGTAGGAAGTTGGCTCTGTATGTGCTATTTCAAAGTAAGGAATAGCATGCACAGAGTCCAAGGGTTCCCCTTAGAGGTAAAATAGTGGTAAAAATAGATAATACTAATGCTCTATTTTGTGGTAGTGTGGTCGAGCAGTAGGCTTATCCAAGGAGTAGTGTTAAGCATTTGTTGTACATACACATAGGCAATAAATGAGGTACACACACTCAGAGACAAATCCAGCCAATAGGTTTTGTATAGAAAAATATCTTTTCTTAGTTTATTTTAAGAACCACAGGTTCAAATTTAACATGTAATATCTTGTTTGAAAGGTATTGCAGGTAAGTACATTAGGAACTTTAAATCATAAAAATTGCATGTATACTTTTCAAGTTATTGACAAATAGCTGTTTTAAAAGTGGACACAGTGCAATTTTCACAGTTCCTGGGGGAGGTAAGTTTTTGTTAGTTTTACCAAGTAAGTAGGACACTTACAGGGTTCAGTTCTTGGTCCAAGGTAGCCCACCGTTGGGGGTTCAGAGCAACCCCAAAGTCACCACACCAGCAGCTCAGGGCCGGTCAGGTGCAGAGTTCAAAGTGGTGCCCAAAACACATAGGCTAGAATGGAGAGAAGGGGGTGCCCCGGTTCCGGTCTGCTTGCAGGTAAGTACCCGCGTCTTCGGAGGGAAGACCAGGGGGGTTTTGTAGGGCACCGGGGGGGACACAAGCCCACACAGAAATTTCACCCTCAGCAGCGCGGGGGCGGCCGGGTGCAGTGTAGAAACAGGCGTCGGGTTCGCAATGTTAGTCTATGAGAGATCTCGGGATCTCTTCAGCGCTGCAGGCAGGCAAGGGGGGGGTTCCTCGGGGAAACCTCCACTTGGGCAAGGGAGAGGGACTCCTGGGGGTCACTTCTCCAGTGAAAGTCCGGTCCTTCAGGTCCTGGGGGCTGCGGGTGCAGGGTCTCTCCCAGGCGTCGGGACTTTGGATTCAAAGAGTCGCGGTCAGGGGAAGCCTCGGGATTCCCTCTGCAGGCGGCGCTGTGGGGGCTCAGGGGGGACAGGTTTTGGTACTCACAGTATCAGAGTAGTCCTGGGGTCCCTCCTGAGGTGTTGGATCTCCACCAGCCGAGTCGGGGTCGCCGGGTGCAGTGTTGCAAGTCTCACGCTTCTTGCGGGGAGCTTGCAGGGTTCTTTCAAGGCTGCTGGAAACAAAGTTGCAGCCTTTCTTGGAGCAGGTCCGCTGTCCTCGGGAGTTTCTTGTCTTTTCGAAGCAGGGGCAGTCCTCAGAGGATGTCGAGGTCGCTGGTCCCTTTGGAAGGCGTCGCTGGAGCAGGATCTTTGGAAGGCAGGAGACAGGCCGGTGAGTTTCTGGAGCCAAGGCAGTTGTCGTCTTCTGGTCTTCCTCTGCAGGGGTTTTCAGCTAGGCAGTCCTTCTTCTTGTAGTTGCAGGAATCTCATTTTCTAGGGTTCAGGGTAGCCCTTAAATACTAAATTTAAGGGCGTGTTTAGGTCTGGGGGGTTAGTAGCCAATGGCTACTAGCCCTGAGGGTGGGTACACCCTCTTTGTGCCTCCTCCCAAGGGGAGGGGGTCACAATCCTAACCCTATTGGGGGAATCCTCCATCTGCAAGATGGAGGATTTCTGAAAGTTAGAGTCACCTCAGCTCAGGACACCTTAGGGGCTGTCCTGACTGGCCAGTGACTCCTCCTTGTTATTCTCATTATTTTCTCCGGCCTTGCCGCCAAAAGTGGGGGCCGGGCCGGAGGGGGCGGGCAACTCCACTAGCTGGAGTGTCCTGCGGTGCTGTGACAAAGGGGTGAGCCTTTGAGGCTCACCGCCAGGTGTTACAGCTCCGGCCTGGGGGAGGTGTTAGCATCTCCACCCAGTGCAGGCTTTGTTACTGGCCTCAGAGTGACAAAGGCACTCTCCCCATGGGGCCAGCAACATGTCTCTGGTGTGGCAGGCTGCTGGAACTAGTCAGCCTACACAGATAGTCGGTTAAGTTTCAGGGGGCACCTCTAAGGTGCCCTCTGGGGTGTATTTTACAATAAAATGTACACTGGCATCAGTGTGCATTTATTGTGCTGAGAAGTTTGATACCAAACTTCCCAGTTTTCAGTGTAGCCATTATGGTGCTGTGGAGTTCGTGTTTGACAAACTCCCATACCATATACTCTTATGGCTACCCTGCACTTACAATGTCTAAGGTTTTGTTTAGACACTGTAGGGGTACCATGCTCATGCACTGGTACCCTCACCTATGGTATAGTGCACCCTGCCTTAGGGCTGTAAGGCCTGCTAGAGGGGTGTCTTACCTATACTGCATAGGCAGTGAGAGGCTGGCATGGCACCCTGAGGGGAGTGCCATGTCGACTTACTCGTTTTGTCCTCACTAGCACACACAAGCTGGCAAGCAGTGTGTCTGTGCTGAGTGAGAGGTCTCCAGGGTGGCATAAGATATGCTGCAGCCCTTAGAGACCTTCCTTGGCGTCAGGGCCCTTGGTACTAGAACTACCAGTTACAAGGGACTTATCTGGATGCCAGGGTCTGCCAATTGTGGATACAAAAGTACAGGTTAGGGAAAGAACACTGGTGCTGGGGCCTGGTTAGCAGGCCTCAGCACACTTTCAATTGTAAACATAGCATCAGCAAAGGCAAAAAGTCAGGGGGCAACCATGCCAAGGAGGCATTTCCTTACACAACCCCCCCCCAAACGAAAGAGGATGAGACTAACCTTTCCCAAGAGAGTCTTCATTTTCTAAGTGGAAGAACCTGGAAAGGCCATCTGCATTGGCATGGGCAGTCCCAGGTCTGTGTTCCACTATGAAGTCCATTCCCTGTAGGGAGATGGACCACCTCAACAGTTTAGGATTTTCACCTTTCATTTGCATCAGCCATTTGAGAGGTCTGTGGTCAGTTTGAACTAGGAAGTGAGTCCCAAAGAGGTATGGTCTCAGCTTCTTCAGGGACCAAACCACAGCAAAGGCCTCCCTCTCAATGGCACTCCAACGCTGCTCCCTGGAGAGTAACCTCCTGCTAATGAAAGCAACAGGCTGGTCAAGGCCATCATCATTTGTTTGGGACAAAACTGCCCCTATCCCATGTTCAGAGGCATCAGTCTGCACAATGAACTGCTTAGAATAATCTGGAGCTTTTAGAACTGGTGCTGAGCACATTGCTTGTTTCAGGGTGTCAAAGGCCTGTTGGCATTCCACAGTCCAGTTCACTTTCTTGGGCATTTTCTTGGAGGTGAGTTCAGTGAGGGCTGTCACAATGGATCCATATCCCTTCACAAACCTCCTGTAATACCCAGTCAAGCCAAGGAATGCCCTGACTTGAGTCTGGGTTTTTGGAGCTACCCAGTCCAGAATAGTCTGGATCTTGGGTTGGAGTGGCTGAACTTGGCCTCCACCTACAAGGTGGCCCAAGTAAACCACAGTTCCCTGCCCTATCTGGCATTTGGATGCCTTGATAGAGAGGCCTGCAGATTGCAGGGCCTTCAAAACCTTCTTCAGGTGGACCAGGTGATCCTGCCAGGTGGAGCTAAAGACAGCAATATCATCAAGATAAGCTGTGCTAAAGGACTCCAAGCCAGCAAGGACTTGATTCACCAACCTTTGGAAGGTGGCAGGGGCATTCTTTAAACCAAAGGGCATAACAGTAAACTGATAATGCCCATCAGGTGTGGAGAATGCTGTTTTCTCTTTTGCTCCAGGTGCCATTTTTATTTGCCAGTACCCTGCTGTCAAGTCAAAGGTACTTAAGAATTTGGCAGCACCTAATTTATCTATGAGCTCATCAGCTCTTGGAATTGGATGAGCATCTGTCTTGGTGACAGAATTGAGCCCTCTGTAGTCCACACAAAACCTCATCTCTTTCTTTCCATCTTTGGTGTGAGGTTTGGGGACTAAGACCACTGGGCTAGCCCAGGGGCTGTCAGAGCGCTCAATTACTCCCAATTCCAGCATCTTGTGGACTTCCACCTTGATGCTTTCCTTAACATGGTCAGATTGTCTAAAGATTTTGTTCTTGACAGGCATGCTGTCTCCTGTGTCCACATCATGGGTACACAGGTGTGTCTGACCAGGGGTTAAGGAGAAGAGTTCAGGAAACTGTTGTAGGACTCTCCTACAATCAGCTTGCTGTTGGCCAGAGAGGGTGTCTGAGTAGATCACTCCATCTACTGTGCCATCTTTTGGGTCTGATGACAGAAGATCAGGGAGAGGTTCACTCTCTGCCTCCTGATCCTCATCTGTTACCATCAACAGATTCACATCAGCCCTGTCATGGAAGAGCTTAAGGCGGTTCACATGGATCACCCTCTTGGGGCTCCTGCTTGTGCCCAGGTCCACCAGGTAGGTGACCTGACTCTTCCTTTCTAGTACTGGGTAAGGGCCACTCCACTTGTCCTGGAGTGCCCTGGGAGCCACAGGCTCCAGAACCCAGACTTTCTGCCCTGGTTGGAACTCAACCAGTGCAGCCTTTTGGTCATACCAAAACTTCTGGAGCTGTTGGCTGGCCTCAAGGTTTTTGGTTGCCTTTTCCATGTACTCTGCCATTCTAGAGCGAAGGCCAAGTACATAGTCCACTATGTCTTGTTTAGGCTCATGGAGAGGTCTCTCCCAGCCTTCTTTAACAAGAGCAAGTGGTCCCCTTACAGGATGACCAAACAGAAGTTCAAAGGGTGAGAATCCTACTCCCTTCTGTGGCACCTCTCTGTAAGCGAAAAGCAGACATGGCAAGAGGACATCCCATCTCCTTTTGAGTTTTTCTGGGAGCCCCATGATCATGCCCTTTAATGTCTTGTTGAATCTCTCAACTAAGCCATTAGTTTGTGGATGGTAAGGTGTAGTGAATTTATAAGTCACTCCACACTCATTCCACATATGTTTCAGGTATGCTGACATGAAGTTGGTACCTCTGTCAGACACCACCTCCTTAGGGAAACCCACTCTGGTAAAGATACCAATGAGGGCCTTGGCTACTGCAGGGGCAGTAGTCGACCTAAGGGGAATAGCTTCAGGATACCTGGTAGCATGATCCACTACTACCAGGATATACATATTTCCTGAGGCTGTGGGAGGTTCCAGTGGACCAACTATGTCCACACCCACTCTTTCAAAGGGGACCCCCACCACTGGAAGTGGAATGAGGGGGGCCTTTGGGTGCCCACCTGTCTTACCACTGGCTTGACAGGTGGGGCAGGAGAGGCAAAACTCCTTAACCATGTTGGACATATTGGGCCAGTAGAAGTGGTTGACTAACCTCTCCCACGTCTTGGTTTGTCCCAAATGTCCAGCAAGGGGAATGTCATGGGCCAATGTTAGGATGAACTCTCTGAACAGCTGAGGCACTACCACTCTCCTAGTGGCACCAGGTTTGGGGTCTCTGGCCTCAGTGTACAGGAGTCCATCTTCCCAATAGACCCTATGTGTTCCATTTTTCTTGCCCTTGGACTCTTCAGCAGCTTGCTGCCTAAGGCCTTCAAGAGAGGGACAGGTTTCTTGTCCCTTACACAGCTCCTCCCTTGAGGGTCCCCCTGGGCCTAAGAGCTCAACCTGATAAGGTTCAAGCCCCAAAGGCTCAGTTCCCTCAGAGGGCAGAACTTCTTCCTGAGAAGAGAGGTTCCCTTTCTTTTGCTGTGTTGCAGTTGGTTTCCCAACTGACTTTCCTGTTCTCTTGGTAGGCTGGGCCATTCTTCCAGACTCCAGCTCTACTTGTTCACCCTGTGCCTTGCATTGTGCTCTTGTTTTCACACACACCAGTTCAGGGATACCCAGCATTGCTGCATGGGTTTTTAGTTCTACCTCAGCCCATGCTGAGGACTCCAGGTCATTTCCAAGCAGACAGTCCACTGGGATATTTGAGGAGACCACCACCTGTTTCAGGCCATTGACCCCTCCCCATTCTAAAGTAACCATTGCCATGGGATGTACTTTTCTCTGATTGTCAGCGTTGGTGACTGTGTAAGTTTTTCCAGTCAGGTATTGGCCAGGGGAAACCAGTTTCTCTGTCACCATGGTGACACTGGCACCTGTATCCCTCAGGCCCTCTATTCTAGTCCCATTAATTAAGAGTTGCTGTCTGTATTTTTGCATGTTAGGCGGCCAGACAGCTAGTGTGGCTAAATCCGCCCCACCCTCAGAAACTAGAGTAGCTTCAGTGTGGACCCTGATTTGCTCTGGGCACACTGTTGATCCCACTTGGAGACTAGCCATACCAGTGTTACCTGGATGGGAGTTTGGAGTGGAACCTTTCTTGGGACAGGCCTTGTCTCCAGTTTGGTGTCCATGCTGTTTACAGCTATGACACCAGGCCTTTTTGGGATCAAAGTTTTTACCCTTGTACCCATTGTTTTGTGAAGAGGCTCTGGGCCCACCCTCCTGTGCAGGTTTTTGGGGGCCTGTAGAAGACTCTTTACTATTTTTAGTTTTGGTTGTCTCATCACCCTTCCCCTGGGGAGTCTTTGTGACCCCTTTCTTTTGGTCACCCCCTGTTGAAGTCTTGGACACCCTTGTCTTGACCCAATGGTCCGCCTTCTTTCCCAATTCTTGGGGAGAAATTGGTCCTAGGTCTACCAGATGCTGATGCAGTTTATCATTGAAACAATTACTTAACAGGTGTTCTTTCACAAATAAATTGTACAGCCCATCATAATTACTTACACCACTGCCTTGAATCCAACCATCTAGTGTTTTCACTGAGTAGTCTACAAAGTCAACCCAGGTCTGGCTCGAGGATTTTTGAGCCCCCCTGAATCTAATCCTATACTCCTCAGTGGAGAATCCAAAGCCCTCAATCAGGGTACCCTTCATGAGGTCATAAGATTCTGCATCTTGTCCAGAGAGTGTGAGGAGTCTATCCCTACACTTTCCTGTGAACATTTCCCAAAGGAGAGCACCCCAGTGAGATCTGTTCACTTTTCTGGTTACACACGCCCTCTCAAAAGCTGTGAACCATTTGGTGATGTCATCACCATCTTCATATTTAGTTACAATCCCTTTAGGGATTTTCAACATGTCAGGAGAATCTCTGACCCTATTTATGTTGCTGCCACCATTGATGGGTCCTAGGCCCATCTCTTGTCTTTCCCTCTCTATGGCTAGGATCTGTCTTTCCAAAGCCAATCTTTTGGCCATCCTGGCTAACTGGATGTCCTCTTCACTGGGGCTATCCTCAGTGATTTCAGAGGTGTTGGTCTCTCCTGTGAGGGAACCAGCATCTCTGACTATTATTTTTGGAGTCAGGGTTTGAGGGACCCTGTTCTCCCTAGATAGGACTGGTAGGGGGGAATTTTCCTCCAGGTCACTATCCTCTTCCTCTGAGTTGCCACCCTCAGAGGGGTTGGCCTTTTCAAACTCTGCCAAAAGCTCCTGGAGCTGTATTTTGGTAGGTTTGGGGCCCATTGTTATTTTCTTTATTTTACAGAGTGACCTTAGCTCCCTCATCTTAAGATGGAGGTAAGGTGTGGTGTCGAGTTCCACCACAGTCACATCTGTGCTAGACATTTTGCTTCTAAAAGTTGGAATACTTTTTAAGAATCTACAACTGGTTCTAGAATCTAATTCAAACTTTTACAAACTTTTAAACTCTAAAAGAAATGCTAAACAGGATCTAACACAAGGCCCTAGCAGGTCTTTTAAGAATTTAGAAAACTTTTCAAATTGCAAAAATCAATTTCTAATGACAATTTTGGAATTTGTCGTGTGATCAGGTATTGGCTGAGTAGTCCAGCAAATGCAAAGTCTTGTACCCCACCGCTGATCCACCAATGTAGGAAGTTGGCTCTGTATGTGCTATTTCAAAGTAAGGAATAGCATGCACAGAGTCCAAGGGTTCCCCTTAGAGGTAAAATAGTGGTAAAAATAGATAATACTAATGCTCTATTTTGTGGTAGTGTGGTCGAGCAGTAGGCTTATCCAAGGAGTAGTGTTAAGCATTTGTTGTACATACACATAGGCAATAAATGAGGTACACACACTCAGAGACAAATCCAGCCAATAGGTTTTGTATAGAAAAATATCTTTTCTTAGTTTATTTTAAGAACCACAGGTTCAAATTTAACATGTAATATCTTGTTTGAAAGGTATTGCAGGTAAGTACATTAGGAACTTTAAATCATAAAAATTGCATGTATACTTTTCAAGTTATTGACAAATAGCTGTTTTAAAAGTGGACACAGTGCAATTTTCACAGTTCCTGGGGGAGGTAAGTTTTTGTTAGTTTTACCAAGTAAGTAGGACACTTACAGGGTTCAGTTCTTGGTCCAAGGTAGCCCACCGTTGGGGGTTCAGAGCAACCCCAAAGTCACCACACCAGCAGCTCAGGGCCGGTCAGGTGCAGAGTTCAAAGTGGTGCCCAAAACACATAGGCTAGAATGGAGAGAAGGGGGTGCCCCGGTTCCGGTCTGCTTGCAGGTAAGTACCCGCGTCTTCGGAGGGAAGACCAGGGGGGTTTTGTAGGGCACCGGGGGGGACACAAGCCCACACAGAAATTTCACCCTCAGCAGCGCAGGGGCGGCCGGGTGCAGTGTAGAAACAGGCGTCGGGTTCGCAATGTTAGTCTATGAGAGATCTCGGGATCTCTTCAGCGCTGCAGGCAGGCAAGGGGGGGGTTCCTCGGGGAAACCTCCACTTGGGCAAGGGAGAGGGACTCCTGGGGGTCACTTCTCCAGTGAAAGTCCGGTCCTTCAGGTCCTGGGGGCTGCGGGTGCAGGGTCTCTCCCAGGCGTCGGGACTTTGGATTCAAAGAGTCGCGGTCAGGGGAAGCCTCGGGATTCCCTCTGCAGGCGGCGCTGTGGGGGCTCAGGGGGGACAGGTTTTGGTACTCACAGTATCAGAGTAGTCCTGGGGTCCCTCCTGAGGTGTTGGATCTCCACCAGCCGAGTCGGGGTCGCCGGGTGCAGTGTTGCAAGTCTCACGCTTCTTGCGGGGAGCTTGCAGGGTTCTTTCAAGGCTGCTGGAAACAAAGTTGCAGCCTTTCTTGGAGCAGGTCCGCTGTCCTCGGGAGTTTCTTGTCTTTTCGAAGCAGGGGCAGTCCTCAGAGGATGTCGAGGTCGCTGGTCCCTTTGGAAGGCGTCGCTGGAGCAGGATCTTTGGAAGGCAGGAGACAGGCCGGTGAGTTTCTGGAGCCAAGGCAGTTGTCGTCTTCTGGTCTTCCTCTGCAGGGGTTTTCAGCTAGGCAGTCCTTCTTCTTGTAGTTGCAGGAATCTAATTTTCTAGGGTTCAGGGTAGCCCTTAAATACTAAATTTAAGGGCGTGCTTAGGTCTGGGGGGTTAGTAGCCAATGGCTACTAGCCCTGAGGGTGGGTACACCCTCTTTGTGCCTCCTCCCAAGGGGAGGGGGTCACAATCCTAACCCTATTGGGGGAATCCTCCATCTGCAAGATGGAGGATTTCTGAAAGTTAGAGTCACCTCAGCTCAGGACACCTTAGGGGCTGTCCTGACTGGCCAGTGACTCCTCCTTGTTATTCTCATTATTTTCTCCGGCCTTGCCGCCAAAAGTGGGGGCCGGGCCGGAGGGGGCGGGCAACTCCACTAGCTGGAGTGTCCTGCGGTGCTGTGACAAAGGGGTGAGCCTTTGAGGCTCACCGCCAGGTGTTACAGCTCCGGCCTGGGGGAGGTGTTAGCATCTCCACCCAGTGCAGGCTTTGTTACTGGCCTCAGAGTGACAAAGGCACTCTCCCCATGGGGCCAGCAACATGTCTCTGGTGTGGCAGGCTGCTGGAACTAGTCAGCCTACACAGATAGTCGGTTAAGTTTCAGGGGGCACCTCTAAGGTGCCCTCTGGGGTGTATTTTACAATAAAATGTACACTGGCATCAGTGTGCATTTATTGTGCTGAGAAGTTTGATACCAAACTTCCCAGTTTTTAGTGTAGCCATTATGGTGCTGTGGAGTTCGTGTTTGACAAACTCCCAGACCATATACTCTTATGGCTACCCTGCACTTACAATGTCTAAGGTTTTGTTTAGACACTGTAGGGGTACCATGCTCATGCACTGGTACCCTCACCTATGGTATAGTGCACCCTGCCTTAGGGCTGTAAGGCCTGCTAGAGGGGTGTCTTACCTATACTGCATAGGCAGTGAGAGGCTGGCATGGCACCCTGAGGGGAGTGCCATGTCGACTTACTCGTTTTGTCCTCACTAGCACACACAAGCTGGCAAGCAGTGTGTCTGTGCTGAGTGAGAGGTCTCCAGGGTGGCATAAGATATGCTGCAGCCCTTAGAGACCTTCCTTGGCGTCAGGGCCCTTGGTACTAGAACTACCAGTTACAAGGGACTTATCTGGATGCCAGGGTCTGCCAATTGTGGATACAAAAGTACAGGTTAGGGAAAGAACACTGGTGCTGGGGCCTGGTTAGCAGGCCTCAGCACACTTTCAATTGTAAACATAGCATCAGCAAAGGCAAAAAGTCAGGGGGCAACCATGCCAAGGAGGCTTTTCCTTACAGAGTGTGTCTCTGAGTAAGAGAGTAAGCGTAGAGTGTCTAGGTGTGACAGTGAGTTTGAGAGTTTCTGGGTGTGAGAGTGTGTTTCTGGGTGTGAGAATGGGTGTGAGAGTATCTGTGTCGGAGTGGGTGTGAGAGTGTGTGTCTGGATGTCAGAGTGAGTGAGTGTCTGTCCAGGTGTGACAGTGGGTGTTAGTGTCTGGGTGCGAGAGTGAATGTGAGAGTGTCTGGGTGTGAAAGGGCATGTGAGAGTGTGTGGCTGGGTGTGTGAGTGGATGTAAGAGTGTGTGTCTGGGTATGAGAATCAGTGTGAGAGCGACTCTGAGTGTGAGAGTGTCTCTCTAGGTGTGACAGTGAGTGTGGGAGTGTCTATATGGTTGTGAATGTGTGTGTCTGGATGTGAGAGAGGGCGTGACAGTGTCTGTGTGTGAGACTGAGTGTCACAGAATGTCTCTGGGTATGAGAGTGGGTGTGAGAAAGTATCTCTGGATGTAAGTGTGGGTGTGAAGGGCGTCTCTGGTTGTGAGAGTGGATATGACAGTATCTGTCTGGGTGTAAGAGTGGGTGTGAGAGGGTATCTCTGGGTAAGAGTGTGTGTCTGGGTGGTGTGAGAGTAGAAGTGAGAGTGTCTGTGAGAGTGGGTGTGAGAGGTTTGTTTGGGTGTGAGAGTGGGTGCAAGAGTGTTTGTGTGGCTATTTGAGTGGGTGTGTGAATATATATATATATATATTATTGTTTGACGTTTAAAAAAAAAACCTCTGCAGATCCATCGCATAGTTACACTGGGGTCCGCGCTGAGCCCCGCAGAGGGATCTGTAGATCTCCAAAAACGTATTAAAAAGTTTTAGCCATTTTCTGCCCATTTACTATTTTGCCACTTATATATTAACCACGTGAGGTCAGGGAACCTCTGCCGTGAACCCATCAACTCCATTGTTCCACGCATTTTAGCCTATAGGGCAGTTTCTCGGATGAAACAAAATGGTGACGGCAACTTCCCTGTAAGGTTGCGGCCGGCCAGTGAGATTCTTTGTTTGGCACTTAAATCCGCGACCCCACCCCGGATGGAGCCATGGAGCCTTCATTCTCAAGATATCAATATTTTTTTACTTTAAAAGCTCTTAAACTACTGAACGGATTTACACCAAATTGTAAAAAGCACAATCTGAGCACCAGGATCTAGCTTCCTGCCAAATTTGGTGTTCTGTTCAGCAGTTCAGTCAGTAGGCCAGTCTTAACACCTTATGGGAAAATGAGTGGGGATAATGTGTTTTCGGAGCCCAACTTTTTCTCGGCCCCGCTTGACGGATCAGCTTGAAACTTTCAAGCCTGAAACTTTCAAAACTGCAGGTGAACTGACATATTAGTTTTGAAAATTTCGAGAAGATTCATCAGACGGTGCCAAACTTACTAGCAGAACAAAAAGCCCTTTTCTTATGGAGACTAGGTCCTAATTATAACTACCAACTGGTGTCCGCCAGTAGGTAATATATGTATATATATATAGTACAAGTGTAGTTTGTTCTGCTAACATATGGCATTGCGCTTTTTTCTCCTATTCTAGTGCATATATCTTTACATCTTCACTGATTGAGCAATCCTTTGTATAAGAATTGCACCTGAAAATGTAATTTGAATGTATTGTATTCATTTATTCTTGATGTCAATGTCTCATTACAACCGGTTCTGGTTCTGTTTTTAATGGAATTAAAAAAAAACAATTGTAAACATTCACCTTGAAATGACTCTTCCTCCTCGTGTTTCTCCATTCGTGTCTTCTTCAATTTATCTTCCTTTCATCCAAATTACATATGGCATTCTATTATTATTGTTTCTACTTACCGTCTAAAGCAGTTTCTGTTGATAAAACACACAATGGCATGGTAAAAAGCACTTTATATATACATAAATTACACCAATAGAACTCCTTATGATTTAGTCATTTTCTGATTGCCCACACCCCAGCTACAATGCATAATGCATACTTTTGCGTTTCTTTCCAACCACAGAACAAACACTTTAATATTCCCCACCCTCTTCAGAAAAATCATGTTTGCTGGGTGAGACTTTGCTCGTGCTTTCCTACCATGTCGAGCATCTGAATCTTTCAGAAAACAAAAATGGGCTTAGTGTGCTTGCGCCCACGAGGTGCTAAAGCTCCGAACTTGGTATGCCTGCCCATTTCTCGACATACTGCCAAAGAAACCTAGGTAACTCTTGGGTCTTTCCTTACGAAGATCTTTTCATTAAAAGCACTAATAATCGTTTAATTTTTGGGAAAGATAAAACCAATTCGAATAATATTTTGATAAGAGGTGATCCAGTCCGACATGGCACCTTTTCCACAGCTGCTTCCAGTACAGCTGCCTTGGTCTTTTGAGTTAGTCGCATCGCATATTTGATCAGTTGCCGTAAGTCATAGATAGTAGTGTTGATTAATCTGCTACAACTTCACAGGCATACTCCAAGAATTTTTAGATTTCATTAAGTTTATTTACTAAAATCAATATCGAGCAGGAAGAGGGTGAGGCATGTTTGAGGTCTGGAACGGATGTTTCTTCCATGAGTTAATGCTTAGACTCGCTCCTCTGTTCCTGTCGCAGGCTAAAGTCATTATGGAAGTATATTTTCCATGCAAATGAAGTAGCGTGGGGATGGGGTAAATTCCAATTACCATATCAGTGTACCGCAACAGACTCAGACAAGAGAGAGCCTAACCCCTTTGGCCGCAGAAGAAATCTAAAATGGTGGATATGCAAACTGACTAGGGGTGAAAGCTTGTTCATTGCAGACAGGTGCTGTATGTAAGCCGGCTCCACAGACAAGTGCAGACCATGAAGGAGGGGGGCAAGGCGGCATAAACAGATGAAACAGGTGCTGGTGAGATAGAACCTACCATAATTCTATGCAGTGGAGCTCGGTGGCAACAAATAAAAAGGTGGAAAGGGAGTGAATGCTTTACTGGCTCCTCACCGTGAGGCATACTTGCATGGTGAAGGAAGTGTCTTGCAGAGTTCAGTACATGAAAGGCCCCAAACATTTATGGAACATGTAAGGACCAAGTAAAGGGGAATGAGGCTTAACTGGGCAATTGAACATGAGTGAAGGTTCAATGCTAGGTGGTCAAAATACATTGAAATGTGGAAGGTGATAGTTGTGAAGAATCCTGAGGCAACATATTACATACGACTTATAAGGCTGTATGTGAGGATGAGATGTTAAACAGGTCTATAAATTCACAACTGGAGTAAGCACCAAGTTGGTGCTATGCTGATAATCCTGGGGAAGAGCTACAAATTAACAGCACCTATACCAGAGACTTTGGTGCCGATGACCAAGCACTTTGAACTTCCTGCCTATGGGCCGAGTCGAAGATATAGATAGGAACTACAGCCTGAGCTGTAAAAAATGCCTCCTTCATGTGACTCTTCATCAACTAATAGGGTAGACAGATGCATCCACAAATATTGCACCGTATGTATCCTTTCAGAATGGCTCTCCTTCCAAGCTGTGGGCGGCGTACAAGTCATAGCTCAACTCGACCCTTCTCATCTGGCAATTTTGTGTGTTGCAGCTCAAATCCTTGCTGCCAGCTAGTCTGAAGACAGCTTTGCTATTGCACTCTTCCTGTTTTTTTAAATCCATTTAGGGCCCTCTGGCTTAGCTGCCTGGGCACTTTCCACAAAAAGCCCCTCTTTGGTAAACTTGTAAACTCTTATTGCCTACAAATCAAATCATGTGGTCTTTCATTTCACTGTATCCTGATATGAGTTCTTGGTAGGTTTGGGTCTTGACAATTTTAAATAACATGGTAATTGTTTTTTTACCATCTACACAAAAAGTGTGGGGAATCAAGAGGACAAGCCAACGAGGCTTGTTTTCCTAGTCATAAGATAATTCTTTTCTGAGATCTAATTAAAAATGGAGTGTGGTTGTGATGACCATGTTCTGGGGGATACCTCCTTATGGAATAAGTGGTATCACACACATTATAGTGTCATGCTTCATCATTTGACCACCTATCCCCACCCAGGTAGGGCAATACCACCTAGGCGGACTGAACCTTATTGTTAAATGAACTTAGAGGGAGGTCTGAAATCATATCTTTCTGGATAATCTGGAAATCCAGTTATGTGAGAGATAAAATAAAATTACCTAACAGATCACCAGTGTGTCTGACATCTTTAAGGATGGTGTCTGTTGGTAAGATTAAAAATACAATTGGGACACCATTGGGTATAATGACTCATAGTGTCATTATTGTCCTACTGGCCAACATGTTTCTGCCCACTCATTGAGCCAACACAGGTCTGGGGCATTCGTCAGGGTCTGGGATCCCTCCCAAATTTGTTATGAAGTGGGTGTCTATCCTAAATTAAAGGTGAAAGGCTCATACATAGTACATACTGGGGCTACCTGAGAATTAGCTCAGATAAGGGAGGCCTGTTAGGAAGAAACAGAGAAGGGATTAAGGTTAAAGATAAACCCTGCAAGCACAGGGGCTCTGTGTACGTGAGAATAAACACTGCAAACCACTGCCCACAAAGTGTAAATTCATTCCATATGTAATATCACACCATGCAATTGCTCATTGATGTGAAAGCAGTGCCAAACAGAACTAATTATTAGTTACACTGCATATAAAAGCAAAGGAACTCAAACTCTTACCCTATAAAATAAGGGCAGGTAACCTATCGGCTGGGGGAGATGCCCCTTGTAGTGACACACTGTGAGAGAACAAAAGGGCTGAATCAACAGGGAATCAAAAGGCAATAAGGGCACAATTCATAAAGAGATGACAAATGGTGGGCTAGGGCTCCAGAAAATGTAAGATTCCCTAGGGGGAATTGGATGTAATCAGGCAGAGTTCCACTGCAGAGTTAAGCGCCATGTACTCTCTGCAGAGTGAGCCTCAAGTTAAAGGAGGTAACTGCTTCTGAGAAGCCAGTAAGTCCCCATTTACAGGAGAAAAGTGTTCAAAATCGTAATGCAGTCTCTCCTGGTTTAGAAATGACATATGGACAGTGTTCGAAGCAGCCAATGAGTGTTAATCACAGGGCCACCCCACCTCTACCGGCCTTTAAACAACATGTAGCAACAAAAAAATACAAAGAAACAAAAGGACTGTCACTCATAGAAACAATTGAAATTAAAATAAAATTAAATGAAATGAAAAATAAATATAAAGACTCCCAAAAAAGATTACACTCTCATCTTGTCTATTATGAGATATGAGGGCATGGTGCTCTCTGGCTCTAGAGCATGTGCATATTGCAGCCCCCCACGGGGGAAAAAATAAGAAGACTTACTTCGTCAAAGGGAGCAATCTGCGTTTCACCTGTTAGGGTCCCACCCCAGCCGCTTATGAATGTGGGCTGTAGAGGCGTGGTTGTAGAAATAACCGGAAGAGAAAGTGTGGTCTTAACCGACGACTGTCATTCAGCGTGTCTACCCCAATTGACAACTACATTTCATCATTGAGTCATAAGGTGTCTGTGCGTAATCGCCAGACCCATATCTGCCCGAGTCATTGGAGATGTTGGCTCATACTCGTCGTGGCTTGATTCAGTTTGTCTATAACGACCCACTCCATGTCATCAGGTGAGTGGTTGTTCCTGATGTGGTGGCTTGTGAGTTTGGTTGCATCGTGTTTACAGCGGATAGTGCTCCTATGTTCACAAATGTGTGTGCCAACTCTTCTTGTTGTCATTCAAATGTGCTTGAGTTGGCACTGGAATGTTATGGATCAAATCTGTTTATTGGTAAATGATATGTGTAAACCGCATCAACTGGCAGCGAGAAAACAGTAAGGTTTCATCTGTCACTCAAGCCAAGGAAATGTCAGGCAGAGAGTGCTGATTGACATGGGCTGACATGCATTATTGTCCTTCTCGCATCAGACATCATTATACCAGAACTGTTATCACATGAAGCAAAGAAACCAATCAAAAAAGGGAATGGAGAGAACAAAGGAAGAATACAACAAAGAAAACAAGGTAAAACAACAGAGCTCCCCCGTTCATCATTCAGAGATACCTCCCCCTCTCGCCCCCCTACACACCGCCCCACTGTCTACCAGGCCCTTGAGCCTCATTCCACCCCAGCGCAGCCATCTGTTCCTCCAACAGTCATCCTGCAGCAGTCGCAAAGTCTTTTAATATGCAGGGCAAGTGAGTTCGCTGAATTTAGTGGATAGAATCTGAATAAAGGGTCTCCAGAGAGCGGTCGTGTCTTCCGCCTTTGTCTAGTCGCCAGTGTTAGTTTCTCCATCGCTAGGATGAACCAGTGTTTATGAAGCCATGAGGTGTGGCTCGGAACCCTATCTGTGCCCCACAGAGCTTGTATCGCCTGGTGTGCCGCATTGAGGGCAAGGGCAATCTGTTGTCCCTCGATTTGGTGGGGTCCCACGCATGTATCCTCGCCGGGGTATAGTACCAGTATGTGGCTAACTTATAAGCTGTTTCCACCCCCAATATGTTATGAGCTGTGTGATGTGCTCTGAAGTAGATACCATCCCACTCCTCCTCTGTCAGCTCTCTCTCGACCTCTTTCTCCCACCGTTTCTGCCCCCTAGTTTTGGAAGGTGGTGTGGCCATGCGAAGAAGTTTATAGATTTCCGATATCCGCTGCTTGTTGTCTTTCTTTACCAGGTGCCATTTCCCGAAAGGCGTGAGTGTTCTAGCTACTAAGGGTCTGACCGTCGGTTGGAGTACCCAGTTTCGGACTTGATAGTACGTCAGTCTGTCTGCTTCCGTAAGTCCGTATGTCCGTATGTCTCTCTCAGCTGATCAAAAGTGATAATTCCATATGGGTCGAATAGACTCCCTACTCTTCTACAACCCCCCTCATTCAAACATTGAAAGTTCTCTGACTGCAAACCGGGAGTGAAGTCGGGATTCGCACAAATCGGTGTCATGGGAGAGGGGAAGGTCGTCAAACCGTCTCTTGTCACCACCGCGTACCACACCTGGAGAGTCACGCCCGTGATCGGTGAGGAGTATAGCTTTGTGTCTGCGTCGTAACCAGGGTTCCAGCAACCGCCTGATCCATAAAGCACCAGTGCTTCTCAGTAAGCGGGCAGCTCCACTCCAGCATAAAGCGCAGCTGGGCTGCTTGGTAATACCGCAACAAGCAAGGAACCACCAGCCCCCCCCTCCTTAGGACGGTATCATGTGTGAGGTGATATGCACACGGGCTTCTTATCCCATATAAATTTCAAGATCGCCGTCTGAAGTGTAGTTATGGTGTTAGGCGGCGGAGTCAGAGGAAGTGTCTGGAACAGATAGAGTTTGCGCGGCAAGATTGTCATTTTGATTGCAGCCACCCTACCGAATCATGATAGTTTATGTTTTCCCCACGTATCTAAGTCGTTCAGTATCTCCCTTGAGAGAGAAGCATAGTTCATACGAGCCGTCTTTGCTGCGGTCGTTGCTAAAGCTATGCCTAGGTACGGGACATATGACGTTGTCCATATAAAAGGGTATCTGGAACGTAGTTCCTCCTCGTGTTCAGGTAGGACCAACAAGTTTAGGACTTGAGATTTCTGTGTGTTCACTTTAAATTCTGAGACCATACTAACTGTGCATAAGGCGTCGATGAGCACAGGGAGCGAGTGTAAGAATCACATCGTCAGCATAGACGCTGATGAGGTGGTGGTCGCCCCCAAATTTAATGCCGGTAATACGGGGATCATCTCGAAGTCGTTGTGCCAGGGGCTCCATATAAAGAGCAAATAAAAGCAGGGAGAGCGGGCACCCCTGTCTTGTTCCTCGTCTAATCTGGAACGGCAATGACAATGTCCCATTGACTCGGACCGTTGCCTTGGGCTCCTGATATTTACAATTTATCCAGGTCAGGAGCGCCGGTCCGTCCCTGAAGCGCTCCAATACCTGGAAGAGGTAGGGCCAATGCACCCTGTCGAATGCTTTCTCCACGTCGATGGTGAGGAGGAGTGCCTCCTTGTGGGATCTGTGCATTTTGTCTATTAAATGTAAGAGCCGTTTCATATTGTCTCCACACTGTCGGTGGGGTATGAAGCCCGCCTGATCCGGGTCGATAAGCCCAGGCATGTAGGGATAAAGATGCTGTGCTAAGATACCCGTGAATAGCTTGTCATCTATGTTTAGGAGTGAAATGGGTCGGTATGAACCACAATCCTCTGTGTTCTTCCCAGGTTTGTGTGAGGATTGGGTTCCAACTCTGAACAGAAGGTTTTATAAAAAAGCGTAGTGTAGCCGTCCGGGCCAGGCGACTTCCCTACCGTAAGACGGGCGATAGTCGATATCACCTCCTCTATCCGTATGGGTTGGTCGAGGTGCGCTGCGTCCCGCTCACTGAGTGGTTTGACTACACCGTCCGTGAGGTAGAAAGAGGGGTCGAGGCCAATCGCTGAGTCCGCTGCATATAGCTCTCTGTAAAAGTCCAAAAAGGCCTCAGCTATTTGCATATCCGTACGTGCCTCTCCCAGGGAGGGGGAACGCACCATCTTTATGGCGTTGGTAGAATGCTGAGCCCTTAGTTTATGGGCCAAAAGTTTTTCCACAGCGATTGCCCCCTATATAGAATTTATGTTTGAGCTGGGCTAAAGCACACTCCGCCCGATCCCAGTCCAGTCTTTTCAATTGTAAGTGCACTTACTCTAATTCCCTCCAGACCCTGGGAGCGCCGGTATGTTTATGGGAGCACTCCAGAGCAGCCACTCTCTGCTCCAGCACCGCTCTCTGGTCTCTGCGGGCTTTGTTTTCTTTGGCTGAGAGTGAGATCACCTCCCCGCGTCTGACTACCTTCAGCGTCTCCCAAAGTGTCTCTAGGCTAGTGAGCCCATTGTCATTGTGACTAATATAATCCAGGATCGCTTGTCGCACCGCCTCCACCGCGACCTGGGATTTCAGTATCGTGTCTCGAAAGCGCCAACCCGGGGCTCGGCCACAGTCGAGGCGAGCCACCAAAGTTATAGAGGCATGGTTTGTTAGAGCCCTGAGCTCTCTCGTGGTAACCCTGACTCGGGAGCGGAACTCTGAAGAGGCCAGGAAATAGTTTATACGTGTGTAAGTCTTTGAGGACGCCAGGTAAAACGAATAGTCTCGGAGATCGGGGTGTGCTGTCCGCCAGATATCGCCTTGGTCGCAGTCTGCCAGCCACTGCCGCCCAGCAGGGGGTTAGAGCCCCAGTCTGCCCATATCGGTGTCCTGATCTATCAAGATTATTATCCATGACAAAATTAAAGTCCCCTCTCACAAATATAGCCCTGTCCGGGGTTGTGAACATCGCAGATATAGCCTGTCTCATGAATATTTCTTGTTGAGTGTTAGGTGCGTATATCGTTGCAATTGTGAAATTGAATGACTCTATGTGCACTCTAAGGGCCAGGAACCTACCCTTAACCTCATGTATCTTAGCAATGACCTCCCAGGGGAAAGCTTTCGATATCAAAATTGCCACCCCTGTGTTTCGTAGGAGCTGGGGACCAATACTGCCGGGGGAACCATTTGGAACGCATACGATATGTGTCTTTAGCCAGCAGGTGCGTCTCCTGTAACAAGCAAGTGTGGCTCTCAGAGCACTCTAAAGAAGAGAGAACCGCCAACCTCTTTGAGGGATTATTAAGGCCCCGGACATTGAGGCTTAGGCATTTAAATGTCAAGTGTAGGAAAGTGGTCGGAAGGCCATAGTAGCTGACCTCTACAAGGAAGCAGTGATCGGGGATAGCCCTGGGAGAGGCAAGCACGCAGGAGCATGGGGGTCTTAACAATAGAGTGTAGTTCCTGGAGAGGGAACATATTGTAACGTGGCAAAAGGGCACAACAGGTGCACATCAATCCACAGTCAAGTCCTATATAGGGAGTCCAAAAAGAGACTAAGTTCTAGACAGTGGTCGGCAGCACCTTGCAAGGCCTACTCGTGATATCCAGAGTCCCCGCTGCCCAGGCCCTGCTCCAGTATCTTCACTCCTTGCTCCTGGAACGGCCCCAGGCCACTCCAACATCTTCTGGGAGCGATCCGCATCTATGAACTGGTCCCAGCGGTAATACTATTCAGTACAGATTGTCTCTCAATCGCTCTTTCGGTAGATGACGGCCGCAGCGGTTTCCGTTTCTTTTCTTTTCGTCGCCGTCTCAGTCGGCTCTCGGGAGGAGCCTCCTCCTGGGGCCCGGTCCGTTGTTCCGTCTGCTCTATACTTAATATCCGACGGGCCTCCTAAAGCGATTTCACCTATCTCATCTGGTCCCCCCACCAGAACACGAGTAGAAAAGGGTAGCCCCAGTTGTAAGGTGTAGAGTTTGCTCGGAGGTGTTCTGTAATAGGCTTAAGTTCTCTTCGTCTCTGCAAGATCAGCAGCAAGAGGTCCTGATAGAGGTGTAGATTGTGCCCCCTAAACTGGACCTGAGGGAGATTTTGCGCCCTCTGGAGGATATCTTCTTTGGTCATAAAATTGTAGATGCACGCTAAGATATCAGGAGGGAGCGCTCTAGCCCCCCCTGCCAGCCTGCTCTGTGGACCCGATCCAATGTTATCTTCTGCTTGCTTTCCGGGCTGAGGAGGGAGTGAAATAAAGCCGTGACAAACTCCCTAATGTCCTCTCCCTCCGCCCCCTTGAGGAACTCATCTAATGCGTATATTATGGCGTCTGGAGCGATTTTCCAAGTCCTCGGTCACGATCTGCAGTTGCTCCTGGTGTTCGCGCGGACAGAGAATTTCCTGTTGCAGTTGTTCGACTTCTTCTCCCCTGGAGATCTCATTGTCCTCTATACTCGACACTCTTTCCCCCAACAAGGTGATGTCCGCGTGCAGGTCCTGCATCTCCTGGGAAATATCTTTTCGCAGCTCCTGCAGATCCATCCTCAGAGAATCGAACAAGGAGGTAAGAAAGCCTTTCGTAACCGGGGCCCCTCTGTCGTCCTCTGCTGCATCGCCCTTTTCCTCAAGCCCTCTCGACTGGGCAGCTGCCTCAGGGGGCTTGTTCTGTGATGAGTGCGATCTCGTCAGCATCTCCCTGACCGACTGATCCCTCTTAGGTTTGGAGGACGCCATTATTAGTCTGAACTCCGGACGGGACACCAGGCCCCCCTCTAATAAAGGCAGCGGCTGATGGCTCCTCTGACGCTCCGCCGCGGGTTGGCTTGTCCCGCCGGGCCTTTACCTTCTGCTGGAGCGCAGCGCTCCTCCCACGGGCACCGGACGTGCCTCTTCAGGGGAGGACAGGCGGCTGGCGCTCTCCGTCAGCCCCTCCCCCCGGCCCTGTACCTCTGCGGCTCGATGATTGCTGCCACGCTCCTCCTGTCAGCCTCTCCCGTCACTGCCGCCACTAGGCCCGGGATCAGCCGTCTGCTCCTCTCGCTGCTCCACCGGGGCCGCAGAACCGGCCCGACAGCCCACGCCGACCACGTGCGCCCCGGGCTCCACCAGCAGCCCGAACAGCCCAACCCCAACGGCCGGTCCGCCTCTCACCAGGGCGCTCTGTGCAGCCCCTGGATCTCCGCAGCGCCCCCCAAACACTCAGGAACGCTCTAGACGACAGGGCCCGGGACCGGTGTGCCGCTCTTTAGGCCCAGGCGGCAGAGCCCTCCAGGACACGTCTGCTCACGCCCCCAGCGGCACTGGCATTTTATCATGTAGACAACGTTCTTACTGTTACAATTTGAAAATATTTTTAACTCCCAAGGGGTTTACCTTCACTGTTCTCCTCCTACCCAATGGATGTTGTTCTCAATAGAATGTTATATTTATATTCCATCCTCATGTCACTATCCTTGTCTGAGAAACAGAGACAAGATGTCCAGTGTATCGAATATCCACCTTGTCTCTGCCTGTGTTTGAACTCTCTGCTGTCCCATCTTTTTCCTTGGGGTATATTGCCTATTATCCTGTGTGCTACTCTGTAAGCATGGAGCTTAAAGTAAGAGTTGCTGTGGGGCTTACAACCTGTTGTTTCTACTCCAACTTTGAAAGTTTGCCATGACCGCACGTCAAGCAGAATGAATGCAGACATAAATCCTTCAAGACCACGAACCACCTTATCACTCACATGGATATCAGAAACAACTCAGCAACAAAGATTATTTGTTTAAACAGAATCAATAAAATTCTGATGTAGACACCAATCTCTGTAGCTGGTTTCTTGGGACCTGGGGCAACTGAGGGTTGACCATTAAAATTAGTGGTGCCTTCATTACACATTAATGTGTGTGATTGTCAATTAGTGGCCCACTTAATAAAAGCCATATATTCTTGAACCAAGGATTGCTTTTTCAAAAATGTCTGTTCTAAAATAAGCTCATCATTAGTTAGTTGTGTTTTTACAGACATTATAAGGGCCCATCTCAATATTAGCTCCTACAGAACAGTTTTATGGATTATAACTTTCAGAAGACAATTCACAACTCATTGCTAGGAAAGTTGGGACTGAAGTGATTAACAGTGTTGATGCAACTTTGTTGATATCAGGAGATGTGTTGGAAGACTTCACACATGATCATGGTTAATCAGCTGGGACAACAGCAATAATATGACTTGATCTAATGTATTGTGGAACATCTGATTAAGATGCCATATCCTGTATTTTAATTTAGTAACCACTCCATATCTTTTTCATTGACTATTATCAGGATCATGTTTTTTACCTTGTAGTGGTCTGTCAAAAACTCAATGACTGGCGTGTCTGGTCTTATCTGCAGAGATTAAAACAACTCTTCTTACTGAGGTTTACTGGAACTTCAGCACTGCAGCAAGAGCCTGACACCCTAGGATTATGAATGTTTCATAGAACTGATTCCAGGTACCAAAATACCACATGGCAGGATTTATCCCCTACTGGACATAGACAAAGTCGTTGTCAGGAATCCCCAAGGTGCCTCCTGCGTTATCTGTCAGCATCCCCAGGGATTAGGGTTAAATCATATCTCTGTTCTTGGTTAAACCTTCATGTTTATAAGTAAAGATAATGTGCTGTGTTACACAATTGGTTTTATCAATGCTCGTTTTACTAATGCGTGTTTGCTAATGTGAGCAGGTGTAGACATGTGCTTCTGATTGGGTGTGGTGTAGACATGTGCTTCTAATTGGGTGTGGTGACTCATCCAAATGTGGAAACTCAACTGCTTTCCTGATTGGCTATAAATAGCAGAGTGAAGCATTCCTCCCTGCTTGGCTTTGTTTTGCTTCCTGATTTCAGTCCAGCCCCTGCTGTCATCCTCTTATTCAGGACTTTTGAGGCAATTCTTTTCTTCGTTCCTGTACCAGCTGACACCAGGCACTCCTCCAGCACTCCAGAAAAGACTGCAGCTAAAAGACTAGTATTCTCCAGGGAGTTTAGCAAAATGTGAGGTCCCCTCCTTTTTTTTCCCTTTTTATAATTTGTTATTCTTCAATGTTATCTAGTTAACAGTCAACCAGGTCAACATTCAAGTGAGTAAAGTTCAAGTGAACGCAATCTTTAAATATTACGCCAGCCTTTACAAAGTCCAATCATATCCAAGATTTATTGGATCACATCTTCTGATTATCAACATCCTTCATGAAGATACATTTTGAGCCAACACGTGTTTCGTCTTGGGAAAGTCCTTTTCTGTCCCCAACGACTTTTTCAGGGCTAATCTCATATGATGTTGAGTTATATTATAGTGTCCTCCTTTCAACTATGCAGTACATCAGAACGGCATACATCAAATTCTTCGAGTCCTGAAAGCTCATTATTTCCGGTAGCCGTGCATTACTAGGCTTCTAAAGTAACAACCGATCCGAAAAAGGCGTTCCCATGATTCGGAAACGCTATGTTGCGAGTGCGCACCAGCGCGTCTCGTGACTAAAAGCGTTTAAGTATGTTTCCCAGGCACCCGATAACAAAACGAACCAAATACGTTGCTCCCATAGTCAGAATACGTCAACGTCGCGAGTGAGTTTGTTCTTTGAGCGCCGCGCTTTCCTAGAACAGCTGGTGTATTTCAGACCTCGTATTTTGGCAGAGTGCTTATATTGAAGAGACAAATGCATTTCTGAACATTCTACATTATTATTGTAATTACTTGCCTAAATGTGCTTCAGGAAACCTGCTTGAGCTCAAGTACTACAAAAAGTGACAGTGCACTTTAAAAAGAGCATTTACATGACTTTTCTTTCGCCAATAGCGTAACTCTTGGATTTAAATTGTGTCATTCATGCATGTGTTTCAGGTTTGAAGAATTTGCTTTTGAAGGGTTTTTCGCACACACACACTGAAACCAAACCAAACTGTGCCACCCTAACTGTTTAAACCCAGAGTGGACATTTGTATTTCTTGGATTATTTTTGTTCCTTTTAGTTTCACCCTATGCATGCAGGAAAGTTATACGTGATTGTACGAGGTTGGCCGATTGAAGACACCAGTCTGCTTGTTTTTGTTTTAGGTAGGTTGCCTTTATTGGTCTATGTGCAGTATAAATAATGTAAAAGAATAGATACGGTAAGTGTTTGGTTTTCACCTTTCCTTTTATTCCCTCTCTATCTCTCCTCTCCACTCTACTGTCTCAATACTTGTTTTCACTATCTTTCTTTTCCTCCACTCTCCTTGATGTCGCCCTTTTGGATGTTCTTTGGTCACTTTGCTTCCCCTGTCTTCCCCTCTTCTCTGGTGCTGGCGGGGTTTTCCCTTTCCCTCCTCTCTCACTCGTATTGTTCTCAAGTTTCCTCTCCTTTATTTGTCTATGATAATGTTGATGCACCGGTCTTGCTAATGTCCTTTTTTTTTTCTTCCTCTTTGGCCTGTTCCTTTTCCTTTTCTCCTCTTGCTCCTTGGCTAGGCTCCTTTTTACCTCCTTACATCAGGTTGTCACAATTTTTTTCCCTCTGGTTCCTTACCCCTCTCCCCCTCCTTTCCCCGTGCTCTTGGTGCGGTGCCTGTGGTTTTTCCCTTCTCCTCCCGCCTCCCGCTCCTTTCTCCCTGTCCCACAGTCCCGTACCTGGACTGGCCACGCTTCTCCTGAAGAGGAGTCCAGGTGTCTTCTGGGTCTTCCTCTTCCGTCTTCCTTCGTTGTATGTCCTTTAGTTCTCCCGTCGGCTCCCTCGATCTCCAGCTCCGGATCCCTTCTCTCACTCCGTGAAAGGGTGGAAACATCCTTTTGACAGTGTCAGGTTCCTGCGGCTTCGGCAGGGAGCCAATGGGAAGGGTCTCTCCCTGGGTCACTTCCGTGCAGCCAGGGGCAGAGACAGCACAAGTCAGACTAGTGTGCAGGTCGGACCAGTCCGACCCATCACAGTGATATAATTAATGCCCTTGTTTGTCTTTCTTGTGCATGATAAGTGCAACCACAGTTCTAATTGTAGTATGCAACAGTGAATCTCTGTAGTGTCGCAGTACTTATTGTTATTGTACTCAGTTTGGGTTTTTGGTAATGGAGTGTTAGTAATGTGTCAACAGTTATTATTAGCCAAGAAAAGTGCTGGAGCGTCCCAGTGTTCTTCTACCGCTCCCGTGCCCATTATAGAAAGAGAGATTCAGTTTACTAACTCTACTATCACTCTGTCAACAATGACCTGCCCCCCGAAGATACACGGTGCCTGGCTGCACCAGCAAGACGTGGCAGTGTTTTGTCTCTTCCTGTTCCACCCCCCTTTCCTTTTGGGACACCTGCCGGGGTTTCTGTGTCCACCAGGAAGGGCAGAGAGGTGTTCCAGGAGGTTGGGGGGCATACCATCGCCCCTGCAGACATCTTGCTTTTCAGGTGAGTGGCCCCGTCTCGACAGTAGTGAGGCAGTACTTTGTAACAATTTAAATATAAGTTTCCTCTACCATTATCCGTATAATACTGGACCTTCAATGTTCTTCATTAGCAAACCATATGGAGAATACCAACTTTATGACAACAATTAAACAACTTCCCTACCTGCAACATGTACACTCTTCCTCTTATCTCTGCTCTCATCATTCAAATTAAGATTGCAAAGGCTTTTTCCAAGTTAGCTGTAGGGGGCACTTACAACCACCTCATTTAATACCCTGGCCTCTCCACCCATCTTGCACTATATGGAGGCGTATATCTCATGGATCTCAATTAGGGTTTCAGAAACCATTATTCAAGATGAGTTTCCTAAAATTATTGCTACTCCACATTTTGTTTTTGGCTATAGAGTAGATTTAGGTAGTGTAACGTTTTAATGTGAATGTTCCCAAATCACCCCTTTTCAAATGTGTCTCCTGCAGAAGAGCCACTTCTGCTTTTCCTCCTCTAGTCCTGTATAAGCTGTAGAACTTTTCATAGGGGAGTTTAGTACCTCACATTGTATGAAAGTGTCCTGAAAGTCTTCTTGGTTGGTGGATTTTCTCCCTCTTTTACCTATAGTTATTCCGTAGGAACCCCACTTCTTTCAAATCCCCATTTCCCCTTCTCAGCACAGTCCCCTTTCTATAGAAAATAAAAAAGCAGAAAACAAAGAAACTGAAAAAGGGATCAAGTGAATCGAACTATAGTTCTATATGCTGAGCATTGAGTCTACAAGTGTGTCCTGTATTTCATGGCCATCTCTTATGTGAGATCAACATCTCCAGGCCTCAGTCACTACGTTTTCTAAGTACCTTTAATGTCAAATGCACTAAGAGACCAATGACTATGCATACTAACCAAACGGTACCTCAAATATTTCTAAAGGTATAAAACAAAGTATCCCTAGCCAGGGAATTAAAAAGAAGAAGACTTTAGTAACAAAATGTCCAGTGACAAATCCAAGAGCCGAATATCACTTAGAATCCGTGTCTGATGTAGACTTCAAGGGACCTTGTTTTGCTTTCACTAATGACCAAGCTGACAATAATGCACTTCTTAGTTTAAAGAAGACATGTATTATTATTTCACCACGAGGTTCCTGAGAAAGGAGATTAGTAGGTTGGAGGCACACGTTTTAAAATAGTCACAGCAATGCAAGGAAAATATAGCAAAGTGATTCTCAACTGCAAATATATGTGATTATATTATAGCATAATTACAAAGCAAAGAATAAAGTCAAAACTCATCACCCTAGGGCCTGTCACTGCTCTTCATCTTTTTCATGCCAGCAAGTTGATGACCCCTGTTCAACTGCGAGAAGGAGTTTTCCACCCTCACCGGATGTCAGGCATTTGACGTCCAATCCTGACTGAAGTCTTGGAAAATTCCCCTCGCTGCTGCCCAGGGACACCTTTTATAGATTAAATAATCATGGGAAAAAGCCTTCTGAAAGGCCCTTCAGATGTGAATTATTCAAAAACACTGGCTTGTTTAGGTAAACCTTGACAGGAATGTGTTGAAACCTGGCCATCGTTTCGAGACACGCCCCTCAAGGTCAGACTGTTTTCTGCACTAAAGAAAAACACAAAATATACGCCTCCTTACCATTCTATCGTGTTTGGTAAGAGAAAATTCTAAAAACCCAATCTTAGTTTACCATGTGGGAAAACACAGCTCATCTGCAATGTCCCAACTGCAATGTCTAATGCCACGATAAATCCAATAGGCAGCTAAACTGAATACAAAATGTACTCTGCCACTGGTGAACATTGAACAACTAATATGCACAGTGGTGAAACACAAAGTCAGTAGTCAAACATACTTATTTTCACTACATTGCCATCCTCTGACCAATGACTTTTGTTTACTTTTCTCTTATTTCAAAGAAAAAAAAATAATTATAAGCAAATCAGGTTTGCATTGTATACAGCAACATAATGTAATGAAAAAAGCAATCACTTTAAAGCAATGGAAGTGGATTAACATATTGATCTCGTAACCTTTCAAATCAGATACGCCTACAATGAAAAGACTGAAGCTTATATATATTCTAATTGAGATAATAACTGATTGAATAGTGTCTCTAATATAGCAAGTTGGTGCAGAATTAGATGAAAATATCATGAGTTCTAATCATGAAAAGGTACACGGTCCACCTGAAAGGTTTGTTGGTAAGTGAAAGTCAGGTTTCCACACGAAACAAATATAGCTAACTGGCAATTTTGCTTAATGAGACTGGCAGCAGTCATAAGATGCTAATAAACCATGAATTAGTTCCAGTGGAAGAACGTAATCAAACAAGTTGACAGAACATCCATGGTACTCTATATTGATCCCATGTGGAACTTGAACCGGAGGTGCCAGTTGCACAAAAAAGAACCATAGGTTTTTGTACTTTAAAAGCAGCAGGAGCGTTGCACAAAGGTTATCAATCAGGTTCAGGTTGGGGGTGTGGTCCCTCCCCCGACCCCACACGCAAACGCCCGAAGGAAGACCACACAGCACACTCATGGTCAGTGGCAAGTCGTAGAAGGATCTGCAAAAGAAACAAGTATGACTTTTCTTGCAAATAACATTTGTCATCTGAAATGTGCTCTCCTTTTTCCTTTCCTTGTTTGATAATCAGTAGGATGTTATTGAGGCCCTTTGTTATGATTTCTGCAGGTTCTGGAGGGCCATTTGGGGATTCAACCCACACCTTAGCACTGAGGTTTTTATCCGCTGCACCATTGCTTCCCTTTTCTTGCACTGTCAGAAGGGCTGGGGCAGATTCCTTCCTTACCGGACCTCCATTCACTGCACTTATGACAAGTTGGGCAATTTTGTCTCCAATCTGTATGAATAGGTCAAAACCTCCACTATTTAATTGAATAACTTTAATTTGTCCTTGGTAATCTGCAGCAATCACTCCCCCTAAGCCTGAATACCTTTAAGTGCCAACACAGATCTGGAAGCAATCAATCCAAAATGCTCTGGGGGAATCTGTATTCCAACACCTGTTTCACACAATGCTATGTCTAGGGGTTTTAGTCGGTAAGCTTGTAAAGCATGTAAGTCAAGACCTGCAGATTCAGGTGTGGCTCTGTAAGGAGCTAACGCTCCAGGTTTTATTTCCCAGTATGTGATGGTATTGGTGGCCACATGTGGTTGTATTTGCAAAGCTGGAGTAAACATTTGCATCAAAGGTGTTTCAGCATTTAATGGTCTATTGTTCAGAATCTGGAGTGCTTCATTTAAGTGCTCGCTCCAGTTTTTCAAAGTTCATCAGATCATTTTCGCAATTGAGCTTTCAGTAAACCATACATTCGGTCAATCAGTCCTGAGGCCTGTGGATAATAAGGAATATTACATATCCACTCAATATTGTGCTGAGAACAGTAGTAATCAATTTGCTATATCTGTCCTGGTAACTTTCCTCTCCCCAACTGATCTTTGACTGTTTGTAGGACAGATCTCTGTTGTGTGTGCTGACAAATAGGACATTGCTAAATCACAGTTTTCATCAAATCTAGGGGAATGTGCATCTCTCTAATCTCTGCCCACCTGTAAGTGTCTTTTTCTCCCAGATGTCCACATTTCTGGTGCGCCCACTTAGCCATCCCCACCAAGTCAGAATTCTGGGTTGACACTTCTGTCTTTGAACTTTTGTCTTTAACATCTGCAAGGGAATTGAACCAGCGTTCTAATGAGTCAATGGGACAATTAGTATCTATGACTTTACTCTGTTTTAACATTTACCAAATTTCCTGGCACAACTCTTTGCTCCACGTCTCCTTTGAATGAATGAACCATTTATGTGCAAGCCATGTGGAAAGCCAAAAGGCTAATCCATTGGCAGTGAACCAAGAATCAGTGTGAAAATGACACGTCTCAAGCAGCTCTTGCTTTAAAGTCTGACATACATTGTACAACTCTGTGTATTGGCTACTTTTTCTTTTTCCTGTGGTAGACAACAACATTTCAGTAACTGGATTGTATAACACTGCTTTCCATTGTCTTTTAGTACTCACGAATTTCAATGAATCATTAGTCAAGCAAACATGCTTTCTATCCTCAGGGGACAAGAATTCAAATGGTTCACTCAGTTTCACTGGTGACTCCTTAACCGGTGGTACTTCCTGCACCCTCTCCTCATCCTGTGCAGGGGCTTGTGACACATGTTCATGTAGGGCTGCAGTGCCTGTTGGTCCTACTTGAGCCCTGTCTTGTATGCACTAGATCCAAAGTATGATACTAGTCTCTTGTGCATGTCTTATACGGTGAGATTTAGGTGAACTCATCACTGCATGCTTGGTAGTTCAGGTTTCAGAATTACATTATTATCCAGTGTCATTTGCTCAGTATTCACTAGGGCCCAATAACAAGTCAAAAACTGTTTTTCAAAAGGAGTATAACGCTCCACAAAGTCATGTAGTTTTCTAGTCCAAAACCCCAGGGGCGCCCTTGTCCTCCCCTGTTTCTGCCACATACTCAAGTTTACATATTGTCCCTGAACATTTACATGTAACTCAGTGTTTCCCTCTTGCACTGCGCACAAATATGAAGTCTGATGAATTATTTCATTTGCCAAATGAAAAGCACACAGCTGCTCTTCACTCCATTCAAACTCATGTTTTTTCCTAGTTACTTTGTACCAAAGCGTTAAGATTTTACTCAGATGAGGGCTATACTGTTTCCAAAAATCAAACAATCTCATGAAACTCGGTGTCTCTTGCTTAGTGCAAATTGTAGCAAACTCCAAAATCTTTTGTTTTACCTGTAACAACATCTGTCTATGTTCTGGATTCCATTGAATTCCCAGAAACTACACTTTTGCGACAGTACCTCTGTTTTGCCTGAATTAATTTTACACATCGTACTCTGCAAAAGTGGTCTGAATATACCAGTAACATCATCAACTTCTTGCTCAGTGTAATCTTTTAAATAATGAACTTCACCTCCTGCCAAAAACTGTGGGCTGCTCTGCGCACGGAGAACTACGCTCTTCTCATGAGGCTCACATTGGCCCCGACCTTTTTTAACCTCTTCATTACTGTAATGTGAAAAATCAGATTCTCCTGTAACAGCTTTGTAAATTTCAGCTTTATCTTGCAATAATTTGTTCTGGCAAATTTGCTCACATAAATTTATATTTTCATGTTCTAACTGTTTACATCTCTCATGTATTTTTCTGTAAGCAGACAAACATATCCAAACTCTCCTATCAAGAACAAAAGGGACATCATTCCGTTCAAAAAGTACCTTTTCTATATATGAAAACACTTTATTTTTATCCAAGTACTTAACCCAAAACTTAGAAAGTCCTGATAAACAAGAAAACATGTTTCTCACAGCACCATAAGGCAGTTTAACTTCACATGCATTTTCAAACATGGTCTGCAGTGCTTCCTTTAATTCTCTAAACAATAAAAACAAAAAATTACACTTTTAAATCGTGTACTTCCAATCTCCAATTCCCTCTCATCCTGCTGACTACGCCAAAATGTTTTGATTTCACTATGTAATCTGCAACTGGTGAACATTGAACAACTAATATGCACAGCGGCGAAACAAAAGTCAGTGGTCAAACATACTTATTTTCACTACAGACCTTTACTTAGAGTCTAAGAACCTGTTGTGTCCTACCGATCGCAGCCCTAAAGGAGGACGCAGAGAGACCAGTAAGGGTGAGCGCAAAATCCGCTTTATTTGTTTGCTGTGGTCCCCTGTGCACACAGGGATTTCCTTCCTCTCAGGGTGCCCGGTAGGAGTGTGTTGTTTTCCCCCTACCCGGAAGTGGTTTCCAGTGTCCAGTTCCCTCCTCCAAGTCAGTGGGCAGTGCGTTTGTGGTCCTAGTGCCCACTCCTACTTGTGCCAGTCATTCTGACATCGCCCCCTTTTGTTGACAAAATATACACATTTTCTATTTTTGCCTTTCTTGGTGATACCTGGTATGGTCTATTTTCTCCCCATGCAACCAATACATATGGATGTCAAGACAGAGTAACCTAAAGTGAAAGAGAGAAAAAGAGAGCGAGAGAGAGAGAGAGATGCACCATGGCCGACTATTACAACAGTTGTTCTTCAATTCAGTCATCATAGCTCTTCAATCAGTCTTTTGGGCTTCCTGCTCGCTGTCATTGGCTGTGATCTCTCTTTTTCATGGCCTTTGTCTTCTCTTGCATCTTTGGCACGGACAGGGCCCTCCCCATTGGGTGGCGCTGCTTCCACTGGCCCTCTAGTGTCTTCACTTGAAGCTTTCTGCTTGACACTTGCCCGTGTCTCTCCTTCCTCATCATCCGACACTCCGAACTCTCTGAAATGAGAGCTGTTTCTGGTGATGGATCATTGGCCATTTGATGTTTGTGTAATGCTATGTGTGTTAACCACCAACTCCATCTTGACCATTGACTCCATTTTGTGCTTAGCTTCAGGTGCTGTCATAGCAGTAACGCATGGTTTTTCCACACAGAGCTTGTTTTCCACACTGAATGTGTTTTCCCTTTTCTCACCAGGGCAAGGTCATCCTGTGCTAGAACATATTATGGGAGCTGCAGATGTGATAAGAGTATACCAGCCTGAGAATGTTTTCATCAGGGAAAGTTACAGCTCTGTCCCAGGAACACGCATTGGGGCCTGGCCAGTTCTTTTGCGTGTTTCCGACACAGTCCAAGTACAGCCAGCGTTTGAATCCCATAATAGAAGGGAGGGGATTACTAGAATCTTCCTCATGAGTTAGTTTAAGGTATAAAAGACAAGGTCATTTGACGCTGAGGAAGGACCTGCCTGTGGAGTGGGCGCACTGCCCAGGAAAATCCCATTTTGGGGAAGGTCTCCTGCCTCAGCTGTTGAGGGTTGCCCTGTATGGTGCTGGCAAGGATGATGGATTTAACCCCCATAGTGATGCATTTTACTTTTTATTTATTTAGCTTATACATATATTCACTGCTAATATATTGCACATTTCTGCCTGTGATTGTTTAAATATGGTAATTATTTCTGTTTCTACATGTTTTACTTCACTTGAGTTAAATCCCTATTTTCATATATTTGTGTGACTTCACTTGAGTTAAATGCTTATTTTCATACATTTGTGTGCTTTTATTTGATATCTGGGAAGTGCCTTAATAAATTAATTACTCAGTCTAAGTGTGCTGCATTCTTTGGCATTGTTTCCTCTTAGTGTAAACAAGAGCAACACAGATTATTATCCTCAGAGGCTGGCTCGAGAAGGGGCTGTCTGATTTCTGTGTCTGCAGTTGGTGCACAAGGAATAGATCTTCAAGTTGTAATCCAGATGCTGTGGCATGACGCCGTGTGTCAGCATGTCCTTTTATTTTCCTCTTGGCCTCTTGGTCACGTGCGACAATGTTGCTGTGTTCTGTCGGTGTCTTGGTTTCCAGTTGAGGCAGATGGGTCCTACTTACGCTTCCCAGTACCATTTCCGATGGGCACCTCCCTGTGGAACTATGTGGGGTGTTGCGGTAGTCCTGAACCACTTGGCACAGTGCTTGTCCCACAAACATTTGTGCCAGCGTTTCCTCATTGGATAGCCTTCTTTATGTTACCCATGAACCTTTCCACCATGCAATAGGCTTGTGGCCACAGCAGTGTTATTTTCCTATGATGTACTCCTAGATATGCCATGAATTTGCGAAATTCTTCACCTGGGAATGTGGAGTCCATTGTCTGTTTTTAGTGCCAGAGGAGCACCCCAAGCTGCAAAGATGTTGTTTAGAATCGGTAGGGTAGTGGTGAATGATGTTGATGATAGCTGACCCTGTATGGGGAAGCAAGAGTATTTGTCGATGATGACCAATAGGTAGTTGCCAGTGTCCATAAGCCGATTGAAGTCTGCGGCCAGTGTTGTCCATACAACCTCAGGGAGGTCGAACATGCGTAGTTGCTCCGGCTTGGGGGGGTCTTCCTGTTATCTGACAGAGAAGGCAGTTCAAAATCATGTCCTCTACCAGATGGTCAAGTCACGGGGACTATACTTTATCTTTCCTGAAGGTCGGCAGGTCTTGGGTCTGTCGTAGGTGGGCGGGGAGGGAGTTCCAGGTCTTGGCGGCGAGGTAGGAGAAAGATCTGCCGCCGGCTGTAGTTCGGTGGATTAGAGGGACGGTGGCGAGTGCGAGGTTGGCGGAGCAGAGTTTATGGTTGGGAGTGTGGAAGGTGAGTCGCTCGTTGAGGTAGGCAGGGCCAGTGTTGCGGAGCACTTTGTGAGCATGGATGAGGAGTTTAAAGGTGATCCTCTTGTTGACTGGGAGCCAGTGTAGGTCTCTTAGGTGGGCTAAGATGTGGTTGCAGCATGGGATGTCGAGGATGAGGCGTGCGGAGGCATTCTGTATACATTACAGTTTTTTCTGGAGCTTGGCCGTGGTTCCCGCGTAGAGAGTGTTGCTGTAGTCCAGTCTGCTACTGACGAGGGCGTGGGTGACTGTCCTTCTGGTTTCGGTGGGGATCCATCTGAAGATCTTGCGGAGCATGCAGAGGGTGTTGGAGCAGGGAGATGAGACGGCGTTGACTTGCTGGGTCACGGTGAGCGCTGAGTCTAGGATGAAACCTAAGTTGCATGCGTGGTTGGTGGGCATTGGTGCGGTACCTAGGGTGGCTGCCCAGCAGGAGTCATCCCATACAGAGCGGTTGGAGCCAAGGATGAGGATCTCTGTCTTGTATGAGTTCAGTTTTAGGCAGCTCCTCTCCATACAGTTGGCGATGGCCTTTATTCCTTCGTGGAGGTTGGTTTTGGCGGTGGCGGTGGTGGGGTCCTTGGTGAGTAAGAGGATCAGCTGGGTGTCAACAGCGTAGGAGATGATGTTGAGGTTGTGGGTTCGGACAATGTTGGCGAGCGGTGCCATGTAGATGTTAAAAAGGGTTGGGCTGAGAGAGGATCCTTGAGGAACGCCGCAGATGGTCTTGGTGGCTTCAGAGGGGAAGAGAGGGAGGCGGACTCTCTGGGTTCTGCCGGAGAGGAAGGATGTGATCCAGTCCAGGGCTTTGTGGCGTATCCCTGCATTGTAGAGGAGTGTGTGGAGGTTGTGGTGACAGACGGAGTCAAAGGCAGCCAAGAGATCTAGGAGGATGAGGCCGCAGTTTCGTCTTTGTTGAGCATGGTCCTGATGTCGTCAGTTGCGGCAATGAGGGCGGACTCGGTGCTATGGTTCTTTCGGAATCCGGATTGAGAGGTGCCCAGCGTGTTGTTGTCTTCCGGGAAGTGGGTCAGTTAACCGTTGACTATCTTCTTGCTGACCTTCACTGGGAGGGGGATGAGGGAGATGGGCCGGCAGTTCTTGAGATCTCCGGGGTCCGCTTTGGGTTTCTTTAGCAGGGCGTTGACCTCAGCGTGCTCCCAACTTTCTGGGAAGGTGGCGGTCTTGAAGGAAGTGTGGACGATCATACGGAGTTGGGGGGTGATGACGGGGCTTGCTTTGTTGAAGACATGGTGGGGGCAGGGGTCGGAGGGAGATCCGGAGTGGATGGTGCTCATGGTTTTGATGGTGTCCTCGTCGTTGATGTGGGTCCAAGAGAACAGGAGGTTGGTGTGGCTGGGTGAGTTGGGGTTTGTGGTGGCCGTGGGTGTCAAGGTGTTGAAGCTGTTGTGGATGTCCATGATCTTGCGGTTGAAGAAGGTGGAGAGGGAGTTGCAGAGGTCTTGCGAGGGAGGGGGCAATGGAGCAGGACCTGGGGTTGGCGGGTTCGTTGACGATGTTGAAAAGTTCTTTGCTGTTGTGCGCATTGTCGATGCGATCCTTGTAGAAGGATCTCTTGGTGGTCCGGATTAGCTGGTGGTGCTTGCGGATGGCTGTCTTGAGAGCAGTGTGGTTGCTCTCTTGTTTGTTCGTGGCGCCACTTCTTCTCGATTTTTCGGCACTCCTGCTTGGAGGCCTGAAGGTCGGCGGTGAACCAGATGGCCTTAGTGCTGGTGCAGTTGTTGGAGGATTTCCTGATTGGGGCAATGGTCTTGGGGCAGTCGTCTATCCATTCTCTGAGGATGAGGGTGGCTGTGTTGAGGGGGGCGGTGATGGGTGGCGGGGCACAGGCGAGGGTGAAGATCTGCTATTCTTCAGTGATCTTGTTCCAGCTGCGGCGGGGGATCGGTTGTGGGTGGTGGTGTGTAGCAGGTTTCTGGAAGGTGAAGTGGACGCAGCGGTGGTCGGTCCAGTGGAGTTCGGTGGTATGGCTGAAGGTGACATGGCTGCTGGCGGAGAAGACAGGGCCGAGCGTGTGGCCTGCGGAGTGGGTGGTAGCTGTGACAAGTTGTTTGAGACCGAGGTTGGAGAGGTTGTCGATCAAGGCTGTGGAGTTGCTGTCGTTGGCGTTAATTCAGGCCGTCGAGGAGGATGTAGTCTGTAGAGGCAAGGTCAGCTCCCCAAGATGAAAGTGAGATTTTGTAATTGATCCCTTTAGACGTCACCCTCAGGTCTTTTACTCCTTGTCCTTATAGAGGGGTACAGGTGCCCTCCAGCAGGTGAACACAATCTACTCCTTGCTTCTCCACCACTCAGAGAGGGGTCACTCATGCATTATATCTATTTATTTTATTTTTCAATTTTACTGAACCATCTCAGACTGTTAAATTTAAAAAGTGTCCTTTAGTTGGTGCATATTGAATGTGTGCATGAGCCTACAAAATGGCATGGCAGCTGTGTCATTGTGTCTTTTTTTAATCAAATGCACAAAAAGTACATTGGAATGCTACCTCAAGTGATTGCCAGTGGTTAGACTTATTGCAAGCATCCTCACATCAACGTTTGTATGTTTGATGTACCGCCCTAACTAACCAAGCATATATATGCCCAGGCATGCGTGCTTTGCTCACTATGAGGCATGCTTCACCCCACTGAAGAGACTCAATCAGGGTGAAACCCAGCTTAGGTTGCTTGCGTTTCTGGCTGGACTGGTCCTACTGAAGCAGGATCAAGGCTAATTTGCATGTGCCTGTGGTTTAACTTATTTCAAGCATCCTCCCATCACGCTTTTTTTAGCCATGCTGCACAGTAGCTCCAGTGATGCACAACATGGCTAGAAAATAGAAATATTGAGTGACAAGATTTGAACACGTATGACGGTGAATAAGGCGAAGGCTCTGTATTTAAAGATTGCCAGCTGTAGTGAGCCAACAGGGACCATCCTGAGTAAGAATTACCCGAATGCGCATTTTCTACATCCTGTGGCCAGTAGAGGCGATAAAATAAAGGGGCGCAAAATGCACCAGGTCTTCTGCCCACACCTGTTCACTGTGTGTATGCGTCCATTCATTCCTCTGGCTCCAAGGTACATGGGCCTTATCAGCAGATTTGCAGGGCCATTAGCGTACAAAAGTGCGACCTATGCTGGCCCTGCACTTGCCATGTGACCTGCCTCCAGCTTCATGTGACCAATCTGATGGTCGGAGCATAAGGGTGACGTCACAAAGGCCACTCACCCTCTGACCTTTTGTTGTGCTGCACACACAAGGAATATTTTCTCACCTTGCCGCTAACACCCCACAGCTGCCTGCAGTCTGCATTTCTGAGAACAAAGGGAGAGAGGCCCTTTGTCCATTGCTGTCTGCAATCCGTCCCTCCTGAGCCCTACCCTTCCTGTCGCCCCTTAGACCGAACCCTGAAGACAGCACCAAGATTTGAATAAAGTAAGGAGGTTTGGGGAATTGAATAAAGTATATCCCTTCCTTTTGAAAAACACTGCTGTGTTGCTGAGCATCTCCCTTTTTAAATACAGTATTGTTGATTCACTGTGAGATATGAACAGGGCAGGCTTTAGCGCGCTGGTGGAACACTGTGTAACAATGTTTGTTAGGGCCCCGTTTCTGTCGCCGTCTGTCTCCCTGTCTCCGGGGTCTCGACTGCCCCAGTGCTAATTATTGTGGTGATATCCGTGCTTGAAAGTGGCTTTAAAAGCACCTGCTGGGTCGTTCCTTGCCCCCAACATTTTTCCATCAACAATTAAAATCTCAATCTGGTGCGTAATGTTGTTCCTGGAGAGAGACTGGGGTTTTGTCTAGTGCAAGTTTTGAGCCTTCATAGGGAAGTACTAATGCACAGGATTAATACGCCTACTGCAAAGAACCTGTGCATGCAGATCACAAAGTGCATATAATGTGAACAGGTCAGTGGGTTACTGCTTTCGTCAAAGAGATCCTATTATCCCTTGCAGTTCATAAGTTAAGACCTAGTATAGAACAGTGAGCAATTATCTGCCATCAAAGAGCTGCATGCAAACTGCAAGGTACAGATTACAGCGTTATGATTGTTCCCTAGTTTTTCATTAACTTAACGTTGCAAAACAGGTTCATTTGAGTGAAAATCAATTCTTATTATTAAAGAGAACCCCCCCCAACCATGGTATTATGTTTTAAATTCTGAGTTTGCACTTCTCCAGACAGGGCACTCTTAAACTATACCTGCTACCAGTATGGATGACCTGTGACTCCTACGCCTTGTAGTCCTCTGTCTTATGCAACATTTCCTATATACTGATTTACACACATGATGATTGTCTCTGTGTGAAGTAAAGTGCTCTGACACCCTACACTGGCATGAGGGAAGTATGATGGAACAAAACGTGCGTACATCACACATGCCTTAACAACGCGGTCTCAACAACGACCGCATCTTTACCATGCATGACTTTACCGCACACGCCTTTAACGAATTTTGTTGTGAAAGCATGTTTAGTAAAGGAACATGCGTGCTAAATACTCCCTGCCATGCCCTGTCCTATTACACCTGATACCGTACTCCACCCCGCCCAAGTACTTAAAACTGTCTCTTCCACCACCTGCCCTGAGCCCAAACCCGAGCCCTAAAAGTAACCCTGCCCTGTCCTAAAAACTACACCAACCCCCACCCCACTCCAAACCCCAAAACCTACTCCGCACTGTTCTAAAAACTACACTGACCCCTCCACCCTGCCCTGAACCCTAAAACCTACCACACCCTGTTATAAAAACTACCCTGCCGCCCCTGCCCTGAATTCTAAAACCTACTATGCCTGTCCTAAAAACTACCTGACCCCCCGCCCTGAACCCTAATACCTACTCCATTTTTGTCCTAGAAACTACCCTGACCGCCGCCCCTGCCCTGAACCCTAAAACCTACCTCGGCCTGTCCTAAAAACGACCCCAACCTCCCACCCCAAACCCAGCTCCTTCCTTCATAGGCAGGAGGGGGCCCAGAGTCTAACACCGCCTGACTAGAAAGAAAGCTCCCAACAGGCAGCAGCACAGGCCTCTTAGGACTTCATAGGTGGGCAGCAGCACAGAGCCTGTCACTGCCTAACAGGCAGCAAAGGGCCAGCAGACAGGGAACTGCAGGCCGCACAGGACCTGACTGGAAGTGCTGGACCCGGTAGGCAGCCTAGCCTTATAAGGACATCATAGGCAGGTGCCAGCACACAGCCTGCCACCGCCTGACAAGCAAGAAGTGCCCAATTAGTGGAACCGTGCCTGCCAGGAAATGCCTGCCAAGCTGGAGTTAACAAGGATGATGCACATTACTTGGCAGGCAGCACAAGACATAGAGGGTTTCACAGGTAGGTGGTGCAAGGCAGCCTGAAACTACCTGGCATTCAGCAAAGGACCTTACAGTCAGTGGCACTGTGCCTGGCACACTGCCTTAGACCTTACAGAAGTCCCAGTCCTCATAGGAAGTACAGGGCCTGATAAAACAACAGAGGGGCACACAGACTATGGAACAACAAAGGGCTTCACAAATGGCACAGGGTGCCTCTTGATGCATTCTTTTTTGAGTGATGCAGAGTTAGTCTAGCTGGCCAGGCCTGTCACTAACCTCTCAACCTCACCTCTCTCTCCCTATATATGACCAGAAACTGCCGAGGCTTCCCACCCATCCCTGAGTTTTCTCTCCCACATGTCTTTTTAGTCAATAAAACAAACTTCTTGGGTTAGGGGTCGTAAACCCCAAGCCATATTTTATTTGTGAAGCAGCAAATTAAAATCAATCATCACTTAAAACATTTATACCCAGTAACCCCATCATATTTACAGCTTAATTTACATGTGTAGATGTCTGGCCTTAACAGTGATGCTAATACATCTGATTTCCTAATAGTATCTAAATTCAGTTGGTGCCTATCCACCTCAGTGACTCCGGATAATGACTGGCCAAATGGTGACTTTCACAATGTTGCCATCCGCTCTGTCAGGGAACAAAAAAGTGGTGATGCATTAAGTGTTTTGCTCCTTAGTTTCTTTTCTGAAGTGTTTCACCATTTAACATCTGAGCAGGACCGTATTTGTGCCTCCCTTAAGTAACCAGCACCTCTTCCAACTCCAAGTCCACAGGCATAGCATAGGCTCAACTGAACTATTACTTGGTGGTAAGTCTCCAGAGTCCCTGAGCAGAAGGAAACACAGCGCCACCACCCACCAGAACCCTGCATTCAGCCTGACCAACAACCTACAGTCAGTGAGTGGATCAAGATAATCGCAAAAAGGGCCACTGCTACTTCTACTGCTTCCAATAATTAAGTGCACTATTGAGTCGGCTAGTGTAAAAAATAAATACCTGTTTGGATACTTTTTTAGTCAAATTATGATAATGTCATTCATTTTTCACCATCTCATCATTTGTGCATTTTCTCTTTCTATGCTGTGAATGAAACAATTCTGTAGCACTATACTTGTATTACTGTGACCAAAATCAAACGTCTTACAATGTCATATGATGTTCCCCAATAGATTCCTTTATGCCACAAGTACAAAAATACTTCACTTTTGGAGACCTGCTTGATCGCATTATCTGTCATCTTCAGCTAAAGGAATTTTTTCTGCTAGATTCCTCTGCTACTGTTAAGTTTTTGCTGGAGTGTTATATGTGTTGCTGAAACCTTCTATTCGGGTAAATTGCTTAGAAGAATTGCTGTGGAAACCTAACGTTGTTTTAAAGCAGCTGGATAGACCTTCCAGGAAGCCTTTGCACATTCTAGCATCACTTCCCTCACTGTCGTACAACACTGGGAGAGGATCCTTATGCTGGAGGCAAGTTTTGCTCCTAACACTTCCTGTGTTAATTACATGTGCGGATACACACAAAGGTCTCTTTGCAACTTTTAAACTGCAGTTAATTAATCTGTATGTTCCCAATTTGCAACTGCTACAAATGTATCTTTTCTTTTTTTTCCTAGCATGGACATCTGGAAATTCTTTGAAAAGAAAAGGCCAAGTGAAGTAACCCTATATTCAAACAACTCAGAAACTAATGCAATTCATTGCAATGATATGCCGGATCTGCAGTCTGCAATTCAATATAGAGTTACGGTGGCCGACTTAGAAATATTAAGTGATTACGTCCCAGTCCCAGGAACATTTTGTGAAGTTGTCACTTCCTCAGACGAATCAAGCAACAGTTCTTCTGCAACAGCAACCAGTCTTCAGGATAATGAGGGCACACTTGGAAGCACAGTGGCACCAAACCAACAGCATGAGAGCCCCATGCCTGCTCAAATCATTGAAACACAGTCACAGACTAAGAAAAAACGCAGTCTGCATTTTCAAGGAAGGTGGTTCCAGGATTTCCCCTGGCTACATTACAGTGACAGAGTGGAAGGAGTACTGTGCTTTCACTGTGCAAAAGCTAAGTCGCTGAAATTAACAGAGCTTTCCAAGAACACAGAGGAAATATTCTACAGCACTGTTTTACCAACTGGAAGAAGGCCATAGAAAAGGTTCAAAAGGCACCAGAGCAGTAATGCTCATTCTTATGCACTGAGCCAATTAGTGCAGTATAGAGGGTGCCAACCAATCATACAATGATTATCACAGCGAGTCCAACAACAACAAAAAGATGCCTGGCTTTGTCATAACAAAATCATTCATACAATTGTTCTTCTGGCAAAGCAAGGCCTTGCACTTCGAGGTCATGATGACAGCAATGGGAATTTCCATCAGTTTCTCAGTGCACAGGCAGAGGATGTACCTTCTTTGAAACAGTGGATTACAGCAAATCGAGCAGAATATTTTAGCTCAGACATCCAAAATGAAGTCCTCCAGTTGTTATCCCATGCAGTTTTGCATCAGATTCGTAAGGATATTGGTGACAGTCCATACCCATTAATTGTTGATGGCACACAGGATGTATCTGGTCAGGAACAAGAAAGCTTTTGTATTTGTTACACTGACCAAGATATGTACCTCATGAGCATTTTATTGGACTATATCAGGCTGATAATACCACTGGCACTGCAATTGCTACAATTGTTAAAGATGCTTTATGCTGCCATGGTCTTTCTCTGTCAAAGTTGAGAGCACAAACATATGATGGTGCAGAGAACATGGCAGGGAAATACCACGGTGCACAGGCATTAATATGCCAAGAACAACCTCTTGCTCTTTATGTTTATTGTGGAGCACACTGTACAAATCTGGTTTTGGAGGCTGCGGGACATAAATGTTCCATAATGGAAGATGCACTGCTTTATTTCCAAGAATTTGGAAATCTGTTTGGGCAATCTTTGACATATCATACAATATTTTCAGACTCATCCAGCACAGCACTGAAGGTCCTACAAATGTGTTCAAAATAAAGCCACTGTGTCCAACAGGCTGGATGGTCCGTGTAAAAGCTATACAAAAAGTAATGGATAATTATGAACCTATTCCGGAAACCCTAGAACAATTATCAACATCCAAGTCCAGTTGTGATGTGTCTGCCCATGCTCGTGGTTTGCTTGCAAACTTTCAGAGAGGAACAACAGTTGTAGGTCTTCAGATTGCTCTCCAGGTACTGCAGCTTCTGGAATGTTTGCATATTGCCATGCAAGGCCGCCAGCAAACTATGGCCCTCATTACAACATTGGGGGTAAATGCCGCTTACCGCCGTGCAGAAGAGTGCCAACACACCGCTGATGCCACGAAAATCCGCTACAGATATTACGACCCACAGGCCGTAATCCGCCAAAATCTAGAAACCCACACAAGTCCGCCACACCAAAGGTCAGTGTTAAACTGGCGATAACAAAACCTCCACCGTCACGCCAACAGGAATATGCCCACACTATCATGACTCACAAATCCACGCGGCGGTCTTTCAACCGCTGTATTCCATTGGCGGCACACACCGCCACGCTCAAAATACACATACATTTACAAAACACAACCATATTGGACAAATCGAAATACACACACCTGATACACATACACACACCACTCCCACACACACTCAATATAATATAAAACACACACCCACATCACCCACAGACACCTACGACAAAAATTGAGTACGAAGCACAGAGAGAGACACCACCATCAACAAACTAGCATCCACAGGCACACAACACCATCACTCACACAACATCCACGCAACACACACAAACACATCCCCTCACACATCACAACACACACCACCTCACACATCACCTGCACCACAACACGGCACCGCAAAGACACCCCAGGTTCTCTGAGGAGGAGCTCAGGGTCATGGTGGAGGACATCGTCCGGGTAGAGCCACAGCTATTCGGATCACAGGTGCAGCACACCTCCATTGCTAGGAAGATGGAGCTATGGCGCAGAATCGTAGACAGGGTCATCGCAGTGGGACAGCACCCAAGAACATGGGATGACATCAGGAAGAGGTGGAAAGACCTACGGGGGAAGGTGCGTTCCGTGGTCTCAAGACACCAGATTGCAGTTCAGAGGACTGGCGGCGGACCGCCACCTTCTCCCCCACAACTAACAACATGGGAGGAGCAGGTCTTAGCTATCCTGCATCCTGAGGGCCTCGCAGGAGTAGCAGGAGGAATGGACTCTGGTAAGTCAGATCTTAAGTACCTCATCCCCCACCCTACCTGCATGCTATCACATACCCCCACCCTCACTCTCACCCCCATCACTCCAACACCTCACATTTGTCCCAGTATCACAAACCACCCATCCCAACACCAAGCCCTGCATGCAACACCAAAGCATGGACACCCATCACCAAAGCATGTCCACTACATGTAGGAAAGTACCATCTTGCCTGGCATCTTACCCCCATTTTTCACTGTATATATGTTGTTTTAGTTGTAGGTGTCACTGGGACCCTGTTCTCCAGGGCCCCAGTGCTCATAAGTGTGCCTGAATGTGTTACCTGTGTAGTGACTAACTGTCTCACTGAGGCTCTGCTAATCAGAACCTCAGTGGTTATGCTCTCTCATTTCTTTCAAATTGTCACTGACAAGCTAGTGACCAATTTTACCAATTTACATTGGCTTACTGGAACACCCTTATAATTCCCTAGTATATGGTACAGAGGTACCCAGGGTATTGGGGTTCCAGGAGATCCCTATGGGCTGCAGCAATTCTTTTGCCACCCATAGGGAGCTCTGACAATTCTTACACAGGCCTGCCACTGCAGCCTGAGTGAAATAACGTCCACGTTATTTCACAGCCATTTTACACTGCACTTAAGTAACTTGTAAATCACCTATATGTCTAACCTTTACCTGGTAAAGGTTAGGTGCAAAGTTACTTAGTGTGAGGGCACCCTGGCACTAGCCAAGGTACCCCCACATTGTTCAGGGCCAATTCCCCGGACTTTGTGAGTATGGGGACTCCATTACACGCGTGCACTACATATAGGTCACTACCTATATGTAGCTTCACAATGGTAACTCCGAATATGGCCATGTAACATGTCTATGATCATGGAATTGCCCCCTCTATGCCATCCTGGCATAGTTGGCACAATCCCATGATCCCAGTGGTCTGTAGCACAGACCCTGGTACGGCCAAACTGCTCTTCCTGGGGTTTCACTGCAGCTGCTGCTGCTGCCAACCCCTCAGACAGGCATCTGCCCTCCTGGGGTCCAGCCAGGCCTGGCCCAGGATGGCAGAACAAAGGACTTCCTCTGAGAGAGGGTGTTACACCCTCTCCCTTTGGAAAATGGTGTGAAGGCAGGGGAGGAGTAGCCTCCCCCAGCCTCTGGAAATGCTTTCATGGGCACTTTTGGTGCCCATTTCTGCATAAGCCAGTCTACACCGGTTCAGGGACCCCTTAGCCCTGCTCTGGCGTGAAACTGGACAAAGGAAAGGGGAGTGACCACTCCCCTGACCTGCACCTCCCCTGGGAGGTGTCCAGAGCTCCTCCAGTGTGCTCCAGACCTCTGCCATCTTGGAAACAGAGGTGCTGCTGGCACACTGGACTGCTCTGAGTGGCCAGTGCCACCAGGTGACGTCAGAGACTCCTTCTGATAGGCTCCTTCAGGTGTTAGTAGCCTATCCTCTCTCCTAAGTAGCCAAACCCTCTTTTCTGGCTATTTAGGGTCTCTGTCTCTGGGGAAACTTTAGATAATGAATGCAAGAGCTCATCCGAGTTCCTCTGCATCTCTCTCTTCACCTTCTGCCAAGGAATCGACTGCTGACCGCGCTGGAAGCCTGCAAACCTGCAACATAGTAGCAAAGACGACTACTGCAACTCTGTAACGCTGATCCTGCCGCCTTCTCGACTGTTTTCCTGGTGGTGCATGCTGTGGGGGTAGTCTGCCTCCTCTCTGCACTAGAAGCTCCGAAGAAATCTCCTGTGGGTCGACAGAATCTTCCCCCTGCAACCGCAGGCACCAAAAAGCTGCATTACCGGTCCCTTGGGTCCCCTCTCAGCACGACGAGCGAGGTCCCTCGAATCCAGCAACTCTGTCCAAGTGACTCCCACAGTCCAGTGACTCTTCAGTCCAAGTTTGGTGGAGGTAAGTCCTTGCCTCACCTCGCTAGACTGCATTGCTGGGAACCACGACTTTTGCAGCTACTCCGGCCTCCGTGCACTTCCGGCGGAAATCCTTTGTGCACAGTCCAGCCTGGGTCCACGGCACTCTAACCTGCATTACACGACCTCCTAAGTTGTTCTCCGGCGACGTGGGACTTCTTTGTGCGACTTCGGGTGAGCACCATTTCACGCATCCTCGTAGTGCCTGTTTCTGGCACTTCTCCGGGTGCTACCTGCTGCTAAGAGGGCTTCTTGTCTTGCTCGACGTCCCCTCTACCTCCTGGTCCAATTTGCGACCTCCTTGTCCCTCCTGGGCCACAGCAGCATCCAAAAACGCTAACCGCACGATTTGCAGCTAGCAAGGCTTGTTGGCGTTCTTTTGGCGGGAAAACACTTCTGCACGACTCTACAAGGCGAGAGGGATCCGTCCTCCAAAGGGGAAGTCTCTAGCCCTCTGCGTTCCTGCAGAAACCGCAGCTTCTTCTGTCCAGTAGAAGCTTCGTTGCACCCGCAGCTGGCATTTCCTGGGCATCTGCCCATCTCCGACTTGCTTGTGACTTTTGGACTTGGTCCCCTTGTTCCACAGATACCCCAGATTGGAAATCCAGCCTTGTTGCATTGTTGGTTTGTGTCTTTCCTGCATTATTCCTCTAACACGACTTCTTTGTCCTTAGGGGAACTTTAGTGCACTTTGCACTCACTTTTCAGGGTCTTGGGGAGGGTTATTTTTCTAACTCTCACTATTTTCTAATAGTCCCAGCGACCCTCTACAAGGTCACATAGGTTTGGGGTCCATTCGTGGTTCGCATTCCACTTTTGGAGTATATGGTTTGTGTTGCCCCTATCCCTATGTTTCCCCATTGCATCCTATTGTAACTATACATTGTTTGCACTGTTTTCTAAGACTATACTGCATATTTTTGGTATTGTGTACATATATCTTGTGTATATTTCCTATCCTCTCACTGAGGGTACACTCTAAGATACTTTGGCATATTGTCATAAAAATAAAGTACCTTTATTTTTAGTATAACTGTGTATTGTGTTTTCTTATGATATTGTGCATATGACACTAAGTGGTACTGTGGTAGCTTCACACGTCTCCTAGTTCAGCCTAAGCTGCTCTGCTAAGCTACCATTATCTATCAGCCTAAGCTGCTAGACACCCTATACACTAATAAGGGATAACTGGGCCCTTGGTACTCACTACAAGCCAGTCCAGCCTCCTACTTTGGTTGTGCAGTGGTGGGATAAGTGCTTTGAGACTACTTACCACTCTTGTCATTGTACTTTTCATAAGAGAAAAATATACAAAACAAGTTCAGTGTATATACACATAGCCAAAAAGTTTTGCATTTCCTCTTTTCACTCTTTTCTAAGTGCTGAAAAGTACTTCTAAACTTTCTAAAAAGTTCTAAAAAGTCTTAAAAGTTTTTTTCTGTCTTTCTAAAAGTTCTGAAAACTTTTTTCTCTTTTTCTATCACTTTAACTCTCTCTAAAAATGTCTGGCACAGGCCAAAATGTTGACCTGTCTAAGACTGCATATGATCACCTTAGCTGGAAAGGAGCAAGGAGTCTCTGCATAGAGAGAGGTTTGAGTGTAGGGAAGAATCCTTCCTTGGAACTGTTACTTAACATGCTTAGAGAACAAGATAAGGCTAAAAGTGCCCCATCTGTTGAAAAAGTAGCTAATGGTTCTCAATCTGATCCAGGGACTCCCCCAGGTAAAGGTTCAGGAAAGAAACTTCTTAGCCTTCCCATTACAAGACAGTCTAGCATAGTTGGTACTGAGGTGGAGTCACATCATCCAGATGATGTGCTCTCACATTACACTGTCAGCCAAGCTGTTAGGGTGCCCTCTGTAAGGGACAGGTCTCCTTCTGTTCATTCCCATCATACCTCTGTATCTAGAAATGTCCCTCCCACCAACCCTGATGACAGATTGTTAGAAAGGGAACTCAATAAGTTGAGGGTGGAACAAACCAGACTGAAGCTTAAAAAGCAACAGCTGGATTTGGATAGACAGTCTTTAGAATTAGAGAAGGAAAGACAGAAACTGGGTTTAGAAACCCATGGTGGCAGCAGCAGTATTCCCCATAGTCATCCTGCAAAAGAGCATGATTCCAGGAATCTGCACAAGATAGTTCCCCCTTATAAGGAGGGGGATGACATTAACAAGTGGTTTGCTGCACTTGAGAGGGCCTGTGTTGTACAGGATGTCCCTCAAAGGCAGTGGGCTGCTATCCTATGGCTATCATTTAGTGGAAAATGTAGGGATAGGCTCCTTACTGGGAAAGAAAGTGATGCCAATAATTTTACAGTTCTTAAGAATGCACTCCTGGATGGTTATGGCTTAACCACTGAACAATACAGGATAAAGTTCAGAGAGACCAAAAAGGAGTCTTCACAAGACTGGGTTGATTTCATTGACCATTCAGTGAAGGCCTTGGAGGGGTGGTTACATGGCAGTAAAGTTACTGATTATGACAGCCTGTATAACTTGATCCTGAGAGAGCATATTCTTAATAATTGTGTGTCTGATTTGTTGCACCAGTACTTGGTGGACTCTGATCTGACCTCTCCCCAAGAATTGGGAAAGAAGGCAGACAAATGGGTCAGAACAAGGGTGAACAGAAAAGTTCATACAGGGGGTGACAAAGATGGCAACAAGAAGAAGGATGGTAAGTCTTCTGACAAGGGTGGGGACAAATCTAAAAATGAGTCTTCATCAGGCCCACAAAAACACTCTGGTGGGGGTGGTGGGCCCAAATCCTCTTCTAATCAAAACAAGGAAAAGAAACCATGGTGCTATTTATGTAAAATAAAAGGCCATTGGACAACAGATCCCAGTTGTCCAAAGAAAAGTACCAAACCTCCTACCACTACAACCCCTACTGCTACACCTAGTGTCCCTACTAATAGCAGTGGTGGTGGGAGCAAACCTACTAATAGCCAATCCAAGGGAGTAGCTGGGCTCACTATTGGTAACTTAGTTGGGGTTGGCCTTGTTAGGGAGGCCACAGAGGCTGTGTTAGTCTCTGACGGTGCTATTGATTTAGCCACCTTAGTTGCTTGTCCCCTTAATATGGATAAGTACAAGCAGCTACCCCTAATAAATGGTGTTGAGGTTCAGGCCTACAGGGACACTGGTGCCAGTGTGACTATGGTCATAGAGAAACTGGTCCACCCTGAACAACACCTACTTGGTCACCAGTACCAAGTAACCGATGCTCACAACAACACACTTAGCCACCCCATGGCTGTTGTTAATCTCAACTGGGGGGGGGTTACTGGTCCAAAGAAAGTTGTGGTAGCCACAGATTTACCTGTAGACTGTCTACTAGGAAATGATTTGGAGACATCAGCTTGGTCAGATGTGGAGTTGGAGGCCCATGCAGCAATGCTGGGCATCCCAGGGCATATTTTTGCTTTGAGAAGGGCTCAGGCCAAAAAGCAAAAAGGACAGGGAAGCTTGGATCCTGGAACAATGGACCAAGTGCTCCCTAAAGCTAGGGCTAGTAGAAGCAAACCACTTCCTACTATCCCTCCCTCTACAGTGGATTCAACTTCTGAGGAAAAAGAATTCCCTCCCTGTGCAGAACCTACACCAGAGGAGCTGGAAGCAGACACTGCTGAGCTTTTGGGTGAAGGGGGGCCTGTCAGAGAGGAGCTGAGTGTGGCACAGCAAACCTGTCCCACATTAGTGTCACGGTTTCTTCTGTCACGGTTTCGGGCAGGGCTGATCAGGACTTTGGTTGGGACACCCCTTGAGGTCACCGAATATCCTACAGAGGTAGTGTACTGGGGCAGAAGAGCAGCTAAAGGCATACACGGAAAGGACAGCTATGGATAGGCACAGGAAACAGGAAAGTAAAAGCAGAGCAACCCTTGTGTGAACAAACAGGAAACGGATTACCAGTGGACAAACACGCTGGGGTTGTACACAGAGTAAGGCGCAGAACCTCCCACAGTGACAGGGAATCTCAATGCCTCTGTGCAGTTTGCTCTTACAGATAGTCACCCTGCCAGCCCCATAGAAAGGAGGCAGCAGAAGTGATTCTGTCTCTGGACCCTAGAGCACAAACAAGGATAGTACTTACATACACAGGACACGCTCTTGTGGGTCCAGCTGGAAACACAGTGGCGATTCCTGAGAAAACAGCAATAGCACACTGTCACTGTTAGGCACGAAATACAACGTATAACACTGGACAAGGATGGGGGCTGGAATTGCCTCCTGGAAACCAGGAGCCAACCCCAGTACACAGGAGGACACGTATACACTGGTGAAGACTGATAGAACACTTACCAGACACAAAGAACCAAGAAGAAACAGAAACAGAAGGGAACAAACAAAGAGGCAGAGGCAAGAACTAGGAACAGGCTCAGGCTGAAGCAAAGGCGGGTCTAGGACTTGAAAACAGGGCGCAAACTTCTGTCTGGGACAGACAGAGACAGGACTGGGAAACTGAGAACAGGCTCTGGTTGGAACAGGCAAGGACAGGACTGGAATACAGGGAGTAGGAAATGAGCAGTAAACAGGACTGGGAAACAGAGAGAAGGTTCAGGCTGAAACAAGGCAGGAGCAGGGCAGAGAAACAGGGAGCAGGCTTTGGAAGAAACAAACAGGTACAAGGCTAAGAAGTAGGGAGCAGACTCTGGCTGGAACAATCAGGAGCAGGGCAGAGAAACAGGAAACAGGATCAGGCTGGAACAGAACAGGAACAAAACTGGAACACCATCCGACAAGGGGTCTGTAACACAAAGGAATTGAAGTCCGATGCACGACGGGGAGCTTGAGGAAATGGCTGCTTATAAGCAGTTCCAAGCTGGGCTGCACAGGAGTGGTTTCAGGTGTGTGTAATTTCGGACACTTGCAAGTCCTGGAGGAGAGGATCCAGTGAAAAGGAGCAACTGGACTTCTCCCATTGAAAACAATGGGAAACAGAATCCGGGTTTTCCTGACTACCAAGCTGTGCATTATGGGATTTGCAGTCCCAAGAAGCAAATGTAGTCCTACACAAGTGTACCATGGAGAAAAGGGAAACAAACAGGAGTCAGCAAGGGACTCTAGATAGGTGTTCAAGGTGATTCCCAGGCTTCTGACAGTCCCCTTACAGCGCCCCCTGGAAATGGGACGACCGAGTCGTAACAGTATACCCCCTCCCACCAGTCTGCTCAAGAAGAGAAGGCGATCCTTTGGCTGAAAAAAGTTGAAGAGGAAAAGCCAAAGCAAGAAAATCCAACACCAACCTTGGTTGATAAGTTTACAGTCCTGCCACAGATGAATCATCCAATGAGCAAAGCATGTATTAATACCCATATGGGCTCCGATGTCTTTCCTCTTTATTGTTCGAGTGATACGGGAGGAGTGCATGGAGTTGGTTTCTGGTGAAGTGGATTCAGGAGCAAGGAGATCTGGAATTGCATCATGGGTGGTATTCTTTAGGACTTTAGTTTCCTGTTCAGTACTGTCTTCTTTGGAGGACATAATTGGCGTATTAGTAAGGTCTGTAACTCCTTCTGACAAGCAGGATTTGTCTGTTTCTGCAGCAGTATTTGCATCGATTGTGGTCTGAGGCTTGCAAAGCATAGAGACTTGGGAGACATGGGTAACTGGTGTTCTCAAGGTAAACATGAAAAAGTCAGAATTTTCTTTCATCTTGGATGACTTCGGAGTATCAAATTCAGGAGGAACAAGAGTTTTCATGTCTTTAGAAACTGGATTAACATCTGAAAATGTAGAAGTTCCACAAACTAATTCTTTAGGGTGATCTTCAGACAAGACTGGGATTTCTTCATTGCAAGTGCTCTATGGCGTGTTCGTGGTATCAGAAATGGTTTCTTTGCAAGGTGTTTCTACTACAGGTAGTTGATCTTCAACTCTGTTAACATTGAAAGGTTGTTCTTTGGAAAGAAATAGAACTGGAGTCTCTTCAGAAATCACCTTTACACTGTTACCTAAATTTTCAGCTCTAGCCTTTGAATTGATGATGGTTTCTTGCAATAAAACACTAAGAACAGTACTTATCATCAGATCTTCGAATACAAGATTCAAATTCAAGTCTTTAGTTTTAGTGGGACATATTATATCTTTCAGTACTTGAGCTTCGGTTTCAGATTGCTGGTTTTCAGGAGTCTTTAATTTCAGAGACACAGCAGGTGGCATTGGTGTGGCTGATTTTACATCAAAATCAGATACCGGTAGATCAGAGATCTGTTCTTCACTAACCGTTGAACTGGAAACAGGAAACGCAGTGGCAGGGAACAGCAACTCAGAATCAGTGGTTGAGGCTGCAACTGTGTCCTGTTCTAGGAGAAGGCTCTCATTTCTTATGGCAGGCTGTTCAGTTTCAGATTGCTGGCTTTCTTCCTTGTCTGAAATCTCCACGGTTTGCTTTGACACAGAAGAGATTTTTAAACTTTCTGAGAAGTCCATTACATTCTTAGTAATTGCGGGTATTTCTTCACGGTCAGAAAAATCCATTAATTCACTTGAAACAGAAACTGTCTCTTCATTATCTGAAAATTCTATGATATTGTTTGAAAGGGCAGGAGTATCCCCACAATCTGAAAATTCTGGTGTGTGCGCCATTTGAACAGCACTATCTGCAGGTTTGTTCACGGCAAGGCAGGAACCACTGTCATCACTAGATTCAGATTCTTCAACACTGTTGCACAACTTGCCATTAATCTCCAGAAAAGTCATATCTTGGTTTCTTAAGGTGCAGCTATTGTAGTCTGTATCAGAACTCTCTTCTTCCTTTGGCTTTATTTGTTCTGATAGAGGGGCTGAGACACTTCCTTCTGAAGACTCTGATCCATCCTTTGAATCAAGAGGTGTCAAATCTCTCAGAGATGTCAGAGATTCAGTCAACTGTACAGGAATTTTCACTGGAGAACTACAGGCTGAGAGAGAGTCTGAGGAAGAGGCTGATATATTTATAACTGGAGCTGTCTTTTGACTGTCATAAATAGAAGGGACAATCTGCTCGATAGAAGTCTTTGGAGAGGCACACAAAGTAGCATACTGTTCTTTAAGCCAAAGCTGGTGATCATTTTCTTTTTTCAGGTTTTCAAATTGCCTTGCAGTAGTTTCCATCAGCTGCTCTGTTACTTCTTCTACCTTACAGATAAACAGAATGTCTGGTTCTGCCAACAGTGAAATATGCATTGATGAAAAGAGCCCATGTGCAAGATTTCTTGTGTATGTTACAACATATTCATCATAGAAGTCTGATATCTGCCTTTTAATCTGCCAAAACTGCTCTTTTAGTGTGTGTATGTCCATATTGTTATCAAACCCACTCAGAATAGAAAAGGGTTTAGCAGAGCTTTTAGGGATTGTGACTGGTATATTATCATCCAGTTTGGGAAGAGCACAAGCTTTTTGAATTGAACTAAGGAATCCCACAGTCTTTACTGATCCCTTTGATACAGGTTCTATCCTGCTCACTTGAAAGCACTGAGGGACTGGTAGATCTTTACACGAGTCAGCACAACACTTAGGAATTGAGACTGATGTACTTTCATCCAATTTGCGAGGAGCACAAGCCATTTGAGTTGAACTAAGGAATCCCACAGTTTTTACTGATCCCTTAGATACAGGGTCTAGCCTGCTGACTTGAAAACTCTGAGGGACTGATAGGTCTTTATAAGAGTCAGCACTGCACTTTGAATTCTGAGAAACTGGCCTAGATGGGCTGAAGCACTCAACAGAAAACAAGGGAATCGGTAGTGTGGCTTCTTGAACAGTGTCAGGGTTCTTTGTTTTGGCAGAGTGCTGGAAGTGAATCTGGGATGCACTAGCATGAGGCAAGGAATTAACCAGGTTTTCTTGAGAGTAAATGTCTTGTGCAGAAGTAGCAAAAGCACTTTCACTGTTAGGAACATTCTCCCCTGTTTGAGGTAATAGAACCTCCAAAAACTCATTATTACTTTGTAATTCTTCTACAGACAGGGATTGGGGGTCATAATCACATATATTATAATAGCTGAACATTGAGGAATCAGCAAGCCACGCAATGTAGTACTGCATTTGCAATCTTTGATTTTCTTTAACAAGTCTATCCTTTAAACTAAGGCCTTTTTTAGAGGTCTTCTGAGAAAGTCTAGGTTTAGAAAGGGGTGTCTTAACATGATAGGAAAGCATTTTAGGTTTGTGTATGCCTTTACTGCCAGGGGAGCTTGAAATGTTTGGTTCGTGCATTCTGTCACGGTTTCGGGCAGGGCTGATCAGGACTTTGGTTGGGACACCCCTTGAGGTCACCGAATATCCTACAGAGGTAGTGTACTGGGGCAGAAGAGCAGCTAAAGGCATACACGGAAAGGACAGCTATGGATAGGCACAGGAAACAGGAAAGTAAAAGCAGAGCAACCCTTGTGTGAACAAACAGGAAACGGATTACCAGTGGACAAACACGCTGGGGTTGTACACAGAGTAAGGCGCAGAACCTCCCACAGTGACAGGGAATCTCAATGCCTCTGTGCAGTTTGCTCTTACAGATAGTCACCCTGCCAGCCCCATAGAAAGGAGGCAGCAGAAGTGATTCTGTCTCTGGACCCTAGAGCACAAACAAGGATAGTACTTACATACACAGGACACGCTCTTGTGGGTCCAGCTGGAAACACAGTGGCGATTCCTGAGAAAACAGCAATAGCACACTGTCACTGTTAGGCACGAAATACAACGTATAACACTGGACAAGGATGGGGGCTGGAATTGCCTCCTGGAAACCAGGAGCCAACCCCAGTACACAGGAGGACACGTATACACTGGTGAAGACTGATAGAACACTTACCAGACACAAAGAACCAAGAAGAAACAGAAACAGAAGGGAACAAACAAAGAGGCAGAGGCAAGAACTAGGAACAGGCTCAGGCTGAAGCAAAGGCGGGTCTAGGACTTGAAAACAGGGCGCAAACTTCTGTCTGGGACAGACAGAGACAGGACTGGGAAACTGAGAACAGGCTCTGGTTGGAACAGGCAAGGACAGGACTGGAATACAGGGAGTAGGAAATGAGCAGTAAACAGGACTGGGAAACAGAGAGAAGGTTCAGGCTGAAACAAGGCAGGAGCAGGGCAGAGAAACAGGGAGCAGGCTTTGGAAGAAACAAACAGGTACAAGGCTAAGAAGTAGGGAGCAGACTCTGGCTGGAACAATCAGGAGCAGGGCAGAGAAACAGGAAACAGGATCAGGCTGGAACAGAACAGGAACAAAACTGGAACACCATCCGACAAGGGGTCTGTAACACAAAGGAATTGAAGTCCGATGCACGACGGGGAGCTTGAGGAAATGGCTGCTTATAAGCAGTTCCAAGCTGGGCTGCACAGGAGTGGTTTCAGGTGTGTGTAATTTCGGACACTTGCAAGTCCTGGAGGAGAGGATCCAGTGAAAAGGAGCAACTGGACTTCTCCCATTGAAAACAATGGGAAACAGAATCCGGGTTTTCCTGACTACCAAGCTGTGCATTATGGGATTTGCAGTCCCAAGAAGCAAATGTAGTCCTACACAAGTGTACCATGGAGAAAAGGGAAACAAACAGGAGTCAGCAAGGGACTCTAGATAGGTGTTCAAGGTGATTCCCAGGCTTCTGACAGTCCCCTTACAGCGCCCCCTGGAAATGGGACGACCGAGTCGTAACAATTAGAGGGTCTAAGACAGCAAGCTGTCAAACAGGCTAATGGGGATGTCAGTGACTCTCACAGAGTTTACTGGGAGGACAAACTCTTGTACACTGAGCATAGGGATCCTAAACATGGAGCTGCCAGGAGATTAGTGATTCCTCAGGAGTACAGAAAGTTCCTCCTAACTCTAGCCCATGACATTCCCCTAGCTGGGCATCTAGGACAAATGAAAACTTGGGACAGGCTTGTCCCCTTGTTTCATTGGCCTAGGATGTCTGAGGACACAAAATAATTTTGTAAGTCCTGTGAAACCTGTCAAGCCAGTGGCAAGACAGGTGGCACCCCAAAGGCACCCATTATCCCACTGCCTGTGGTTGGGGTTCCCTTTAAAAGGGTAGGGGTTGACATAGTTGGCCCCCTTGACCCTCCTACTGCTTCAGGCAATAGATTCATCTTGGTGGTAGTGGACCATGCCACAAGATATCCTGAAGCTATTCCTTTAAGGACCACTACAGCACCTGCAGTGGCAAAGGCCCTCCTGGGAATATTTTCCAGGGTGGGCTTCCCAAAGGAAGTGGTATCAGACAGGGGAAGCAATTTCATGTCTGCATACTTAAAGGCCATGTGGAAGGAGTGTGGTGTAACTTACAAGTTCACAACACCCTATCATCCACAAACAAATGGACTGGTGGAGAGATTTAATAAAACTCTCAAAGGCATGATTATGGGTCTCCCTGAAAAACTCAGCAGGAGATGGGATATCCTTCTACCATGCCTCCTTTTTGCCTACAGGGAGGTACCCCAGAAAGGAGTGGGCTTCAGCCCCTTTGAACTTCTTTTTGGACACCCTGTTAGGGGTCCACTCACACTTGTAAAGGAGGGTTGGGAACAACCTTTAAAAGCTCCTAAGCAGGATATTGTGGATTATGTACTTGGCCTCAGATCAAGGATGGCTGAGTACATGAAAAAGGCCAGCAAAAACCTTCAGGCCAGCCAAGAGCTCCAGAAGCAATGGCATGATCAGAAGGCTGTTTTGGTTCAGTACCAACCAGGGCAGAAAGTGTGGGTCTTGGAGCCTGTGGCCCCAAGAGCACTCCAAGATAAATGGAGTGGGCCACACAAAATTGTTGAGAAAAAGGGTGAAGTCACCTATTTAGTTGACTTAGGCCCTGCAAGGAGTCCCCTTAGGGTACTCCATGTAAACCGCCTGAAACCCTACTATGACAGGGCTGATCTCACCCTGCTCATGGCAACTGATGAGGGACAGGAAGAAGACAGTGATCCTCTACCTGATCTCTTCTCTTCCACAGAACAAGATGCTCTTGTGGAAGGTGTAGTTTTGGCTGATTGTCTTACTGCTGAGCAGAAAGACCATTGCATAAATCTCCTAGATCAATTCTCTGAACTCTTCTCTACTGTGCCAGGTACCACTTCTTGGTGTGAGCACACTATAGATACTGGAGACAGTTTACCTGTCAAAAGTAAGATCTATAGGCAGCCTGACCATGTCAGGGACTGCATAAAGCAAGAGGTGCAGAAAATGTTAGAACTAGGAGTGGTTGAGCACTCTGAAAGTCCATGGGCTTCTCCTGTGGTACTTGTACCAAAACCCCATTCCAAAGATGGAAAGAAGGAAATGCGGTTTTGTGTAGACTATAGAGGTCTCAACTTGGTAACCAAAACTGATGCTCACCCTATACCCAGGGCAGATGAGCTCATAGATACACTGGCATCTGCCAAGTATCTAAGCACTTTTGATTTGACTGCAGGGTATTGGCAGATCAAATTGTCAGAAGATGCTAAACCTAAAACTGCATTTTCAACCATTGGAGGCCATTACCAGTTTACTGTAATGCCTTTTGGTTTGAAAAATGCACCTGCCACTTTTCAAAGGTTGGTGAACACAGTCCTGCAAGGGCTGGAGGCTTTCAGTGCAGCATATTTGGACGATACAGCTGTCTTTAGCTCCAGCTGGGATGATCACCTGGTCCACCTGTGGAAAGTTTTGGAGGCCCTGCAAAAGGCAGGCCTCACTATCAAGGCTTCAAAGTGCCAGATAGGGCAGGGTAAGGTGGTTTATCTGGGACACCTTGTTGGTGGGGAACAGATTGCACCACTTCAGGGGAAAATCCAAACAATTATTGATTGGGTTCCCCCTACTACTCAGACTCAGGTGAGAGCCTTCCTAGGCCTCACTGGGTATTACAGGAGGTTCATTAAGAACTATGGCTCCATTGCAGCCCCTCTTAATGACCTCACATCCAAGAAAATGCCTAAAAAGGTATTATGGACAGCAAACTGTCAGAAAGCTTTTGAGGAGCTGAAGCAGGCCATGTGCTCTGCACCTGTCCTGAAAAGCCCTTGTTACTCTAAAAAATTCTATGTCCAAACTGATGCATCTGAATTAGGAGTAGGGGCAGTCCTATCACAACTTAATTCTGAGGGCCAGGATCAACCTGTTGCTTTTATTAGTAGGAGGTTGACCCCTAGAGAAAAGCGTTGGTCTGCCATTGAGAGGGAGGCCTTTGCTGTGGTCTGGGCACTGAAGAAGTTTGAGGCCATACCTGTTTGGCACTCACTTCATTGTTCAGACAGACCACAAACCTCTACTTTGGCTAAAACAAATGAAAGGTGAAAATCCTAAATTGTTGAGGTGGTCCATATCCCTACAGGGAATGGACTATACAGTGGAACATAGACCTGGGAGTAGCCACTCCAATGCAGATGGACTCTCCAGATATTTCCACTTAGACAATGAAGACTCATCAGGTCATGGCTAGTCTTATTGTCCTTCGTTTGGGGGTGGGTTGTGTAGGAAAGTACCATCTTGCCTGGCATGTTACCCCCATTTTTCACTGTATATATGTTGTTTTAGTTGTATGTGTCACTGGGACCCTGTTCTCCAGGGCCCCAGTGCTCATAAGTGTGCCTGAATGTGTTACCTGTGTAGTGACTAACTGTCTCACTGAGGCTCTGCTAATCAGAACCTCAGTGGTTATGCTCTCTCATTTCTTTCAAATTGTCACTGACAGGCTACTGACCAATTTTACCAATTTACATTGGCTTACTGGAACACCCTTATAATTCCCTAGTATATGGTACTGAGGTACCCAGGGTATTGGGGTTCCAGGAGATCCCTATGGGCTGCAGCAATTCTTTTGCCACCCATAGGGAGCTCTGACAATTCTTACACAGGCCTGCCACTGCAGCCTGAGTGAAATAACGTCCACGTTATTTCACAGCCATTTTACACTGCACTTAAGTAACTTATAAGTCACCTATATGTCTAACCTTTACCTGGTAAAGGTTAGGTGCAAAGTTACTTAGTGTGAGGGCACCCTGACACTAGCCAAGGTGCCCCCACATTGTTCAGGGCCAATTCCCCGGACTTTGTGAGTACGGGGAGACCATTACACGCGTGCACTACATATAGGTCACTACCTATATGTAGCTTCACAATGGTAACTCCGAATATGGCCATGTAACATGTCTATGATCATGGATTTGCCCCCTCTATGCCATCCTGGCATAGTTGGCACAATCCCATGATCCCAGTGGTCTGTAGCACAGACCCTGGTACTGCCAAACTGCTCTTCCTGGGGTTTCACTGCAGCTGCTGCCAACCCCTCAGACAGGCATCTGCCCTCCTGGGGTCCAGCCAGGCCTGGCCCAGGATGGCAGAACAAAGGACTTCCTCTGAGAGAGGGTGTTACACCCTCTCCCTTTGGAAAATGGTGTGAAGGCAGGGGAGGAGTAGCCTCCCCCAGCCTCTGGAAATGCTTTCATGGGCACTTTTGGTGCCCATTTCTGCATAAGTCAGTCTACACCGGTTCAGGGACCCCTTAGCCCTGCTCTGGCACGAAACTGGACAAAGGAAAGGGGAGTGACCACTCCCCTGACCTGCACCTCCCCTGGGAGGTGTCCAGAGCTCCTCCAGTGTGCTCCAGACCTCTGCCATCTTGGAAACAGAGGTGCTGCTGGCACACTGGACTGCTCTGAGTGGCCAGTGCCACCAGGTGACGTCAGAGACTCCTTCTGATAGGCTCCTTCAGGTGTTAGTAGCCTATCCTCTCTCCTAAGTAGCCAAACCCTCTTTTCTGGCTATTTAGGGTCTCTGTCTCTGGGGAAACTTTAGATAACGAATGCAAGAGCTCATCCGAGTTCCTCTGCATCTCTCTCTTCACCTTCTGCCAAGGAATCGACTGGTGACTGCGCTGGAAGCCTGCAAACCTGCAACATAGTAGCAAAGACGACTACTGCAACTCTGTAACGCTGATCCTGCCGCCTTCTCGACTGTTTTCCTGGTGGTGCATGCTGTGGGGGTAGTCTGCCTCCTCTCTGCACTAGAAGCTCTGAAGAAATCTCCCGTGGGTCGACGGAATCTTCCCCCTGCAACCGCAGGCACCAAAAAGCTGCATTACCGGTCACTTGGGTCTCCTCTCAGCACGACGAGCGAGGTCCCTCGAATCCAGCAACTCTGTCCAAGTGACTCCCACAGTCCAGTGACTCTTCAGTCCAAGTTTGGTGGAGGTAAGTCCTTGCCTCACCTCGCTAGACTGCATTGCTGGGAACTGCGACTTTTGCAGCTACTCCGGCCTCCATGCACTTCCGGCGGAAATCCTTTGTGCACAGTCCAGCCTGGGTCCACGGCACTCTAACCTGCATTGCACGACCTCCTAAGTTGTTCTATGGCGACGTGGGACTTCTTTGTGCGACTTCGGGTGAGCACTGTTTCACGCATCCTCATAGTGCCTGTTTCTGGCACTTCTCCGGGTGCTACCTGCTGCTAAGAGGGCTCCTTGTCTTGCTCGACGTCCCCTCTACCTCCTGGTCCAATTTGCGACCTCCTGGTCCCTCCTGGGCCACAGCAGCATCCAAAAACGCTAACCGCACAATTTGCAGCTAGCAATGCTTGTTGGCGTTCTTTCGGCGGGAAAACACTTCTGCACGACTCTACAAGACGAGAGGGATCCGTCCTCCAAAGGGGAAGTCTCTAGCCCTCTGCGTTCCTGCAGAAACCGCAGCTTCTTCTGTCCAGTAGAAGCTTTGTTGCACCCGCAGCTGGCATTTCCTGGGCATCTGCCCATCTCCGACTTGCTTGTGACTTTTGGACTTGGTCCCCTTGTTCCACAGGTACCCCAGATTGGCAATCCAGCGTTGTTGCATTGTTGGTTTGTGTCTTTCCTGCATTATTCCTCTAACACGACTTCTTTGTCCTTAGGGGAACTTTAGTGCACTTTGCACTCACTTTTCAGGGTCTTGGGGAGGGTTATTTTTCTAACTCTCACTATTTTCTAATAGTCCCAGCGACCCTCTACAAGGTCACATAGGTTTGGGGTCCATTCGTGGTTCGCATTCCACTTTTGGAGTATATGGTTTGTGTTGCCCCTATCCCTATGTTTCCCCATTGCATCCTATTGTAACTATACATTGTATGCACTGTTTTCTAAGACTATACTGCATATTTTTGGTATTGTGTACATATATCTTGTGTATATTTCCTATCCTCTCACTGAGGGTACACTCTAAGATACTTTGGCATATTGTCATAAAAATAAAGTACCTTTATTTTTAGTATAACTGTGTATTGTGTTTTCTTATGATATTGTGCATATGACACTAAGTGGTACTGTGGTAGCTTCACACGTCTCTTAGTTCAGCCTAAGCTGCTCTGCTAAGCTACCATTATCTATCAGCCTAAGCTGCTAGACACCCTATACACTAATAAGGGATAACTGGGCCTGGTGCAAGGTGCAAGTACCCCTTGGTACTCACTACAAGCCAGTCCAGCCTCCTACACTACAGATACACACACAGATCCCCAAACCAAATATCACACAAGGTCCTAGACAAGAATGTAAGCACTGGGGTACAGGGTCACCCACCCATTGCACACGATGGCACACACAGATGCAATAATCATGCCTTTACACCCCTGCAGGACCTCTACCCAACGTCACCGGACAGGAGGTTCCAGTCATGTCCACTCCCACCACAGAAGAGGCCCACAGTGACGACAACAGCTCTGTCCGACTGGATCTAGATGACCAGACCAGCCCAGCCCATCTGGGACCTCGGGACAGTCGGTTCCCCACACACTAGCACATGCCACCACAGAGCCTTCCCCCTCAGGAAACACCAGCACAGCACCCACCCAGCGGGCCTACACCTCTGTCCCCAGGACACGTCAAGCAGCAGTGTGTACACCACTAGAGGGAACCCAGGAAAACCCACCAACCCAAGAACATCAGGACCTGGGGGCAGTGGCAGTGGGCACACGGTTCAGGGGACAGAGGTACAGGAAAACTGTGGAACTGGGAGGACTTCTTTGTGACAGGGGGAGGACAGGCCCAGGGAACCCACTCTCCACAAGGCCCTCTCCAACATCATGGGAGCGTACCATAATTCCCAGGAGACAATGGCAACGGTACTGGCCAAGTTTCAGGAGACCCAGTGGCTGCAGGAGGAACAGTATTTGGGATCAGGGAGGACTTGAAGTCCATTAACAGCACCCTGGTCACCATTGTAGGGGTGCTGAAGGACCTTGTGAACACCAGGAGGGACACTGTGGTACAGCAAGGGGCCACTGACACTAGCCTCTATGATGAACTGCCCACCACCTCCGCCGGCGCTAGTGGACAGGAGGCACCGCCACAGGACCACGACACCAGCACTCTACCCCATGCAGATGGAGAACCACCCCGCAAACGGTCCCTGAGATCCAGCACAAAGACAGAGAACAATGCCAAGACCCCCGCCAAGAAATGAGACCACCCTGAATATCATCCTTCTGTCCCACTTCGTCACCCTGTCCATCCATCAACTGCCCTAGCTCCACTTCCTATGCCCCTTTGGACAATGCACCTGTGAGACTAATAACTGGACTCTGCCATGGACATTCCTCCACCATCACCCCTGACCATTTTCCAACCCCCTCCACTAATTTGCACTTAAATAAACACTCTTGAATCAAAAACAATCTGGAGTCAGTCTGTGCTTTCACAAATGTGTATTTGCTATAATTAACGAAAATAGCAATGTCCATTGTATTGTGAACATACCTATGTCACACAGCTCTAGTCCATGAGGTAACATAGCAGAGGTCACACAGTGGGACCGACATCTGTGAAATGGAAAGGCAACGTGACAGGTCAGGGTCCATACACTGGGTGAAAGTGACAGACATATGATAGGTCTAACAACTGTATGAGATGTAGGAGGCAGTGATGCCTTCTTACCTGTGTCTCACTGGAAGTATTGCTGGATCACGTTGTTTCTGTTGTCGATATCCTCTTCTTCTGCCTCCTCTTCTTCACTGTCCACAGGCTCCACAGCTGCCACGAGACCTCCTTCTAGACCATCCTCCTGCAAAAAATGCACCTTTCGTCTCAAAGCCAGGTTGTGCAGCATACAGCAGGCCACGATGATCTGGCACACCTTCTTTGGTGAGTAGTAGAGGGAACCACCTGTCATATGGAGGCACCGGAACCTGGCCTTCAGGAGGCCAAAGGCCCGTTTGATCACTCTCCTAGTTCGCCCATGTGCCTCGCTGTAGCGTTCCTCTGCCCTTGTCCTGGGATTTCTCACTGGGGTCAGTAGCCATGACAGGTTGGGGTACCCAGAGTCACCTGCAATTGTCGAGGGACAACTGTTAGACACACACTAACCCTTAGGGACAACCCCAGACAACTATTTACAGGGTATAGGGTCCTTGTCCTCACCTATTAGCCACACACAGTGTCTCTGGAGTTGCCCCATCACATAAGGGATGCTGCTATTCCTCAAAATGTAAGCGTCATGTACTGAGCCTGGAAACTTGGCGTTCACATGGGAGATGTACTGGTCGGCCAAACACACCATCTGCACATTCATTGAATGGTAGCTCTTCCTGTTTCTGTACACCTGTTCACTCCTGCAGGGGGGTACCAATGCCACATGTGTCCCATTAATGGCACCTACGATGTTGGGGATTTGTCCCAGGGCATAGAAGTCACCTTTTACTGTGGGCAAATCCTCCACCTGAGGGAAAACGATGAAGCTGCGCATGTGTTTCAGCAGGGCAGACAACACTCTGAACAACACGTTTGAGAACATAGGCTGGGACATCCCTGATGCAATGGCCACTGTTGTTTGAAAAGACCCACTTGCCAGGAAATGGAGTACTGACAGGACCTGCACTAGAGGGGGGTTCCTGTGGGATGGCGGATAGCTGACATCAGGTCTGGCTCCAACTGGGCACACAGTTCCTAGATTGTGGCACGATCAAGTCTGTAAGTTATAATGATGTGACTGTCTTCCATTGTCGACAGGTCCACCAGCGGTCTGTACACCGGAGGATGCTGCCATCTCCTCACCTGCCCCAGTGGATGTACCATATGGACGAGAACAGCGAGCACACAGTCAGCCAACACTGAGGTAGTAAAAAAATAATTTATTGCACACATTTGTCAATCCGCTATGTGCCTGTCACTGTGTGTATGCAAGGCCTAGATATGTGTGACGCATTTAAAAATAATGCCATGTGGCCCCCTGAAATGGCGGCTGCCTGACCTGTAATGTGGGACAAGGGGATATGAGGTAACTGCGCTGGCGTTGTACACTGTCACTGTAGGCGGTCAAGACCGTGGCGCAATCCTGCAATGGTTAATATTGGGCCCTATGGGTCCCAGGAGCCAAGGACGATGTACGCCGGTGATGACGGTACGCACCGCCGCGGACGTGACCACCATTTTCTCTCTGTTCACTCATTTGATACCTGACCTTCGACAGGAGAGGACCTACACTGCAAGTGCTGCTATGACCTGTGTCGACGATGGCTCATGTGTCTGGGGAAAGGGCCCCTGCCCTCACTTCGGAGGAGTTGGAGAAGTTAGTGGATGGGGTCCTCCCCCAATAAACGCTACTTTACGGTCCTCCAGACAAACAGTTGAGTACACTTTGAGTACACTGTGAGCATGCTGTATGGGCAATGCCTGTTTGGAGTGGTGTGGATGGAAGATACAGGGGGGGGGGATTGAGGCCTGCATGAGCGGACGGCGAGTGTATGTGCGTCAGGGCAAGGGTGGGAACGTGGGCCAATGACTGTGGCGGTCTGGACAGTTAAAGATCATCCTTTTCCCCTGTAGTATTCCTCTAGGTCAGCGCCCACCAAAAGAAGGATATTTGGCGTGCCATCGACAAGGACGTCCGGACCCTGGGGGTCCACCAAAGACAGAGCACCCACTGCTGTAAAAAGATGGGAGGACGTTCGCCGCTGGAGCAAGAAGACGGCGGAGGCCAAGCTGGGGATGGCCTCTCAACGTGGGAGGGGTGCCCGTCGCACCATGACCCCCCTGATGTTCCGGATCCTGGCGGTGGCGTATCCGGAGTTGGATTGGCACTTGAGGGCCTCACAGCAGCCACAAGGGGGTGAGTACAGTCACATCCATCTGACTTTGCGTGCATTAGGAGGTGTCTGGGTGGGGGAGGTGGGCAGTGGGTTACCCTAGGCCAGGGCAAGCTTTGTAGGCAAGGACCCTTTGTGAGGCAGGCTATGTGGCACCCCAACCCCACCAGTGGTAAGAGCCATCTACACCTAGTCAGGCTCCTGTGACATCCATGTGTGCAGCAATTGGGCATAGGCATTGTACCCCATGTCCCTGTGATTAATTAGGGAACTCTAAGTGCATGGCGTAGTGCAGAGGGCTGCTGTGTCTGTAGTGTCCGCCAACGGTAGCGGTATTGCATGCACTGAACATGTCTTTCTTCCTCCCCCCCCTTTTTGTGGTCTCCCTGTTCTTGTGTGCATTAGCATCATCAGGCAGAGGAGCAGTGCCACCGGAGCAGGAGGGAGCTGCATCCCACATGGCTCTGGAGGGCGAGACAACGGAGTCTGAAGTCACCAGTGGGACGGAGGGGGAGGGAAGCTCCACGGCGGGGACAGGAGCAGAGACCAGCAACACTGGCTTCTCCTCTGATGGGAGCTCCCTTGCGGTGGCAGGCCCCTCTGTGCCCACCGCATATACAGGTACAGCCGCCACCACCCCTACCAGCACCGCCCTCCCAGCAGCCCCTCAGCGTGTGTCCCGTAGCCGCTCACCCAGGAGGGTGGGCATCTCCTTCGCCCCAGGCACCTCAGGCCCTGCCCCAGTCAGCCCTGCTGCCCTCAGTGAGGAGGCTATTGACCTCCTGAGATCCCTCACTGTTGGGCACTCTACCATTGTGAATGCCATCCAGTGTGTAGAGAGGCATTTGCAACAAACAAATGCATACCTGGAGGGCATTCATTCTGGCCAGGCAGCCCAACAGCGAGCATTTCAGGCTCTGGGCTCTGTACTGATGGCAGCCATTGTCCCTGTATCCAGCCTCCCCCTCCAACCTCCTACACCCAGACCCAATCTCCTGTACCTCAGTCTATCCCAAGCACACCATCAGACCAACATGTACACACCTCAACACACAAGGGTAGCTTAGGCAAACATAAGCACCACACATCCCACAGGCACTCACACAAGCACCATACCCATGCAGACATACCAACATCCACTGCCTCCACTGTGTCCCCCTCCTCCACGTCTCCCTCCTCCCTCCCTGTCTCATCTCCACTCACACCTGCATGCACTACATCTTCAGCCACTACCTCCATCACCAGCACGCCCATCACCACACACCACTCACGTGCACTCACCACCCCCACTACCATTCACACATCCCGTGTCCTCTCCCAGTGTGTCTGTGAGCCCTCCTCCCAAAGTACACAAATGCAGTCACACACCCACCCAACAGCCATCCACCTCACAACAGCCTCCAGCCCATGCACCTTCACCCAAAGTCAGCAAACGTACACCTCCTACATCCACTACCTCTTCCTCTACTCCCAACCCCCCTCCATCTACCCATCCCAGTGTGTCTAAAAAGCTTTTCCTATCAAATGTTGACCTCTTCCCTACACCTCCCCCCACCGTCCGTCCGCTAGGGCCCGCCTTTCCAGGTCCCAACCCAGCACCTCAGCCACCACAACACCGGGCACAGTGGTGCCAGCAATAGCGGGATTTTAGAGTGCGCCAAGCAACAGGGCTACCAGTGCCCCAAGGAGCGAGGGCAAGGACATTCCCCCACCTCCAAAACAGAAAAAGTTGCCCACATCCGGGAGGGAGAAGGCGAAAACACCTGCCACCAAGGGCTCAGACAAAACAAAAGTGGAAAGTGGGAAGACAGCTGCGCCACCATCCAAGGTGGGGAAGGGCCAAAAAATCAAAGGCAGGTCCAGGTCGACACAACCTGCACGGCGGACAAGACCGCCACCGGCACCGCCACCTGCATCGCTGCCACAGACACAGCCACCAGCACCGCAGACACTGAGCCCTTCACCAGCACCGCAGACACTGAGCCCTTCACCAGCACCGCAGACACTGAGCCCTTCACCAGCACCGCAGACACTGAGTCTTTCTCCAGCACCGCAGTCAGGGAGCCCGCCACCAGCACCGCCGCTACTGACATCGCCGCCATCACCGCAGTAAGTGAGGCCGCCACCAGCACCGCAGTCAGTGAGGCCGCCACCAGCATCGCCACCACAAAGACCGCCACCGGCACCGTTCCCACAGAGCCTGCCGCCAGCACCGATGCCACAGAGCCCGCCACCTGCACCGATGCCACAGAGCCCGCTGCCAGCACCAATGCCACAGAGTCCGCCGCAAGCACCGCCGCTACTGACACTGCAGACAGCACAGCCGCTACTGACACCAGCGCCAGCACCGCCAGCGGCCCCGCGACATCCTGAGCCAGTGGCACCACCGCAGACATGGCTGCCATCCCCAGTGGTCAGTCGTACGAGGCTGGTGGGCAGTTCCAGGAGCCTGGCCAGCTTGCACGTTGCACCACCGTCAATGGAGTATCACATCCACTACCTCAGTCCTTGGCAGGATGAAGCACTCTGGGCACCAAGCCCCCTACAGAACCAGTGGAGAAAGGCATCCACTACCTCAGTCCTTGGCAGGATGAAGCACTCTGGGCACCAAGCCCCCTCCAGAACCAGTAGAGAAAGGCATCCACTACCTCAGTCCTTGGCAGGATGAAGCACTCTGGGCACAAAGCCCCTGTAGAACCAGTGGAGAAAGGCATCCACTACCTCAGTCCTTGGCAGGATGAAGCACTCTGGGCACCAAGCCCCCTCCAGAACCAGTGGAGAAATGCATCCACTTGAGAGACTGTGGCTTTGCACTCCCCAGGATAAAGCAGTGGGCAACCCACCCACTGAAAAGACTTGAGAGACTGTGGCTTTGCACTCCCCAGGTTAAAGCAGTGGGCAACCCACCCACTGAAAAGACTTGAGAGACTGTGGCTTTGCACTCCCCAGGATAAAGCAGTGGGCAACCCACCCACTGGAGAGACTTGAGAGACTGTGGCTTTGCACTCCCCAGGATAAAGCAGTGGGCAATCCACCCACTGGAGAGAATTTAGAGACTGTGGCTTTGCACTCCCCAGGATACATCAATGGGCATGGAGCCCCCTCGTGGAGCTGGCATCGTGCACTCCTCCGGCTGAGGTGCCCCCCCTTCCCTTCCCCTTGAGGTGCCTGTTTCGTTTTGATCTGTTGCCCCAGCAGTGTTCTCTCCGTTTGCAGTCTGGTATCGAGTGTGGGCCTCGCCCATGCATTTTGGGCCCAGTGGTCCACGGACTTTGAATGGTGCACTATCCGGACTTGTATAGTTGGTGTACATAATTGTTTATACTGTATTTAAAGTTTTGACTAATGGATATTTATTGATTACAATCGTTACAATCATTTCCTGTTGTCATTGCGTTCTTCCAGGAGGAGTTGGGGGGTGTAAATCTATTGTTGCAGCATGTATTGGTGTGTGTGTTGTTGTGGGTGAGGGTGGGGTGGGGGTGTTGCGTGTGTGTGTGTCACTCTCTTTTCCCTCCCCCTCCCCTGTGTTGTAGGTGCAGTACTCACTGTGGTTGTCGCCGCCGTCTTTCGTGCTCCTGGTAGAGGAGCAGGAATACTATTGCAGGGAGGATTTGGAGTTCTGGCGCCATGGCGTCCTGGTTCCTCGTGGATTGTGTAGAGGTGAGTGTTTCCCCTTCCAAGTCCTGTTACCGCCATGTTTTTGTTTGCGTTGAATCCGCCCCGGAAAAGGTGGTGGATTGGCCTCTCATAATAGTGTGGGCGGTACATTGTGTTCTGCCTGTCTGTTGGCGGTGACCGCCATGCTGTTTGTTTCTATCGCCGTGGCGGTCAGAGTGTTAAAGTGGCTGTCTATGTTGGTGGTTTCCGCCATGGTCGTGATTCCATTTTTTTTACCGCCTGCCTGTTGGTGGTCTTACCGCCGCTTTAACACCGACCGCCAGGGTTGTAATGAGGGCCTATATCTAGGCTACTTGCTGCTGTGAATGTAGCAAAAAGTGCTATACTGAAGCTTCGTAGTGATGAATCATTCAACAGTCTGCTCGATTCCACTAACCACATGACTGCTAAGTACCATTATAATGCAACTGAAGTGCCATGACTGTGGCTAATCCCTAAAAGAATAGATGATGGAGCAGCAGAATTTTTTCATCCTGCAACCATGGGGGACTACTATCGCCCTCACTTTCAACTTTTGGATACAGTTTCTGTTCACCTCACTCAGCGTGTTGACCAGAAAGGCATCCAAACATATGAAAAACTTGAACAGGTGCTTTTAAACAGGCAGTGGCGTGGACTCTATTGCTCAGTAAAAATAAATTGACCCTTTGCTGCTCAAAGCTCAATTTACTATATTATCTAGTATGTTCAAATACTCTTCAGTCCCAGAACTGGCAGACATACTCTGAAAAATGCTTCCCAAAGAGAGAGCTTTCTTTTCACAGGTTGAGAAGGTACTGCAGATTCTTATAATTCTTCCAGTATCTTCTTGTGAGGATGAGAGAAGCTTTAGTGGTCTCTGACGATTTAATACTTGGCTAAGATCAACTATGTCCCAGAAAAGATGGAATCATGTTGCCATATGCAATATACATAAAGAGATGATGGACTCGGTTGACCTTCAGACAATAGCTAAACAATTTGTCCTCCGCAGTGAACGGAGCAAGAAATTATGTGGCTTTTCAAAGTGACGGTCATAATTTAATTATAGATACGTGCAGTAAGAAAAAATAATTTCTAATTAGGCCAATTAATTGCATATTGAAGTTTAGGAATCTCACCAAGAACATTTAGTTTTTTCGTCCTTTTTTTGTCCCACATTTGTTTGCTTGGTGCATGAAGATGCGAGATTCATAAACATGTTTTTTGTTTTTTTTTGCATTTGGTCCAATTACTTTGTTAATGTAAACAATAAAGCATACTTGCAAACTGTGACTACATGCATGCCTTTCTCAATATTTCACTTCAAAACTATGCGATTGTTGTCGTTTACTCGGGCATATGGTTCTCACACAATGAGTAATTTGTATAGGGTCACTGGAATGTCCTCAAGGTTGTCCCTGCCCCCCACCCCCTTTAGAAATTTTGTGTCACCTACGCCCCTGAGCGACGTAGCGGTGCAACAAGTCGGAATAAATAGTCCAGACGCAGGTGGCATATTTAGAAAACAGGGACCATGCTCACTGAACCATCCTCTTGTTAGGCCGCTCCTTACTACATTGTATGTTTTGCCAGGTTGTTTGCTTGATTAAATTACTTTTTCCTCCTGCTTTGTTATTTTAGGCTTTTGCCAGGTTGTTTGCTTGATTAAATTACTTTTTCCTCCTGCTTTGTTATTGTAGGCATCGACAACCTACTTGCCTTTCAAGATCCGCGCACAACACGTTTTGCCTAAAGACGCTTGGAGCTCTACGGTGCTGTGTACACCAGAGTGGCCTGCGACGTCATCGCGCAGCTCGAGCCACGGACAGCCTATGGTTGCGCGGCTTGCTCCAGGTTCCTTGCTCTGTAACCGCCCCTGGCCGGAGAGTAGTGAACTACGCAGGAGGAAGCTTCCGTCCGGTGTTGGAGGGCGCGTGTCCGCCGCACCGGCACCATTGACAGCGTCATGGAGACCTTCTGCGGCACCGACGGCGGAGAGCGCTTCTGGGTAAGTGAAGCGTATGGGGTCTGGGAAGGCTGACAAGGGCATTGGCTCTGGCAAGTACCAATGCCGCATTAATATCGCCTTTGTGTAGTTATTGTCTTTTTATTTAGAGAAGTGCACTGGGTTAGGAAGATGCTGTAAAAGCTGATGCACCGCAGGGTGACACGGCACCCGTCTCAGTTCTTATGTGTGTTGTGTAAAAGACCATGTGAACTGATGGAGTGACGACAACACGATATTTAAAGGGGGAGTTGTACTCCGGCAAGTATTTTTTTAGTGCTTTTGTATTGCACGTATAAATATCGGCCAGGCAGCATTTCGTCCCGTGTTTATAAAATAATCTCATAGTCGGGAGGGGATGAAAATAACAGCCGCATCTGATCCCGATTTGTTATGCTATTTTAATATTCCTCCCGTTTTAACTTTTATTCGCATCCACTCATTGGCATTTTTCTTAAATTCACCATCTCTCTTCTAATTTCGAAATCCTCCATTATTCGTCACTTGCACCGTACCAGCCGCCTTATTCGTTTTGTTTTCCTGACATGGCGCCTTTGACAACTCAATGTTCTTAGATCCAATTTCGGCGTAGTGTTAAACAGCACGGCGGTGAGCATGAATGTGAAGGATGCAGAGGCATCGGATTAATGACTTCTTGGTCAGTGGTGCATTTTTTTACGGCTAGCATTGATTTTGTGGAGAGAAAATAACTCGTCGCGGATTTCTACGTGAATGAGTCCGTAAGCAGGGTCAGAAAGTAGGCCAGGGTACCAAAATGAAAGTGGCCCCCATTAGCAAATTAAATAGTTAAAAAAAAAAAAAAAGTGACCCACACTGGTAAATCAGGGCTGTTTTTAAACTTTTAAAGCCATTCTGTATTTTGGATGGGATGGGTGACTACAAGTTTCAGGCAGTGTGTGTTGTAATATCAAAAACCCTGCCCAAAAACCAAAACAGCCCATACACTGATCTTTGAGCCCACCCCTTCAGACTCTAACAAATTATCCCATCGGGTGGGCGATTCGCTGTCTGTAAGGTTGTATAAATGAATTCGGTCTGGTTACGTAAGGAAACCAGCTTATTATCCGTGTCGCAATTCGCTCCTTGCTTATGGATAGATTTGCTTTTACTTATGGACTATTACTGATCTAGCTTCTTAGGTTCGATATATTATGGTTATTGGCTCAAGTAGTTTGTTTTTGAACCAGTCAAGCAATGAGGTGGAAAGCTGGCTGATTTATACCTAGTTTGTACTTTATATGAGCTGAATTACTTCCATTTGCGACACCGTAGTTAAACAGATTTTTAAATTCTGCAAAAAACACAATTGTTGTCCATTTTAAGAGCTTATCAGCATAGTAAAAACCTGGTCATTTACTAGCAGAATCTGAACCCCTGACAATTAGATAAAATCTCACTACCCAAATGTATTCGGTCATTAGCAGTTTTTATTAATATAGTTTTCCAATTTCCATTGACAATCTGTACACAGCTGCCTAACGCAAGTCCCTGCAATGTTGATAGCCCCCAAACTTTCAGGGGCTCCCAGACACCCATTCAACCCAAGGCAAATACATTTCTGTGAGGCTGAGGGCCCCTCTTTGCGTTCTGCAGTGGGGCCCAATCATTTTACATTATGCCACTGTCTGTATAACAGTAGCAATATACATAAAATATGCATGAACTGTGTTTAGACAGATCAGAGAGGTATAAAGACCAGTATTGTCATAAACCGCAAACATATCAGTTAAGTAGATAGCTCAGCAACATATGTTGTTTCAAGCTAGAAAGCTCATCCATTCTCTAGGCATCCTGAATATTTGTTATTTCCACAGGCTCTACCTTTTTAAACCCTGTTGAGAGCCTGGAAAGTCTGCATCGCATACAGTATAACCTTTTTTGACCAAACTACGGTTTCACAGAAGCTGGGGGAGGTGGTGAGTACGGGAGCAAAGAGTGACTTGGAAAGGGTATTCTGAGCAGATAAGATGACACAAGACTGCATCAAGATAACTCTGGGTGGGACTTGCACACATCCACCTGTTGGACTTGTTGACCCATACGTGTCAAACATGTTGGCTTAATATCCCTTTTTATGTGGTTGTTAACGGTCGTTGCTATTTGCATTGTATAATAACACGGGGCCTGATCCTGAGTACCTCATACCCCTACTCCACAGACCTCACCATTTAGCAATTGGTAGACAGTCACAACTTGTTTAGATGTGCCTTACTCTTTTTCTACGTTTGGTAACTTCCTAATGGCGAATGTTAGAAATGGGGTCTCTAGTTGGCAGTGGTTTGCCCCTTCCCCAAGTAGGGACCCTCACTCTAGTCAGGTTAAGGTAGCCCCACAGCTAAGACAGCCCCTGCTCATCCCATTGGTAGCTTGGCATGAGCAGTCAGACTTATCTTAGAGGTCATTTGTAAAGTATTTGTGTACACACAACCTCACACACGCACTGTGAAAACACCACAAAAGTACTCCACACCGGTTTATAAAAATAGCTAATATGTATCTGAGTAAAGCAAGACCAATACAACAAAAATCCAACATACACAAGCGAAAATGCACATTTTGAAAGATTAAATGTGGTATGGTGCTTAGAAACACCACAGCTACATCTGGGGATATCACAACATCATGATGGAGTCGTTCTCAAGAGTCCGGCTTCACTCACGAGGGAGTGCGGGCCGGTCAAATAGTCACATGGACCTGGGGTACAGTACCTTTTGAAGACGATGAGGAATCAGACGTTGCACAGTCAGGTTTGTGAGGTATCGCTGGAGCCGGTGAAGCGTTGGTTCCTTACTGCCACTGTAGAGGTGAGACATCGGTTCCTTACTGCTAGGCAGGGGATGTGAGGCGTTGGTTTCTTATAGCTGCAGGGGAGGTGATGGGCTGGTTCCTTACGACAAGGCAGGGGTTGATGAATCCAGTAGGTCAAGACACAAGGCGTTGACTTTGCGGTGTCCTGATCACACCACAGGGCCACAGATGCTGCGTAGAGTTGGACCCAGGTGTCACAGATGTTGGTGACACGGTGCTCTGGACTCTCGCTGTGGCAGACTTTGTAGGCGATGTGTCTGTCGCGGTCATTGCACTGAACGGGGACCACAGCTCTGGTGCAGGAAGCGGTGCAGAGTCAGACAGCAGCACCGGTTCCAAAGCTGCTCTGGAGTTGATGTGTTGGTTTCTTCTTGGTTGCATCAGACCTCACTCAGAGGGCTCAGGAACTGGATTTGGCATCACTTGGCAAGTCGGGATTCTCAGCAAGAGAGCTCAGGTGCTGGCAGATGAAGTCTTTGGTGTCCCTGAGATTTCTTAACAGGAGGCAAGCTCAGTCCAAGCCCTTGAAAAACCTTTGGAAGCAGGATGTAGAAAGCAAAGTCCAATCCTTTCACTCCCAGGACAGAAGCAGCAAGCAGCAGGCATTCTCCAGCAAAGTCCAGTCCTTTCACTTCCAGGACAGAAGCAGCAAGTAGCAGGCATTCTCTCCTACTCCCTCTTTTGTCTAGAGCTTTAGACAAAAGAGGGAGTAGGATGAAAGAATGCGGAGCGTCCCCTCCTTAGTGACTCTGTAACCAAACATGAAAGAAAGAGCCGGAAGAAAGTCTATACCAGAAATGAACAGGAAAAAAGTGATACCCAGGGGAGGTGACAAGTAGGTTTGGAAGCAGGAGTGTCTCTTTATCACCCCGCTTCCTGGAGGATCTATGATACCAGAGCCAGTAATTTATGATATAATACTCTGAAGTCCCCATATGAGATCGGTGCAGTAAATTCCCTCTTTAGCATGCAAGGGACATGCTTGAGTATAATCTCTGTTTTAGGAGTCGAACCAGAAAGTCATCCTTGGGTCTGATGATAAGCCTAGGGGTAGACTTTGAAACATGTTGACCAGGAAGGCAGGTACATTATATACCCCATTTTAATCATACCACCACTAGGGTAGGTATTAAAGTATTATAGTCACAAGTAGGCAGGTATTTTTAACCACTATAAGAAGAACTCCCCCCACCCCCCCAATCTTCCTATTTCGAGTGATATAGATTATATATTCCAAAGTGCTCCTGCATAATTTGTAGGTCACAGCACACCCAAGCATGCCACCAAGGGGTAACCCTGGAGGATGTGTTTTTTTTTTTTTTTTTTTAAGGAAAATGTATCACTTTTCCTATTTGTTTCTGGTGGAGACTCATTCAGCAAAGCAACAGGCAGAGTGTCAGTCCCTCCTACAGCATTCAGCTCTTCTTCTGGCAGAATGTTCTCAGTCCAGAAGGATTCTAACTATGCGGGGTCAGAGGTTCAGTACTTAAACCTGTTTCTGCCTTTGAAATAGGCAAACTTCAAAGTGAAGCCTTTGTAGTGCACAAGACCCTGCCTTTCCCTGCTGTGGCCCAGACATACCCCAGGGGGTTGGAGACTGCTTTATGTAAGGACAGGTACAGCCCGATTCAGGTGCAAGTGTCAGCTCCTCCCACCACTCTAGCTCAGGAAGACCCATCAGCCTGGTAATGGGCCATTGCGACGTGCAGGGAATACCTCAGATCCTGTTGAGTGACTGTCTAGAGTGAATGCCCAAACAGCCCAACTGTCATCCTGACCCAGGCATGTATTCAGCAGATCGACAGAGGCACAGAATGGTTAAGCAAGAGAAAGCCCACTTTCTAAAAGTAGCATTTTCAAACTTACAATTCAAAAACCAACTTCACCAAAAGATGTATTTTTACATTTTGATTTAAGCGGTTCCCAAACTTCATATCTCTATCTGCAACCAATTGCAAATTACACTTAAGGTAACATGGGGCTTGCCTTGAAATATACTTTATCGAAGAGAGAGGCCTTGCAATAGTGAAAACCATAATTGGCAATATTTCACTATCAGGACATGTAAAACACACCAGGACATGTCCTCCTTTTTAAATACAATGCATTCTGCCCAAGGGGCTGCCTTGGGCCTATTTTAGGGGTGACTTGCATGTAATGAAAGGGAACGTTTGGGCCTGGCAAGTGTCTGCACTTGCCAGGTCGAAATTTAAAACTGCATGCACAGACACTGCAGTGGCAGGCCTGAGACATGTTTGGAGCACTACCCATACGGGTGGCACAATTTGTGGTGTAAGCCCACTAGTAGCATTTGTTTTGCAGGCCCTCAGCACACTAGGTGCACTATACTATGGACTTACTAGTAAATGAAATATGCCAATCATGGAGAAATCGATCATGAATACATTTTAGACAGAGAGCATATGCACTTTAGCACTGGTTAGCAGTGGTAAACTGCCCAGAGTCTAAAGCCCGACAAAAAAGGTCAGAAAAAAGAGGGGGAAGAAGGCAAAAGTTTGGGGACAGCCCTGCGAAAAGGGCCAGGTCCAATACTGAGCTAGTGCAGAATTGAGAACTAAAATCCACTGTGTAATTACTGCAATTTTCTTTAAAGCCTCAGATCTGCTTTTTTGAGTACAAGTCTTAAGTTCAATCCTTGCCATTGTAAAGAATATTCCCGTCTCAAAGGGGCATTGTTCTTTTGGCCTATGTTTTGGATTTGAATTTCAACATTGCTCAGTATGGACATAAGAATATAAACAGAACCTAAGAAGTGTGGACAGGCTTGTGATTGCTGATTCTTATGAAGCCTGTTCATTGTTTAGTTGTTTCTTTACAGTCAGTTTTTTCTTGTAGTAAGAAGCCTAGAGTGTTCCAGGGGAGACTATACCATTGCTGTTCAAAAGAGTCTTATGTTTTTGAGCCTTAAAAAATGTGCTATATATTGACCAGAAGTAAAAGGGGGGAAAACATATAAATACAAAATAAAACACACTTTTTGCGCGTTTGGCATAATTAACAATTTAGTCACTGCAGGGTTGTGGAATTTAATAAAATATCTACTTGTCCATGGGACAGGCTGCTTCATAAATCTACTTGTCTTATAAAAAAAAAATGTACTTGTCCCTTTGGTACCCTGTAGTACAGTGACAATTTATGGCAGCAATCTCATTATACAGGAGCTCTAATAATAGCTTCTCTGATTATGTCAAGGCTAATACTATAGTAGGACTTGAATATTAGCAATTTCCTTATTTTGCCACCTTTCCCCAGATGTGCGTACTGGGGCTGGAGGTAGCTGTAAGCAATAATTTCATGGTTGAAATGCCCTTTTGAGTCTGTGCAAACCTACTAACATTTTTTGTGTGACAATTTTGAAAACAGTCTTGCTTAAAAGCTTCTGCAGATAATTGCATCTAAATCAGAGAACTTTCAGGAAGCATTATACTTAGCCTCATAATGATGATCTTTGCAAACATGTATATGCATTTTTTTTTTATTATGCTGGAACTACTGTCAGTATTGCAGTCTGAGCTTGCAACATTTGTTTGGAGCGCTCACCCGAATAATAATGGCTTTGCATTAATGAACCATAAATATAAGTTCGGACAGCGTTAACATATGAGTACAAATTCTACATCAATTGTAGGCAATTCCCTTCCATGCTCCATAATGTGGTACTGTAAAATGACAGCCAGAGGGGTTGTGCTGCAGGGCGTTAGCCTACTTGTCCCAAGGACAAAATACAAATGAAGCTTGTTGTCCTTGACCCCAAACCATACGTCCTAAGCATCGTGCTATACGGATTCCACACCCTTGGTCACAGCAATAAAAGTTAATAAATTAATCAAAAAAAATTTATGGTTTGCAGGAAGTAGGTTACCCAACCTCTGCTGTTGGTGCATCCTGGAATTTAAGTCGTGGGTTCTTGGATTATTGTGGAACTCCATGTAACTTGCATTAATTCCCCAGTCATGACATGGCACCTTAAACCGCAACTTGTGTCCTTACACCTCTTTGGAGTGCGATGGGTCACATGAAGGTAGTTGGACTACATGTGGCACAATTGGGCTGATATTGCAGCTACCCTGGAAGCAATCTTGCCTCTTTCCAATCATTATTGTCAAGGGGCAGTTTATCTTGCTCCCAGCCAAAGCAAAGCCCTGCTAGGTTGCCTTTTGCATTTATCACTAGATAGTCCTGTTTTCAGGAGTCCCCATTCTTAACTAATAGTTCATTGCCAGTCTGGCTTCTAGACGGTTAAAGTTTGGAAGGACTAGCACTTCAGCATTGCTCCAAGGTGTGTCAGAATTGTAAATGTCTTTAGAATCTAGCCTTGTGTGAGGGAAACTGCTTCTTCATATCTTCAATTTATTTACAGGATCCCTGTGTTTAGAGATCCCAAAGTAATCCTATGCTTGAAATAAAGAGAGCTGTACTGGATGTGCTAGCCATAACCTTTGCCCAAGTGTAGTTTCTTGTGATTTTATTGTTCCATCCTGTCTGTACCAGTGCTTTGCACCAACATTCTAAGTTTACGCTAGTGACCTGGCGGAATATATCAGAGGTATATGAGCAGTATAGGAACACTAACAAGTTGGTACCTTTGAACAGGTTCAGCTCCAAACTGTGAGCTAGGCCCATTCTGTTGGAAAAGTGATAACCATCAATAGTAACATTTAGACTGCCCAGTAGGAAAGGGGTGTGACAGTTATCCACAGACCACCAACGTACACCTCCTGCTTTCATTTGTCCAAGGACCGTCTTTGTTCTTTACCACCCCACAGAAAGGTGGGAGTAAGAGAGCAAGTTAATGGATAGAAAATTACTGGAATTTCATAGGGCTAGTTTTAAAGTACGTATAGTCCCTGCACAAGCGCAATCATCTTGTGCAATGCTGCTCTGCAGTGATTAAGAGGAGAGGCTTGTCTGCATCCTCGTGTATAATTTCTAAGCTTTATCACAAGTGTGGTCACATTATGTTCTCAACCGCGTTGGATGTCGGTCATTATTAGCATGCTTAATTATTTGAAATTGTCAGGACTCTCAATCTCGTTTTGCAGTAGGTAGCCAAGGATACACCGTGTACTAGCATTATGATCGATTTACTCAGTTGACTACGAGTCCTGCTAGCTTGCCATATATCAGTCAGTCTTTAGCCTGCGTATCAGGTGTACATAGAAAAGGAATGTACCACCTGTATTGAGGTACACACAGTTGGCAGAGCCCCATTCCAAAGGAAGGCCCTGCACCAGTTCATCACATCTGAACCTCTCAGCCATATAACCTATGGTCACACTGTGAGAGATACTATTTTTCATAAAATAATCTATGTTCTCTCTTTGGTGTCCCATCACCTTTCTTCTTTGTTTGTATTGTGTGTTTGAATGTAGGCTTATTTTTTAATGTAGGCCTTTGTAGCTGTAGGGACTCGTTTGCTCACAGGTAAAGCCTTGGGTGCGGAGTTTGTAGAACAGCATATGCTTTTTTTGTTTTTTTTGTTTTGTACATTTGCATTAATGTTATTAATAACCATAGCATTCAATTACACACTAGCCTAAGGCCACTACCAAGGCTATTGTTGTTTTTGTTTTCTTGTGAGGGGAGCAGGCCATGGTACAAGGAAGTCTAAAAACACATTAAGCGAATGATTGTCGACATTTAGTGAAGTACTTCTCCACTTAAGCACATGGGACTTTGGAGTGCCTCTCCTTCTTTTTTTTTTTTTTTTTTTTTGTGTCTATTACTTCCAGTGTGGGTCTTTCTTATCCTACGGAGCCCCAAATGTCTTGAATTTGGTAGATGGCATTTGTTTTTAAAAAACAATTTAAAACTAAAGGTTAACCTGGGCTGTTCATGGGTGTGTAAAACCCTTACATGAAAGTCTCTTTATTTTGACACACTTGTAGACTTTCTGTGTATTATTTGGAGATGGGTTTGTATGCATTAAAGGGCCATGCACGTAGAAGGAGGGGTATGAAACTGTGGGCCTGCTGAATCAATGGCCGAGTAGAACGTAGATGGCCAGTATTGAGTGTTGTTTATAAGGAATGTGATAATCTTAACTCGCTGATGGTATGTTTACTATCAATGATACACAAAGTGACGTATGGCTTTTGTTTCCCCACCTCTGCTCCCCCCTTTTTTTTGGATGGATTTTTCTCTGTTTTTGCTGTACCTTTTTTTTCTTTTATTTTTTTTCTTCCTTCCTTTTTGTGTTTAGCGTTAAGTACCAACTTGTTTCGATGTACCTTACTGTGCACCTTTTAAAAAAAAAAAAAAAAAAAAAAAACACAAGTCAAAACAGTTGCTTTCAGGAAACAAAATCTATGAAACAAGTTAATTACGTTGCATAAATCCAGAGATTGCTATGGTGTCAAATATTTTTAGCATTTTTTTCTTTTTTCATAATGCTGATTTCTATGTGAGCTCTCCAGGTCAGAGGTTAATTTTAGAACTTCCATTTTTTATTGAGATAAGTAGTCCGCTTCTGATCTTAAAAGTATACAATTTAGAGCAGATTTGCATACCTTGCATAGAGGGTAACTTGTGTATCTAGGCCATTATACTTGCACATTTTGCTATCCGGAAATAACATTCTTTAAAAGTTTCCAGTAGAATATTTAATTATCAACACACCCAGGTTACTTCATTGCAAGATGAGCAAAAGTTGAATAATTGGTTTGAGATTACGACTCACTGGGATGTGGGCGTTAATAGGAGGACATTTCACTCCGGGCGAGTCTTATTTTTCTGTTTAATATAACAGCACAATTTGTTGAGCATACATTTCTCCAGTAGCATTTGTAAAGGTAAGGATGACTAAGCAATATTGCATATGATTAACTGTACAAATAGCCTCTGTACCAGCGAGCTATACAGTTTTTTACTAACCTCAGTAGGGATGGGTAGAAAATGGTGGGCGAGGCCATCAAGACTTTCTCAACGCTTATCCGTCATGAGTAGTGAGTTCCCATTCAGCAGTGGAAGCTGTAATGGCATTTTCTCAAACCATCCAGACTTACAGTTGGAAGATATTCTTTCCCTGACATGGTCGGATTATAAGGCAGTTGTGTTTAGTATTCAACTACGATCCAGCAAATCTGAAATCAATTATGCTGGTCAGGTCAAGCAAGTGCAGGCCTGGAATAAAATGACAACCATTTTTAATGCAATGGGTTTCACATTTTCTCGAGTTAGAGCTATTAGCGGTGTAAAGAATAAAAAACGCAGCGCGATCGCACTAAGTAAAATGCAGCACGATGGCGCTGTGTGGAAAATAAACAGATAAAGTAGTCCGGCCCCCAGGCTCAAAACATCGAGCCTCGTATGTTTCTAGTAGTTTACCGGTGCTGTGTAGGTGGGCTAAACACCGGAAAAGGTATGATGTATGCATGCCTTTCACAAATGAAAGCAAGCAGATTTTAAAAGGCAAGCCCACGAACCAATGTAAGTGACTGACGTGACATGGGCGTGGTTTGAAGCCCAAAGAGAGATTACTGAATGTACTGAGCGCTTTGCGCACGCCCATAAAAAAGGGAAAAATAATAAAGATTTTGGATTCCACCCAACCATCTTTGTTGGGAGAGCCTAATTGAGCTTCAGTCCGCTATGGAAGGTGGACCCATCTAGCAGTTGATCAAATTAGCTCCTGCTAGGGCTGTAAATGTTTTAGAAATTGTCCTTCAACACCTTGGTTTTCCCCTAACCTTAGAGAAATGAAAAAGAACTGTAGGAAACGGGAGGTAGTCTGGAGGAGTAAGTATTCTACTGAGGAGAAAAAATATATACTGTTAATTCAAAGTTATAAAAACTCAATTAAAGAGGAAAAGACCCAGTTTTTTTATACAAGCAAAATGAACAGAGTAAAAAGTTCATCCAGGCAACTTTTTAAGACGTGCAGGAACTGTCTTGTCCACCGGTCATATCAAATAGTATGTGACTGACTCTTAATTGGGGGACAAATATGACCAGAACTCCAAATGCATATGGAATGACACTTTGAAGCGGTTGGTGCGGTTAAAATAGTGATTCCTTTACAGCTTTGCCTTTCACTCATGTCCCCAACCCCCATATCTATAGTGGCTGCTTTTTAGTTCACATTCTTTGCTTTTATAATTTGATAAGCACAATATTCTGTAAACCTGCCTACTGTAGTCTCCAATACTAAATGTCTTTCCTTAAGTAAAACTCAACCTCTCCATCCTTGCCACTTAATGAGGCAGATTTTAGTAAATATTTAGAGTCTTTTGAACACAGGTTTGTCTCTTTCCAAAATTAGCATTGTGGATAGGCTGCACAAATCATAGTGTACATATTGTAATACTGTATTTGACTCTTAATATAAATGTTATTGCTTGAATAAAAGAGAGAATATTTTAAATAGAATAGATTTCTGTAATCTATGTTAGAATAGAATCTTGAATTGTAGTGTTTAAATCGATAACATAAGATGAGTAGTGAAACTATGCAGAAAGTATTGCAGTTTTGTGTAAGTGTGACTTGACTTGTGTAACGTTTTGTATTTTTAAGGTTTGTAATAAACCATATACACACCTACCTCCAAGGTCTTTTTTTTCATCAGGATATTTCTTATCTACCACCTCCTCCCACTTCTTAAAGATAATCTGAATGACCTAATGTTAGAAATGGGGTTTTTGGTTGGCAGATAGGTTGCCCTCTGTCCAAGCAAGAACCCTCACTCTAGTCAGGGTAAGTCACACACAATCCAAAATCAGCCTGTGCTCACCCTCCGGTAGCTTGGCACGAGCAGTCAGGCTTAACTTAGAAGGCAATGTGTAAAGCATTTGTGCAATAAATCATACAACACCATAGTATAACACCACAAAAATACACCACACAGTGTTTAGAAAAATATAGAATATTTATCTGGATAATTGTAGGTCAAAACGATCAAAGTTGCAATACGAATTTATAAAGATATCACTGAAAAGTGATATTAAGAGTCTTTAAGTCTTTAAAAAGCAATAAAGTGTCTTTCAAGCACAGAGTACCTGGTTTCTGGTGGGAAATCTCCTCAGAGGGCCACAGGAGAAGAGATGCGTGGAAAAAGGGGTGTGTGCGTCGTTTTCCGCTCAGCACACACAGACTTGCGTCGTTCTTTTCCACGCGGGGAAGTCGGGCGTCGTTTTCCGGCGCGCAGACAGTCTCATTTTGTGGATCGCGAGGATTACCAGATGTCCCGGGTCTGTGCGTGGATTCTCCTGCTTATTTTCCGGCTGCGCGTCGTTCTGCGGGGCTGCGCGTCGAAGTTTCGATCTCACGGTAGGCGTCGCGTCGATTTCTCCTTGGAAGTCGGGCGGCGTTGTCCTTGCGAGGCCGTGCGTCGAAATTTTGGTCTCACGGCAGGCGTCGCGTCGATTTCTCCTTGGAAGTCGGGCGGCGTTGTCCTTGCGAGGCCGTGCGTCAAAGTTTCGCACTCACGGTAGGCGTCGCGTCGATTTCTCCTTGGAAGTCGGGCGGCTTTGTCCTTGCGAGGTTGTGCGTCAAAGTTTCGCACTCACGGTAGGCGTCGCGTCGATTTCTCCTTGGAAGTCGGGCGGCTTTGTCCTTGCGAGGTTGTGCGTCGAAGTCTCGATCGTCCCGAGGGCGTCGCGTTGATCAGCGTCGGTGTGCGGCGTTTTTCTCGCCGCGAAACAAGCTGTGCGTCGAAATTTTCGGCGCACGGAGCGTCCACGTGAAAGGAAGAAGTCTTTTTGGTCCTGAGACTTCAAGGAACAGGAGGCAAGCTCTATCCAAGCCCTTGGAGAGCACTTTCACAGCCAGACAAGAGTTCAGCAAGGCAGCAGGGCAACAGCAAGACAGCAGTCCTTTGGAGAAAGCAGACAGGTGAGTCCTTTGAGCAGCCAGGCAGTTCTTCTTGGCAGGATGTAGTTTCTGGTTCAGGTTTCTTCTCCAGCAAGTGTCTGATGAGGTAGGGCAGAGGCCCTGTTTTATACTAAGTTGTGCCTTTGAAGTGGGGGTGACTTCAAAGAGTCTCTAAGAAATGCACCAAGTTCCCTTTCAGTTCAATCCTGTCTGCCAGAGTCCCAGTAGGGGGTGTGGCAGTCCTTTGTGTGAGGGCAGGCCCTCCACCCTCCCAGCCCAGGAAGACCCATTCAAAATGCAGATGTATGCAAGTGAGGCTGAGTACCCTGTGTTTGGGGTGTGTCTGAGTGAATGCACAAGGAGCTGTCAACTAAACCTAGCCAGACGTGGATTGAAGGGCACAACAAGATTTTAGGGCAAAGAAATGCTCACTTTCTAAAAGTGGCATTTCTAGAATAGTAATATTAAATCCGACTTCACCAGTCAGCAGGATTTTGTATTACCATTCTGGCCATACTAAATATGACCTCCCTGCTCCTTTCAGATCAGCAGCTGCCACTTCAACAGTGTAGGAGGGCAGCCCCAATGTTAGCCTATGAAGGGAGCAGGCCTCACAGTAGTGTAAAAACGAATTTAGGAGTTTTACACTACCAGGACATATAACTACACAGGTACATGTCCTGCCTTTTACCTACACAGCACCCTGCTCTAGGGGATACCTAGGGCACACATTAGGGATGACTTATATGTAGAAAAAGGGGAGTTCTAGGCTTGGCAAGTACTTTTAAATGCCAAGTCGAAGTGGCAGTGAAACTGCACACACAGGCCTTGCAATGGCAGGCCTGAGACAAGGTTAAGGGGCTACTGAGGTGGGTGGCACAACCAGTGCTGCAGGCCCACTAGTAGCATTTAATCTACATGCCCTAGGCACATGTAGTGCACTCTAATAGGGACTTACAGGTAAATTAAATAGTCAATCATGGATAAACCAATCAATAGTACAATTTACACAGAGAGCATATGCACTTTAGCACTGGTTAGCAGTGGTAAAGTGCTCAGAGGTCAAAAGCCAACAACAACAGGTCAGAAAAAATAGGAGGAAGGAGGCAAAAAGTTTGGGGATGTCCCTGTCAAAAAGCCAGGTCCAACACCTAATTTTCTCCAAATTGACTGACTACCCAAAGACCATTATGCATACCATGCTATTAATAAGGGTTCTAATTTCTAAAATATTAGCACGTTACCTCATAACTCAGAGAAAAATAGTTGTTTTTAAAAGCACTTTTCCTTCTCTCATTGAAACCACCAGGGTCGAAATAATGGAAGAGCACGATCTTCCTGACACTTGATTCTCAAAACACAACGTTCCTAAAGCAGAGCTTTTGTAGTTACAAAATAGTTCACCAACTGTTGGCAAAGCCGGTAGGTCTAGCGAAAAAATGCAGACCTTCACAAATGCTGTTTGCATGGGGTGTATGCACAGAAGTTGTTAATCACATTGACGCCTGCCATACTGATATTGCCAGTTCTGGGGAAAAAGTAGCAATACATGTTGCATTCTGTGTGCAATTGACAGAAGAGAAAAGAAACTGTGTATGATGCGGTATAGTTGAGTTTATAATTCACGTTTCAATAATGTGTTGTGCATTCTAATAGAAGCGCTTCCTGCATGCCAGAATATCATCTCGCCAGCTGATGGCATAAAGACAGAGTAATATTCTTCTAGGTAGAGCCAAGCAAAGTTCATTCTATGCATATTTCTAAAAATGTCATCCAAGTAGCTGGGCCTTCAAGCCAGACCTAAAAAGGGAATTTTACCATACCTACCTAGACCATTATGAAAAATTTCAAATAGTCATACACTAATATAAGTTGTACTTCATCATCCACAGACATGCTATTTTGGGGTCATTGAGACTGTGGCGCTGTAAACGATCAGTGACATGCGTGGAAAGCAGTTTTAAGTGCATTTAACACTATTTTTGTATTAAGTGAAAAGTCTGCGTTTTGTCCCTATTACCACAACAGCATAGAGTGCTGGCAATTTTACACCAATAATTGCTTAAAAAGAGGCTGAAACCATGCTTGCACATTTTCTATAATTTTGCCGAAATGCCATAAATAACTGGTTGTGTGTGGTAACGTTATAGCGGCAAAATACCTAACGTTCTGTAAAATATCCCGTCTATGAGGGTGTGGTAATTTCTCCAAAATGACAATGCAGCACAACCCTAATGTACATGAGCTGCAAGATGTGACTGTCCTATAAACATGATTTAGAAAGGTATTTATTTCCTGTGGAGGCCAGATTAGCACACTTGCGATTCCATGTGACACACGTAGCCCCACATCCGCTGGTAAAGAAATTTGAAGTAGCCCCACTTCCTCTGAATACAGCGTTGCTGTCTGACCCTGGGCGTGTCCGTCAAAATAGGCACAATGAATGGTGCTGTTTTTACACAGGGACCCGACAACTACTCAGGATATGTTGAACCAAGGTACGCACACCCATTTTAGCGAAAAAGCATGAAAGACACTGAAACAGTTGGAGGCACAAAACTTAAGCCTCTGAGACATAGTCTTCTGCTTCAGAATTTGCCACACACTTCAGGGGCAGTTGAAGGACTTTCTATTGGAGGCGGTGGTGCCCCAGGATTTTAGACTTACGAGAGAAAATGAAAATCACCACCAGCTAATAAACATTTATAATAAGGCCATGAAATTAGAACGATATGAGGATAATAGAGCGAGAAAGGCATGGACAAATAGCCTGGGGCAAGACATAGCTGACTAACAATGGGGCTACTGTTTGCAAATTAAAGCAGACTCTTTAAGTAATGAGCACAGACCAATACATTTCAGATTTCTACAGTGTTGTTTGCTGTACGCGACAGGCAGATTTCCTCCATTTGGCCTGGAAATAGCCAATAGTGAAAAAACTTTATTGGACCAGATTTTGTGCTATGAAGCATCAGAAATTTTCACATTACTCCATCGGTATCGGTCTAGAGCAAAAACAAGACATTTGGGAAAGGATCTGAGAGAAAGAGAGCATTAGAACCTGGCCTAATATCTGTGGCACAATCCCTTGCAGCCCAGGAAAGTAATTGGGTTATTTGTAGGAGCGATTGTATGAAAGCTACTGTTGTCAATCTGTGGGTAGTAAGGGATTTTTAGGATTTAGATGTGGTTAGGATTGTAGGGTAGTGCATTTTTTTTTAGTTCAAGGAAGGGTAGCGTTAAGGTCATGTTGTTTTTAGATTTTAAGAGGGGTAGCTGTCCGGGTTGAGGATTTTTAGAGTTCAGGGAAGAGTAGTGGTTAAGGGGTAGCAAGGGGTGCTTCTAGGGTTCAGGAAAGGTTAGCAATAAGAAGTAGTAAGGTGGTTTTAGAGTTCTGAGATTGGTAATGTTAAGGGACATTAAAGTATTTGTGGGGTTCATGGAAGGGTAGCTTTAAGAGGTAGCAAGGGGTTTCAGGGAATGGTAGTTGTAAGGGCTCAAGGGTGAGTTGCATCAAAGAGTAGTAAGGATTTTTTAGGGTAGGGTTAAGGGTTTAGTAGGGTTCGGTGAGGGTAGCAATGAGTAGTAAGGGTTTTTTAGAGTTCAGGTGTTAAGGTGTAATAGGGAATTTTTAGAGTTCAGGGTCAAATAGTGTTAAGGAGTAGTAATGAGTGTTTAGGGATGGCTATTGTTAAGGGGTAGTAGTGAGTTTTTAAGGATTCAGGGATGGGTAGATGTAAACGATGGAAAAGATGTTTAGGAATCAGGGATGGGTAGCATCAAGAAGTAGTAAGTGGTTTTCAGGGTTTAAGAAAGGATAGCATTATGGGATAGATAGTAAGGATTTTTTGTGTAGAGGGATGGGTAGCATTAAGGGGTTTGCAATGTTCAAGGAAGGATAGCACTATGGTTCGTAGGGTTCAGATAATAGTAGCATTAAGGAGAATAAATACTTTGAGGATTGGGGGATGTTAGTGTTAAATGTTTGCAGTAGATTTTCAGGGATAGGTAGCTGTAAGGAGTGGTATGGGTTCTTTTAGGATTCAGTCATGGGATGCATAAAGGGTTTGTACAGTTCAGGGAAGGGTTGCGTGAAGAGGTTTTTAGGATTTAGGGATGGTTAGCATTAAGGGCGGTAGGAGGTTTTAGTATTCTGGGATTATGTATTTTTTTAAAAATTTTTTTATTCCAGTGTATTAAATAAGTACATTAATATACAAAAGTACTAAATTAGACATATATGTAATGTATATTCTAAGATATAAATAATGATAAATCATGTTTGGGGAGCCAAGGTGCTTAGTCTCTTCTGCTCATAAATCTTAAAATTAGGAATTAGAAAGAAACAAAATACCATTCTCTAAAAGAGTACCTTGATCAGGTATCGCTGAAGTTGACGACGGGAAGGGGGCAGTTGCTTGGGACTGCAACGCAGCTACCCATTTTGCATGACTGCCCTCCTTTCCTCTTTGCTGTTTCCGTAGAAGAACTGGTACCATAATTGCCTAATCATCTAGGCAATTTTTAGAATTGCAGTGGCATGTGTTGGATCTAAAGGTCAAGCTTTGGAACAAAATGGCTAAAGGTGTCCAAGAGGTCTGGTTCACTGCAGCTTGATAGACAAATAATTACAGCTTTTGGAGGGTGAAAACCTTTTCTGTGGAAGCACACAACTTTGCCAATTTAAACTTGTACTCCTGTCCATCAAGGTGTGAGAGCCAAAGACCATCTATGGTACTCCTTCAAGCTTTAAAGCTTTTTTGGGTTGATCACCTAAGGGTTGCATTCAAGATGTACCTAAAAATTAGTATATTTGCTTAATCTCCATCATGCACATAGCACTCTAATGCCTTAATACAAAGATAGTCATTCATAATTCATTCTTTAATATGTGTGCAGCATGATTGGTATTCATAGTACAACGATCCTAGTGGTGGCTAATTATCTCACAAGACTTAGATGTGGGGAGAAAATTGTGCAGTCTCATACTGGCAGGAGTACTCCGCTCATATGGATTATCTGTGAGTATATGGAACATTTAATGTGATGTGCAGTCCAGAGCCTGTTCTGCATTGGCTAACCAATCATGTTTGCTGGATCTAAGTTAACTTTGAAAATGTTGTTCTTGTCCAAGCATCACTGTATAGTTTTAAGTTGCTCAAAATTCAGTTGTAGTTTGGTTCCATTACCGTTGCGTACGATTGTATAAAATGCAGCTTTGGTTCCACAATTTCTAAATTGTAATTGTTACTAATTGTTTCAATAATAAAAGTGAATTTTTAATTTTCTGTTTCTTTGAGGGATTATACATTATTGTTCTGATTACAAGTCATGGCCACTCTTTAATATTTGACGTGCAGAAGGATTTAGCATGCTATGGGTTGAATTTAATTTCTGCTTCTCTAATCTTCGATTAAGGCTTTGGGAGACTTGTGTTTGTGTGGGTCTAGTTCCACAGTTTCCCTCTTTTAGGGCCACCTGTGTTGATTTTATTTTTTTATTTTGTTTGTAAGGAAAATCATTCTGGTCAAGTACTTGAGTGCTGTGGCAACAGAATTGTCACATATATTCATAATTCACTCAAACATTAATATTTTTTTTTTGTTAAATTGGGAGTTGTGGATCATTATAATCTAATGTGGAAACAAGATAGGTCCATGAACTCTTGTGATATAGAAAAACACGATTATTCTCTGGTGACATGCTTAGATATGGCGGGATGACTCGCATGCACAAATCGGATAAGAAATGTTTTTCTTGTTTATTTGATGATTGAAATGTTCCACAGTAGTCACCGGAAAGTTGTGCCGGTTTCCTTAACAGATGTGCTGGGAATTCATAATACTAAAGACCGGTAGTATAATCTGAGGTAATCTCTTTATGATCTCCTCTGCAGCAAATAAAAGAAGCATTGGCGAAGCCAGTAGGTCTCAAAAATGTTACCTCTTGGCTAAGCTTTGCCTTAGCTTTTGGCTGATGCTGTGTAGCATCAGAAAACAGATGGGATAATATGTACGTATCATGAAACAGCTGATAGACACGGCATTCCATAGGCGCTTGCATGCATTATGTCTGCCCGCGCACGCATCACCATGTATGCATGTGTTGAGGTCACTTGGAACAGTAAAAATGAGTAGCCATGGTCCTCCAAAAGTGTTCTATTTGTTTTTTTGTGATTTTCTTTTTTTTAAGGAGTGGACAGAGGGAGCAAGGAACAAGTTGGGGTTGAGGAGGAGAGAATTAAAAAAAAAAGGAGTGTGAGGAGGCCATGGACAGGTTGTGGAGAGGAGGGAGCAACAGTGTGTTGGGTGCAGGTATCACAAAGGAAAAGCGTATGTTAGAGAGTAGAAAAATATACTCTCCCCTATACTAGCTTAAGGGTAAAAACTGTAATACTTCCATCGCAACACTGGTCTTTATGCCTGTCACGTTTATGTACTAATGTAATTAATGTTTATCAAGAAAGGACCAGAAACATCCACTATATGTTCTACTGATCATCACAATGTATCAAGGCTTGCAGCCAGCAAAGATGCTATTTATTTGGTTGGACTAGTGGATAACTGTGGTTGCAATTGTATCTTCAGCACTGGGGAAAGCTGTCCGTGTGAAAAGGTGGTTAAATAAATTATATATTGCAGTTTCTGGTACTACATGTGGATGTTGGGAATAGAAACCTGAAGGGTCTGGTGCTTAATTTCTTTGTTGAAACCTTGAGTTAAGATGATCAGGCTTTTGTAGTACATAAGGGCTTATGTCCTTCCTAAGATACCTTTCTATGCCAAGGCAATGTCTCTATTGTGAATGAAGACAATAGCTTTGTGGATTGTTTTTGCTTGTTCGATGGTGGGAGCTGCGGCTTTCAAGCATAGAAAGCGAAGTCACAACAGTCAAGCATGCGTGAAAGATGACACGGAGATTGGCATGCTATTAGAACAAGCAACATTCATATGCTTTTGGAGGTTGTTACTTACACAAATAACAGATCTTCCTTCCCAGGCGTGTCTGAGGGGGCTATGCAAGCAAGTTCAGTTTTGGTGTTTGGCACCAAAAAGGAAAACACTGTAGATTTTAAATAGTCTGAGATCCGCACAACAGGTTGAATCAAGCTTTACGGAGTCTAGAATCCAGCATGTACTCCAAGATCTTTCTCATGTTTCCGACAGCTCTTTAATTGCCTCTGGTTAGTGTTTCAAGGGTACTTAAAAAATGTCAGAGAGGAAGTTGATTAGACTCCGTGACCCAAAACATAATCATGAAGTACAGAGGCATGTTTCTGTGAACACAGTATACAAATTTAAGGGCAAGGGGGGTGGGTGTAAAGAGGTCATTCTTGAATTTATTTGGTTGGGGGAGGGAGGTCACATATCAACCAGATGGGATCCTGTTTTGCTGTTAATCTGCGATGATCGTAACCTTTGATTTTCTTTCCAATATGCAACTGTCTGCCCCCGAGGGGCACAATCCTGCAATCCATGTTCAGTGCCATTCTGAGACCTTTTTTCGACTTTTTAATTTGGAAAAGTATTAAACAAGCTGCCTACATATTTATATTTGGGGAGTATCCTGTTCATACTGAGCAGCTATAGCTTTGTATATAATTTTTATCTGTAATGCCCCCGAGCACCACACACACACCCCAGGATTGTCTCAACATGCCGTTCTGTCCAAGCTGTGTGAAACCATATCTACAACACACCACTGGTCGAGTCGGTCAGACCAGTCTTGCTGGTCAGTGAGCAGAGGTAGGAAACAAACACCCAACACTAGATTCAGACCCCTCCTCTCCTGGGAGGGGGGGGTTGCAACAATCAATTGAATTGACAGGATAACAGAGTCCATCTTTGCCAACACTGGCAATAATGGAGACTAGTGGTGCAACAAATGAGGGACCGAGTCAGGGCATCAGGGAGAGGGGAGAGTGGAGAGTTGAGCAAATCAGAAATAGTGGCATGGACTATGCCAGGAGTGACCCAACGAAGAACAACACTGGAGTCTAATCTGGGGCCGTTCTCAGAGTTGGTGATGAATCCCTCTACTGTGAAGGTCCTGGCAGTTTTCCCCCCAAAAGGGGATGCCCCATCAGTGCTGCTGCAGCAAGTGCCTTGACCCAACGAGCATAGACCTGATGGACAGTGGGGAGCGCCAGTCAGTGCCTTTGTGAATAAGGTCACTTTTTTCCGCTCGCCTTGCGGTGGACAGTCCGAAACATCTAGCGCAGGTCTTCATTATGAGTATTGAGCCAAGTCCAGGCCTCTTCCAGTGTATCAAAGAATGTGGTTTGGCCACGTAGGTTGATACATAGTTTGACCTCGACTTGTAGGGCAAAGGGATTGATGATTTCTAATAGCCATTTCTTAACTGCCAGAAAAGATTGCTCCGTTTTTAGAGTGCTGAAGCATAGTCAGGGAAGTTGAGACTTTTGCGTTCTCCATCTGAAGGGGGCAGTTGAACGAGCATGTCTCAGTAGAAATACTTGATCTAAAAAATGAGGAGGTAGGCCACAACTAGCTGGAAGGGGGAGGTTTAGAGGGTCCTTTAAGTACCAGGGGGTGTTGGGTGGGAGCAGATACTCTGAGATTGATCAAATGTGTAGAATTTGAAAGACTCTCTAGTCCCACCACTTCCTGAAGCCAGTCCTCAAGAAAGGTGATCTTTGATGTCCCATAAGTGTATTTCTTTTTTTTTCTCCAGGGAGCCCAATTACCTGCATGATGTTGTGTCTAGCTCTACCTTCTTGGTCTTCAGTCCAAGACTCAAGTGTTTGCACATGCTGTGCCATGTTATTGAGTTGGTAAGTGTGAGTCTTTGTAGTAGGCGTTAGCTCAGCAACCATGGTTCCGACATTATGGACCTGGTCAGACAATTTGCGATGGTAGTCTCTGGAAAAAACTGATCTACTACCAGTGAATCTGTTTTTCTAGGACCTCTCTCGTGGAGCTAATGGCTACCAATATTACATCCAGTTATCTCTGATAGTATGTTGTGCCTCTGCAGGGGTATCGGAGGAACGTGGGACAGTCCCTGAGCAGTAGCTGGGAGTGGAGAGCCCTCTTTTGCCCTCAGTGTGCACCACATAACTGCAGGGAGAGGAGGAAGAGTCATCCAACGGATACTTGAAGCAGTTCAGTGTAAGTGTCCCCGCCAGGTCAGGGCAGCCCAGGTGCCTCTTTGGCAGTAAGGAAGTCAGTTAAATTGTAGGAGAGGAATAAAAGGAGAAAGGCAGTACTCATTAGTTCCACAAGCAAAAAACATAGGGTTGTATACCTCACTCCATAGGTTTGCCGCGCCTCAAGACAGGTTAACCAGAAACCCTCAGTAGCCCCTCACATGTTCATAAGGTTCTGGTCGACTGTCTCTTTGTACAGCCTACGCACAGCGGGTAGTAGGGTAAACAGTGATAGGGGGAATGGTGAGAGGGGTGAAGACCTAGGCCCACTAGATAATGCGACATGCAGGGGGAACAGCACCTGTAGTACTCCCCAGTCCATAGCTTGTAGTGGTGAGGGCAGGGTGGGCCTCGGGCAACTGGCAGTGCTTGGAAGTCTCAGCTCGCAGTGGTGGATTGAAGGGCACACTCACCTGAGACCACGGCAAGGCCTGTACCACCGCAGCTGTCCAAGGTGTAAAGGTTTGGTTACCTACAACAGCGTATAATTAAATAGCAATCCTAGAGCAGTGGGATGCTAGCGGTGAGGGTCAGCCTGCTTGGGGCCCATGGCAGTGTCGTCATACCATGGACCAGGGCGCTTTCATCGGAGTATCGGATGGGCCCTCCCCCACCCCCCTTCCTAGCCCACTGCGGCCCCCAAACTCTGCTGGCCACACCCTACCCACAACACCCAAGACTGAGGGGGAAGGTGAGACAATGCGGTCGGCGCAGTGCACCCGTCCCTGAGGTCTGCCTCTGGCTGTTGGGTAGGCCCATTGGGTTTTTGTCGAGGTCCAACATCTTTTGCGTGGCCTCCGACATGACACTCTGCTCGGTTGCCAGTCCCACCCTTGGCGAAGTGGTTGGGGTCCGTCAGCAGCCCCAGCAGTACTTGTTGCCCGGAGGGGCAGTTCAGACTTTGCAGTGCCCACAAGTCTGGGTTTGGAAGGGGATGGAGTCCTCGGCTGGACACTCAACAGAACCCTGGGCAGCCCATGAGGTTACAGAGGTTGTCTTCATTGTGGCCGCCATCTTGTCGCTACTTGCGGCTGGTGTCCTCTTCCACAGATTGCTGATCCAGACCTGCCAGGCCCCTGTGTAAACGCCCCCTCCCCGTATCCACAAGTGGCCCGCTACTTTTCTTCGAAAACTCTAATCTATAAAATGTTAATACACGCACCGCAATAATATTTGTAATTCAGTTCAACCTTAAGCTTTAAATTATCTGATCTACACAATCGGTTGGACAAACATTACATTCATCCGTTTTAAATTGCTGTAGTCTGCTTCATAAATTAAACTTTGTGTAATGATTACATGAATAATTGCAGATTACTTCTCTAAAAAACTGTGTTGGATTTAACAAAGTTTCACTTTTATCCTAAAAATGTGCCACCTCATCAAAAATAACTCACGGTTGGATTTAATATTTGAAGGAATGCAGCTTTGGTGACTCAAGGGCAATCCAGCGTCTTTTTGCCTGTTAGGCAGACATGAATCTTGTTATGGAAAAGCCGGGAAGGAGAAAAAGTTCTTTACAAATAGATATGAGAAATCAAAGTTTGTTATAAGGAAGGCGAACAGGAAAAGGCCTGGAACAAAGTGTTTTGGTATAACAAGAGGAAGATGTTCAGAAAGAGGTCAAGGAAGTGTCAATGCAGAATTGTCTTTTCCCCCATACGCCAAAGAAACATTTAAATATGATCCCATTGGTGCCAAGATGGTCTGTTTCACCTGATACTAGTAAGATGAAATCAATACTCCTCACGAAGAGTAGCTTAATTTCCCTGTGATGCAAAGAAAATGTTTACGTAGGTCTCTTAAACATATATATGGCACACAACGCACTTTTCATATGATCCTTTTTGTCTTTCACGTAACGCAATGATTTCAACCACTAGAAACCCCATTATTATATTAATAGGTCACATTAATTCTGAACTGACTTGTATTTTACACGTTTGTCATCTTGGAGCTACAGTTTTGTTGAAACAGAGACTCTTTGTTGGCTGGCCTGGTACAAGTGTAAATTTTGGAAGTCTTTCAATTCAACATTAACCTCACTTGAGGATATTTTAGCTATTGAAACAGAAGCAAGCCTGGCAGCATGAAGGACTTTACCTAAGTAACATATAAAGGAATAAATGCATTCCGTTTAGATCTGTCGTTAGCCAAGACCTTTTGATTTCAATTAAACTATGTATATTACACTTATGGTGCCTTTTAGCTAGCTTTCCTCATCCACGTGTCTATTACTGTGCCATTTGTATACTTGTCTTGCCCGCCAACGCATACAGCATGCGGCACAGAGTGAGTCCACTTCAGCCATTTGGTTTGCCCCTGCTGTGAAGGACGGTTTTCTTCTCTTGCATGATGTACACTTGCACAAAAAACTAGAGGTCTTAAAATAAAAGTTTACAAATCTTGGCAAAGCTGAACGTTGGCAGGCTACACCAGGCCTATTTGCTTTGCTATTTTTTTAAGATGTGGAAGCACAGTTTGACATTATTGAACAGGTATTATTGAACAGGTATCTTGCTCTCTGCAACCTATCTTTAAACAGAGGGATCTGAAATAGTAGTGGAACGAGGGTAACAAGCGTGACTAAGAGAAAGAAGGTAGCCCCAGTTGCCTTTGACAAAGTGCATTTCTTCCCTGCTATGATTTTCACTTACATTTTAGAAGGCTTTCTTATTGTGTAATCTGTGCTACGTATGCTGTTGCTGTTCTGTGGCTAACAGGCTTTACATCTTTTGGGTAAACAGTGCCATTTGTGAATTTATTCCCTTCTTAGAACAGTAGTGGCAGGCATCTTTAAAGTTATGCCTTATAAAATTAGTATTTTTGGTTAATTTTGCTGATCCCAAGGTAAAGCACTTCAAGGTCGTGGTTCGAATACGCTTAGAATACATTTTCTCAAAAGCTTTTTTTCTCAAAAGAAATAAAACTTTCAACATTGAGGTCAGGTCTTTTCCTTGAACCTGTCGCAGTTTTGGATTGCTCCTTGTTTACATTGAATGGCTGTCATTAATATTCTTTATTAATGTCCATCTTTTTTTGGATAGGTTGCCAGGAATTGATTTCTGGGGCTAGTTATTCTTGCACTAAAAACAAACATTTGTACGTGACTTGGAGCGTTTTTCTGTTCTCTCCTTTTCGATTTTTGCTAAACTGTGTGGTATTAGTAGCATGTATTTTTGTAATCTTAGTACTGTTGGCTGTTCATTACACATTCTGGCATTTCAGGCAGGGCCCGCTCTGTGGGAGCCCGCCAATGATGCGTTCGTGTTGGTGGAGTCCTGGTTCAAATAAACATGAGCAACGATATTGCATTAACAGAGGGAAGTTGGTAAGCAGCTAAAGTTTACTACACAATTGAACTAGTCTTTCAGTGATCAGTGGTGTAACGTAAATGACGTTGCACCCCTATCCGAATGTGATTAAGGGCCCTTGAGTGAGTTGTATCTTACACAGGTGGGGGACAGCATCGATACCTACAAACAAATAGCCCAAATAGTTCACACTGGTTTCCCCTCTAAGTATGCTCCTCCAAGCAGTTGAACATAATATTCACAGTAAACAAAGCAGACTGAAACCTTCCTGCGATAGAGAATATAACAATTCTCAGGCCGTACTTATCCACAACCATATAAAAACGACATAAAAAAACATAATCATATTTACAGTATTTGTTTTCATCCTTAAATTTCCATAATTATTTACAATATGCATCTCAAATAGTTTATGTTCTTTAAAAGTAGTCATGGTTGTCCACCCACCAGGCACCTGTGGCATCGTCTGTAAACTGGGGGCGTGTTCCCCCCCCCGAAACCAATTACGCTTCACAAGGCGAGACTTACCTGCCCCCTCAAGATAGAGGGGGCACGGGCCAGCATGAAAACTGTCCCCCAATCCAACCATGCCAGAGCCAACCCTAAGCAAGGGATCCCCCCTGGCACCCAATGGGGATGATACTGGGCAACCGGGCCATACCTTGGTCCCCTGGCGCAGTCTCATCCCCCCCCCCCCCCCCACCCCCCAATTTAAAAATTCCAGGGCCATGTAATGGAGTACCGTGGGGGGAGCTATGGACATTCGCGGTAGCAGTCGTCCCAAGCCCCTTTCCTACACCCACAGCACCGCCACCCTGGTTTGAGCCAAAAAGCTGCTGATACCGTCTTGAGCTCACCTGCACTAGTATTCTTGATGCCAAGGTTATCCACCTGTTTTGTGACCAAACATGACTCCTTCCCTCCCATAGGTCTGGTTGGTTTCCCGACCAACCAGGCCTCCCCCTGAGGACAAGAAGCTCAGTTCTGAGAGAGACTCTGTATTGAAAATGCTACCAGGTTCTCAACAAACACAGTATGACCACCATCCGACAGGTGTACTCCATCTTCATGAAACATAGCCTCTCCTTGAAGGCACCCGTGCCCAACAGTCCTTAGCACTGATGTGTTCAAAAGCCATTTCATGCGGCTTTTCAGGCGTCTGGCTGATTTTATTAAGGGCCTTCGTTGAGCGCCCGACCTCCAAATCTGCCTAGGAATTATATGGGACCATGCTAGGACAGCCCCTGGACACCGTTTTGCTAACCAGGAGATCTCCACCATCAAGTCCTCAAAAACTGATCTCCTCCCGATTGTTGGCAGATCATTGCCTCCCACGTGAAGGATGATGAGTGCTGGCGGCGGCAGCCGCCGTCGCAGAACCTCCTTGACAAGCTGGCGAAGACCATCAAGGCGCAGACCCCCTCTCGCTATCCAAAGAAACCGGAGACCTGCATCCTGTGCCCGACTGCGATACAAGTTGAAGAACGGCCGCGCCCGACGCACAAAGGAATGCCCAATAACCCAAACACTGGCGGGAGCCATGTACCCAATGGTGAACTGAGAGGTCCTGAGAACAGAAAGGAAAAACCGTTACACATGAGGTCATTGACGTGTGTCAAAAGGTGTTCCTAGATCATATGGAGGAGTACATGGCGTTTATAGCAATCTGACTTCCACCTCCCAATCCCTTTTAATTTCTCGCTATTGAGCCCTGCACCCGCTGCTGATGTTGCTGCCCCTATCCTAAAGGAATGGGAACTAAATTTGCCATGCATGCCAATTGCCAGTAAGGCGTTCTGCAATACTTGGGAAAACTGATACCTAGTAAGTGGGACCCCAGATGCATGGACCAATAAAGAGGTGGAAGAAACCTGGGGATGAATCTGCAAGTACTTGTTAACTGCACGTACTGGGCAACCTCTGAAGTCACCAGGCCTCCCCAGTATTAACTGTACGCCCCTTCCTGCCTGGTCTGTCTTGGACCATGGTATAGTAATTACCAAATCCCCCCCCCCCTTTCTAGAAAACATGAGTCACCAAAATTCTGCCGTGAATGTCCTACTTAGACCTGGCCATAAGTTCTGAGACTCGAAAAGCTCCGTAAAAGGCAAGCGCGAAAGCTGCTGAGAATAGAGTGGACTCAAAATCTGAGTCACAGATCCCAGTCAGGGCCCCCAAGATCTTTACTAACTTGTCCACGTCAATGGGGTGCCGCTGGTCCGGGATCGACCTTTCCCATCCCTTGAGTGCCTGTCTGATAAGAAAAGATCAGCCCCATCCACTAGTTTGGTAACAAAAGACTACAGCTGAGATGTGACGTCTGGCACTCGCAGCAGATTTACCCTGCCCTCGCAAAATCTAAAGAAAACCCAACCAACTAACTACTCAAGGAACCAGGCTGCACCAAGGGGTTGGCAGATGGGTGATTTATGTATCTATGAAATGCATTCTCATATGCCCTTCTTGTTTTTGGTGCTAGGCTGGCTGCCACTAGATCCGCCAAGGGTGAGTTACAAGATTCCACAGCTGTCCCGGAAATATGTGGGCTCCAACTCGGCCCATTGGTGGAACTGCCGAAAATCCTGTAACTTGAAACGAGACAATGCATCAGCTGCGTTATTAAAAATACCTGGTACGTGTTTTGCCTGAAAAAGAATGTTATTCTGCAGACAAAGCAACACCAACTCCTTCAACAGTCTTAACACCTTCTGCACTTAGCATGTTGAAAGTTAATGCCCTGGACCACCGCCATGTTGTCAGACCAAAAAAACACAGATTGATTGCGACGATGGTCTACCCATATATGTAGTGCCACCACTATGGGAAATAACCCAAGGAAGGTGATGTTCTTAACTAACCCGGATGTCTCCCAAGCCTGAGGCCAGGCCTGTGCCCACCACCTGGTACCTAAAATGGCCCCCCCGAAACCACTACTACCCGCATGTTCGTGGGGCACCCGGTGCTAAATCATTCGTAGATGACCTGATTCTGGGTCAGGGTTTCGTAAGTAGCAGAGCAGCTACCTCGCTGCGATCTATTGAAAGTCATCCTCTGAGCCAAGCTTTTGTCTCTGTCCGTGGGCGCCCCCGCCCGTGTCCCTCTGCCGCCAGGCCGGCGGGAATGGACGGTGCGCGGGCCCGCAGGAGGCCGGCTCCACCACGTGCCGCATGTCACTGGGGCCTCCCCCGATTGGACCGCCGAGGGGCCGGCCTCACCACTGCCCCATTGAAATCCTGGAGGAATGTCAACCAAATCCTTAAATCCTGCCTTACTTCAGCAGACAACCGTGTCCTATGGTGCTTCTCCTTTAAGCCAGACATAGACTGAGCAATAGAGCGTGAGAAAGGGTGCCCCATTGGAATGATCCGCAAGGCAAAATTAAGTTGACCCACCAATATCTGTAACTGATGCAGGGTGACTTTTTTAGCTGCCAAACAGGTTTCTAAGGATGTTGTGAAAGCCATGACTTTATCGAGGGGCAATCTGCACTCCCCTCTCACCGAATCTATTTCAATGCCCAGAAATACCAATGATGTGGCTGGACCTGTTGTTTTTTCCTTAGCTAAAGGGATGCCAAATTCATCCATCAGAATCTTGAATGCAGTCAAAGACTTAACACACCTATCTGACCTGCTTGGTCCTAGGAACAAGAAGTAATCTAGATAATGAATGACATTAGGTGACCCTAAAACCTGTGTAAAAACCCACTCCAAAAACATGCTAAATTGCTCGAAATAAGCGCAGGAAACTGAACAACCCATAGGCATGCATTTGTCATAATAGAACTTCCCTCTGAATTGGAGCCCAGCAGATGATAATCATCAGGGTGAACAGGCAAGAGTCTGAAGGCTGATTCTATATCTGCTTTTTCCATGAGAGACCCTTGACCCAGTTTCCTCAAAGTCAAGGCGCCATCAAGAGATGCATACTTGACTGAGCAGAGAATTCCTCCAGTCCTGTGGAGGATTGTGTCGATCGTCAGGGGCAGCCCAGGGTCAAGAAAACAACCTGACCCTAGAGGGACTTGAGTCCCCCTTTTAAACTAACTCGGGCTGCCCCTGCCGGTCACCTGGGAGCCCCCACCACACCCCCTTCAGCCAGTCGGCTCACCCCTCTCGGTGAGCTCGATTTTTAAATATTTTCACGGTGGTCACAGTTGGGCCTCCGGCTGAAACCGGTCTGATCCGGCCTGCACCTGTATTGGGGGCGTGCTATGCCTTGGTGTGCGCCCCCTGCCCAGATATTCATTGGCCTTTGGCTGAATAAGGAGCCCCCTGGAGAGATGGGGACACCCATGCGCCGCAGGGGCATGTGTAACGCCAATGGCAGGAATCAATAAATAAGGGGATTCACTTGAGGATCGTTTTCTATGCTTCATCAGAGGTTTAATGCTACACCATTGTTAATAAATACAAAAAGCTACGTTACTAGAATCTTTTATAAATGACAAACCTTAAAGAAATGAATAACTGGCCTTGAGCTGGATTTCCATATAATGTTTTCACATCTCATTTTAGGTTCTGGGGATTACTGACCAGCGCAAGAGAGCGAGCAGCAAATTAATTCATGACACATCTAGTCTTTGTTAGCAGTGTTCTATAAAGTGCGTGTCTGCCGCCACTGGGGCATGTAAAAAAAGTAATTGAAGCAACAACGTACTAGTTTGCTGAAAATGTAAGTTATTGAGAGAAATGTCTGGATGGCACGTTTTTAAAGTGTCTCAGCCCTTATAGTTTACATATTTACACTCACTTTCTACCTGTATTTCTCTCTGTCTCTCTCACAAAACACACAGGAACAGTATTCTGACGGATTGTTAAAGAACGTAGGCAGGATATACTTCTACTAAAACAATTTTAAAGAGGTGAAGTTAGTTTCATAAAGGCCAGGATAGATAGTTTTCACGTTTGCAGCCGTATGCCGACCAAGCAGCTTTATTAAATTTACCAACAGATCATTCTTGTCCGTAAGAAGGTACTTTACACACTACAAGATGGTGACCACATTTTTCAAAGATCATTATTTTATAACATCAAAGGGAAGCCTTCCAGATCATGTGTGCATTAAAGGAGCCTAGTACATATTTGTAGTTTGTACCATAAGGTGTGCCATAAAGATCTAAACCGGATGGGCCTACAATGTTTGACAATATAAAATAAATGTTAACAAAGGCTAGTGGTTTGTTTTTAACTTGTATTTGCTTATCCATCCCAGCATGCAAACAGCACTGGCATTGGGCAGTATTTGCTTGGGTATTCGAGTAATTTATTATGGAGCAGAACCTGGACATTGCCGAATTGATGGAAGTTGAAAGGTTGGAATAATTTTGTAATGAGGAAGTGGATGCAAGGATTCAGCTTTATAGTTGTCTGTTATAAAGGGCGGACCTCAGTATATACTTTCGGCTGCTATTCCTTCCTGGAAAAGTCAGGAGACCAACATATGTTATATGGTATTTGGATAATTGCACTAACAGATCTAATAAGCTCAAGTTAGCAACATTGTTATTTTTCTCAAGTCATCTTTGCAGTTTCACATTGGTCTGCATTAGGGTCCTTGTAAATGAAGTTAAAAAGTTTGATAACTTGCTTGATCAATGCAAACTTTCAGATTTATTAGAATGTTGGTATACAATTGAGTCTTTTTGGTTCAGTTGGGTAGGGGTGGTTTGGGAAAGTGGTGCATTATTTGCATGCTTGAACATGGTAACTGGTTGTGCAGCAATTAAGGATACTTGATTTGCTTTCTTAATTTGCACTTTGACTAGGGAGGGATGTTAGGTTATGGTACTTTGAGGAACTATTATTTTGGATATTAAGATCTGGTGTGCTGACCTTCCCACTTTCTAAAAGCAGGTGTTTTAGCTTACTCACAATAATGTCTTTTAACATAAATGAGTGTCAAGGTTACATTCTTTACATTGGCACTGCAACATTCAGTTGTTTACCGGGATTTAAGACCACATTTGTTTACCCTTGTTAAATCAATTCTTTCCCATGAATAGAATGCATTGTGGATGCTGTTAACAATCTAGCAAACAGCAGTTATTGTTGGGAAGACAAGTTTATCGTCTGCATTGTGTTCCATTATAAATCAGTTGTTTAGATTGACGAACAGGCATATTCCTGGGTAATAGAGAATTCTCCAGAGGGATCATTTCAATTCGCTTAGAGAAGTATCATGCTGACAACAGAAATAGTATTGCTGAATGTCTGAACTCAGTTAATGTGAATGAAAAAAAAAAAAAAAAACATTTGCAGTGCACTTTTTAAACCTACTCCCAAGTTCAAGAACTGTTTTGAGAAAATTAGGCTTTACATAGGCTATTGTTTCACATTTACTACATCCCATTTTTGTTTGTAACAAATATAAAATGGTATTACTTTATAAATGTTACTAGAATATTAGTTCTTAATTAAACACAATACAAATTCCAGCAATGCAATATTGTGTTTTGTAGTCCTTTTCCTAGAATATCAACCGTTTCAGCACGTTTCTTAACACAGTTGACAAAAATATATGGCTATGTCTCCAGATGATAGTGCTGTGCTAGCTCCTTTAAAACCACCTACACTTTAATAAAATCTATCTGCACAATGGTTTACTGAAGTCATAAAAGCCACAGCAATATCACAGAATAAGTTCTTCTGCTCACCTGTGGCAAAAAGTGGTGTCCCAACAATATCACATTGTCTCCTCTGTGACTTTTTGTAAAAAAAAGGTTTCATGTAGAAACACCATATTCCTTCATAAATCAATACTCCTTCCCTGACCAAATCTACCCTTCATATATAATCGTGTGGAAGAGTAGAATGGAGTAGTAGATAGGACTGTGTCTCAACATCACTAGTGTGTATATTCAATTTGATCAAGCTTTCCTGGCTACCTTCATTCACAAGAGAGGTATTGTTTTAATCATATTGTATATCCTCTCCATCTCGAATATTTAGCCAATCTAACCTTATTTCACAACAAAGTAAACTTGTCCCCTTGTCAACGACTAGCCAATGAAAAGGTCTGATCCTGATTTATTACCCAAGGAAAGTGCAGATCTCCCAGTAGCTGTGGTGCCACCATGAATGCAATACTCTGTGAAAGGTGTCAAATGCCCCTCTAGGGGGGGGGGGTCACAGTTAGGAGGAAAATCCTTCAAAGAGAAAGCCCTCTGCAATCGTGTAACTCTTGATAGTAGATGGAATTAATATTGGAGAAATCGTCAAGGCACCCAACTCCTCCTGACCTCTGAAGGGAGAAGAGAGCCAAGTGGAATACATGCATAAAATTCTAGAAGCAAGATAGTTAAGCTTTAGCAAAATTCTTAAACAACCGTATCAAGGGGCAGTGAGTGCAGTGAAAAGCAAAGTAGCAAAAGAGTTCCAATGTTGTCCACGCTTGGAAATGCCTCTTTTATATGAGGTATTAACAGAAACTAATCTCACTAGATGCAACTGTGTTCCTCCTAGGTTTGAGAGGCTCTATTAAAATTATATGGGGAACTCACTGTCTTGGAGAGGGGTTGTTACATGGGTTGAGCACACCCCCATTGTGGCAATGAACCTCTTCACACAGGTAGTTTAAGAAGAATCACAAGTTGGACATCTGACTGCATTCCATTTATTGGTGCTACTTAATCCATGCCAGAAGATAATCTGGCTAAATTGCTTAACACTCCAGGTCTCTTCAAGCAGCTTTGGCACTATCAACTTGCCAAGTGCAGTCAGTATCTGAGTAAATGTCACAATTCAATAACACAGTGATACTTTGTACACACATGGCCGCTGGTAAGTTCCTGGCTCTGTTGTTGGCAAAATTACACAATCTCTAAGGATTCGACTCGGGTGTATTTCTCAACTATCCATTACGGAATATGGTGGCACATGCTGGATATGGGACCAAAGGCCAAAAGCTTTTTGTGCCTGTGGTACTTCATATGCAGCTAATGTTCTCTTCCTACAAATCTCCATAAAATATTGATTTGTGCAAAATTACAAAAAGAGTGCAAAACGTGTTTCTAATGTGTCCTTTCTCAAACTTTAAAGATTTGCCAAGACCAGATGAGTGTACCAGATAAGAGAATTGATGCACTTGTCATCCCACAACATAAAGTAGTAGTTACAGCCAACAAATGCAGCATTGAATGAAGTCTATTAATCCCCCCCTCTCCTCTTCTAGTGAAGCTCCAATCACCTAGGGTTCTGCACATTTGTCACATAACAAGTCAACAACTCTGATCCAAAACAATATTTTAATGATCAAATGGTGTCCTCAACTGTTGATAGGTTATTATTGAAAGCTAAGGGAGCTCTACTCCAGTTGCTCTATATATGACATTTATTACCCCTAGAACTTCCAAGTCACTTCTTAGTGAATATGCCTCATGCATCAAATGATGATGCTTAAGTAGCTTTCCTCACTCTACAGGGTTACCAAAGATTACATGATTTCAAAAAGCTGTAGTTTTGCTATGCATGTGGATTTTGGCACTATAATGTAGTACAGTTTTTTTTTTTTTTTTTTTTAGAGCTTGCATTTTTTCATCGGCATCTTAAAGCATTTTTCTCATCTGATATAGAAGTCATTTTAATTAAAGCAATCTGAATGATTTTATAGAGAATCCTATTTACACTGTGGATTTAAATAACTACAATTTCAGCTTCCACACAACCAGTTTTCTCTGTATTTTAGGTATTTAATAAAGCTTGGACCTGGAGCAAAGGCGCACCAGAGCATTTTTTTAGGTGAAAATTGAGAGGTGTACTCGTTTATAGAGAAAAATGATTGGAGTCCAAGTAAGACTAGTTTAAAGAAATCAGAATTGTAATCTGGACTTGACTGTTGTAGGTAGGCTCAATAAAGCACAAATGTTTTGCAGTTTTCTATATACACCATTCTCTCAGCTATTATTGTACTGCATAGTAAATATATAAATAATTGGGTGTTGCTAAACATTACTTTGTTTTTTTCCCATTTCAGTTTCAGTGTAAGGTATAGGATTGTAGGAAATCTTATTGATGTCTGCAAACCTACATCTGATGTGTGTGAGGAAGAGTGTATCTTAGGTAGCTGAGTAATTTTGAATGACTATGCTCTGCCAAGCTATTGTCTGATTTTGCCATATCATATCTGTACTCGATGCCCTAAGTGGTGCCAGGTAGTTGATGTAAAATGGGTAGGAATATTGAGCTACTTCTTTCAGGTTTAATTGCTGATGGGTGTAATTAACATCACCCACAGAAGAGGAGCAGTGTGCTTTGAGAACCTGGTTGTGCTGGTGTCAGTAGCTTAAACAAAGTACCGGACAACCCAGAACTGAAGAAAGGTGGCAAGAAACCATATATGGCAGAGAGAGAACCAAGCCTTAAATACTCCACAGTAGTCCCTTATGGTAAACTTGAAGGGACTAAAGACTATTGTTTTTTTACCAGCTGTAGAGAATACTTAAGAGCTGTTCCAATGCATTTAAATCAATTGTGGGTTTAAGGATTATGGAGTAGTGGTTAGCCGACTGTAGTACATGCTAGTGATCAACCAAAACAACTGACAATCAGGTTGGAGAACACCACTAATTATGTACCCAAGCCGAGAAGAATGCTGAATTGGAAGGGGTGCCAATAGATTTTGCGAAAAGTGGAAGCTGACTGAGCCTTTAGTGCCATGTCTGCTAAGTTGTTCAAGTAAGGTAAAATAAAAATGAAGTTAAAGCTGCCTGGTTGCTTGGCTTCAGAATAGTTGGTGTTAATATTGGCCTAGATTATTAAGTAGGCTTCTAAATGCAGAAAGTAATGGTTGGATATGTTTGCAGCAGAATTGCTTATGCCTTTTAATGACAAGGGGCTATTAAGAAGGCTTGTGAAGCAATGTGGTAGCTGCTCTTCCTCTGATGGAGTGAGCCGTCAAACCCTGAGTGGGCAATCACTTTGCAATCCGTGACAGCAGATTCTTATTTTTTTTTAATGAAATGTTTTATTAACGTTTTTCAGTGTAACACGGTGCGAGTCTACAATGTGAATCGTACATCTATATCAGGATCTGGTACATTACATACATGCACGGGGGGAAGGCCTGGGATAGGGGGATAGCTCATGCCTCTGGGATTCCTTATGCGAACAGAGTGAGTCCGTCCCAACCTAAGGAATGCATTTTAGTTCAAGCTTCCTGGCAGTCTCAATTAATCAGTAACCCTAGTCAGTATTAAGGCTTTGTCTCAAAGTCTCCATGTGTGTAACCTTTTTGATAAGTAAACCCTACTCTATTATATTTTCTCTACTTATTCCAGACATAGTCCCATTTCTTAGGACATCCTCTGGCTTCATATATTCTATTTGCATACCCCAAGCTTGATCCAGTTTCTTAGGGAACCCCCTGGCTTCATATTTGACTTTCTCCGCCCCATATATGCCTCTGTCTCAGCAAGCCACTGGTTCTTTACCAGCGAGGCGGGTGACCCCCAGTTCTAGGCAAAGTCTTTCTTTGCCTCAATTAACCCAAGTGTGCAAAATATCAATTTTCTTTTCGTGAAACTCCTTTATTAAAGTTTTTATTGGTACTGACATCAGTGCATTGATCACAGGGTGTTGGGCCAACCGCAACCTGATGCTACAAATAGTTACAGTATCTCACATAGATTGGCAGTTATCATGAAGTACAGAGTAATAGCACACATCTAATCCCTTTGTCAATAGCTTACAGGCATGGAACCTAATACCACCGTATAGTAATACATCCTAACATGGATTTCATTAACATTGAAACTGCAGAACATCAAGTCAACAAGCATGGAGAGGTCAGAGGGAGAGAGACAAAATTTCCATCACTGGGGTTGTGTTGTTGCAAGGGATTATTATATTGGGTTTTGTGGGTGGGAGGGGGGGTCGAGTATTCCAAGTGGGGGTGGAGGGGGCATGCATGGAGACATCTTACATCTGGAATAAATGGAGGGCCCTTGTGTGGGGATGACAGGAAAAGAGCGGAAGTCCTCTAGGTAAGAACTGCATAATGGGTCCCCAGATGTAGTCAAAACATGCCTGTTGTCTGTCAGCTTATCTGCTAAATGCTCCATCGAGAGTGTTTGCCAGAGCCTGGCATACCATTGTGACATAGACTGAGCCTCAAGCTTTTTCCACGCTGCTGCAAGGGCCATCCTAGCCGCCCCCAGACATAACCACATGATTGAACGGTCACCTGCAGTCTGACAACTCAGGGAGGAGTCTAGTATGTCTAATAATACACATTCCGGCTTATTAGGAATGGGGTATCCTAGAATCTCTTTTGTTTGGGCTAGTATCTCGTTCCAAAAGGGACGAATTGTTGGGCAATCCCACCATATTCGGCAGAAGTCTCCCAGCATCCCGCATCCTCTCCAACAACTATCTTGCACACCGGAATAGATCTTTTTAAGTTTCTCAGGGTACAGATACCAGTTGTAGAGCAGTTTATAATGTGCTTCCCGAAGCCCTGTGGATCTGTTAAACATAGGAATATTGCTGTATATTTTGGTCCAAAGCTTGTCACTTATAGTGGTGTCCAGAACTCGATTCCAAAAAGTCATGTTGCAAGGGGTGGGGTACGATCTGCCGCATGTAATAGAGCATAAAGAGTAGATGTACAGCCTCTGGAAGCCCTGCCCTGCCGAACAAAGTGTTCTACTGGTACTAAGTCCCTTGTGGCTGCCTCCCGTACACTAGGTTGAGACACCCAGTGTTTCAACTGAGTATAATGAAAAAGCTCAGAGGGCTGCAAATTAAAGTCCCAGCAGCAGTTTTCAAATGTTAGACAATCTGCCCCATGAAACAAGTCTGAGATCTTTAAGCATCCTCCTTCCTACCATGCGCCGAAAGGATCCGGTCGAAGGGCCGGGGGAATGCCAGATTGAAGTGGATAGGTGTATGTGGAGAGGGAAAAGTTGCCCACTGATACGTCTTATTCACTGTGTCCCACACCTTAAGTGTAGTGGCTGTGGATATGCTCAAATATGCATTGCGTGGTTGATCTTGCCGAGGCTTCCACAACACATCCCATATTGCTCTCCCTATCACTCCTTTGTCTATATATAGCCATAATTTATCTGACTCCTGAGTGACCATTCAGCTGTTACTCTAAGTTGCGCAGCGCAATAGTAATCTTGCATGTCTGTTGGAGCAAGGCCCCCTACCTCTCTGGGGCAAGTCAAAACTTTATAAGATTCGTGCTCTACCTCCCCGCCACACGAACCCTGTCAACAAGTAGCATAGGTCCATAAAAAAAAAAAATCCCTTGGTATTTCTATTGGGAGCCCTTGAAACAGGTATAAAATGTGTAGTATTACTGTAATTTTTATTGCGTTTATTCGTCCCATCCAGGTAAGGTATCTCAACGCCTATCATTTCATGTTGGCCTTCAACTGTCGAATTAGAGGAGGGTAGTTTGCCTTGTACAGGTTCTCCAATTTGGGGGTGAGCTTTACTCCCAAATATGTAAGCTCTCTCTTGGCTCACTGAAAGAGAAGTTGGGAGGCAATGGGTTCCATTTCCTGTCTAGGGATCGACAGATTAAGCAGATACGATTTATGGGTGTAAAGTTGGAATCCCAAGACTGCCTCAACAGCCTGCAGTTCATTTTGTAGAACTGGAAGTGAACTGGGGGGCACCGACGAGCCAGTAAAATGTCATCTGCAAAGAGGCAGAGTTTGTTTGACAGCCCCAAAATGGATTCCCTGTATTTCTGGGCTTGTTCTGGTCTTGGCTGCCAGTGGTTCTATGCTGAGCGCAAAAAACAGGGTTGACAGTAAACTGCTTAAAAGGACTCGGAGGTAGTCCCATTTACCATAGCCCTACAGCTGGGGCATGCATAGACGGCTATTACCCTGTTAATGAACTATTACCCAAATTCAAACCTCCTTAATGTGGCTACCGGGAAGGACCAATCTGCTCAGTCAAAGGCCTTTTGACATCTAATGCCCAAAAAATTGCCAAGCTGTTTTTTTATTCACCTTGTCTATCAGGTGGGCCACCCCTCTCAAATTGTCATGTGTTTGTCATCCTTTGATAAAGCCCAGTTGATCCGGTTAGATCAAATCGGGCAAGACAGATTCCAATCTTGCGGCCAAGACCTTGGTATAAATCTAGTGTCAAGATTGAGGAAGGAAATCGTCCAATAAGAAGCACATCTTTGGGGGTCTTTTCCCAGTTTCGGGAGGACGGTTCCAGAGCCTTGCTCATGGAGAGAGATATTGCAACCCCGTCCCTTATATGGTTGAACAATGTGGTCAGATGTGGCGTCGGGTCAGAACTAAAGGTTTTATAAAAGTTTGTGGTCAGTCCATCAGGAACTGTAGATTTATTAAGTTTGAGGGAGGCTATAGACTCCTCTATTTCCTCTCTCGTGATGGGGTCATTCAAATCCTCAACAATGTCACCAGCAAATGTACTAATTTGAGATTGGTTAACTGCTCCCCCCACTGTTCTGGTCAGCAATGTAAAGCTCCTTCTAGAATTCCCTAAATGCTTGGGGTTTCCTCTCTTCATGATGTTACAGCCTACTTTCTTCATCCTTGAGCAGCCTTCTTCTATATTCACTTTCCTGCTTCCTCCTAATTGCCTCACCAACAGAGGGCCTATCTTGTTGCCCTTTTCATACGTAGTTTGCTTCAGGTGTAGTAATGTGTATTCTGTCCTATTGGCATAGATTGCGTTGACTTCTCTTTTAAAGAGACTACTTTCTGCTCCAGGGGCAATGACGGTGTGGTTTTATGAACTTTCTCTGCCAGGAGTAATTCCTTCTCTAACGCTGACCGTTGTATAGTCTTCTGTTTTTGTAGTGTGGTCATCAATCATATACATTTGCCCCGTTTCACCATCTTAAAGGTATCCCACGTCGTGGTATAAGAAGTATCTCTATGATCGTTTAGATCAAAAAATTCCTTATCCTTCTAATTTCGTCTCTGAATAATATGTCCCTCATAGGAGCATTGGGAAAATACCATCTATTAAACTTCAGTTTTGGGGCTTGCCAGTCGAAAATAATCTCAAGAGGAGCATGATTGGATATGAGAATGGCTGAGCTGTGATTTGGAGACGTTGACTGACACATACGTAGTCAAACCTAGAATATGATCTATGCCTATGTGGAAAAAAAAAATGTGTAGTCCCTTACGGTAGGGTTGCAGGTGTGCATGTGTGTCCTAGACCTAATTCTCGTAGCGTGGCCTTCAAGGACATAGAAAACACCCCCCGAAGCTCTGTGGGCATGTTTGGAGTCCGCTTACGGGTCCCAGATTACATTAAAGTCCCCCCATTAAAATTGTCTCCTTCCGCAAATTCCTCCAGCATTGCCAAAAAAAGGCTGCAAGAATGTGGCTTGACCAGAGTTGGGGGCGTTTATTGTAGCTATAGTGCATAACTTTCCTCTGGGGAGACCCTTGAGTATTAGATATCTTCCCTCCTTGTTGATCTTTCTACTCTGAATCTGAAAGAGGAAGTGGAAAAAGTAATGTCACCCCATTGTATTTAGTGGTAGCTAAGGCGCAGTAAATGAGCAGGTACCTCCTGTGATCGAGGTGCCAGCCTTCCCCTCGCTTAAGATGTATTTCCTGGACGACTATGATATCAAAATGGTAATCTCCTATATATTTTCCCAAATTGGGTCGTTTGGCGAATTCAACCCCTTTACATTCCACAGTAACATATTCAGGGCCATATTTGTGTCCCAAAGTTGTCAAGTGTTGAGCGGAGCCCCCTATTGTGCACAGTAGGATCTTGAAAGGCCTGTTTTTTCCCTCTTCCCCCAGCATCCTTCCCTATTCTCCCTGCGTATGCCACATTGACCCCTCCCATGCCAGATACATCCACAATAGCAAACTCTATTTAAGAACTACTAAAAAAAAAAACCTCATAACTTTAAAAACTATTAATTGTGACATTGTCTGACATTTTATATAGTAACTAACTTTATTCTAAGCGGGCAATAGACCATTACCTGCCTATGTGCCTCGCTGGTTGCTATAGGTTTTTACCAGCCTGTATCACATAGCTGGTAAATTTTTCAAACGGAGCCATCTTGTTGCGAGCCTGAATATAGGTCCCCCTCTGGGATCCCTGGGTTCAGACCATCCATACCACAATAGTTCAGCATCCTCAGCTGGCTTGATAAACTTCTCCACAGTGAACCGGAAAGTCTCACTCACACAAGCCTTCATCGGCTTTCCTTTCTGACCAAGTTCCAGTAAAGTTGTGGGGGAATTAAGTCTTTGGCCACTTTACGATTTGTGGGATCTTTCCCCTTCTGTTGGTGCCACATGTTAGAGGTTCTGCTGTCCCCAGGTCTCTCTGACTGTGCTTCCTCTTCTCTTGAGTTATTTGATGATTCTTTGCTGGATACCCGCAACAGGGATGCCGCTTCGTCAAAATCCGCGTAGTGGTAAGTCTTATTGTCCATCTTGAATGCTATCCCAGGAGGAAACATCCATCTATATTTAATGTTCTTGGATTGGAGGGCCCCCGTAATGGGCCAGAAGTGTTGTCTTCACGCCAAGGTGGCTAGAGCTACATCTTAAAATAAGGAACAGGCTGCTCCTTGAAAACTCGCGACGTCCTGCTGTCTGGTCTTAAGCAGTATCCGCTCCTTGACCTTGAAAGAGTTCACCTTGGCTAGGTATCCCTGGGTTTCTTCCCTTCCCCGATGGTGGACGGACCCAACCGGTGCACCCTTTCCAGCAATACCTCCGGGTGATTCTCCCCTAGGATCTCTAGGAACATTCCCACCTGGCTAGGTATCCCTGGGTTTCTTCCCTTCCCCGATGGTGGACGGACCCAACCGGTGCACCCTTTCCAGCAATACCTCCGGGTGATTCTCCCCTAGGATCTCTAGGAACATTCCCACCATGAAGGCTTCAAGGTCGTGGCCCTCGCAGCCCCCCTCCAGTCCTCGTACCCTTATATTGTCCCGGCAGGACCGGTTCTCCAAATCTTCACACTTTGGGATCGTAGATTGTAAGAGGAAATGAATTGCATCTATTTTCCTGGCACTGTTAAAAACTGTTGTTACATGTCTTGAATTTTAGCCTCCAGATCTATTGTGCATGTGCCCACTGAGTCTATCTTTCTGGAGACTGGTAAGGCAGGAGTTAATCTGTTCTCGAAAAGTTTCAGAAGTGGCCATAACGTCCACCTTGAGTTCCTCCTTCAGTTAATTTTTTTAAATTGCGCAGGGAGGTCAGGAAGTCCTCTTTAGTGAGCAACATATGGAACAACCCAGGGATGTGCATAGTGGGGATCCTTGCTTACAGCAAGATGAGGATTGTCAGGAGGAGGAAATTGTGATAACAGTTGAGGGTAGGAAATGGCTGGACACCTTATTAGGTTGTCTTCATGCGCGACATTGACCTCCATTGTTACTGCCACATGTTGCTAGAAGGCAGGGGCTGACCGTTCTTCAAGTTTCGTGGCACCTTCTTTGCAGAGTTCAACCCTCTTGCCCCACAGAGCCACACCTCACTGCAGGCCGGAAAAGTCTGCCATTACTGGATCACAACAGGTGGTCTGTAGCCATCCTCCATCTCTGATAGCGAGAAAGTTTGGAGACGCTACACTGAACACCCCCATGGGTAGTTCCTTCACTCCGCTCCTCACGAGGATCTTTGTCTCCTACCATCAACTGTTATCACAATTTCCTCCTCCTGCCGATCCTCATCTTGCTGTAAGCAAGGATCCCTGCTATGCACAGCCCGGCCCCAGGTCATTTCATATGCTGCTCGGGTGACAACTCTCTGCCTGGCTAGTTGCCATCTTAGGGTCAGGCATTCACTTGGAAACGTTCACAGTCTTCTGTTTGATCCGGACTCCTGTATTTACAATGGGCAGACACCGCAAGCAGCCCCCCTCCTCACCCAGGGGTTTACTTGCCAGTTCAACCGGGGTCCTGCCACTTCACTGGTGCTTGTGCTGTGGCGTTCCGCAACTCCTGTCCTCCATCGAGCCACGAGTAGGCTTTGTCTCCGGGTCTATTCTCTGCCTCTCGCTTCATGGCACTCTTAGGTTTTCCAATAAGGCCTCCAGTCCAGCAGTCACCGGCCCCCACAAGTAGATAAACTGTCGGGCACGAAGCGGAGCCACAGCAGAACACACCCACTGGGCCATGTTGATTGGCTATGCCTCAAAATACGTTTTTTTTTTTTTTTTTTTTTTTAATTGGGACCTTCATATCGCTGGATACATCCAAAAGTATGCATTAGGGATTGTGTGGTTTCTTCTTCAAGAGTAGTGCCCTAAATTCCCGAAGGTTCGTGTCCCACTATCTCTGGATCTCTTGGGACTTGGAGAATGTGATGGAACAAACCCTCTGCGTCTAAGGCATCTGTATCTTCCCTATTTGTGGAGCTTGACTGTGACTATATAGACCCTGTGTAAGACAGTCAGTTGGATCAGGCGTGTGAGCGTGCACACGTATTGCCACCTCCCGGAATACATCAGGGCAGCCTGCCAGTCTGTATCCTCTATCTCTCCTAGGTCTTGTTGTCAGCACTTCCGTAAGTCCCTAGGTTATCTGGGATGTTGTCTATGATGGCCTTATACAGTATGGAGACCGACTCTCTGCCCAGTGGCTCTTTCAGTCGGAAGTTCTCCAAAGGGACCTATTCTCGCAAGTCTTCCCACTCAGTCTTTTCGGCGTGAAGGGCATGTCTGAGCTGTATGTGCTTGTAGAATTGTGTGCGTGAAATGTCATATTCTACATAGACTCTCAAATGTTTTGACCACCCCCATCGACGTCTCATAGTCCCTGTTGTAAGTGAAGGGGGTCATAAACTTTGATGAGGGTAGTGGCCCTTTGGTCCCCTCTACCCCTAGGACAGTCTCCTTTGAGTCCGTTCACACCCGGGTGATTTTGAAGGGGCAGGTGGCTTTTTTGCTAATATAGCTCCTCTGGATCCCTGGGAGAACCTGGAGTGTCCAAGGGACACACATTGTCCCCGTCCGAGAAACTTAGTCTGTCCCCAGCAGGTGGATCTCCTGTTAAGACATCTGGGGCTATTCGTTTGATGTATTGCTCCACCAGTCCACGTTTGATTTGGTTACCCTGGCCATTAACACTCCATGGGAGGGTTTTGAGGCCTCTCTGTCGTTGGTCAGCCATGGTCCAAGAACACTTCACATCCTGGCCCCAGGATGTCCTCTCCAGTGCCAGTCCTTAAGTCCACCCCTTGTGCACCCACCTTATGCTACCTGGGTTTTATTACTATATGCAATACCCTTTCTGTGTTCGTCCCCTCCCCCCCCATTCTTCCTTCACATAACCCAAACTGTGTGCCCCCTGAACTCTGGAAAGGTCTGTCACTCTTGCCCTCCCCCCCCCCCCCCTCCAATTCTCCTAGCAAAAAATATAAAACAATGAAATAATTACTTGAACTAAGAGTGTTGGATTCCCAGACTGTTCTGCACTGGCCTAGGTCATCTTGTGATAGGAGTAAAAAGTCTTACAGTGCTCAGGATGGGGGCTCTGGTTCCCAACTGCTAGTGTGAATTTCCTTGCTGTCACGAGTCACAGTGGCTCCGGTACCCCTGTGATGGGTCATTCCAACATCTCCTGCGCACCAATAGCTCCTCAGTCCACAGTATCTGCTGTGTCGGAGAAGCAGTTCTGCATCAATGTCCTGCGAGTAGGTAATGTCTATTATGCTATCAAAACTCTATAAAGGGGTGAGAGGAAATATTTGTCTGTCCAACCTCCCTATAACTATAAATTCACACTAGAGGACAGAAAAATATACCTGGTGTAGAAACCCGGATGGTTCGACACCTGTGTGTACCATGATGAAGGTTTACTAGAGTTTACAGCACCATTAACATAGTGATGGATATCTCAACCCCCCCCTAAAAAAAATAAAAGCCAGTAATATTTATACATAATTACAACATCCCCACATAAATCGCCCCAAATGGAATTGGAGTATCTGTCCATCCATTTCAATTTTGAAGGAAGGCTCTTCCCCCCCCCCCCCCAATATGGCTGCAATTTTTATTCTAATTCCAAAAAGCAGTCTTTTTCATCAAAGGGAGAATCGGTTTTCCGATTCCTCCCTTCCCCCCAAGATGGCCGCCATGGTTTAGGTCAGGCGGAATTTAACGTCCTAGCCTATGTTTCAAGGTATGACGGGAGTGACGTCATACCAGGAAGCATTTTTATCCTAATCCCGGTTCTGCTCATAACATCGACGCGGAGCCGGGGAGCGGCGTTACAGGCAGCGCCATACCATTGATGAAGTAAGGAGGGGGCAAAGGGATGGGATTTTGAAAGGGGATATGTCTCGCATATTGGTAACACATCGTAAAAGTGAGGTGGTCACCCGATTTTCGAGTAGATTGCCATACATGCCCGATATATAAGATCGAGGGACACAGGGGCTCGGGACTGAAAAAGTGGAACACGAAGGGCGCAAAAACAAAGTCTCAGCCAAATTATAAGAATGGAACGGTGTAAAACGCAAATGAGCACCTATAATGTGTGGCAATAGCAGGTTTACATCTCCTTTACAGCAGACTGAATTTTGAGTGACAATGCTCGCTGCTTAGGACCCGTGTGGGCTAAGGAGCAATAGGAAAACATATCAAATACATCTCTTAGTACAGCTACTTCCTATTACTACAATAATTGTTTTTTTACCTTCATATAGTGTGTGACTAAAGGGTGGTGCTTCCACCCGGCTCTGATAAAAGCGAGTAAAAATGAAAACTCTAAGTGTACACACATTTGTTACCTCTCCTTCACCCACTGTTCTGGTGGGGTTCTTGGACTTGGGCACTTGACCAGAGAGCAGGGGTGGATCTGCTAAAAAATATATTTAGACCACCAATACAAACATGGAAATTAGGGAACCAAATGCACATCCTGGATATTATATTTGACCCACACATTAGTGTGACGATTTAGGAATGATTAATACACTTAGATACCCTGCTTTTATTTGGACACATATATTGATCTTTTGGTATCTTGCTTGTTTTTCTATCCTCTACAGATAAGAGTGTGTTGACTTATGAGAAACTATCTCAGAAACACGAATAATTAAGTCTCCTGACTAAAGGACAGGTAGGGGCACATATCAATTACGGGACAGGACAAGAAGGCCTAATGACCCTAGGTGGCAACCATAAATGGCCTAAACATGTTGACCCTTCACAGATATTGGGGTGTACAGGTAATTAGCTCCTGGTAATACCATCAGTGAGAAATTTTAATCCTTTTCAGGATACACTTGAATAAAATAGGAGTGACTTGCCTGAGACAGTTTTATGTGGTTTCTGTTGTTCGTCTTTGGTCCCTGCGCCATTATTGTTGGATATGTCTGATGTTTCATGTTTCCCCACCCTTATTGCTCCACTCCAAAGGGGATACATATCTCGGAGTGTGTTAGCAGGGCTCTATGATGAAGCATGCCACAATTTGTGGGTGAGGGCCGTTTTTGACACATAGGTGTCGAACCGTCCTGGTTTCTACACCAGGTATATTTTTCTGTCCTCTAGTGTGAATATGTCTATTATGCTCTGGGCTACTTCTTGACCCATGTCTTGTAAATCTCTGTATTTTGCGGTTCCCGCCACCAGCTGTGGCATTGTTGTTTTTGGTTTGTGTGTTTCCCAGACATTCTGTTCTTGCAGTGGGTTGTCCTACTGTGCCTTATCAATTCTGCCAGTTGTTTGGTTTGAGGGACACCATCTAGCTCTACCTACTGCCAGACCTCTTCAAGTGTTGTGAAGTAGTGAGTGGTGGTGTCCTTTTCCATGTGCAGCTTCGTGGGGTAGAGAAGTGCATAACTGAGGCCCAGCTGGCGGAGTTACGCCTTGATCTGGAGGAAGAAGTTTTCTCTTTCTCTGTACCAGGATTGTGAAGTCTGGCATTAGGTTCACTTTGTGGCCATCTACTGTCCATTGGCTGTGTCTTAGTCTGGAAGATGCAATCCCTGTCCTTTATAGCTTAGAAACTTTGCAGCCATAGGCTGAGGCAGAGCCCCAGGTGCCAGGGGCTGACCAGGGGCCTGGTGCACCCTTATCCTCCACCGGGTCTTGTGGGTGGGTCACTGCTTCAGTCAATTCCTGGAGTCGTGCCTCATAATCAAGCTGGATCCATGTGTGCCTTTTTCAATCTAACCATGGTCATTCTGTCTATCAATTTTCTGTGGTCCATTCTCAGGAGATCCATGACCACCGCCTACCCCATCAATCTTGACTTCCAGGGTGCCTTTCAGTTCTGAGATGGCACCCAGGATTTTACCATACTGTTCGGTCTGGCCATGAAGGGCCACCTCCAAAGGCCTCAATGTGGGTTCTGCAGAGGTGTCCACTAGGTAGGTAGGAAAATGGCATGGCTTTGTCTGCCCTAGGCTTCCCCATGATGAGTTTCTGGTGGCAGTGCAGCATGGTCTGGTGTGTGGACTATCACTGATGTGTGTCTAATACACTTGGCGGTATGTTTCTTTGCACTGTTTAGGGCCATCTGTGGCAGCAGTCACTGCCATACTCTGGGATTTGGGGGGGACAAAGTTCCTCAAGACCCAAGGTCCTTCCCCCTGGAGCTCTGGCCCCAAAAGGAGTTAAGACCTAGTCCTCACCAAGCCACTGTGTGGGTTGGGGGGCTCAGTTGCATGCCCTCTAGCATTCCTGCAGCAATGTCATCAGGCTGTAGCATCCCTTACATTGCCCTATGCTCTCCTATCAGGACAAGTCTGTCAGCTCTTCAGGGCCAGTCCACATGAGCAGAAGGGGCCTGCCCTTTGTTCACCTCGTGGCCCCTGCCCCTTTCCTCTGAGATCGATGTGAGCGGGGAGTCTCCTGTTGCTCATAGGAGGGATGTGAGCGGAGTCTGTATGCCAGATCTCCTCACTGTTTATCTGTTGGAGTGGGGGACAATCGGCTCTTGTGAGCCTACTGCATCAACCGCCTCAGGGGCATTTGGGGCTCTATTGCGGGAGCGCTGGTGGGCAAATATGGCTGCATTAGTCGTAGCTACCCCTGCCCCCAATGCCACCAAAAAATGTGGTTACACTACATCTTGTCACAAATCCATCATTAGAATAACTTCATTATTGCAGAAGAAAAGGTGATAATTGGGGGATGGAGAGAGGCTAGTCATTAAAGGGAAGTCATAAGCAACCATGAGCACACCCCTAGGCTATGATGTCTAGCTTGACCTTGCAGACGTCAGACGTGTAATCAACAGAAAAAAGAGCTTCATGAATCACTGTTGAGAGAGGGGCTTTTCATCTACCCATATTGATGTTTGTACAGGAATTAATTGAGTCGAAGTTGTGTGCTTCTGCTGAAAGTGAGTGCTCCACAGAATGTTTTCCATACAGTAGATCTACGTTTGTGATGGATGAAAAGTCAATGACAAATAATATATGCCTCATTGACTTGTAACGAAAATGTGACAGATGGCACACTAGATTTTTGACGCCTGTAATCAAGATAACTCTATTAGACTAGAGTTTTCGTTACGTCCTTTGATAAACACTGACGCTTTAAGATTTGCATGGTTATAATCCGTGGTATATTCTTAGGCAGGATTGTATATTGTTACGTACTTTTGTACATTTTTTTTTTGTAATTTCTTGGTTTGGCTATTAGCCTCTTGTAATAAAAAAATAATAAAAAATTCACACATACTTACCTAAAGGATATTTGGATCAGCCTTCTTCAGTCATTCATTAGTCTGAGTGGCATTCACTGTCTTCTTCTAGCTAGGACTGTATGGGGCAGATTGTCAACCAGCGTCAGCCTTTGGCTCCATTTCCCTTTGAGTGCCAGCACTTTGTCTGTTCTCTTTCACATGAGTCTGAAAACGAATGTAGTTCAATGCCATGGCTCGAGTCCCAGCCCTTTAATTTACCATTTTTCTCCTTATCTAGATCCCTTTTCAGTTATTTCTCTTTTTTTATGTTTTACTTTTTTTAGCAGTTTGTCAGGCAGTGTTACTGTGGTTATCGCACATTTCCTCTCCAGTGCTCTACATCCTGCGCGGACATTACTTCTAAACCTGGCAGCTATTTTAAAATTAGTATTGTTGATGGTGCATCGTTGTTTTTGGTTTCTACACTGGAATTAAACATTTTGTTTACTTCTTTATTATTGCACGCTTAAGGCCGCCATGTTTAAGCAGCATTTTCTTTTTACTTTTATTCTTTTAATTTATCTTGCATATGGTTGTTGCTTTTATGCGTTTTACTGTTGGCGGGTAGGTGAGTGAATGCCAGGATTGCTCAGAAGGTGAAAACATGAGTGCAAGGTTAAGATACAGCTTGCCTAATGTCACTAGAGACCTATTGGGAAGCAATTGCTGCAGGGAAAGAGAAACAGCCGAAACCTACACACAAGGGGAAAAGAGGAAAAAAATGCACTACCCAAACTGAAATGTCTTTAGAAACATGCAAAAAGTAAAATCTTTCCTTATGTCAGGAGTGGATAGGACAACCTTAAGGAGGTAATTCATTGAATTGGGAGCAGAGAATTGGAATGTATTCGAAAGCCATTCTGAGCAAGGACCGGACCCAGCGGCCACTCCAGGTATATAATGAAGTTTGATTGCAGTGCTATTTGACAGTAAAACCGCCAATAACTGACGCCCTGATTAAAATAAATAAATAAATAGCTTCAAATTCTGTCATCGAAGATTTTCACAATCCAAATAATGTCCTTTGGCTATTTACCATTCAACCTTTTAACAAAAATGAGATTTGTTAATTATGTGAGCAAGTTTCGTAAGAGATACATCTGTCTTTATGATTTCTCTAACGGGAAAGGAACACATAAAAACTGAAGCGTTTTTCGTTAATGTCACTCCTTCTCCGAGCGGCACTTTAACTTTGTAAATGCTGTAGAGGATGCAGCTATAATAGTGAATCGTTATCACACATTTTATGTGTGCCTCTTTGACATGAGAGTCAAGTTATTAAGATTATGTTTCTTAAGACTGGGAGTCCGGACAATTGGGGAGGTAACATCTGCTTGCGTTATGGGGCAGATTCACAGTTGTCTCTCTAGAGTGTTTAAATCTATTGATTTAGCTTTCGGAGCGTTAGAAAGGTACTAGTCAAAAGTAACCCTCCCTTAACCCCCTCCCTCTGTACACGCACACTCACTCGCTCTCCCCTCTCTTACCCGCTTTTTAAAAACAATTTTGTGAAGGTTCTTTAATGGGCACCAAAAATATAAGATATAAGCAATTCAAAAATCTATTTTTCTATATAAACTAGGTCCCAAGTATAACCACCTAGTGGTGTGCATGTGTGTGTGCATTTATATATAGATCCGCAGAGTGTGGGAAAAGGAGCACACAATTGAGAACAACATGGAGAAGGGTCTCAAATAAGAGAGAGCAAAAACAGCGCGGGGTGAGTGAAAGCAACGTGGAGGGAAGGGGCAGAATGAAGCACAAGAGTTACACAGCTAGAAAACACATGTACTCTAAAGAAGATCATAAGCAAAAATTCAAACATTCCGTCCATCACCTTGTTGTTGTTTTTTTCAATGGAATAAGAAGCATGAAATGAGTGACAGTAAAGCCAGCCAATGGTAAGACATGGACAGGGTTCAGCTCATTGTAAGTTTTGGGTAAACTGACAATAGGTGTTTTGCTACATTACATCTTCCTGTGCCTGGTAGGCTCGACCTAACAATTATCCTACTTGGTGTGTTGGACACATTCCTTTTCACCAGAATAAGTGCAAGTGGCCATAATTTCCCCAGCTGTTTTGTTTTTTGACACAATTGAGACTTTTCAAAAACATATTTTTATAGACACGGAAATCGTATCATAGTTCTAAACGAGCATTGGCAAAAGCAGTAGATCTGGCTTAGAACTGAAAGTGCCTCTTAATTATTTGGTAAGTTTAGGCACGCAGAAATTCATTATGCATCCACTTTGTCACTTAATCTTAAAAGCATGCAGCAATTCAACTACATATTGGCGCATTGATGCATTTACTCAATCAGTAAATGATTTTAAGGTGTGCTTGCATCAAAATGAACCCGTTTCAAGTATTAATTCTTGAATGCGCTGCACCGTTGATTCATGTCAGATGATTTGGTGTATAACTGACAGCCTGAATGAAGGCAGTTCAATTGTATCTAGTTTCTACGAAAGCCTGACCGCATTTTGGCGTGTCCACACAACTAAGTTCTATCAGTGACTTGTTTACTTTTGTGCTTGCTCAGCCGTTCGACCGAAGAGTTTGATGTTTGCACAGCTTTCTCTGTCAAATTTTCATATCCAGGGCCAGGGAAAGGCGTTAATATTTGTTTGGGTAGCCGTTATGTGCAGCGTGAAACAGCACAGGTAGAGCAACATCCCCCCCCCCCCCCCCCCCCGCATCCCCCCCGTCGACTTGAAGAGATTTGGTGACTCCATAACCAACTCCGGGAAAGTATCCGGAAACCATCCAACTACAAATATCGATTTAAAATGTTCTCATGTTTGATATATGGGCCACGCCTTACGCGAAGAATGCTCGTTTAATATGTGGAACCCACCAGTTTAGGTATAAGTTGACCTATTTGTATTAAAAACATATTAGAGCCGGACTGAGTGTGTTTAGGTGGTATTAGACAGGTTATCGTTAACACACTTTTCCCACATGCCACTGTTCTCTCTTATAAACTTAAGTTCAAACCTCCACAATTACTACGCATATTTTAACATTTCTAATTTACATTCTTCTCTGTACTTGTCCCTGTAGTTAGAAATAAGCACCTTATTTTGAGATTCCATATCTTCCTTTCACATTTATGTAAGTGCATATTTTATAATTTTAGTATGTAGTGTGTCTCGTGCAGTGACGTCCCACTACTTTGCTTCTATTAACAACGACTATGTATTGGAAATGATGTAGTGGAAGCATGAGTCGCGTTCAGCAGCATGCAAAGGCAATACCAGATAGAATTAGTTTTAGTCTTTTATATATGATGTATGCTCACCCACCCCATCTGTCCATGCATCGTTCTATTTATCGGGACCTCTACTTCAACCATTTTTGCCTCTGTTCTTATTGCCCTTTCCAGTTACTTCATGTTCGGCTTTCGGTTTTTAACAGGAACGTCAATGAGTGGCATTATAAGACAACTGACCTATTAGTGTGAATAAAGCAGTCCAAATACCAGAGAACTTAAGGTTTGTTTAAAATGACCCTCTGGTAGTGCCTGTAGATCTCCTAGTAAAGAACACTAAAGGTTTGTTTAAAATGACCCTCTGGTAGTGCCTGTAGATCTCATAGTAAAGAACACTAAAGGTTTGTTTAAAATGACCATCTGGTAGTGCCTGTAGATCTCATAGTAAAGAACACTAGTGGTTTCATTTTAATAATACAGTTTTATAGATCAGTGAGAACACTTGCTCCAGGTATAGGATTATTTCTGTGATAGAGACCGGTCGTTGACTCTTTAACCCCTTCACTGCCAGGCCTTTTCCCCCTCAGGTGCCAGGCCTTTTTTATAGCTATTTGGGGCAGTTTGCGCTAAGGCCTTCATAACTTTTTGTCCACATAAGCTACCCATTCCAAATTTGCGTCCTTTTTTTCCCAACATCCTAGGGATTCTAGAGTTTACCCAGAGTTTGTGTGTTCCCATGAAGGAGATCAAGAAATTAGCCAAAATACAGCAAATATGTCGTTTAAAAAAACAAAGGGAAAAAAGGGCTGCAGATGAAGGCTTGACATTTTCAAGTTAAAAAAAAAACAAAAAAAAAACACATCAATAAAAGGTTTGCGGTGCTAAAATCACCATCTTCCTAGCTTTCAGGAACAGGCAGACTTGAATCAGAAATCCCGATTTTTCAGCACAATTTTGGCATTTTACTGGGACATACCCCATTTTTACTATTTTTTGTGCTTTCAGTCTCCTTCCAGTTAGTGACAGAAATGGGTGTGAAACCAATGCTGGATCCTGGAAATCTAATAGTTTCTGAAAAGTAGACAACATTCCGAATTCCGCAAGGGGCAATTTGTGTAGATCCTACAAGGGTTTCCTACAGAAAATGAAAAAATATTGAAATTGAGGTGCAGCCATTTTTCACCACGTTTTACTCTAACTTTTTCCTGCGATGTCAGATTTTTTTAAAGCAATATACTGTTACGTCTGCTGGACTCTTCTGTTTGCGGGGCTATATAGGGCTTGTAGGTTCATCAAGAACCCTAGGTACCCAGAGCCAATAATTGAGGTGCACCTTGCAATGCGTTTTCATTCTATACCGGATATAGAGCAATTCATTTGCTGAAATATAAAGAGTGAAAAGTAGGTATGAAGGAAACCTTTGTATTTCCAAATTGGGTAGAAGATAAGGTTTTGAGAAAAAGTGGTTTTTTGACATCTCTGAATTCTGGGGTGCCCATACTAGCATGTGAATTACAGGGCATTTCTCAAATAGATGTCTTTTTTTCACACTGTCTTACATTTGGAAGGAAAAAATGTGGAGAAAGACAAGGGGCCATAACACTTGTTTTGTTCTGTGTTCCCCCGAGTCTCCAGATGAAAATGATACCTCACTTGCATGGGTAGGCCTGATGCTCGCGACAGGAAACGCAACATGGACACATCACGTTTTTACATTGAAATCTGATGTGTTTTTTGCCAAGTGCCTAGCTGTAGATTTTGGCCTCTAGCTCACCCGGCACCTAGGGAAACCTACCAAACCTGCGCATTTTTTTAAAACTTGACACCTAGGGGAATCCAAGATGGGGTGACTTGTGGGGCTCTCTCCAGGTTCTGTTACCCAGACTCCTTTGCAAACCTCAAAATTTGGCCCAAAAAAACTTTCCTCACATTTCGGTGACAAAGTTCCGGAATCTGAGAGGAGCTACAAGTTTCCTTCCACCCAGCGTTCTCCCAAGTCTCCCGATTAAAAATGGTACCTCACTTGTGTGGGTAGGCCTAGTGCCTGCGAAAGGAAATGCCCCAAAACCCTATGTGGACACATCAAAATTATCAAAGACAAAAGTTTTTTTTTTTTTTGTTTGTTTTTTTGCAGGGGGGCACCTGCGTTTTTGGCCGTGGGATCAGTAGCCATATAGGTAAACCTACCAAACCCAAACATTTCTGAAAACTAGACACCAAGGGAGTCCAGGGAGGTGTGACTTGCATTGATTCCCCTAGTGTTTTCTTACCCAGAATCCGTTGCAAATCTACAATATGTCTAAAAAAACAAAACACTTTTTCTTTATATTTTAGTGACAAAGTTCTGGAACCTGAGAGGAGCCAAAAATGTCCTTAGATCCAGCACTATCCCAAGTCTCCCGATAAAAATTATACCTCGCTTGTGTGGGGCACCAGGTGCCTGCAACAGAAAAAGGCCAAAAACCTGTAGAGATTGAGGGGATAGCACAGCAAGTTGTTAAGCACATGCTTTACTTTTATACTTCTTTATGCTGACTCTGCTTTGGGTACCCACACAAGTGAGGTATCATTTTACTTGGGAGACTGAGGGGAACGCTGGGGAGTAGGAAATTTGTGCCCAAACGGTAATCCTACAAAGAAAAGTGAGTAAAATATGCTTTTTAAAGCAAATTTTGAGGTTTGCAGAGGAGTCTGGGTAAGAAAATTTTGGGGGATCCACGCAAGCCACACCTCCCTGGACTCCTTGGGGTGTCTAATTAAAAAGAAAATCTAGGTTTGGTAGGTTTCCCTAGATGAAGGCTGCACCCAAACACTAAAATTGTGAGAACAAATTGGGTTGTGTTAAAAAGACCCCTCACCCACCATCCAAGTTGGTGGCATGCTTCATCATCGGGGTCCCACCTGAGACACCTAGTGTTTCACAGGTGTGCTGTGACGCCTGATTACAGAAGAGTAGGCTTTGTCATTTTTACCACACATATGGTTGGATTTGGCACGAGGGTGAGTGATGGTTCGGTAGATCAAATTTTATTTACAAGACATTTCACAAAAATGGAATGCTCTGTTAATAACTGAAAGGCCAAAAAACTGAACCAATGACTGACTGCTCGTGAGCTAGAAAGCAGCGTCCAGGCACCAACCGCTTTACAGTCCATTCACACACCTTTCATACATGACATGCTCAAGTCCATTCATGCTGACAGTGCCACTCAAGGGCCCATCACTTACATACGTCCATATGCCTGATACAGCAATCACACTAGCTGATGGGAGTGTGTGGACTGATGTTTGGCTGGCACCGCCAGCCAAGCGCCACTCCACGCACACCGCTAGCCAAGCGCCACCCCATGCACACCGCCATCACTTTTTGTTGTTGTTTATATACAACAAAGAAACCACTTACTAATTATTAAATGAGTACACAACTAGAAATACAAAAGCTCTAACTGAAAACATGATAGAAATGTGAAACTGAACATCTGAAAATTTAAAACAGGCAGTTTACGCTCATGGTATGTCCCCCAAAATTGTTTTGGTGTGGTAACTCCTGAAACAGCCAGCCACACACTTCCCAGGCATTGAAGGGCAATCGGGCAGTACATCTGTCTCTCCCTCCGGATACCTCTTTGGGCACATACTATACATTTCTTAGTAGGCAAGTCTTTTTTGGGAGTGGGAGGAATGTGATCTGGAAAGTGGCGATCTTTCAATCTAGCCACATCCTCCACCACTGCTACTCTAGGAACTCTTGCCTGTTCCACCACAATAAGGCTCTCTATCACTCACTCCTGAAATTTAACAAATGTCATCCTTGACTCAGGTGGACAATCCTTGAACACAATAAAAGCATTAAAAGTTGCCAAATGAAATAAATGTATGGCCAACTTTTTATACCACACGTAAGACTTATGAAGAGCAGTGTGGGGTTCCAACCTCTGATCTACTCTATCAACTCCACCCATGTGCTAATTGTAGTCCAAAATGCACGCAGGTTTGTGCACATCGGCAACCTGACCCCAAACAGTCACGGGGAAGTACTCTCATCATGGATGGTAGATAGCACGTACACATCCCTCCTGTCTGAAAAGTTCAGAGCTAGTTTCCTATTAGAACGGATTGTGCCACAAGCAACAGTGTCCACTCTAAACAACTCCTTGAACAACTGCACTCCAGTGTAGAAATTATCTACGTACAAATGGTGACCTTTGTTAAACAGTCGTCTACCAAGTTCCCACACAATTTTCTCGCTAACTCCAAAAGTGGGCGGACAACCAGGGAGGTCTATACTGGAATCCCTACCAGTGTAAACCCAGAAATGATACACGTATCCTGTACTACTTTCTGATAGCATATACAATTTAATTCCATACCATGCCCTCTTGCTAGGAATGTACTGCTTAAAAACCAAACGCCCCTTGAACAGGACCAGAGACTCGTCCACACTTATCTCTTTGCCTGGAACATACACCTCTGAAAACCGATCTACAAAATGATCAAGGACAGGCCTAATCTTAAAAAGACGGTCACAATCAGGGTGATCTTGTGGCAAGGCTAAAGCATTGTCAGCAAAATGCAACATCCTAAGAAGAAGCAAGTAGCGATTACGAGTCATAGTTGCAGGAAATAGCCGTTGCCATCAAGGGACTAGTAGACCAATAAGAAGCCAGTGACTGCTTCCTTATCAACCCCATCAAAAAAGTAAAACCTAAAAACGTTTTAATCTCTTCCAGATTTGTGTGGAACCCACCTTGTAGCTCTAGACTGAATCCTAAGTCTGGCAGCGTTGTCCCACAAATATTGCTCTGCATACAAATGAGTCTGCTCAACAATCTCTTAGAAAAATACATCGTCCGTGTGAAAGAAATTGGCAGACAAAAAGATTTCCGTATTGACTCTGCACCCTGGGAGACCAATAAATGCAGGTAACTGTGGCTGCTCCATGATGAGGGCAATCCAGGAGTCAGGTCTTCTAATGGGAAACCCTTCAGTCCCAGGCTGCTGCACTCTTGGCACTCAATGTCCTCCTCTAAAACAGGCCCTTCATCTGTACGGAGAGTGGCTTCCTCGTCAGAAGAATCCTCTCGGACAGAAAACTCACTGCCAGAATCTCTCACTTCCTCCTCTGCCTCAGATGCAGAGAAAGTCTCATAATCATGGTCAGAAGACGACTCAAAAAGCATGCCAACAACCTGCTGAGCGGTCACTCTGCGGCTAACCATGATCCTTTCCAACAACAAATGAATTGCCAACAACAACCAGCACTGTCTGAAATAAGTAATAAACAAAGTGTAGCTTTATCACAAAGAGTTATGTACTAAAAAAACTATACCACTCACTTGCCTGAAAAAGCTAGACTCACCAGCAAGTACTCGGCATGGACACAGCAATCACCAATGATATCCCACTAAAAAGAAAAGCAAATTAGACATAAGACGACACAAATATCATTATGCACAAATCTAAGGACAATTTCACACACAATCCTCCATTTAGTACTCCACCTACAAATATGTCATGCATGCATGTCAAAAATACTCCTTTGGAGTAACTTGCTTTTACTTACCTAAAACATGCAACTAAGCAAGCCACAGGACAACTACTGCCAAAACCACAAGGATCCACAGCAAAGGAAGCAAAAGCTTTGAACTAGAACAAAAAGAAGAAAGAAACTGTTATAATCACAAATACAAATACTTCGCCAGATGACAAACACCCCGCCACCAAGAACTTAGACATTTTTCCTGGTGCCTAAGTGGCTTCTGCTTGGGGGCAGATGGGCCTTAAAAAAAAATAGGCCAATCTGCCCCCAAAGGGGGGGGGGGCATAAATGGGCATTAGTAATGTGCCCCCCTTTGGGGGCGACCCTTGCCAAAGGAGCCACCCTCCCCTACACAAAACGCACACAAGATCCCTGGTGCCTAAGTGGATTCTGCCCTGCCCCCTTTGGGGGCAGATGGGCCTAAATAAATAGGCTGATCTGGCCCAAGGGGGGCAGAAATGGCCAACAGCTCTGTGCCCCCTTTGGGGGGCGACCCTTGTCAAAGAGGGCGCCCCAGCCCAAAAAAAACAAAGGGGAACACAAAAGAAAAATCCCGGATGGCTTGGGGGCAGATGGGCCTGAAAAATAAAAATAGCTCGATCTGCCCCCAAAGGGGCAGAAATGGCCATCAGTAATGTGCCCCCTTGGGGGTACCCTTGCCGCCCCCCCCACACAAAACACACACACTCACAAGATCCCTGGTGCCTAAGTGGATTCTGCCCCCCTTTGGGGACTGATGGACCTAAAAAAATATAGGCAGAAATTACCAACAGCTCTGTGCCCCCTTTTGGGGGGTGGGTGGGGGGGGGGTGACATTTGCTAAAGGGGGCACCTCCCAGCCCAAAACAACAAAGGGGAAAAAAAGAAAAAAAACTCCCTGGTGTATTGGTGGCATCTGCCGTCCTTGGGGGCAGAAGGGCCTATTAAAAAATAGGCCCATCTGCCCCCCCCCCCCCCCCACCCCGCCTTTGGCGTGGGGGTGACCCCAAAACACACACAATCCCTGGGGCCTAGTGGGTTTTGATTCCCCTCCCCCCCACGCCCTCCAGGGGCGAGATCTGCTAAAAAGCATGGCTGATCTAGCCCCGGGGGGGGGGGGGGGGGGGGGCGCTGAAACATAAGAAAAAATATTGCCCCCAGGGCAGAGACCCTTGCCCAAGGGGTGGCTTCCCGAAATCATCATAAACAATATAATCCCTGGTTTCTAGTGGGGTCTGACCCCCCCCCCCAAAAAAAAAAACAGCTGATCGGCCCTATTTGGGGGGGGGGGGGGGTGGGTGGGGGGGGAACATGGATTATATATTGCCCTCAGGGTGTGACCCTTGACCAAGGGGTCGCTCCCCCAAAAAAAAGCTAAGAACCCTGGTGCCTAGTGGAGGATTCCTGCGCCACGATCGCAGGCCTCGACCTCGCCCGCGATCGTGGAGCAAGAATCCATTGAAAACAGGCACAGGGGGAAAAGGAAAAACGAGCAAGTCCTGGGCAGTGCGCTCCGACGTCATCAAATGTTGAAGTCCTCAGATTGCCGGGGGAGGGGGGGGGGGGGGTCAGGGATGGAAGGGAAAGCGATTCCCCTTCCATCCCCGACTTGGGGGGTGGGGGGGAGGGAGGCCCACAGGGGGAGTGCTAGTGACCCCCACCACCCTCCCGGTGGGCCGGGTGCAGGACAAACTGGTCTCGTCCCAAGCACACTGCAACCGTGTGCTAGGGCGAGACCAGCTCGCCCCAGGCACCCACGGGGTTAAATTGAAACATAAACAGATATGCAGGGGAATGCACCTTTTGACCCTGCTTTTAAGTGGCTTTTACCTGTTTTAACAGCCAAGAATACACAGACATGTTTCCAAGAACCTCTCCCTGTCCGGACACATACGTAGCTGCTTAAGAGAATAGATGCTCACTTTGCATCCGTTTTCAGTCTGCATTCATGCCTGTTTTATTAACGCATCACTTTCTGTGGCTATGCTTGTGTATGTTGTGCAGCTCTACTTCTGGTAAAACCTGTGATACTTTGCAGCTCAGTCTGCACTCGCCAGTGTACCATATTAGTCTGGCAAGTGTGCACGCAGATCGTCCGGCCGAGAGCTCTGGATCAGGTGCCTGAAAGTCTTAAGACTCGTGTCATGCAAATTCCTAGCTGGCAATGTTTAGGGTCGAGGGCAGAAGCACTCTGTCCCTGTTTTAACCTCTCTTTGGACTTTCAACCACACCCATGTCATGCCTGTCACTTTCTTTGGTTCATGAACTTGCCTTTGTAAATCTGCTTGATTTCTTTAGTGAAAGTCATGCATACGTCATGCCTTTTCCAGTGTTTAGCCCTCCTCGAGCGCACCAGCAAACTACTGAAAACATACGAGGCTCCATGTTTTCAGCCTGGGTTATCCACTACTTTATCTTTTTATTTTCCACGCAGCACTATCGCGCTGGGTTTTTTGTTCAATTTCAGCGCGTTTGTGCTGGGTTTTACATAGCACGATTGCCCTTGTTTTTTTTTTTTCTTCAATGTATGTGGCAAGAAAAGTCCAGCTAGGAGTTCACAATGCTAATAGCTCTATCTCGAGCAAATGTGAGACCTGTTGCATTGTAAATACTTGTTTTTTTATGGTACGGGCTGTTAAAAGGGTTGTCTTAAAGCTCCCATAATGTAGTAGCGAATCGTTAAAAATAAAATAACGCATCTTGAAATTACTGTTAAATGCAAGTGGTATCTGTGCTCCTCAAGTTTCAGCAAATGGCACTCACTCTCCAGAAGCCTGTCTGGACCCAGTATCTGGGAGCCCTGTGTCCTAGTGCCCTTGGGAGGTGGTAGAGCCCAACACTTTACATTTGTGTTCTCAGCAGCACTCTTACTTTGGTTGCTGTGGGTGGCTTTTAGTGCCGTTGTTCCTCTGTGCTTAGGATTAGTGACATTCTAGGGGTACGGCCAGTAAATATGTGAGCCTATTAATGGGAGAAGAAGGGGTCCTATGGAGAGAGAAAGGATGGACCTTTGTAATATGGGGAGATGAAGACCCCAGATGCTGTGTATCAAAATCAGATGATCAGTGCTGTGACGTGGCCAAATTAAACTATCTAGTTACGTCAGAAGAAAAGTTCTGGAAGGGGGGGGGGGGGGGAGAGAAAGTGTGTGTGTGTGTGCGCGCGCGCCCACCTCTAGTTCCCATGGTGGAAGGGGCTGAGTAGCTGTTGATGGGTCCAACTATGTATGCAGGAGGTACTGATCCTATGCAGGTGGCTGATCATCTGTACCTTTGGCTGTATTGAGGTGTCCATGCAGGAAGAGCCATCTCAACCGCAATAAGCAGACATAATCTCTGATACTGACTCCTTTGCTACTATTCACAAAACGTAAACCTGCACAAGCGCCTTTGGGCTAACATGAAAGATGATTCAAATAAGTAGTAGCTAAAGAGGCATGACCATAAGAGCGTGCCCATTACTTTATTTGAGGTCATTAGCAGATCGAAGCAAGGTCTTTTTAGGGGCGTGCAAAAGTGGTTTAGTTTGCTGTAGCACAATTGCGCTAAATTGCTGCACAATCAATCTTGCACTCAAAATTACCTGAGCAGTTTGTTTGGGTAAAGAAAATCTATCTGAAATGCCACTCACATTCAAAAATAACCTGAACGGTACATGTCACATTACAATTTCTCCCCAAAATTAGGCAGTGTGGCCTAATGCCGTAGTCTCAGTCATTTTGTCTACATTTTCTCATGCAGAATTATCAAAATTATGCCAGTTACGCTGGTGTGAAACTTCCTTAGCAGTACTTTTCAGTACCTTTTCTTTGACAGTCTGTGCTTCATCATTTTCCAGCATTTATTTTAAAAGTTGTAAGAAAGCAAACATAACATTCAATATGACACGGCATTAAGATCCCCTCCACTCTTTTCATATTGCTTCTGCTCATTTATGTTCAACCTTTCAGTATTTGTTTTTTGGCGAGATCCCCTTGTTGACTAGTATAGCGGGGTGATTGATTTAGCCAATTCCAGTAAACCAGATGTATTTGCAACAAAGATTACATCACTGGTTTGGTTGTGAGATTAGATCCTATTTGAGGGAACAGAAAACAAAATGTTATAGAATGTTAGTGATTCTAGCTGGAGGTTTGGAACAATTGTGGCTTGTAGAGATGAAAATTGTAAAGCCGTCCGATAATGGTTGTTTAATTTGCTTGTGTATATCTAAACTATTTTGCAGCACTATGTGCTCTAAATTCTCGGGTGTCCCTCAACGCCACTTACATTGGGAAAAGGAAGACAAATTAGGAACCTATGATGCAGGTGCCCCTTCTGTTTAAAATACAGAGGAGTGCCTCTAATAGTACATTGTGCTCATTGGGCTGCATACTGGTGCTTTTTTTTTCTTCTTTTCTATTTTGTTTTTTTAAGACTGCGAGAATCAGTTATTATTTTTTGGTAAATTCAATTTGGGAATAACCAGGCAGTTTGAACCAATCTGTAAGTTTTATCTTTTTTTCTTTTTTACCAATTTCCCAGAGCTGTTCATTTCGGCCTGCTTTGCTGTCAGATTTATCTATGATGTTGCTGTGGGTCCAACATATGGTCTGTGTACATAATAGACATTCTTCTCTAAAATGTCGGCTTGGTCCGCAGTATGGCAGAGTTGACTTTTGGTGGTTTTGCTATTGCTCATTTTGGGAAGCATGACTCATGCAGCGAGCCCACAACCGAGGAGGTATCTTCAATTGGATGTGATCTGCATGTTAGCTCAGATTCCTTTTATTCCTTTCTGCTGTGCCTCTCCAGCTGCTGACACTATGGCCTACATTCCTGCAGAATGGTGAATTCTGCCGTTGAATTGTTCCTTCTCAATATATTAACCCCAGGTGTAGACATTATAAAGAGTGCTGGTGTCAGCTCTTCCACATCCCATGCAGGTTACCTTGCGGATTAATGTTGCACTAGTCACTGGTTTGTCTGAACTGAGGTGAGTCTTTCAAAGCATGCAAAAGCCGTCCTTTGTGGGTGGAACGTGTACAGTGTGTAATAGGCCTGTTTTCATAAAGCATAAATGTTAAACCATTTAAAAATGGACAACCTTGTTGAAATGGGCATGCTCATGAATTTATCGATTTTTAATTGATCTAGTTACCGCGGAAATGGGAAAAGACATTTGTAGGCCAAGGGAAATTCCTTGTCCTGAAGGGATAAATCATTGTCTAAGGAATGACATTCATAGTTTTGTTGTGCTCTGTTTTAATGAAGTGAGTGCATTGGTGCACTTCAATCAGGATTTGTATAGCACACTAATCACCTGTGAGTGTATCCAGGACCTTGAGAGAAAAGCAATAAAAAGAATGCACTTTGTAATACAAAACAATAAAAAATCACATTGAATATCAAATGCATGGATTAGTGGAATTGAAATGTGTGAGGACAGTTGTTAGAAATTGGGTCTGTAGTTGGCAGGGGTATGCACCATGTCGAAGTAGGGACCACAGTCCTAATTTGGGTCTGTACAACACAACCTTAATTAGTTTGTGCTCACCCTGTGGTAGATTGGCCCAGAGCAGGCAGGCTTAACTTAGAAGCCAGTATATAAAGTATTTTTGCAATAACGTCTACAGTAACACAGCGAACATACCACAAAAATACTCCACACCAGCTTACAAAAATAGAGAATATTTGAGTAAAACAAAGCGAGGATGACAAAAATCAATCCAGTGGAAGTAGTCATGAATTTTTAAAGAGTGAATGGGGAAAAAAGTGCTTAGAAGTTACTAACGATCAAAAGATTACTTGATGTCACGAGGGACCGGTGCAAATCCAAAATCCAGACATTCAGTGATGGAAAGTAGGCCTATTACAGACCCCACGCAGGGTCGGCTGAAACAGTACCTTTTGGTGGAGCAAAGTGTAGTTGCTGAGGGCACGATGTGCTGGTATTTTCCACGAAGTCGGATCACAGCTTCGTCATCAAGCTCCATGAAAGTGAGTGTGATGTGTCCTCGTTGTTCATCGTTGGGCCATGCGGAGGAGCCGTATAGGCCGTGAATCCGCTGTCGTCTGGCAGCCGCTGTGTCGCCATCGGAGAGTAAAGAGCAAATCTTCTGCACTGGAGGCGATGCGTCACTTTTTGCCGAAAGCAGCTGCAGTACCCACTTCTGAGTCCCAGAGCTTGAAAAGAGTACTTCGGGTAAGAGTGAGACTCACAGGAGACAGAGTCCAGCAGCACCAGGAGAGTTGCAGGTAGTTTGATGTCCCTGGGGCTGCAGGTGAACAAGGGGAAAGCCAGCAATCCCTTGGAGATCACTCTGGGGGAAGACAGAGTCTTTCCAGCAGGGTCAGAGAGGAGCAGGCAGCAGGGCAACAAGCAGAAAAGCAGTCATTCCAGAAAAGCAGTCCAGTTGAGTCCTTTGAGCAGCAAATCAGTTCTTAGGACAGAGGTTCAGTTCCAGACCCAGAAGTGTCAGATTTGAGGGGGGTCAGAGATCCAGTAATTATAATCGGAAGTGCCTTTGAAGTGGGGGAGACTTCAAAGAGTGGCTTTGAATTTTACCAATTCCCTTGCACCCCAGTCCTGTCTGTCAGGCAATCTGTGAGAGGTTATCAGTCCTTTGTGTGGGGTCAGGCCACTACACTTTGAACTGTAAGTGTGACCCTACCCAGGAAGACCCATCAGTATGCAGATGCAGTTGAGGGTCCTGTATTTGTGGCTGTTTTGATGCAATGCACAAATGTAGCTGTCACCCAGTCCAATCCAGAAGTGTTTTGGAGACAGGCTGTAAGGCACACAGAATAGTAAGAGCAGCCAAATGTCCACTTTCTAAAAGTGGCATGTCTAAAACAGTAATGTTAAATCTGACTTTACCAGTAGAGAGGATTTATCATTACCATTCCAAAGATGTGAAAGGTGATGGAGCTACTCCTTTCTGATCAGGAATTACAGCTTAAAACCATATAAAAAAATTCACAATGCTGGCCTATGAGTGGTATGCTTGACATTAGTGAATAACTACTTTGGGAGTTTTGCACTACCGGGACATATAAAACTTAAAAGTACATGTCCTGCCTTTTAAATACATGGCACCCTGGGCTATGGGTTACCTAGGGTCTACCTTAGGGTGACTTATGTGTAGAAAGAGGGACGTTTAAGGCTTGGCAAGGGGTTTTAAATGCCAAGACGAGGTGGCAGTAAAACTGCACAACCAGGCCTTGCAATGGCAGGCCTGAGACGTGCTTAGGTTTATGTGGGTGGCACAATCAGTGCTTCAGGACCACTAGTAGCATTTAATTTATAGGCCCTAGGCACATGTGCAGTGCAATTTACTAGGGACGGATAAGTAAATTAAATTTTCCAATTAGGTAGAAGCTAATTTTACCATGTTTAGGGGAGAGAGCCCAAGCCCTTTGCCACTGGTCAGCAGTGGTAAAGTGTGCAGAGTCCTAAAACCAGCAAAGACGAGATCTGAAAAAATGGAGGGAGGCAGGCACATATTTGGGGGAAGACCACCCTAAGTCTTCCAGGTCTAATAACTGTGTACTTCTCAGATGTAGAGCATTCCCTCATTCCTGTCAAAGAAAGAGTATCAATGCACACAAACAGAAATGTGGTAATATTATCTGCTGTCTGCTGTGAGGATGTGATTGATGTTTCTAGATACAAGTTTCTTAGTCAAAGAATCTAATGGCTGAAGGAGGCTGAGCCAAGTCCCTTGAGAGCATGTATAGATAGATTGCCATATGTTGACAACGAATAGCTCCAGCATCATTACACCTCATACAGAAACAGCTACAACCATATAAAGTGTAACTAATAGCGCACATTTTTTGGTGCTTGAACACTCATAAAGGACCTGTGGTCTTGTAACTGAGTGGCAGCCTTGAAACCAGCGTCGGAGTCGTGCCTTTATCGCTTGGCAAAATAATGTGTGTGAATTGGCACAAATCCTGCAGTTTCGCTATCTAAGTTCTCACTGGTTTAAAAAAACTAAACTGGTCAATGCTCCATTTAGGACTGTCACAATTACAACTTTCCATCTTGCTTCTGAAATCCAAATGAAATATCTTCGAAATGATTTGGATGTAGTAAATGTGTTTTAGGTGAAATGCTTCTATCCTTTGAAGGTACATCTAAGCGAAATGAAACACATGGTGCTTTGAGTCCTAATAACAATACTTACAATTTAAACTCCATTTTACTCGCTTGATATACAAACCTATTACTTGTATTTTGGCATTACAAATAACAATGAAAAGATTTAGGCACTCATGCCATATATGTCCATTGAACCTTTTGTGTGCAAAATTTCATATGGAAGTTAAAAGCCAGGACTGTTAATCTTGTCAGTGTTTGTTTTGTCACTTGAATTTTCCACAAGGCCTTATGATCTGATGGGGTATTTATTAAACTGAAGTATTGATGTGTATCCTAAATTAACCTCTTGCTTCCAGGCAACTAAAAAATTCACTTAATGACCTTGTCTGCATCCAGCCCTTAATCTCAAGTCACATGTCACTTGATTTTAATTCTTCTTCTTGCATGGCCACCTCAGATTTTTCTGCTGTTCCTCAACCCTCTTTTTTGGATATTAGAATTATGTGCCCTGTGATTCTGCTAGTGTGTGTGTGTGTGTGGGAGGGGGGGTTTAGGTGGGATGGGGACAGTCGGGTGGCGGTTGCGGGGAATGTTTGTTTTGTCCTAAAGCAGTAATATTGGTTTCTTTATGTGCAGTCTATTTAATTTACATGTAAGGCCATTGTAAACTGGGCTTAGAATGCACCTATTGCCTGAAAGGTTCAGTGTTGTATGAGTGTTGCACTATGTATTAACACCACCCACATGTATGATGAAACTGTTAGGAGCACTGCTGTAGTCATGCCTGTTGGGACCGAAAAGTCCACTTCATAGTAATGGACGTGTGCCCAACTGTACTATTGTGGGGATTACTAATGCTGATTTTTGTTGTCATGCATAACACTGATCGCTTGTGTGCCATGACATAGGCCTGTCTCATGGGTTGTGGTCTTACTGGACCAGGACGGGCTCCCAAATCACTGCACTCTGAGTGGTGAAGGTTACTGCCTTTACCAGAAGTTAAGCAGCACGAGCAGTGGTGTGGCAGCACACAGTGTAGTGATCAGTAGGAGTGAACTGGTCCTTTTTCACCTGCCACTGTTGTGAGGCCTGCAGACTCACTCACCTTTTAAAGTTCCACTGCTGTGTGCTTAACTCAACCTTGGCCTGCATCAATTAGATGTGAAGTGCTATGCAATGCAGGAGTGGTGACTGCACTGGATGTGTATGTGCCTGGTAAAGAGACAGTACAGGGATACAGCACTGTGCATGTACTGTGAGTATGTGCAACTGCAAGGAGCGCAGTACATGAAGGTTGTAGTGTTGTGCAGCGCGTGCACTGCGAATGTGTCGTCTGGTGGTAAGTATGCCTGCAAGTGACAAAAATACAGAATGGTTACAAACTGTACAGTGCATACGGAGTGAATGTGTATGCTCAGTATATTTGTGCCTGTGGCGTCACAATGTTGGTAGGTAGCAGCGCTAGACAGCATGTACTGCGTACACACACTGAATGCAAGTGTGCCTTTAATGGTACATTACATGGAGGACACTGGGTTACGTTTAGGAAGGCCCAAGCCTGCTTGGTGGAGACATGAGGTTGAGAATTCTGCCCAGACACTTTTGTGTATTGCTGCATGCTGGTGAGCTGGGTGGGACACACTGGAGAAGGGAGAGTGAAGCCCCTCCTGCATACTTCAAAGGGTGCTCTTTGATTTAGTGCGAGCTCGCATGCAATGGACCACACCCACATCTCAGTAAGGAGATGGGTTTGATGAGGGAATTGTAAAGGCTGGAAGCCAGAGACTAACCTTTTGATGCTCATATCACTGTGGCTGACACCCAGGTGTGAACTCTAGTCACTCCCATGGTCTGTGTTGTCGAACTGTCAACTTCGGAGTCTCTCCTGCTGTGACAGACAGCATTACAAGAAAAATGGAGAGAAAGATGTGCACTTGAAAAGAAGCAGAACCCCAACATAAAACTTGAAAGACCCAGGCCCTAAATCACATTTCGTGTCTGGAAATGGACTGTTAGAGGGGGTGGTTGAGACCCAAAAAACTGTCACCTGCCAAGCAGCCAGATAGGCTGTATGAGGAGAGAAAGCTAGCTCTTCAAGACTTCTGCCTGTGACCACAACTGTGGATCCACGGCTTGCTAGTCTCCCTGCTGGATGAGAGGGTTGGCACCTAGGGAAACTGGAACCATCTGCTCTAGTGCACCAGTGCTTGCCAAGATCAGTATACCCTGAGAGGAAGAGGCGAGAGTTAGAATGATTGAGGTCCAGTAGGGAGCCCTGTCGAGTGATCTCTGTGAAGAAATGGCTGCTGCACTAATCGGGTTGTTGCCTGTGTTCAGGACTAATTTGGTACCTCCCATATGCTGGGAGAGGGTCGCTGTGAATGTAGTCAGGTTAAGATTGTTGTGCTGTAAAGGTGGAAGACTCTGCATCACCATTGAGGCAACCTTGTGAGTCAGGAGGCGCTGCTGAAGCCTTTGTGAAACGGTAGTGGTGAGCCCATATTCCTGAAGGAGAGGCCGTGGTAAGGACTGCAGTATGATAAGGGCCAAAGTCTTGAATGGCAGGTGTGTTGAAGCTGGATATGACTATAATAGACTGCAGGGAATTATTTTGCCATGTGGATCAGGCCTAAGCTGGTGGACAGCAGTTACGCGTAGGCCACCAGGAGCAACGAGAACTGTAACTGACCCGACCCCGTGGACAGAGTGAGTACACTGTCTGGAAACCCCTCCCCCCCCAAATCAGCAAAATTGACAACAGGATCAGTGGAATCCCCATACTCCCACATATGGGAGTATGGAAACATACCCCATAGGAGGAGTGAGTTAACACCTCTGATTGCTGCCAGAGCAAGACCACGTAGGAATAGGATAGAGACTGCGCTTGTCAAGAAAGTGCAGCTGACTCACCTGAGCACAACCAGAGCTATAAGAGTGCCCACTGAGGCACCCTCCAAGATGATGAACGCTTTCTCCCTGCTGGACGGGGTAAGACTTGTTACAGGCTTAATGGGCACTAAAGGACTCTCCGCTGAATGCACAGCATCATATAGGCATCTTTGACTGTATTTGAGTCAGAGTGGACTCTTGAGGTAAGGCCTGCTAGTGAGAATTGCCTGGATGCAGCCTCCAGTAAATGGGGAATACCCCTGATCACATTGCAAGCCACCGTGGAATGGGGACTTGCCAATGAAACATTAGAGCTTCGACCTCAAGAGGGAAATGTAATGTTGTCTGTGAATCCCTTACCTTCTTTTGAATTAATAGAGTTAGCAATAAAATACTACATTCGGTTAAAAAAAAAAAAGTATGTGGCTGGACATTTATTTATTGCTGCTTCTGTACGCTATTTGAGTTATGAGCCATGTTCACTAATCTGTATTCCCCCCCTTCCAACTGCCTTGGGCTGCTTGTTTACATCTACCACTGAGAGCCAAGTGCAAAAAGGGTACTTTGCCCAGTTACTCAGGGTTCATAGTAAGTCGGGCCCGGTTATGTCTGGAGTAAAAGGCCTCCGCTGTTTGGCCCACTAGCCCCCGGATGTCCCACAGACATCTGAAAGGGGTTCTGAGTGTGACAAAGAAAACCTGTTTTTATATCTTTAAAAGTTATCCTGAAGAGTACCTTGTATGGCCACAGAACATGGTGTTATATATATAAACACAGTAGGTATTGTGGTTAGTGTGCCTTCACAGCGAGAGAAGACCAAAGGTTATTTTGCTGTGTATACTTTTCTAGACTTTTTCCCCTCAACAACTGTAGATGCAATTAAAATGTTTATTGAAGTATTTGAATCACTTTTTTAAGTTATTTCTTAATTTTGAAAATCTGATTTTTATTTAATAGTAAAATGTGATTTTTGCTAAAAGTGGAAAAGCGACTTTGTAAAAATGTCCTTCAAGCTTTTTGTGTCATAACTCGTTTAAAATCTGCTCCTCCAGTTATGAGAGATCTAGAGCTGAAGTAAACATCCGATTGAAAGCAGCCTTCTGCTAAGCCCTGGAAGGGCACTAGTTGTTAATTGATGACAGCCTGCTCCTGTGTTAAGGGAATTGTCATATTATGAAGCAAGTAGCATAGTAGAAGCCTTTGAAATGTTTGTGAATAAAATTGCTGGACTTGAGCACAATTGTAGAATTCAGTCAAATGAATACATGCATGTGTGTTGTTGATTTGAAGGCCTTCCTACATCTCGGTTCGGTGAGGACACAAAATTTGTGCCTTAATAAACCACTTGTATATTTCATAAGAATAGCTATAGGAAGTTAGTTTAAAATCCTTCAATGCATGTACTTGCGTTAGCTTACACTGTAAAATCTTTTAAAAGTTGTTCCATGTTCATATTCAGTTATCATCAGCCGAAGAAAGGAAATGGGTGTCTATGTATATATATGTGTGTGTGTATGTATATATATATATATATATTGTGTGTGTGCACGCACCAGTAGGTAGTTATATTTAGGACCTAGTTCTCATAGACAGTCTTTTTTTGTTTCACCAATAACTTTGGCGCCAATTGACAAATTTTCACAAAATTTTCAAAACAGGTCCACTAACAACATCAGCTGCTGTCTCGAAATTTTGTGTTGATTCGACAAGCGGGGTCTGAATAAAAGGGTGGGGTGGGGGTCCCAAAACACATTATCCCCATCCATTTTCTTATAGGAATTTTGCACTCTACAGCCTGAACGGCATTACACCAAATTTGACAGAAAGGTAGATCTTGGTACAGAAAGATCATTTTGAATTATTTGGTGTAAATCTGTTTATTAGTTGTTGACGTATTAAAGGAACAATTAATTTGTATATCTAGGGATGCTATGATCTGATTGGCTGCCAACACTTCAACCTGGAAATGTTGGCAACCATTTTAGGACTTGGGGTAGATGAGACTAAAAACAAAATTTATAAAAAAAAAAAAAAAAAAAGAGAGATGGGGCAGGGTAGGAATACCCAATTACACCCTATGCCTGGTGGTGGGGTACCCCGCTGGTGCCAAAAAGCATATTTTTTGTTTCCGAGAATCTCTGCAAAAATGTTAAAAAAAAAAAAAAGTGTCCCGCACTTGTTTAAACCTCGGCCCCTGAGTGAACCAGGTCCTGGGGCAAACTGGAATAAGTGTGTAGGGGAGGAGGGGCGCATGCAGCCCTCCACTCCATGGCTGATTCTGGCCCTCTGGACCGCCACCTCCATGGACATTCTAGTTAGGTTCAGATTTTACATGCAAAAACCCATAGAAATGACACAGTTACAGTTACTTGTTTCAAGAAACTTACCCTGCATATTACATCAGTAATGACATGTTCTAGGACATTTATAATATTACTGCAACATTTGAAACAAAATTATTGAACACAAGTCATAGTTACCTTAGGGCACAAGATAATTTCTTGAGAAGTCCAACTGTTGAATTTCTATGGCTTTGTGCATGTAAAAACTGAACCTAACTATAACGTTCCTCTATATTTATAAGTAGGCTGAGCGAAAGAAAACATAAAAAAAAAATTGCTGATAGGTAGAAGAGGTAAAGCAAGATTTGAATCCTTGTGGTTTGATGCATATAGTCATGGTTTATTACATTGTACAATGTGGATGCATGCATGCCACACAATGATAAAATAAACCTTTTTGCTTTCCATAAGCATAATTTTGTTAGAATGAGTTTGTCTGCCCTAAAAGCACTATCTATTTAACTGCCAACGTCTGATAAGCCAGCAGTGATATGGCTCGGTGCCTTTCTAGTTTTCTTTACTGTATATAAATCTGCTCATCATGTCGAAGTTAATCTGTGTGTCGGAAAGTTACTGTACTCCTTTAACCTATACAGAGGGAAAACAGTTGCAAACCCCATCCACTTTAATATCCACAAGAACATAGTTAAGTCCTCATATTTGCTTCTTCCCTGTATGTTGTATGGTGTGACCTCTGGCACTAGAGACAATCTTCAGCTGAAAGTGTATGCCTGTTGTGTTGCTTGTAATCCCTGGTAGGCGGTTCATTGCTTAGTGCTTCTCTTATCTGTGGCCTGATAACAAGCTTGTTTTCAGATAACTCTGTATAAGCTGAATTTAATGGTGCATCTGTCCTTCTACCAAAGGTTCATGCATTGAGTAAAAGGCAACATTATCAATCACTCTGGTGCAGAAAATGGCACTTCATTGAACATTTTGATATTTTAATATTATGGTTATAACGGTCACTTTATGCATTATTAGTTGGCATCCTTTTTGTTCCAATGATGTAGGGTTTCCAGTTGTCTGTGAATGTTTGTGTCCATGTGATTTACTGAAATAGTTGTGATTCTGGAGCACAGGCTTTCTAGGATTGTGCGCCACACGCTTGTGACCAAGTTTTAATTTGGGCTTCTTTTTATGCCTGGGTTTGATGGCACAGCTTTCAAACAGATACATTGTTTACATTGTAAGCGGAGTAGACTCTGCATCTGCCCCTTAAACTACTGGCTTCCTTAAACCAGCCTCTTCATTTGGCCATGGAATATCGTGCTGTAGATTAGTGAAAAGACTGGGCAGCCAAATTGTTTGAATTTGACAGAAACTGATCGAATTTAATTTATTAATTCATATAATGAATGATCTGAAATGGCTTAAACGACCTGTTAACAAATTGGGACAAGAGGTGTTTGAAGCACCTACCTTTGTGCGAAAATAGAACCTTCTTATGAACGTTTCCATGAAAAGGTGCCAGCTGGTGCCCTCGCTATCAAAATCCTTAAGGCTGAACTCAATACCTTACTTCAGATTCTCAAATAATGGGTAAATGTTCTGGATAGCAACAGTTTTGCCTGTGTTGTCCACACCTTGCTTGCTAAAGTAAGGTTTTGAGTTCAGCCTTAAAGGTTTTGATAGCAAAGGCCTTTCTAATACAGTAGGGTAGGCAGTTACGGAGCATTGCCTGAATCCATAGCAGGAACTGTATGCTCCTTTTTGTTCACATTGGGGTTCGGGTACAAAGGACACAGATTTGTCATGGATAACTTATTTGGAAAAAACTTAATAGAGGTGAAAACACAAATAACCCCACATTAAAAAAGTAAAATAAAAAAAAATGCTCAACACTGGGGATGAAAAAGCATTATGTTAGCTCACCCACCTCTTCCCAGCCTTATTATCACTTATACTGCAGTCATATCCACGACAAATTTGCATTCTTTTTTTCCCCAACATCTTGAGAAAACTAAAGGTAACCAGTGTTTATGGATTCCCCTGGAGAGGGCTGAGAAAATATCTAAAATCTAGTTAAAGGTTTTTTTTCTTTCTTTGTTTTGGGGGAAAAAGGGAAAGAAATGCACTGCATGCTCTGTATGAAAAGCGAATAGGAAACAAGAGACCTTGTAAAGAGTGAGAGCAGGCAGGTGGATCCAGTGATGGCTTACCTCATTCCTCTGGGGTATTAAACTCTCAGTGCTATTGGCTGTTTGAATATCCTTCTTCTTTCATTCACTTCAGTGCTTACATTGAAGTGCATGAGACTACTTTACAATTATAGCCCTCTGTGTCCACTCCTGCTTTACTCTCATGTCTCTCTAACGTGTCAAGCCTGCATGATTTAGCACACTGAATTTGATACTATTGGTTTTACTGCTACTTGTCATACAGCATGTGATGGGTCCATATCTCCACCTTCCTGAGATTTCATATAGTCTTTTATATGACATAAGATAATGGGCTTCTCGGGGTGTGGGAGGCATCATTTCTCATTTGTTTTAGCTTTTTGTAAGTGCTATGCCCAGAAAAACCTTGGCGTAGGGTTTGGAAAGAGGCATGGCGAACATTAGACTTTTTAATCCTTTTTTTTTTTGTGTTTGTCATTTGATAGACGAAGAACAGTTGTTAGAGGCATATGCTCAAGAACGTTTGTCTACATGACTCTACTCTGTTGGGTTCCTTTATACAAGAAGCTGTTGAACTAGAACACAGTATGTGCAGCCTTTGTTAATGTTTGTGTGTGTGTGTGTGCAACATGATTTTTATTTAGAAATATCGTGCTGTAGATTAGTGAAAAGACTGGGCAGCCAAATTGTTTGAATTTGACAGAAACTGATCGAATTTAATTTATTAATTCATATAATGAATGATCTGAAATGGCTTAAACGACCTGTTAACAAATTGGGACAAGAGGTGTTTGAAGCACCTACCTTTGTGCGAAAATAGAACCTTCTTATGAACGTTTCCATGAAAAGGTGCCAGCTGGTGCCCTCGCTATCAAAATCCTTAAGGCTGAACTCAATACCTTACTTCAGATTCTCAAATAATGGGTAAATGTTCTGGATAGCAACAGTTTTGCCTGTGTTGTCCACACCTTGCTTGCTAAAGTAAGGTTTTGAGTTCAGCCTTAAAGGTTTTGATAGCAAAGGCCTTTCTAATACAGTAGGGTAGGCAGTTACGGAGCATTGCCTGAATCCATAGCAGGAACTGTATGCTCCTTTTTGTTCACATTGGGGTTCGGGTACAAAGGACACAGATTTGTCATGGATAACTTATTTGGAAAAAACTTAATAGAGGTGAAAACACAAATAACCCCACATTAAAAAAGTAAAATAAAAAAAAATGCTCAACACTGGGGATGAAAAAGCATTATGTTAGCTCACCCACCTCTTCCCAGCCTTATTATCACTTATACTGCAGTCATATCCACGACAAATTTGCATTCTTTTTTTCCCCAACATCTTGAGAATACTAAAGGTAACCAGTGTTTATGGATTCCCCTGGAGAGGGCTGAGAAAATATCTAAAATATAGTTAAAGGTTTTTTTTCTTTCTTTGTTTTGGGGGAAAAAGGGAAAGAAATGCACTGCATGCTCTGTATGAAAAGCGAATAGGAAACAAGAGACCTTGTAAAGAGTGAGAGCAGGCAGGTGGATCCAGTGAGCAGTGGGATGGGCTGCGTGCCAATCGTACCCAAAGGTGTTTACTTCTGCTTCCCACATCTGTATCTTGCACACAGTGTTGAATAGCTTTCCACAACTTGTTCGTTATTTGGAGCTTCTGATTCGGGCCCACGGACTCTCTCCCTCTGGCTTTATGTGAGAGCCTAGACAGGCCGTCTATTGCCATGCGTGTCTTGCTCACTGTAGTCTTGTCCTTGAACGTCATGTGCCCTGCTGTTCTCTTCTTCGTCAGAGAGCTGGGTGTGAGAGGGTGTGGGGTGGGACCGCTGTGTGAACTGGGATGCAATCATTGCCTGCAGTTGGATGCTCGCGATGGGGAGATTATCTTTCTGGTATGGCTCGGACATTGGTGAGGTTTCTCCTACTAAGGGCTCTCATGCACGTTGAAATCAGCAAAATGGCATTTCTCAATTATGATTTGGACTGCAGAATTATTTCTCCTTTCAGTGATAGTATTCAATGTACTAAAAGGCAGGGAGTTCCCACCTTTTACCGAAAGTTTCTCTCATTGAATTTAATATCTATTTTGCACTGGTTTTATACCATAATCCTATTGTAATTTCAGTTTTCAAATTTGTAGAAATTGTAGTCAAAAGGAAACCAAATTTCCAATCCTATTAGTGGGCGATTTCAGTGCAAAAATGTAAAAAGGTACACTATGCTAGTATGATTAAGTTCTTTAAGCGTGGTGCATTCCGGAATCATGTTTTCTGAAAAACTGTATAGCTGACACATGTGGGAAACAATGTCACAATTTTTTTTACAGTTAAAGGGTGGAGTCATGGTTGGGGCTTCCTGTTTTATGGATTTATTTATTTTAATTTTTTTTTTTTTTTAACATTTCCATCTGTAGTCACTCATATTTATTTTTTAGCTATCTTATTGATATTTCACCATTTTCTTTTTGTTTTGAAAATAAATGGTAATGTAACATGATATATTTCCACATTTAACTAATAACATGCCCTAATTTATGCCTTCAGCAAAACAAGCCACCAAATATAACAGAACATTACACCCGCTGCTAAATATTAGCATTATGTGCAAATATATGTTAACACTTGCCTGCATCTAAGGAAATCTAATCCTCTTTCTTAACTCCTTGTGCATTAAGTCTGCTTAGCTGTTGGCCTGGAAATCATTAAGGACAGCGTTGAGAGTAACTCACAAGCACTATTTTCTGTGTTGTTCCACTAAAATATAAATGCATTCAGGAAACTTGTTTTCTTTCTGTATATTTCTGTAAAAATCAGTAAAAAAGAAAACTAGGAGCCTTAGTAATAATTAACTTTAGAATGGTGCCGGGTATTCCGGCACAATTTGAGAGGATACATTTATGGTTGCTCAATAATTAGTTTAGTAATTTCAAGTTATGAAGCTTTCAGCTTTTTGGAATTAAATGTAGTTCATTCTGATCATAGTGAACATGCTATGCTGACAGTCACTTTTAAGCTACAGCTGCAACTATTGACTGATTGGTCCTTGGTAGCTGAAGTCAGCCAGCTTGACATAGATCAACAGCAAGTATGTCTTTATTGGATTTCTTCAAATATTTCTTGTTTTATTAATGCAGAACTGACATGTCTGGATCCGATTAAGGCTAAAGAGGATAATATTTCATCCGAGTATTAGAACTAAATATCCATCATAACAAAACGATTGGAGAGATTCACAAAATCCTCCAAAAAAACAGGAAAACCTAATATGAAAGTGAATTTTGGTGCTGCTTTATCACGGGAGAAAAATATGTGGACAAGAATTCAGTTCTCGCAGTATTCTGAAATTCAAAATAAAGAAATACAAGCTTTAGGGGAAAAAAACAAAGGAGACATCACTTTTTAATAAAAACAGAAAGGATGCAATTGAAATTGGTTCGGTCTACACCAAACGGCGTTAGAAAAAAGTACTTGTAAGGTTTGGTGATCAGTTGCACTACACTTCAGGTCAAGGACCACAACTACAGTTGCTTCCGTTCCATCTCAAAATTGAGTTGATTATATCAGTAAGTTTTATGCTGAGAATCCAGTGACAGAAGAAAAATTCCAGTTACCTCTGTATCACTTCTAAATCATCCTACCATGGTAATTGATCCCCATTCTTGTGAGCAAATGGTGAATTATATACATAAAGCAGCATTGTCAGGCGCAGTGGGTCCAGACCAAGTACCAGAATAGGTGTTGAAAGCTAATTCAATAAATTTCGGGAACATTTGTAACCCCCCTATTTTGTTTCTGATTTAAAACTTGCTAAATTCCCAAATTCTGGACTGGGAGTATTGTAATGCCACCTCTTAAAAAATAGTTGTTTACTCCTGAGTAACTAAAGACACGATTTCTCTGGAAAGATCTGTTCAAGGAACATCCTGGCTCATCTACACGACTTTGTATTTGAGAAAGGCCTAATTACCCAGCAACAATTTGATTTTAGAGCTAAAAGCTATGTTTTTTTATAAAATTGCCACTTTACGATTTTTTTAATTTACAAATGTTGTTTTTAAACGGTAGATATGGCAGACTGTTTTTTCCCCCTTCTGTCTTCCTTCTCCAAACACATCTGCACTGCGAAGTCCTCAAAATGTTTTTAAATTGCTAATGGCTATACTTTCTTAAACCTGGTGCAGGGTGACCTTCCATCCTAGTTCCTTCAAATAAAACATTTTCCTCCAAACCTGGGTTCCTATCCCTTGCACATGTTGATGTATGCATATAATGTTATTTTAGACTTACCTGCAGTTGGCCTAAAGTGAATTTTGTCAGCATTACCACGTTCTTAAAATAAATATTTTTAAAGCAAATATAATTGCTTTCGTAAGGAAGGAAAAACCGCACACTTTTAGTTTGTAGGTGATGAGAATCTTTAGATGAGACGTGTACACCTATATTAGCAAAACCTTGTCCCATGATTTAAAGAATACATGTCATCTTTAACAAATGGGCAGCAAATCCTTGGCTCATGCTGGTGTGTTTTATACATTTTATAGCTCATTGGGGAAAAGACACTTCTTTCATTTGTTGAAAATTTATGAAGTAAATATTCTTCGAATTAATCTACGTCCTAGAATTCATCCCAGTAAAGAAACGGTCTCACTTGAATAACGTATATAGGAAAATGGGTAGTTTAGAGTAATAATCCATTTCTATGTGAATATCATGTGGTTATACAAAATTTGAACCATACATGTTTCATTTTCCCAGTTATTACATAACCTAGAAAAATGTTTAAACCCATTACATTTTAGTTAATGTAACTAGAAGCAAGTTTTTTTAATCAAATTCATTTTATCTCCTTCACGTGAACATGTTAGTTATAAATTAACATTTTTAAGAGCTTCCTAAATATATTTTTAGAAGTTCTTATTTTTTAAGTATGGATGAATTATATTGTATTTACTGGTTAATTTGATTTTATGATGGACTTCTGTGAAGGTGTAAATCCGTAAACTTGAAAAGCTTAAGTAGGAAAAACAGCCATTTGTGACCATATTTTTATCTATAACTATTTCTAACGCAATGGCTGATTCATAAAAGCAGCACACACCTTTACATCCGCTAGACTCTTCGGATCATGGGGATATACAGTGTTTGTAGGTTCTTTGAGAACCCGAGGTTTTCGGAGCCAACAACTGAACTGCACCTAAAATGTTTTTTCTTTGTGTACCAGCTGTAGAGCAATTCACATGGTAAAATCTAAAGAGTGAAGAAGGGCATGAAGGAAATAATGCAAAAACAGTTATTTGGGGACAAATGATTGAAAAAACATTACATTTTATAACATGTAGTAAAGAAAAAACGTTAAATCTCTAACAGGAAATAAAAACGCTAGAAATAACACACAAAAAACGCTCTGCTGCAACGTTTAGTGGTCTCAAAAAGGCCAGGGAAAAACTTGAACAAGTACTAAGGGAAATTTTTTGGCAGTAGCAAAACACAAAGTGGAGACTCTTGTGTTCAAGCATTCAACCTAGCTCCACTCGATAATTTTAAGATTAATCCAGTTTCTCTTCTGAGCAAAGCAAAACCAAGCAAAGAATTGACATCCGTTGAAATATTCTTCAAAGAAGTAAAAAATAAACCTCTGCTACGCAAAGCGAAGCCCAGCAAAGACTGGACATCAGTTGAAATATTCTTCAAAGAAGTAAAAAAATTAACCTAAGTTTCAATACCGTAAATAGCTTACCTGCACCGTCCCTATACAAGTGCATAAAAACATGGAGAGGTTTGCAAAGAAATCACATTAGAGAACTGTCATATCTTCTAGGAAAGAGTCTCTGAATCATCTATTTGCACTCTGTTCCAAGGAAACTCACACAAAGTAATAATGAGCTGACACTTCACTCCAGTGAAAACAAAATCAGTGTTTAGCTCCTCAGATTTCTGCTGGAATGAATGTGAGTAAAAGGTATGTAATACCAAAAGTGATAGGTTATTCGTGCACAAAAATCTTTAATTTTGGAGCACCTAATACATATCAAAAATGTAATTGCCACCATTAGTGTTACACCTCTTGGCCATGAATGATATAAGGCAGTCGTGGAGGACGATAACCATACCCCACCTGAAACCCGCAAGGGAAACTAATGACACACATGCTATTGGCAGCCAGATTATTTATTGCGCACTTCTGGAAACTAACACTCCGTCCCCCTTATCTACAGGTTTTCGGAGGTCTAAATTATTGGTGATAAAAGCTATGGAAACACTTAAGTGCCATAGTAAATTGTTAAATGACAAAACTTAAATGCATAAGGTTTCCATTTACCTTCTACATTGAGTGGCAGGAGAAAAAAAATCATGGAAACAAAATGTAGCATGAGTTGATCTGGAAACAATGTAATGCGTTCTGAGATTTTATGTGGTTGCAAATGTTTGGTGTACCAATGATTTTCCTGCTTATACAGGTTTGTTGTACAGCTGTATAAAAATACTAACAAGTCTTAAAGCTTCCTGTGAGTTGGTAGTTCCTTACAGAATGCATGCAGCATAGTGGATTTCTTTTCCAAGTGCACCTGTTGTTGATAGCTCAGTAGAGATTTGTTTCTGCAATAATTTACTTTCTACACTGCAATTTAGTCCTCATGTTCTTTCGGCAATACATGCTTATAATTTGTAGGTGGCTAACTGCCCTGTATGTCATGGGTTTTTAAGGTCTTAAGGATAAATGTAACGCTTAAATGATCCAACCATGTTATTGGAATAGGTTTGGATTGATTTGTAGTTAATAACAGATGAAGAAAGAATATTATCAAGATTACCTGAGCTGTGTGGGGGCTCTTTTTATCATTGTAAGATTCAAACGTTCTAGGACTTTAAGAAAAGTACGCTGGCCAATTCTTGAAATCACCCTAACCGCCATTGTTAACCTATCCCCAAAATGAAACAGCCTTGCACACATTCTCTGTCAGTCTTTAGGTAAATGTTATTTTAAGTTCTTGTTTGAGGCCTGGCTCGTTTGCTTGTTTTGATGTATGTTTGCTCCATGACATTTCCTTAATTCTTTCCACTCGCATGTTGGTATATGCTGACCTCCACCTGTTTTGGGCGCTTTTCTTAACCACATTTCTTGAAGAAATACTGTCCGTGACAAATATGTATAAATCACAGGGTGTTATTTACTTGCAGATGTGGCCAGCCATAAACTGACTCCCAAGACCGCTCACGTTTGGAATCTACCCTCCACCCGTTATCATGGGGCAGCTCATTATCCAGGTTATGCAGCATCATTTTAGGCAGTGGTGAAATGGGATAAATTGCACAAAACAAGGCGAAGAAGTATCCTCTAGCGGAGTTAATGAGTGAAGTTCTAAAATAAGAGTAGGTCATCTTGAGCTCTCATTAATTAACGCAGCTTTACCTGACTTTGGACGCTTCCAGTCTCTTACAGGTGATTTGGCTTTGTCTTGCAGTGAACTGAAAGATAATTACCTATTTTTAAGACCGATGGTTTCCAGTTTTTGAGGTTACTGTGCAATTGGCAACAATAATAGTAACATGATTATTAATTTTGAATTTACGAGGCTACTGCTTCTGTACATATCATGATTATAGACTGAAAGGAATTTGTAGTTGGCTTTGGTGTGTCGCCGTTCGGTTCTATAGTGAAATGCAAAACCAATATTTTGAATCGTTACATGCCTCCTTGGGAGAAATTAGTGTTCATTGGACTTCACCAGCGCTCAAAGGTGTTTAATGAAAAGTCTCTTTTTGACGTTTGCTTATGCTGTTTGTTCTGCATTGACACCCTCAGATGGGTATTTCTCCCCGTTTCACTTTTAACTTATTTTTATTCATTGTAAATAGCAGGTATGGTTCTTGTATTTCACATGTTAGTATAGCTTGACATACGTTACAGTGTTTTACTTTGTAAGTAAATTGGTTGCTTGTATATGGAGGGAAAAGTACTAACTTTACCTTTGGGGACATGTAGAAGTTATTGCTGCTTGCAGGGTGTTCTATATTCTTGGGGATCGATGGGTTGTGTGAAAGTGCAGCGTTCTGGTGTGGTGTTGAAATGGAGATGCCTCATTTTGTGGTTTGTGGTTCTGTCAGGGAGGCCAAACGTGGTTGTGACTCAGTTTTTTTGTCTGTTCGAGGAACAAACCACCATCATATTAAAGTTCTGTGTTGTACATCTGGATATCATTTTAGCCTTTCCTTATCACCAGTTATAGAAAGTCAGAATTTTCTCTCATCCAGCTCTTGGTATTGTGTACCTTGCTTACTTGATTGTGTCTTTTTTATTTTTTTATTTTTAGGATAACTAGAAAGCAGATTAAATCATCCAGGTAGTCCGGAATCTGTTAGTGTTTTTAATTTTTTTTTAATTAACTTAGTGTTGTGAAACAATAAGTGGCTATGTTGGGTTATGTTACCAGTCGTGTATAACTGAGAACTTGTGTTTAAGTGATGCAAGTCAAGGGTACAACCTAGACTACCCAATTCAATTTAGTCAATTTGGACAATAGGCTTAAGTAATTCTCCAACAACAAAGGGGTTCTGCTAGTTCAGGTCTCATTCCAGTCATTCTCCAACCCTGATTTACATATAGAGCATGGCCCTCTTGCTGTGTTCCTTAATTAGACTCTAGAGGCAAATGGATGCTGTCCCATTCTACATAATTGTTTCCAATAGAACACTTATCCGTTTCCAGGATCATACACACTTTACAAATTTCATGTCGTCCTTTCAACACACTTTTATGTACCATAAGGTCAAGGTTAGCATTCGTCCAAACTTGTCAACATTTTCCAAGTGCCAAACATTTTCAGTTTCCAGTTAATGTCTTAGATCGCACGATTTCAAAGTCAATTTTTTTCAAATTCCCATTATGCTCAAGCTTGTACCCTTTGCTGTTTTTAATAAACTGCATATGATGTATGCATTTTAGAATGTTCTACTAAGCATTTGGACCGAGTTTAGCCAATTGTGGCCATACAGGCCTTGGTTTAAGAGACTGATTTGAGTCCTCGCTCTCTTATGTTGAGCGGTTCAGTCAGAATATGGAATTCACTGCCAGGAAAGGTTTGTTTGTATTTAAGCAAAACTACTGTGCACTACAGCGTACTGGTGTAATAAAAGTAGAATGATTGGTTATGTATCTATCCATGTAGTCGCGATCTGGAGCTGCTGACACCACCTACTAAGAAGGAAGACCTCTGTGGATTTTTTTAAATTTGCATTGTCTAATATCGGTCTGACCAGCAAACCTTCTGATGTTTAATGAAACCTCCTTTAAGGCATGGAAGAGAAGAACAGCTTTATTTATAGTAGTCTCGAGGTGAGTTCTGAATGTATACATAGTTGTCACCTATTAAACTGTTTTGAGACCTATCCAGTGAATCAGTTCAGACACGTTCCAAGTCGAGAGAAGCTGAATTTCCAACAACTCCTCCCTCATTTTTTGATGGATTCATGTTTAGGTAGTTTTTTTTTCCCCACCCGTTTGTCCAGCATCAACAGAAGTTAATTCTTGGTCATCCTTTAGCCTAAGTGTGATACATAATTTTAACTCAAATTGTTTGTCTGTCTTCAACATAGTTCCTAAGAGAGAAGAAAAATAATGTTGTAAGTGTGATAAGAGCGTAAATAAGGCAAAAAAATGGACGACACCACTTAGTTTAAAATTGCTGCAAGAATAATCAGGTGGGGGAGATATCCAGTTGAACTTACCGCTCAGAGTTTAGATCCACACCTTAAATTCCAGTATGACTCAGGCCGGTAAGTAGGATTGATATTTTCACCAGTGCTGGTCAATAAAAATTGTAGATAATCTGAAAATCCTAATTAGCTCAAATGAATTACCTTGGTTATTTATAGACTCTGGAGGAGTATCTGGCAATAATCTCACGGCTTCCTTTCACATATCATAGTTTGCATTTAGTGAGGCTTAGGCTAATCTGACCCAGGCTTGGTTCCTGGAAGGTTTCGGTTTCTTCTTGGTCGTGCCCCCACTTCTGGGTAACATATGTTAAGTGATTAGTATTCAAATTAAATCATCAGAAGGTGCACCTTCATCATCCCTTTCACACAACACCTATCTAGTTCAGGGATGTGGGATTCCTATTGCCCAACGCACTGGACATATTTTTTGGGGACAAGTTTTCATGTTTATTTTGTCCTTGGGTCAAGTAGGCCCAATCCTCTGCAGCACAAACCCTTTGACTGCCAGTTTACAGAGAAGGGAACTGTCTGCAGTTGAGGTAATGTGTGTCCGTTTGTTAATGCTGTTCGAACTTGTATTTATGGTTCATTAATTAAAAGCCTTCATTATTAGGATGAGCGCTGTAAATAAACGTTTTAAGGTCACACTGCACTAATTGACAATTGTTTCCAGTAAAAAAAAAAGTGTACACGTTTGTAAAGTTTAACAATATGAGGTTAAGTATAATGCCCCCAAAATGCTCTCTGATTTGATGCAAATGTTCTCAGAAGCTTGTGAGCAAGAGTGACGATTCTTTGCTTTCAAAATATAATGTTCAGGAAAAAATTAAAGTAGGAAAAAAAAGTTTCACTATTTAATTTTAGGTACTATTTCTTTGAAGCATCATTTAGTAAAATGTATTGATCCATGCTAGTATTTCCCAAAAATATTCCTAATGAAAAATCGGTGTAACCATTTTTAACAAGGTTATGGAAAGCATGAAATAAACAAGCACTGGCAAAGCCAACATTTTTTGTGAGTCTTTTGGTTTTGTTAATGCTTGTCTTGTTTTGACATGGCTTTTGTAACACTTTATTCTTGTGGGTGCTGCCAGGCCCTCACCGTTTTAACAAACACTGATGAAATGTTTTTGGTCTCAAAAAGCACACATTGCCATCAGTGGCATAACAAAGGTCCTGCAGCCCCCATACAGCCCACGCCCCTCAGCACAGCACCTGCCCTGAGGGAGTCTGGAGGGGGGGGGGCTCAATATTCTTCACAGGGGGGCATCAGTTTCATTACACCACTGATTGCCGCAGTAGTTCCTGGCACTGAACAAAACTACTTTGTGTGCCAATATGCTTCTTGTGGAAGAGCAGAATGTGATCACTCACAGTAAAGCCAGCTGATACATACAGCGAAATAGAAGTTTAATAAAAATAAAATGTCTTTAATGCCAGACCTAATTAGGGACCCAATTCTTATAAAAAGTCACAAAATGCACCCATGGTATATGTCTTTGAATTAGTGACTTCAATTAATTCACAAGAACTTACAGAGGTACACCAGGAATTCGTACTCCTAGAAAATGTTTGTGAACTATATTTTAGCACAAGCAAATATGCATGTATTGATTTGCTCATGTGAAATTCCAACCACTTATTTCCCATCCCTGGAAGAACTTCTACTTCTGCCATTGTCTGGAGTAAATTTCCAACCTTCCTCATTATGGGAAAAGATTAGGGAAGAGCTGGTGAAAATCCTTAAAACATGCAAGTTAGCAGGTTGGACTAATCAAGGGCATTCCAGCCCTGGAACTATTGTTCACTGTATTCTCCAGCCCCAGTATGTAGATCTGAGAAAAGGTAGCAAAATAAGAATATTGCTATAGTAGGGATTGAAATTGCAAGTATTCAAGCCCTACTATAATAGTAGCCATGGCATAATCAGAGAGGCTATCATTAGAGCTCTTACATAATGAGATAGCTGCCATAATTGATCGCCACACTACATGGCACCAAAGGGGCAAGTAGATTTTTTTTTTTCTACAGGCAAGTACATTTAAGAAGCAGCCTACCCCATGGACAAGTAGATATTTTATTAAATTCCAAACTCCTGCTAGTTTGTCATTTACAAAAAACCTAGCAGAATGGACTCACCTTTGGAGCACTATTTTGAGGTGCTATAAAGTACATGTTGCTATAACAACCACAGCAGAAGGCTTACATAGGATTTACATATTTCAAAACGTTAATGAGGTCTAAATACATCCAGGCAATCGACTATAAATCCTTTCTCTGTTGCTCGTTTTCACACTTTGACTATGAAGTTGAGGGCCACAGCATTTTGTTAGCGATAGGAATGGAGACCAAATGCCTTATCCTTCAAACTGTGCCACAGCACAGTTTTGGCCTTTAATCTCCATAGAGAAAATTGCTAATATCCATATTAGCCCTAGACTCCCGTACCCCAATATATAATCGGTCTGTGCAGGACTCCTAAAGAGTTTTCTTGTTTGCACCATAACAAATCCCACGAGCAAAGTCACTGCTTGGTCTGGGAAAAAAAAAAAAAACTTGAATCTGTATGGGTATATTTCTTCCACAGTTTACTTTGTTAGAAACTGCTGGATATTTAGAAAATACTAATGACTGGAACAAGTTACTATTGTTGAATGTGGGTCATACCAGTAGATGAACCACTATTAACAGAAAAGATGAACAAATGCATGGAAATTGTTCTCTTAAAGGTTCTCCTCGACAAAACAAAATAGGATTAGCGTTGGAAAAAGGAGTGCTTCACTGACTCATTCAGTCCTTGACATCTCCTCAAAGAAAGTGATGAAGCAAAACTGAAGTTGTCATGCCTGTTAAGTTCTTGTGTACTTTTGAACGATCAGTGCTGTTAGCGTGATCATTCTATCCTTGGCGTCTTTATTTTCATAGGTTGTAACGCTGTTCAGTACCTGCTTCTCCCTAACAGCATATTCACTGATGGTTGCCACGTTACACTGTACATACCAGATATGGTATCCTGTCTTGGGCTTTGCTTTTACAAATCATTCTTCTCCAGCATTGGATTTTTTTATAGGTTCATATGCTTGAATCAGTCCTCCTTGTCTGACTTTTGAATTCTGATATCAACCACCTCAGCATACATCTGAGCAGCGTAATATCTGTAGTACTTCAACATAATTTGGATACGCATATTAGCCAAGCCATGATCCAGTCATGCAACTCTACCTGTGTATTTCGACTAAAGCTTTTGGCCTGTAGTACAATCAAAAATTAACATATAACTTTTACAGTGTTCAGTGCCGACTCTGAATGGGATGAGCAAATTTCTGTAAAAGAATAGAAACTTCTTTTTAAGGCTTGTTCCATATGTGACCTAGAGAAAATATGTTTAATGCTCCTTATTGTGACACTATTTCTTCTTTGGATCCTAATTATGTGCCATAAGAATATTTAATGTCACACTGCGACATAGGCACCTTATTTTTGCCTTTAGTGGGCTTTTTCTTTGAGGAAGCCAGATCAAAGTGCACTCAATACAACAGGCAAAATTATGGAAACTGGAAGTATGTGAAGGAAATTTAGGATGGAAATAAAAGGATTGAAAGCTCCAAACTTAGGATGACAAGATCATAGTTGCTTAGTGCCATGTCGTAACTTAAGTGACAGTAACGTCTGCATCTTTGATAACCTCATTAGTGAAGGATTTGTCTTTGTGTCTGGTAAAAAAGAAAAGTGCTGAAAAATGTCCCTTCATAGCCTGCCTCATAGCCTACCAGGAGCTCTGCAGAGACTACCTTGTTTTGCACAGGAAAATGCCATTAGTTAAGACTTTAACCGAAGTACACCTGATGTCCTCAAGAGTTCCACCCTATACAGTTTGCGTATTGAGGTGCTAATGAGTTGCTAACATAGGTTCAGGATGATGGGGACATTGAGGAAGGGGGATGTGAAATCATCAGTCTCCAAAGAGAATAGCTTGCTGCATGGTGAGATCTGGCACCTGAGTATGCCCTTCCCCCTTCATTTATCTGAGGAAAAGTGAATTTCTCAGTAGAAATTTAGAACCCTATGGGAATTAGAATAAATCTGAAAAGTGTTCATTAAAGTCACCCAAATTAAGCAACCATGTCCACCCAAGAAAGGGAAGGAGATTTGTATGCATGCTGCTTTAGGTGGTCTTTAAGATAGGTACAAAAATCACACATGAAATTAAGTCCAGATCATAGTGGCCAAACCTGGACCTCAGACATTTAAATATGTGTCTTAAATGTTTGTTTGCTAACATAGTGAACCTCAGGGTCATCTCTGCCCATTTCTTTAAGCACATTGATCAAAAAAAGCACTGAGTTTAAAAAAAAAAATTTATGGGTAAAATCATTCTTTCAAAGTACTTTTGTTACGCCTCAAATAGGCATGCTGAGCCTTCAAGAAATGCATGGCTCCCATTGTAGCTCATTTCAGGAGGCAAAATAGGCATGTTTTTCCTATGGTATGGCAGGCGCTGGTTTCTGAAAGAATAGTCGCCACAGACAGCTCAAAATTGATATTTCTGGGTGCACTTCTCAACAAATGCAATGGAATACTCTTCTCTCTTCTTCCCTTCAGGAAATATACAGAGAATACTCGAATCGGAGCCTTCCATCAGTATGGTAAAAGTATAAATCATGTTTTGGGGAAATGGTGTCTTTTATCTATTGATTCAACACTTCTGCCTCTACATAAAGCTTATTTGGGAAGAACTTAAACTACAACTGCAGCAAGTCAAAGAATATTGGGGCAATTTGGTGTCTAGAACATCAGCAAGCAGTTCTACATTTACATCGCAAAGGTCAGCAGGCCACTTAACTTCAACTATCATTGTCATACACCAGATAATACTTTGTCATAGCAAGAGATGCTTGCCTGGAAGGTTTGCAGCTCATCTAGGGTACCTGTCTACATATGTACTCAGTCAGTGTGGATGAAGACAAACATATAACCAAAACATATTGTGCTAAAATATTCAGCTGTCTTCAGTTGAATGGTCAACAGACTCACCATGTACACTGGGATCCATCAAATGTCTCTGCCTGTTATCAGAAGTTTAATCGCCCTGGAAATGAGTTCTTCCTATCTCGATCAAAATAGAACATTAGCCTAGAAACAGCAGCTACTTAGTGCAATAGTTTTGCAAGCAAAAGACTGCTTGTTGTGATTGAGCTGGCAGGCAGTCAGTTGAAGGTTGTCTTTTTCTAAAGGAATACTGTGCTCAACTCCAAATGCCAGTTCACCACTAACCAGCAATTGCGAGTGATGAATTTTTGATGCATTCTCTGGTAAATCTTTCTAACATTTCCCGGAGCCAGCTCATGATGATTCTGCCAAGCTCTTGATTATTCTGATCACACTACTTTCGGACTCAAAGTACTTGTTCTTAACTTATTGTAACTTTAAGTGGGCTATGCTTGTGTTTGTTAGCTGAATAGGATGGTTTAAAGAAAGGTGGGCAGATCCTACTTCATGATCTAATCTTCTTTCACATGACTGCCTGGCTCTTGGGAAATTGGAGTTAGCACTTAAAAATAACAGACAAATCCTGAAAGCAACAAATGGCACTTCATTAACTAAGATGCTACTCCTTGAAATGTGGAAGATTTTGTGTATGCTGCAGGGATGTAAACCTGCAGTTTTTCAAAGCTAAACCACATCCGAATCTGTCTCAGCCCACCTTTTGTCATGCTTTGATTTTGGTTGGGATGACTGATCTTGAGACGTAGGAGCCCAAAGACATTCTGTCCTTGTGTTTTTTGTCACCTCTTCAAAACTCTCTCAAACTCTGACACTCATTCTGATTTGACAGGAATCTAGCGCTGAATACAATTCTAAGATGTTCCCTTCCTGTTCAGCCCATAATTAAAACAGACTTTGAGTACTTTTCAGTGAAGTAAATCTCTGTAGCCATGAAATCAGGGAGAAGGCATGTTTTCAGTGTTAAAGAAAGTAAAAAATTTTACCTGACATTCTACAGCACATCCCATAGATTATCCTGAAGGTTTCTATGGCCTTTCATTTTAGCAAACCTTTTGTTGCACCCAAGGTTTTACTTGGACCAAGGACGTTCTGAAAGATATTGTTTTTAAGAAGAAAAGCAAAGACCTGCCATCTCCGGTGTTCTCTCTTACTATGTCAAAGCAGGCAGGATTCTTCTGTAAAGGTCTGGTGGACACTGCCTGAAGGACTATTGGTGACCCAATGTTTTTATCCTTCCTCATGAACATCTGTAGAATGCCAGTACAGAGAACAATCTTAAGCTTTTGTCCAGCATTAGCTTATGGATGTTCACACAAATGTGCAAACAGCTAGCTCTTCAGTATCTATTTCAGTAGGGGCGTACTTCTTCCTCACCTTTGCTTTTAATATTCATGAAGGTCACCTGCCACCACACAAATAGCAGCTGTTCTAGGTCTTCTGTTGAAGTATCAAAAATATTGATTCAGAAACAAAATTTGATTTGACATTTTAGTGCATGATAAATCCCATAATTGGGCTTCAAGAAATGCAAGTTAGCATTATTCATACGAATTATGGGACATGAGGAAGATTAAACAGTGATAAGTGCTATAAGAAACAACCATCACGTGTAAGCATGTTGGGCTACCTTGGCTAAAGATTAAATGAACAGTGACGAGCCCTGGAAAAAAATATGTTGTACCCTCCATTGCCCTGCCCTGTCCCCAAAAGTCATTTTAATAAAATAGTATTGCTTTACCTCCCTGTCAATTCAGATAAGTTGCAGTTGACCAAGTCCATAGGCCAGCCGCAAAATAGACATGTGCAGATGCCAAAGTTTCAGTTAATCATAAGGAAAATTAGAGGTTCTCCTTTAATCCCTAAAATGTCTCTAGACCATACAGTTGAATTTAGAAAACATGTCCATATAAAAATGATCAGACCATTCTAAGAGTCATGTTTAATTTTTAGCACACCATTTTGTGATTTGAATATGCATACATGTTTTCCATCAATAATTTCCAGCAGCCTTTCCTGATGCCATTGAAAATAATTTCCTATAGCCATTACTATCCCTAATGCAGTCTTGAAATAGCTCAAATTACCCAAGTAGGCAATAATATTTAATGTAGCTGTTAAACTCTTAGTTGTAAAGAGCGCTGTGTTATTTATCTGTGGAATATTTTACTATCAATTCTAACTGCAGTCTGTGATATAAGAAGGAATGAGTAGCGCAAGCATGTTACAGAGACTCCTTTATGGCATGAGAGCTACTCCACTTGGCCTGGGTCTCAAGCATTGACTTTTCTGTTGCACTACAAACCGTTTGTGTGAAGGCACATCGCAGGAAAATAGCTGGTGCTCTTCTCCTCTGTCACTACAGACCTCATTTGACCAATCGGACCAACCCACTGAGGCTACTTCTGCTTTCAGCTCCTATTTGCTCCTGAGCACACCCTACAACAGAGCATTCTGTACTAATAAGGCGTGGAACGATATCTGCTGCATCCTTTAGTGTGTTGGGGGTAGATGCCCGCTACTTCACCTCTGACCTTCCCCGGCTTGCACCGCTGTGGATCTAGTTCTTATCTGTTCCACATTTGCTTCCATAATCTGGAGGCCGGGGTATGATCAGTAACTTCTCAAACTTTGCCTTTCAAACTGTGTAGGAGCAGTCAAGAGTGAGATGCAGCAGTGTGTGCTGTAAAGGGTCAGTCTGCAGAAGTATACTGAACAGTACCGGCTTGAAATAGATGGGAAGAGCAAAGGTTTTAAAATGTGTTGTGATGGGCTACCACAGTGTGAAAATCTTTTTCCCAAACCATGTGAAAATTGATGTGGAACACTATGTGAACTGAAGCACACAAACTCATTAGAATATTAATTTTAATTTGCTAGTTTTCACTGCATCATATTCTAGAATGTTAAATAAACATAAGTGTGGTTCAGACTATCCTAAATGATTTTGAGACCTATTGTGTTAACATTAAACTTTTTTTCATTTCTACAGGACAGTAATTTAACCTGGTATACGGAAAATCCAGATTTTACCAAGTGCTTTCAGAATACTACTCTTGTGTGGGTCCCCTGTGTCTACCTCTGGGTTTGTTTTCCAGTCTACGCCATTTACCTCTACCATCATGACAAAGGTTACATTAGAATGTCTCCTTTAAACAAAGCCAAAACGGTAAGTGATTAACTTTTATTTTATTGTGTGTACATTTAGGGCTTCTATGTCCTTACGTTTGTTTCTGGCTGGAAGTACTGTAAGCATACATTTAAGGCAAACTTAATTGCCGTAAGTCTCAATATATTTTAAGATGCAATCTTTTTGTGATTTGTTAGCTACTAATATTAGACAAAAGGCGCAAGAAACTAGTGTTATTATTCAGGACTCGTGAAGGAGACGCAAGCCCGCTTTTGGAGTCAAACATATTTATAAGACCTATCGATTCCAGCACGTGATGTGCTGTTTATACACAGGACTAATTAATACCCAGGATTAGCTGAAATTCCAAAGAATGTGTTTCTGGAGACCCACTAAGACAATATATAAGGTGTAATCAATACAAACGAGGAACCTTCCTTAAAGTATTCCCCTCAAGGATTAGTTTTAGCCTAATTCCAGAGGCTTCTCTTTACTTTCAGCTTACTATCTGTTGAGATCCTTGAGTTGTCCTATAGTGAATCTATGCAATATCACAAGCCCTTGTTGCAGCAGATGAATTAAAGTTTTTAAATATTACTTGGTCCTGTGGAAGGTGGTACTGAAGAAATTATAAACCAACAAATCCTGCGCAAACTGTTTCTGCTGTATGGTCTGCAAGCTGTGACCCAGTGTTGTAGATAAGGTGACCAATATGCAACATCCCGAATGGGGGCGGAGTCTGTTTCTGGGAACATCTAACTTTTTATGAAATGTATGCGGTGTGACTGACTGGGATGCATGTGAGAAATGAGTGTTGAGGTTTATTTGAATAGAAAAAGAACAAAACAATGGAACAATGTGAAATGGAACATATTTTTCTAAAATGAATTACTAAAATGTATTAATATTTTGTAATAGTAATATGTATGTATGTGTGTGTGTATATATATATATATATATATATATATATCTATAAAGCCCATCATTTTATTGATGTAACTTGGATGTCTGACAGCATGGCTCATTGATGCATTAATTCTCCAGAGAAGCAATAGAGGTTCAGCTGGAGTTTGATATGGGTGGTATATTGTGCAAGAATGCCAACTGGTTGCAGGCAATGCAAGTGTTTTACTATGGCATTAGCGTGTTTACCTCTCGACTCTTTGGTGTTCACCTGACAGTGTTGCTGGGTTAGTGAGAGACTTTAGTAATATAGTCCTTCCAACCCAGACCAAGAGATTATTCTTGTCTATATCTGGGTAATTTATACAGCATCTTGTCTGAAACATTCAGTGCAAACAGATAAAGAAGTCTGTCCTATGTCTTCTTGGTTATAATATACAAAGGGTGTAGTATATGTATACCCTTTTCAACTACCTGCTTGTTTGGATCAACCACTTTTGGGCGTTGTCAATCACAACTTTGGCACAGGAGCATCTTTCTCTCACTTCAAGCTATTGGCTATTTGATGCATCGTTCCACCTTCTGTGTGCTTACATTGCAGTGAATTGATAGCTCTTTTTCATTGAAAAAGTGCACAAAACAAACACATTTTCACATTCAGCTCTTTATCACATATATACATTTAATGTAGTAAGCAGTTTTTGGAATGCTTTTGTTTAAACCACTATGAACCTGTCCCTAACATGGCTTTCTAATTGCTTTTTATATTGAGCATACTAGGCAGTGTAAGCTGTCTGATAGCAAAATACCTATTGTGAGCTCAGTGGGCTATAGCCCACCTATTGCTTACCATTGGTTGACTTTGCCCCCCTATTTGCTTAGTTCTTGATGGATTTGCTGCCTTTGTGTGTTTGCTCCTCCACTGAAGCATAGCCTCTTCAGGATCCTTTTGATTGGTTCAGTTGTATTCTTCTACTGTTCACTTTTAAGGAACTAGTTTTTTCTTTTTCATTTAGAACCCTATGAGAGTACATGTTTGTGTTTTCTAGCTCTCACTAGTGTACTGCTTCACCTCTCAAACGCTGCCTCCCCACACGCCGTGTTGCTCTGCACTTGTTCCAGCTTGTCTGTAAAAGCAGCAAACAAGAATATTTTTGCTGGGATATGGCCGAAGAGCAGGCTTTAAGTGTTTTTGTTTTTGCACCTAAGCATAAGCTTTGGCATGCAGGGGGTTTTATGACACTGGAGGAAGGGCCATCTGCTGGATTGGTGTCAGAGACGGAAGGTGTACTTTGCATGATAGTTCTCCTGGAGGACCATAAATCTCTCCCTTAGGCTGCTGCATAGACTCAAATGGCTGAATCCTATTGTTGTTAATTAGGCCTTGACAAGTGTTTCCATTTGCATTTTGACAATTCCTTGTTCTTTTTAAACTTTGTTGAAAGCTTTCTAAATGAAAAGCATTTGTAAAATAAACCTTGCCTTGTATATAGATTGCAAACAGTTAATCCAGTGTACAGTTTTGAAATACTGGAAGGAAACCGGCTTGTACCCATTTTCATTACTGTGTTTTATTTTTATTTTTACTCTGAGTGCACCGAGGCTTGCCAACCAGACCTTTGCCAGTGTTCTAACCCTATACAATTGTATGTTGAGTTAGTCACACCCAATCAGCAAGGGCTGACTTACTTTTAAGTCACTATTATATGCTTAACTGGGGCATGTAAGACAGTGTCCACTCAGGACTGCAGCACTATTTGTGCCACCGTGTGGGTGACAGAGTACAAAATGGCTCCGAGCCTGTACTGCCAACTGGAAGGACAGTGTTTTCACTGCCAGTTCGACTACCATTCAGACCAGTGGCGAAGCCACCCTATCCCTTACCTTAACACTGTACACGTCTCCTGTAAGGGAGGCCTGTAGTGCCCTTGGCAGGGAACTGTATTTTGTTAAGTAGGACACACACATTTTTTGTGTATGTCTTAACAGCAACACTTCCAAATTGTCCTTTTGCTGTAGGTAAAGTTAACAGCCCCATTGGCTAACACAGGGTTACCGGTTGGCATCCCAACGCGGCTAACTCCTGAATGGGACTACCTAACTAGGTCATGTATGGTATCAAATAAATCATTGCTTTAAATATGACTTGATGGTCCAGTCAAAATTAATATCACTTTTGAAGTTGAGCAACTATTAAAAAATTGCCACTCTGTGCCTCTGCTAGACCAGTGACCTCACAAAGGTGTACACACCCCCACCCCACCCCTTCTTCTCCTAACTTTCTGCCCACCTGGGGAGATGTGTGAATGACTCCCAGGCTCAGGAACAAAGGCATTTGCAGCTGAAAGAGGTGTGACCTTCTCTGGCAGGATGGCCAAGTGGGGTGGTTGAGATGGGGTTGGGGTTAGCCCATAATACGAGTTTCAAAGGCAAAGCCACCTTTGATGGGCCGACAACCACAACACCCCTGAGACAGGGGGTCCTTTGTTCCTGAAGGCAGAATGGAGACAAGGTCAGAGTGGAAACTCACCTCCAAGCTGGTTTTACCATACACGTGTAGCCCTCAAGGAGCCTCTAGGGTGAGCTACCAAGCTTCTGACAACTGGGGAAGGGTCTTGCCATCTTGAAAGGGGCACTAATGTGGCATTGTGGGATAGCCAGATCCCACATATCACAGGAACTTCCTCACTAGGAAGGAGGGACAGAGTAGCCCATTGGCTAGTGACCACGAGGGTCCGTAGGGCGCTTTCTTGGGGTAAATATGGCACCCCTAGCACCCTGACCCTCATGTCACGCTAGAATCAAAAAGAGGACCGATGGAGGACTGCCCAGTTACCCCTTGACCTGCACATAGAGACACTGCACCGTTCGAAGGAGTGCACCTGCTGCAGTTTGGGCTACCAAAGTTTGGACTGTGCTTACGGCTCCTGGCTCGCGGAAAAGTTGATTCCTGGCACCAACCTACAGCTGTTTCTCCAAGGATGAGTTGACTAATCACCTGGAACGAGCTCCAGGGACACAAGGGCTGAAAGAGCCCAATGCAACAACTTTGTAGCCACTGGCACCCAAGAGGACAAATCTGAGAGACAAGTTGGATCCGTGTCTGCCCCATTACCAGAGTCTGGATTTGTCGTACTCAAGGGACACTATCCTCCACCTAAAGATTTTGTCCCATCAGCCTTACAAACTGATCATTAGCCCAGTATTGGCTGGCCTGCTACTTCAACGAAGATGACTTTGAGAGACCCTGATGTCCGTGGCCAAGGTGACGCCACTTCATCCGTTGACCGAGGAGCACCCACAAAGACATCCCCGTTGACTGCACCAAAACCAGAGCATCGTTTAAGCATCTTTATATCTGCATCCCTCAGCATCAGGACCACTCAATTGGGTACTATGGCGATCATCCTAGGAGGTTGGGATCTTGCTTAAAAAATAGTCTAGTGCCCAGGAAACTGTCAAAAGTATACTCTCTGTCCCCTTAGTCCTCAGTATTGTCTGACTTGGTTGCCCAGTTGCTGAACTAACTGTTTCAAACTTTTCAAAAGTATAAAAACTTTTTGTCGGCCAATGCTTGTTTGCGGTTGATATAAAAGTTTTTTTCTTCTAAAAGCTTCTGGAACATTCAGATGGACTTTGATGATCAAGGTCTCTGAAATTCATAAAAATATAATCTATTTTTATGAATTGGTGTTTTGTTTCTTTTGTGTTGTGTGCCTTTCTTATTTCATTGTTTGGTGCTGTTAAATGCTTTACACATTGTTCCGTTGCCGAGCCTTAATGCTTGCAGCCACAGCTACCAAGGGTTGAGCTTGAAGTTAAATAAACATACCTGACTGGACCCAAGACTGTATTTGTGAGTGTTCTGCATGATCAGGCCTCCCAGCATTATGATATAATACACCCAGAAAAGTTTTCTTTTCCTCAAGTTTTGAAATTATTTTTCTTTTGCAATTTTAAACTACTTCCCAGACAAACATAGGCAAAGTCAACAATTCTGCACTCTCATTGTAAAGTCAAGACCTGTTGGATTTGCCAGTGCTTGTTTATCACACTACCACCACCAATACCACACCATCACTAACACTCTATTACACCTCTACCAATACACTATAAAAAGTACCAATTTCTCCATCAGTACCACAAACAGTAACTCCAGCATTCCCACCCATTTCTCAACCCACTAGTTCCTCCAATAACACTACAACCACCAACACTATCACTGATGTTAATAACACCAATACCAAACCCACCTTTACCACATCACCACACCTTACTTCACCACTACCACCGCCACCACTAGCAAACACTGGCAATGTCAGTATAGCTGACTTTAATGTAAGTAGGTTAGTTCTAAGTAGGAAAGCATTGTTTCTGCATGCTTGTTGGATTACTTTGCAACAGTAAATCTAGACATTTTGACTTTGTTGCTACATGCTAATCTTGCAGTGTGATCTTTGACTACTGCATTGAGAGGAGATTAGGAATAAATAGGTTTGCATATACTCGCATAACTAATTGCATTACAGTTAATCTGAAGTACATCAATGGACCTTTTTCCAGGGGGAAATCATTAAACAGATTCTTCAGAATAATAATAATGAGGTTGTCAGTGATTATTTGCTGACACAGATGGAACTGTCATTGTGCAGTCCCTGTTTTCTCCTTTAAACTACATAATCATGTATGCCCAACATATTTGAGATTGTCACATGATGTTTTCCTAATTGAATGATGCGTCTTTTGATGGTTTTCATATTCCATATGCAGTAAGTATCAGGGCAAAATATCTGTGATAGGATCTATTTTTTCCCTGTAAGGTTTTGAGTAGCTTGTGCTACGTTTCATCATCAGTGACATAACTGGGTTAAGTTATTCTACTAGCCAGCAGAGCTTTTATTTTTTAATTTTCCAAAGGGCTACATTTTCAATTTAGACATACACGTCTTACACTACAATCCCCTTGAACTAATTTCCCCTCTGCTCCTGCCCACATTTATGTATCTACAATGCTTTGGAATTTAATGCGCAAGCCTCCTATGATTTTATCTGGTGAGCGGGATCATCTGGTCACTGAGGTATTGTGCACCTCACAACCAAGTCTTCTGAACTCACCTCTAGGGTGTCTACTGTGCTTTGGTTATTGAAGACTGAACCAAATGCATGACAATGAGGCAGCAGAAATGATCTTCTGGACCTGCTCCCAAGGCAGGTTTCAGGGTGGTAGTGCGTGGAGAATTAAACTGTTGGGTGCAGTAATACTGAAGATAGTGTTTTGAGTGTTTAGATTTGAGGGTTCATGAAGAAAAACATCTGTGTTCACATTTACAGATAATAAATAAGTGCTAAGGTGGTGCCTGAAGAACTTTTCCACTAACATTTGCAGTTTCTGGTATAAGAAGTGTAATTAAATTTGGATGTTTGTCTTTCTGCAGCCTTACTTTTGTGACATGACCTTTGTTTTCTAGGCCTTGGGCTTCATATTATGGATAATCTGCTGGGCAGACCTATTCTATTCTTTCTACGAAAGAAGTCAAAGTGTTTTCAGGGCTCCAGTGTATGTTGTTAGCCCTACAGTGCTGGGCATAACAATGGTAAGTGTGATTTAGAATTTTCCTTTTTGGTATTTTACTTGATATTTCTACAAAGTTATATTTATTTGAAGGTCTATTCATTATAACCGTTTTCAGATATATGTATCTCTTCATTTTGAAAATTCTATTCAAAGTACTTTTTTACATTTTCTTTCCAAAACCAAGACTAACACTTTTATTCACTTTTTGAGAGTCAAGCCATCTCGTTATCGTCACGTTTAGCAGTACTGTTTTTTTCTGAACTCCTGCAGTTAGGTTTGTATAATGGCCCTGAGTCAGAACTATTGTCTAAATTAAGATTACCTAGGTATGTACCAAGACATTAGACTGGCTTCTTCAAGTCATCCAGCCACAGCACTAAAGTTTCCACGTGAAGAATAGTAGGGCAAGTTAAATAAGGGACAACAGATAAACTGTTGGAAAGTGCTAAGGATAGGCATTGATATTTAGAAAAATATAGTACTCTGTGGTAGTAAAACATTAAAAAGAAAATTTGAATTGTATCTATGTACTTTTATTAGATTGCTTTCTTGACAAACATGCAGCGTTTAGAAGCATTTTATGATTGGAACTGGAGCTGGCAAACCTGCATTGCCTCTTCTGTGTAATTAGGGCATCAACAATTAAGGATTAGAGGCTTTATGGAGGAGCGCTAAAAAACAAAATAGTACTTTTTCTCCTTAGCTGTGGCTTTGTTTCACTTTGTCTGACCAACGCCCATTTAAAAGACAATGCATTCTGTGGAACGTGTGGTTTTGAAAGCAGACTGTAGTTACTTCTATTTATATAGTGACTTAAGATCCAGTGACGGACCATGACAAACCTTGAGCTTTACTAGCTAGATAATAACGCCCATACAATTTAAAGGTGCTACTAAAGGAAAGGATTAAGACTCATAAGGTGGTGCATGAAAGCAATTTGTATATTGTATTGAAAAATGCACCAATATTTAACATGTGCCTCAGAAAACAGTGAGTAGAGACGAATGTTCTCCATAAATGTCATTGCATTTATTTTACCGGTTTAGTTTCCTGCTGGCATACTTGTGAAACAGTCTGCAATGCCGGCAATAGGTCCCATAAAAGTGCTGGCACTCCTATCTACTTGTGATGTTCTTTCCAGCCCCACGTCCTGCCAGTGCTATTCCTGATGCTGTTGGGGTGTTTGTATATATGTGTTGATACAAGGGGTTTGGCAAATTTTTTCCATGTATATGGATAGGTTCAGCTTAATAATAATTACGTGTACTGATATTTAGCGAAAGGTTGAGATATTACCCTTTCCTAATGGTCACCTTTACCAATTCAGAAGTTCATATTGCTGTTCAAAGAAGACCATGCAGTCCGACTGCTCTCATCCAGTCAGTGCTTATTATGCAAACTGTAATGACTCAGCATTGAGTTTTGCTAGGTTTAACCGAACAGAAACAATCTCCGCCCATGGAAAAACCAGTTTTCATGATAGTTCTAATTTGTGCTTTTGCAGGACAGTGTAGGTTTGTTGCTCAAATTTAAGGTATGCTTTGTTGCTCAGTCAACATAGCCTACCTCTTTATAGATAGCAATTCAGATGTGAAGGTCTGAGTTATGAAGGAATTGGGTTTCCCCAGCAAAATATATTTTCTGTGTAACTTTGTAAACGCTGATCTCTGACATTATTTAGTCTAATAAACAAGCCACCCTTTGTATATTAAGTTCTATATAAACCTTTATTACTGTAGAGAAAATAGATTGTATAGCTTCAGGGATTTGGAATTTAACAAAATACCTACTTGTCCGTGTAACAGGTTGCTTCATAAATCCACATGTCCTGTAAAAATAAATCTACTTGTCCCTTTTGTGCCATGTAGTGCAGCAACATATTATGACGGCAATCACATTATGTAAGAGCTATGATAATAGCCTCTCTGATTATGCCAGTGCTAATACTATAGTAGGGTGTGAATACTAGCAATTTCAAGACCTACTATAGCAGTTTCCTTATTTTGCCACCTTTCTGCAGATTTACATACTGAGGCTGGGGAATGCAATAAGAAATAGTTCCAGAGCTGGAATGCCTTTGAGTCTGTGCAAACCTAATAATTTGCGTGTTTTAAGCATTTTCACCAGTTCTTCTCTAATCTTTTCCCATACTGAGAAAGGTTGGAAATTTACTCCTGATGAGCAGGAGTAGAAGATTTTCATGGGTTGGGATAAAAGTGGTTGGAGCGAAAGTGAACTTGTAAACGCTCAATAGACTTTCACATGAGCAAATCTACACATGCATAAAATACAGTTAAATATTTTCAAGCAGTACGAATTCCTGTTCTACATCTGTAAATTCTTGTGAATTCATGAAACCAACATAGACATACACCCTGGGTGCAGTTTTGTGACTTTCTTTAGGAATTGGGCCCTTAATTCGGTCAACCGTTAACCAAGACATTTTGTTTTTATCAAAATTCCATTTCTCTCTCTATCCTTCTACCAGCTGGCTTTACTGTGAGTGATAACATTCTCTCTTCCTCAAGGAGCATATTGGCACACAAAGTAGTTTTGTTGAGTTCCAGGACTACTGTGGGAATGTGTGCTTTTTAAGACCAACGTTTTTTTTCTCTCGCTTTTTGGCCATTATTTATGATGATGACAGCCTGGCAGTTCAGTTGTGTCAAAACAAAACACGCATTGAGAAAACCAAAAGACTGACCATCAGTGTTGGATCAGTTGCCTTTGCCAGTGCTGGTTTGTTTTCCTGTTTTCCTTTATTGTGTTAAAAATGGTTACACGGTTTCAATATTATGAATATTTTTTTGAAAATACTAGTATGTATTAATACATTTTAGCAAAGGATTCTTCAAAGAAAAAGTACCTAACATTTCACCTTAAGTTGGCAAAATGTTTTTTTCCCTACTTGCATTTTTTCTGAACATTTTAATTTGAAAGCAAAAAATCATCAATCTTACTTATAAGCTTCTGCAAACATTTGCATCTAATCTGAGCGCATTCTGTGAGTGTTATGCGTAGCCTCATATTATTAAACTTTGAGACCTATGTGTACACATTTATTTTACCGGAACCACTTTCAGTATTGCAGTGTGACCTTACAATGTTTATTTAGAGCACTCACCCTATTTGTGAAGTTTTTTTCATTAATGAACCATAAATACAAGTTTGAACACCATGAACATATGGACATACGTATTCTCAACTGCAGACAGTTTCCTTCCCTGTAAACTGGCAGCAAAGGTTTTGTGCTGCTGGGGTTGGGTCTATTTGCCCCAGAGACAAAATAACCATGAAAACGTGCCCTTGACTCCAAACAATGTCCTTGGCATTGGGCTATAGGAATTCCACACCCCTGAGATTCCAGACATGCTGGCCTCTATATATATAATTTGTTATGACCCCCTACCTGCTCTTAAAATGTACCCTTCGCATTCTTTATTTTAAATGACCAGAAGTATGTACTCCTGTCTTTGGAAATCAGGCACTGGACATTCAGAGGGGAAAAATAAATTTTCTAATACTGCAAAGCTTAAGGCGCTGGTGGTGGGGCATGGACTTTGAGGGACTGGTGAGAAGTTTTTAAGGGATAGTGTAGTAACTTGTTCTTACTAAGCCATCCAACATTTGCTAGGTTTCTGAAAAGCTATGGAGTTCCTGTATTTTCAAATGAGAAGTACTAACAAGTTCATTCTGAAATCCCTTGACTTTGTTTAGTCTAATTTTGCAATTAAAGACTACCTTCCATCCCTTGGAAACCTATATACTTGTTTGTATCCGAACATTGAGGCACTCCAGTGACTACATAGGTATGTCCACCTTCCTTGTGCTCGAAAGGCAAGATTTACATCTCGTACATTTGGCAATGCTATTGATTATAGGATGTGGCTTGCGGTTGTGCTAAAATTCCACACTGTCACATTGTTTGCAGGTTCAATGAAGATGAGACAGCATATCTTCTAGAATAGACGATCTACCTAAGGGGTGATTATAGTTTGAGAGGTGTAGTACAGGTGACTTGGCTATTTGCTGTCACTGGTTCCACACAGAGGTACAGCACTTAACGTTATACATTTTACAAGACTAGAAGTGGTGGAGGGACAGACAGCTGTTAATGATATAGCATAAAGACACCCTTTTAACTATCATCCTTGCACATAAAGCAAAAAGCGGTTGAGAGAGTCTGTTCATTTAAATGTTAACTCTACAGTTTTGGCCCAGATTTTAGATGAGCATGTGCATGTTGCTTCTTGTAGCTTGGAATCCATTTTCACCATGAATGTACTGTGCAAATGCAATGGTGTATTTAATGACCATTCAGTTATTTAGCTGCTGAAAGTCTGTGGGACCAAAAGGATCCATCCTTTATCTTTAGGAGCGGAACATTTAGAGGTTTTCAGGTTACAAGGCTGAAAGTGACTGAGGAGACCCAAGGGAAAGCTTGGCAGTACATTAAGCAATTGGATACTTCTACCTGCAGATACCTTACCTAAAGAATCTGCCAGGGCACCAGACTGGATCTAGAAATTTTGCAACTTCTGTCCTGTCCAGAAATAATTTGCTGACAGAGACCGTAGTGAGGTTGGGTACTATTTATTTTATGAAGGCAGGGAGCATTGTGACTACTAATGGTTCAGCTATTTCACCGGAGGGCTATCATCCAATGGATATGCTATGTACAGTCCAATGGTGTTGGTTGTAATAGTCTTTTTCCTGTATACCATTATTGAGAGCCTTCTCAGGAAAGTTTGGCAACACTGAGTGCTTGCCTTCTTATTCCAATTTTCTGATGGTTGCCGAACATCAATGCACGTGGATTCTGTGGGCCAGTTGTTTTGGTCCTGCTCATTCCGGTTTCGTGTCTGCACCTAAAGATGATTAGGACAGACCTTCTCCCAGTGCTGGGCAGGCCCCCCTCATACAGCAGTACACTTTCTTTCAACAAAAGAAAACAAAAAAAGCTCCAAACTGTTATTCATGTTCCTTGACAGAAAAAAATGAGTTGTAGAATACAAACTTCGAAGAGCTCATTGATTTTCATGAGATCAAGTTTATGCAATTATAATGAGTAAGTGCTGTGACGGTGCTGGCCTGCATAGCTTGAAAAGGCTCCTAAATAATCATTCTCTTCCAATAGAGGCAAGAGGTAACTTTTTTGCTGAACCTGAAAAGATGCACATTGAGACGAGACAATCCAGTTCTATACATCCAGGATTGAAGCTGTTGATGCATTAAAAGATGATACACCAGAGGGTGGAAAACAATCCTGGATTAATTCCACAGTGTATGCAATAGAGGGCAGTAATGTGAATCAGAAGATTACTCCTTTGGTGTATGGGAAAAGCAGAAAGGATCAACCAGAGGTTGTAGGGAACATGGGCTATTAATAATCAAATATGATTGATAAAATTAAAGGGTCATGATGTAAGTATGTCACTATGTCCTATTCAGCCAGTACCTATGAGAATCTTAGTTACTTTTTATTTTTATTAATTGCTTTAAACCGTTAAATAGAAGAAAGAGAAAGTGTTGTTCTTTCACTTTTTCGTATGTGCTTATACACCAGCAGTAAGTTCATATATGTGTTGTTGCTGTCTTTTTGGCATCATAAATATCACCTTACTTTTGTCCCAGATGTTTCTTGGCTTTGGTGCATTTTAGTTTGTTTCACTGTAAGCATCTACTAGGTCACTAAAATGAACGAGGTATTCAAGGTAGCTAATCCTGGTTTTTAAATGTTAACTCTTGTGGCAGTATATAGCCACCCTGCATTTTGCTAAACGTAATGCCAAATAGTGGAGCATACATAAAAACTGCATTACTCTCACTTTAGCTAATAAGGGCAACGGTGGATGTCCCTTTTTCATCCCACACGACAAAAACAACATGCCTGGCATTTATTTGTTTACTCCAACACTGGGCAGTGGAGGCAAATAGGCACTATGACCAACTACAAGAGCAAGGTATCCATCTAGTTTTTCTAAGAATACAGATATAAAGTTAATTTCTAGGGAATCAAATGGTTTCTCAGCAACCAGAAAATTGCTGCTGCATGTAGTAAGAGGTCAGTCTGATTGAGCATCTCCATCAGTGTGCACATATTCTACATCATTCAAAGGCCAGCAACAAACTGCAATTGAGCTACAATTCCAAGCCTGTCAGCAGTAGTAGTATTCTGTTGGCTAATAGTTATGTGAAGATTTATTTTCCCACATTGATCTGGAACAAGGGATTTTGGGAGGAGCATTGCTCCGTCTTTACCTGGCATTAATAATGTAATAAATGCCTCTAACACGGAATGGTAACATTCTTGTGGCCAGAGTTTCCTGGTAAGTCGTAGGTGGGTGTGGTGCCAGCAAGGACATACTTTATGGATGTTTTATCAGCTAGGTTCAATAATCTTCAACCCCACAGAGGTACTGCTGAAAGGTCTCTTTCCCTGTGTCACTAGTTACGATGTTTCCATTGTCTGGATCATAGGGACATCACCCACACTTTACTTTATGGTTGAGATCCACTGTCTGCCCTGCATAACATTCTCATCTACTTTTGGGATGTAGAAAAACATGGAGTATATCTGTGGACTTGCTGATTGTTGAATAATCCGAAGAAGGATTATAAGTAATGCAAGTCAGGAAAGTTGAGCAGAGGCATGGAAGCACAGCATGCTAAGATGACAAGCGGCAACATAGATTATCTGCCTCACAACCAGCACCTCACTACCGTTTTACTAGATTTGCTTAATAAAAATACCCTGTGCATACATACAGATGAAAAATAATGTATTCCTTATCTAAATTTCTTTTCAATTAAAATATATCTGTGCCAAATCCTGATCTTTCGTACTCTTAATAGTTTCACCTGAGTACCATTAAAACTCCCCATCAACACGTCGTGTAACGCTAAGCCCCTGTCTAAAGAGGACCACTCCTGGCAGTTTGGGCTGGAATTTTTATATTGGAACGTGTTCAGTGCTGCTATGCATATAGTTGCGCTGTGTTAGAATGGCAGAGTGGGTTAAAAATGATGGTCTGAAATTCGTCCTGAGTGAATAAGAATAAACCATACTGGACCCTTTACATTTGTGTCTTCTGGGACAGTGAACACAAGGCCCACATATGAGAAATCCCAACATACGTCACGCAGTTACTGCAACAAACAAAGTGATGAAAGGAATCTAAGCCACTTAGATAACACTCTCACTTTGATACAATTGACAGAGAACAGCCTCATGAAAAACAGGCTTGGTTTAGCTCCAACAGGAACAGTCCAACGAAAATTGTCTCATCAAGCCCCCATTAAACAAAAACATGACCAACATAAGAACTGCAGCCTATTCAGGCCTTGTAAGTGAGATATTGCTTGGCACCTTGAGCAGTGTGAACATGGGACCCATGTCTGGGAACTCCCATCACACTTAAGGCGTCTACTGCAACAAACAACTAAGTGATACAACACTTGAATTAATCTCAGCCACTTGCAATCACTAGGGGAGCAGTCCAAATCATTTTATTTTTTATTTTTATTTTTTACCCATTATGAGGCTTGAGACAGAGACTAGCCATGTAGAAATGAGTCTTGGAATGCTTGGATAGTTACTGTCCAGCCTGAACTGTCAGACAGGGTCACCTGCAGATGGAAACACAATCCACTCTAGACTGGTTTTGCTCTACGTAGTCCTACTGAGTGAGGTACAGCTTCATTTCTGCAGCACAATAATCAGTGGACGTATGTCAATGCACTGTTGCACTTTGGACCAAATTTACCAATGGTTATTACTGGCTCTTCACATGACAAGCATCATTGCAAAGCATTGTCAAGATTCTCAAATAGAAGAGCATATTAGCTTTCACATGCAAACACTATTTTTCACAAGATCACCCTTGTATTGCACCCAAACCCCTTTGCACCATCATCCTTCACAGAGGAATCAATATGCAGTTCCTTAAAAGAATAAGTGAGCTATAGTCTAACCCACATAATAAGACCCCCTGATGCATGATTCATGGTTGAAGGGTGGTCCTCATTATAGAGTTCTATATCCTGATCTATATATTGGCTCAGTTGCCCAGATCTCCTGGAAAATAGAACATTTTAAAGAGTCAATAAAACAGCTCAAGCTAGATCTACCAATGTACTACAGAGACTGCTACATTTCGTGACAAGAATTAGGTTTGCTAAAGAACAGAGGACGTCACAGAGCCACTTATATTGTTTCTATCCTGTCACTGATCTTCCGGTTCCAAAATCAACTTCTCAAACACACCCGGACGTCTCTTCCCGTTAAGAAATGGGTTTGAGTCAATCAACGGAGGTTAATACTTCATGACAAAAGCTAAAGCTTCCAGTAATCATCCTGTGTAGACCATGAGGGATGTGTTTCGAGATATCCCTCAAAGTTAGAAGATTTGAAGTAAAGCAGTGCTGTGGGATTTCAGTCTGAATTGACCATTGCAGTGTGAGGGTGGGGTTGTATAAGCGTCTGATAGCAGCCCATCCACTAAGTGGGCATTTGAAAAAAGTTTCCTTGATATTTTCAGACCAGGCAAGGGCGTTGCTAAGCCTTTTGCAGATACTATGTCTGGGTGGATAATCAATAAACCATACTGCTGGTTCCTAATAAATAGATCACCTTATTAATAAGGTTGTCCGTATCTTCTTTGCCATTCCTAAGTGTTGGTGCACTGATCGTGTAAATAATCCCAGATTTAATCATGTAAATAATCCCATATTTGAATGCAAGATTTCAAAAGATTTTCCTCATTCGCAAAATCTCTGGTGTGAGCTATTCCAATTACTATCCTATTGATTTCCTACAATGCTACCACAGCCATGTTCCCACCACATGGACACCAAGTGACATGGGTTTAGTACACAACTATGAGATATTTCTTATATCCCCCTCTCGTACACAATTGACCATTCCTCCCGAAACAACCTCCATAAGCAGTCTGCATTATTACTAGCATTCCTTAAGTCTATTAGTTTCTGTATCCTCCCAACCAGTGCCTTTAATAGTCACCTTATTTCTTTTAAGCTCATTAGTTAATACATATTCTTGCACTCACATCAGTTTCACTACTTTGAGGGTTGGCACAATTGGATTGGATAATAACCTGAATTCCTGTGTTTGTCCATCAACCAATTGAATCCATTTGTACAAATAACTGAAGGGTTTACAACAATGTTCCCTCCCTAGAGTGTTTGTCTTTAAGTTGTGGAACCTGCAAATAAGATACAGCAGAACCATCGGGATTCAATGCATTACCCTACAATTAATCACTTGGGCCTCCAGCAAGCACACCTGAAGTTGAGAGAAGCCGTTTTGCAGGATCACGTTCCACCCCAGACCAATCGGAACTTGCTTGGGTTGTTCTGTGAAAAAGCGTGTGTTTCTGTAGAGGAGTTTTTTTTTTCTGAAGTATTGTCTCTTCCTTTTCCATTAATACACCAGTCTCTTGAAAGGTACAGTTCTCTGCTATGTGTTTGGCAGCTTTGGTTGATTTACCCCCTGCCCTGTGTGGGCTCTTCCTCTTTCTTTTTGCCTATATTTAATTACATAATCACAGTATTCTGTTATCGACAGTTTGAAGTGAATGTCATAAAATAGATGGATATTCCATGATAACTAGCAAGTGTTCAATCAAGACCATTGCCCAGTGCATCACAATCACACATAGATTCGGGTAAACCCACTTTGCTCTCCAAACAATTCAAAATGCGTGCAAATTAAAGTCACCTACAAAATAAAATCCAAAGGGGGTGGCCCTGCTTTGCTTCTTTCTAGTGCTGACGGGCCGACAGTTCCGCCCTGGGCCCAGCCTTCACCTGCGCTTGTCCCGCACAGCAGGAAAAGTCTCATGCTTTAGTGTCAGCGGTGCAGAAGGGGTCTTGCTGCTTCTTCCTCTTCACAGTTGTTGCTGCTGAGCCTCGAGTCCCCCCGGCACAATGTGCACATCTGACGCAACGGTAAAAGTTCTTGTGCTTTATAGCGCCAGCGGCGCAGAAGGGCTCTTGTTGCTCCTGCTGCCCTCACGGTGGTGGCTGCGGGGTCCATGCAGTTCCCCCGGCATAGTGTGCGTGCCGCTCTCCATCATGTACCTCTAAGTCTGTCTTGCTCATCCCAACTATTACACAGCAAGCTTGGTCTCCAGTTGGTAAAGCCTTTACCTTTGTCGCCGTGGTCAGTTCAATATTAGTCCATGTTTATTTTTTCCTGCTTCAGTCAATGCAGCTGATCTAGAACAAACCATAGTGAAGTTGTAAACTGGATCTGAAGATCGCTACAAAGAATAAAAAAGTGTTTTTTTTCCGAGAAAAGTTGCCATGTAACAAGGAACCAACATATTCGTTGTAGTGGCAATGTTTGTTGAAGACTCAATGTAACATCTCAAAATGTTTCACACACGGAAGTAGTGAATGCGTTGCAACAACGTACCAGCTGATATCACAAACATTAAAAGGGATCCGAGACAGGCTGGGCAGACATCAGATTAAAGCTTGCATTATGGTATTCACATATTTATAATTTTATTTTGAATCGTTTACATTCAGTCTTTGACAAATCATTTACACATAACACAATCCTTACACTTGCCAATCACATCCAAAAACGTGCCAGTTTAAAAACGTATTTACTTTGAAACAACTTCTAGTCACTTGGAGTCCATATTCCCAAAAATGTTTTCTTATAAACTTTTTTCAGGAAACACTTAAACGTAGGCATGTAAAGCAACCTTATTTCTTCTGTTTGGTTCGTCGAGGGTATTACATTGCATGATTTTTTTTTCAGAAGAAGTCGAATATAAATGGTTCTTTCTACATTATTGAATTGTATTTTTGTATTGATTGCAAACTACATTATCATTATTCTTTACTACTTAGTGAAAACCGAACGACTATTCTAGACATAAATAGCAACCCAGGCGTAATCATTCTTTATCATTTCTGTGCAGTGAATGCATAATTCTAGAAAATATTTTAAATTTAAACATTACATTGCAAAAATGGTTTTATGAAGCATGTGCTGCTTAATAAAATTAGATTTTTGGGTCGGTCAGCAAAATCCAGTATTAATTGCCCTTAAACATGGAGGTTAAGTATTAAAACCAAATAGGGGGTTTGTGGTGGGTGCAGATATGGAAATGGGCAATATAGTACTCACAATCTGGCATTTTCTCCTCCTATTTACAAGTGTTTGTGTGACATTGGAATGATATACATTCATTTGTTGCATTAATGGTGGCTTTCTTTTGTCTTTGCAGTTGCTCGCTACATTTTTAATTCAGTATGAGAGAATGAAAGGAGTCCAGTCATCGGGTATAATGTTAATGTTTTGGCTAGTAGCAGTGCTGTGTGCCGCAATACTGTTTCGGTCCAAAGTCCTCGATGCCTTAAAACCAGTAAGTGATTTGTTCTCAGTTATCTATGTGTCTTGATTGTGTATTTTTCAGTTATCAGGTAAAATATACAACAGATGCCTTGCCTAAATTATTTATACTCGTGTCAGCCATCCTAAAACATACATATGTATTTGTCAATATGAAGGTTTGATGTCAATGCACGGAACAGATGCATGGCTAAGGAAGTTCTCAGTAAATGTTCAGTTGAAAACATTGCAGTGTTTCAATTATACCCCTGGACAAACTGCATCAGTCTTGTTCCACTGTGTGCCTTTTTTAATTTCTATCTATTATGGACTCCTTCTGAGTGTGTCCTCAGTGGTGAGACCAATGGCTTGGCTTGTTCTATCTTTGTGGTATACAAAACTCCGAAGTGGAAAACAAATGAAATTAATTACACTGAAACATTTTTGCTGAAATGTAAGATTAAGAAAGATTGTTCTGAAGAAAGTTTTTTTAATATAAGATGCTGAAAGTAGGTTAACGGGTATGTAAGAATTTTGACTACAGCCCCTAAAAGAGGGCAAGTGGTAATAGTAATTAATTTGACAGGCACAACATTTACACTGCAAGAATCAGAACTGCGTACTGCACTGTTGAGTTTTTTCTGACTTATATTTTGTGTCAAGTGGTTGAAGGTATCCTGGATGAATGGGGAACTGCTTCACGCAAGTTGCAAGTGTGATATCCCATGGAAATGAGATGAGCAGGGACATCCTGTTCTTAAGACATCACTCTAAATCTTGGGATGTTAACACTTAAAGGGTTTGCATGGAGATGGTCATGTATTCCTAGCACAGACAGGTAGGTACATGGCAGCCACTTTATCCATGGATGAGTCGTTGACTTTTAGAAACTAAAATTACTAAAAAATAACAAAAAAACAAACTAAATTTGCTGTTTTTGGGGGCAGGATGTGTCGCTCTGAAAAGTACCAAACCTTCCTTGCCAATATCAGCAGGTTTGAAAACTGACATTAGAATTTCCATCCAGCGAGTTATCCTGTGACGACACTGGAGGATTAGCCACATTTTGTCTGCTTTTGTAAAGTTGTACGTCCTTTGGCAAATTTCCTAGAGCAGTACTGGATGAACCGCCAGATGTTCACTTTCGATTCACAAATCCATTTGAGTTGGAAAATAATTCTACTAACCTTGTGAACATATTTTACTGCCTTTACTACATGTTCATCTGGATGAAGGAGAGCTTTGTGTGGTTGACTGGTGGTAAGGCTGAGATTGCGTTAGTAGGCACAGCAGAAAGCAAAGCTCCACCTTTGTAATGACCCCCTACACTAGGTACACCACCTCCAATGGCACAGACAAATAAGCAACCTGAAAGGTTTGTTTAATGCTGAAGTTTCCTTCCTGCCTAAGTCAGAGCAGTGACTGTGTTCACAAATCCGTAACATTCCCTCCTGAAGGAAATTCTCTATCTCCTCTCTTGGGTGCTGCAGGTAGAATTGATTAGAGAATAGAAAAATACTGCAGCATTTGAATGTGCTGGGCTTTTAAAGAAGAAAGCTCGTATGTAGGCTGTCAGGCTTACAAATCAGGCTGCTAAACTCTTCTTGAAATAGGTGGACAATGATAAACTATCCTTGCAATTCCTCACTAGCTTCCAGTAAACCATTGCTCGCCAAAACTTAAAGAACCACAACCAAATTTTTATAACTACAAACTTTCGTGATCCACCTAGCTTTAATACACCTGAGATGGGAGTGTTTGTTTTCTTTTAAAGCAATACCAGTATACGTCATGACCTTGACCATGCATTTGGATATTTGACTGTGGCAAAGATACATTGATGGCCCATAAAAGTGGCAGATGGTTAACTAAACTGGAACCTCCAGTTGGAACACTTTTCAGAGTGGGTTGCTGGCCTGTGGCATCTGTTCACTTACATCACAATGCTTTTGAAAACTGTTGGTTTTATTGCCAGTAATTTTAGCAAATCTAAGAAGCTCATTTTGCAGCAGTATGAGGTAAGGTCTTGTATCCATTTTTGTGTTAAAACAAGGCACAGTGGTGCGTTTGTAGGCAAGCATGGTCCAAGGGCATTGGAGCACTTTACGTTAGCTCCAGATTACATTACACAAGTTCTTATTCATTTTATTTTAAGCATGGGACATTAAGTGATTGAAAAATACCAAAAACAAACTTGCCCCTTCTATGGGTTCTTATATGCGAGAGACACTCCTCTTGATGTGTGATAGTGACCCAAACCAGGATCGTCTGTGAGCAGGACTTAGAGGGAATGTATAAAAATATACAGGGTGGCCTTAAACTGCAACCCCCACCCAAATGCCTCTTACCCTGAGGGAAAAGCACACCTCATGGAGGAGTGAACCAGGGGGGCCTTGTGTGTCATTTATGGGTACTGAAAGCAGATATGAAAAAAGGAGCGACTTACTTTGTCAAAGGTCTCATCCCACTGCGGCACCTGTCCTGCAGTTACACCTCAACCCGGTGATACAGTGACTGGGTTGGAGCCCGTTTTTAAGTATGTGGGCTCAAGGAGTGGTGGTGTTCTCAATGACACGTACATGGCGCCGTATGCCTGAGAGGTGCTCGAAATTGTAGTCAAAGCTGTTCTACATTATGCGGGCACGTGAAACATTTGTGGAAACCCACTGAAGAGTCTATCATGTGTGTTTGCTTTTTGAAACGTACATGGTGGCCATGTGGTGCTGGGAGTGTAGCCAATGCTGCTGTACATCGTGCGGGTATGTGAAGCACTTGTGGAAAATCACTGGAGGTTCTGTCAGGTGCGCTCTTAATGATGCATGCACGGCACCCGTGTATGCAGGATGTTCTGGAAATCGTGGCCAATGCTGATCTTCGTTGTCCGGGCATGTGAAGCACTCGTGGAGAACCAATAGAAGTTCTATCTAATGCCCCGGTGGGATGTATTAATGGGGCACAGTCTAGGGGAATATTAGAGTGATAAATTCCTAATCACCTATACCTGTATATGAGGTGCCGCTGGTGGTTATCAGAAGAAATAGCGCATAGTCACTTAATCACATTCATAATCAAGGTAGTGCGGATGTTTCCAGAAAAAACGCGTCTGAGTTCTTTGGAAGTGAACATGCCTTAAACCTAGGTAAAGATGCTTAAAACCACGTCTGGGTGTTTAATATTCCAAGTGTATTTCAGTGTGCTGCAGTGTAAGTGTGACAAGTTGGAAATGCGTTGGAGGAGACCTTTGGGGTGGGGCCGGACTAAAAGCCCCAAGAACACCCTGCTGTTGCAGGAGGCATGGGAGTGCCATCACACTGTCTCAGCGCTTTAAAAGTTGAGCAGGCTCCCACAGCAGGTGACGTGCACAGGGCGCTCCCGGACGAAGACCAGGCCTAGAGTGGGCCCGTTTGTGCCCATCCGCGCCTGGATGTGGTTTGGCCCACTCTTTTGGCCCATGCATCTGGTAGTGGTCTCTGAAATGTGTGACACTGAGTTAAACTGCCCACTCAAGATATGGGCAAAAGAAAGGTAAGTACTAGAGCTGTGAGCTCAGAGGGAAATCGGGCAGCGGTTTCTATTGCTTCTTTTCTAACCACCGCTATGTCTGCCCGAAACACTCAAATCGAATCCGTAGAAGGGAGACTGTTTGCTGCCAGAAAGTCAATTTCATCTTTGCCTGCGAAGGAACATTCCCATAAGGTGACGATTGTGGATGCAGGCAGTAATTCTCAAGGAGCTCATGTGTATGAGAGTGGAAGTAATATGATGCGTGCATAGAACTGTTGTGTTAGGGAGGGGGATTTGGGGATCACAACAGTATTAACGTACATTGAATCCCTGCCTCTTGCTGATAACACACAACCGGATGAGTGCTTCCCCCTCCTACTTAAAGGAAGAAAGCAGGTCCGTGGAAGATGTGTACCCTTAAAGTGGCTGGTAACTAGCTCTCTAAACCCTTTAAGCTTACAGCTCAGATGGTCTGTCCCCAGATACAGGAACGTTTAAATTAACAGGTCTCACTGGAGTTCTGAATGGGGAATCTTAAGTCTACGGAAGTGGGAGACTTTGAGGCTCTTTTGGAGAAGGACTTGAGCCCCTTGGTGGTAATCCTGAATAATATTAACTCTAGTCTGAAGAAACTTCTTGTATGCCTCAAACCTAAGATGTTAGTCAGTTCAGAAAATGAGAGCGGACACGTGAGCGGCCACTTGGGTGAGGAAGTAGCAGACGATCTATGCTTTCAAGGCTGGCTGGTAATGGCACACTCAGGGTGAACAGTCAGTCTAATATGGCAAATCAGGCTATGGTTTCTCATCAACTACTTAGTACTTCCACACCCTGTGGGGAAGCCTCTGGGAAGAATGGGGGAGTTACCACTGTAAGGTTGCCAAAACCAGACCCTAGTATAAATGTTAGAATAATTTGCAGGTGTTACAGCTCCCACTTGAATGCACACCTTACGTTGTTGTTTTAAAGAATGTTCCTGTTCTCGTTCCATTGTCTAAGGAACAGAATTATCAAATGAAGAACAGGGTCGTTCAGTGGTTTTCTAAATCATTGGTGGGTTTAACTACTGAGGCACTCTGTAGGGGTATAAATGGTATAAGGAGGGTTCATGGGTTGGGTTATACCCAGAAGCGGCACCTCGTGATTGTGTGGGGGTTCTTTCGGAACCCATTTTCAGTGGGGTGGATTTTAGGCAATCTTGAAAATCAACAGCAGTTATCTCAAAGAATTCAAGCTGTACCCTTGGGGTTTTTCTATCAACTAAAACTCATTGATAAGCTTTGACTACCTATATACGTTAACTGTAGTGTGCCACTCAGAATAGTTATGCCCCTTTGGAGGAGGTTGATTGACTCCTGGGGATGGGGTGGGATTACCTTGTTAAGCACTAGTGGTAATTAGGGGGACGTTGATAATGATAGGTGAGACACCCGTGTTGGTGTTTTAGTGATCATTCTAGTACCCTGATGGTAGACAAGGAAGCAGGGAGGGAATGTTCTGTCTTTACCTTACTGGCTGGGCAGGATGAAAAGGATTTTTCTGCCAGGGTAGGTAGTGTTACATCTTCCATAGGTAGAAGTGGGGGTTCTATATGTGATCTGAATATACTTTTTGTTGGAACATTGGGGACAATAGAGGTAAAGTGACATAAAAATTGGACTTCCTTGATATTGAGTCAACAGGTAGTTTCCCTTCAGGAAACCTGGGGAAATTTGAATGTTTGTTAATGCCTTGATGTCCATTTCAACCCTAGAGACGCAGTCTTCTGCAGGGAGCAGTAGTGAGGTACTGTTGACACTTATTAGTACCGGTCTGCAAAAGTGCAGGGTACGTGGGTTTGCTTGCAGTGAAGCTATTAGTTATTCACATTTTGTGCATAGCCTCTGTGGAGAAAAGCTAAACAGACTACTGAGGACATATCTAATTTTGGGGATTGATCGACTTCCTAGGCATGCCACTCATCAAGCGCTTATTAGGAAAGGGTAGAGGGTTAGTCATCGATAATGTTGCAATAGTCAAAATGTGGATCACAAAAGTTGTTGATTTCTTTAGGCCCTTGTTAGCAGTCTGAGTGATCAGAATCCGCTGGTGCTCAGCCGGAGTGTTTGCTTTCTCAAGATTGGAGGGGACAAGATGGGATGCCCTATTGAATATGCAAGAAATAGGGACGTGCAATGTAAATGGCGGAAAGTCACTCCTAAGGCTTTCCTGGTGCAATTGGTGGGGAGTACTAGGGAGAAGTTTGATCAGTGTTTGAGTACCAACCCTGTTCCAAGGCTGGTGTTGTGTGCATTTGCAGACATCTGTGCATTGGTCAGTGCTCATTTAGCATCATCTGCGCAAACTCCAATACTGAAGCCTGTAAAGTGGTTCGACAAGGCCTCTTAACGAGCCCATGACAACCTCATGCAAGTGTTTGAAGAGTAACCAGAGGATTTACGCTGAAGTGAGGAAGTACAGGTTTATCTATAAAGAATCTATCAGGATGAAAAATAAAAGTTAGAGAGAAGGCCTGGGGGAAGCTGGCTTATGCTGCTGCAGTAAATGTGTCTCAGTTCTGAAAAGGGATCAACACTCCTTTCTTTGCCCCTAACTCTAATATTGGGACAGCGGTCTTCATTTCAGAGCATACCTGGATTGATCACTTTACAAAGGTATATGATAGCAATGAGATGGAACTGCCAAACTCCCTAGTGACCTTTCTGGTTTGGATGATAGCGGGTAACTGGCTATTAATCTTAGGGATGTAATACTGGCTATCAACTGATCTCTTTCAAATAAAGCCACAGTCCCTGATGGGGTTCCAGTTGACCTTTTCAAGAATAACCTGGAACTGTGGGTTCCTATCTTCGCAACGTTTTAGGTGTGCCATAAGTATTAATCCATCTCTAAGTTGGTCAAAGACTACCATTGAGCCGATATTTAAAAATGGTGACCAAAATGATCGAGCCTGCTATCGCCCCATATCGTTGATTGATGCCACAGCTTACGTTTATGGTAGTATCCTTTTAGATCATCTGGAATCCTGGGCAATGAATAACAGTATCCCGTCACCTGCAGAGAATGGGGTTAGGAAGGGTTGACCAATGTTTGAACCTGCCTGTGCTGGTTGAGAAAAACATAAGCGCCAGGGAGGTGTGCCTCCACTTGGGTTTATGGATTTCAGTGCAATACTTCTTAATGTCATAAGGAGTTAACTATAGGAAATGCTGATCAAGTGAGGGGCTAACCCTAAAATTGTTGATCTATCGGCACAATTTACAGTTATGTAGAAGCCATGGTTAGGTATGGGTCTAATGGGAAATGCTCTCAATATATCTAGGTTGGGGAGGGGGGGGGTAAGACAAGAGTGTGTTGTTGCTCCCCTTCTTTGTAGCTTCTGTATCATTTATCTTGAGGAAGCTTTAGTACAGGCTGAGAACACCCCTCCCCCATCAACATCAACAACGTATTCTGTTGAATAGTGACAACTATATCTTTTGGCATGAACTGGTAGGGGCCTCCAGAAGCTGCTAGACAAATTAGTAGATTTCATGCCTGCTCTGGGCCTTTCGACTAGCAAAGCAAAATCCTATATTTTGGTTTGTGGTCGCCCTAGAAGTAGGGTTGCCTCATTTTACATTTGAGACCCACATCTTAAATGTATCTCTACATTCCCTTATTTGGGGATACCCTTTGATAGTAGTAGTAAGTGGGGCCATCTTAAAACAGTCAAGCAGCATGAGCAGGCAGTCGCATCATTGCGAATTTTCATCTCCAGATTAGTCCCTGCACCTTTTAATACTATTATCACTGTTTTTAAAGCCAAGCCCACCCCTGTTGCCAAATTCAGTGCAGGTGTATGGTGGTACACTAATTCTCTTCCAGGGGATCCTCATCAATAGTCATAAACATTGAATATTCCCGCCCTTGTGCGGGGACCCCGGAGCATATATAAAATACACACATATTAACATGTGTAAAAAACAGCAATGCAGGCTATAATGTTAAAAACAGGCGAAAATGCTTTATTTCTATGAAGTTTTTTTTCTTTTTTCTTTATATTATAAAGCTACAATAGAGAATAAATATCTACCCAAGCCCCTCAAACTAGGCTTAGGGAAGTAAGCAGCAGCAAACTCTAGAGAAAAAGAAAAAAAACTGCATTGAAAAACAATGAAGCATTCTTAGCCAATAGGCTGCATGCAGGTTAACACAGGAGAACCATAAAAACTTTGGCACCGTGCCTTTAAGACCCTGAGCACCTCCAGTATCCCACCATGCCTCAGGGGTGAAGGAAAGGTGACAGTTGGTTCACAGTTAGGTCAGTTCTTTTTTCCGGCTTCTTCTGAGAGGATCCTGGAGCATTGAGCTCTGTTTTTCTGAGTTTTTCTCAGAAAAATTCTTTAAAAAAGCGTTTTTTCATTTTTCACTCGACAAATAATATCTTTGTCTGAGCTAGGAAGGTTTTTTCTGACAGAAAAATGCCTTCTCTTTTTGTCAAATGCCCTGCTTGTGGGAAGAAGAAGGCCCAGTCAGATCCCCACTCTCTGTGCATAGTGTGCCTGCCTCAGAGTCACTGCCCTGACACTTGTAAGTACTGCAAGAACATGTCTAGGAGGACTCTGAAAGACAGAGAGAAGATCCGACTTCATGGGCTTCAGGAGAGGAAAAGAACATAGTCTTCCTCACTTCCCAGACAGCCAGAAGGCCATTCTCAGGAGAGAATGGCCCGGTCGACGTCGACAGGTAGGAAAGTGCCTGTTTGTTCACCGTCGACGTCGTCGCTACCACCGCCTCACCGGCATAGATCGCCGTCGAAGGGAACGGCGTCGAGGGAACATCGGAGCAGGGGCAGGTCTCCGTCGACGGCAACCCGCTGATCGACGTCGAGCCATCGCCGGCGTGCCCGGTCGCCGCCAAAGGCTGTGCGCCCCCCCGACGTCAGGACACACGACGTCGAGATCACCACGACGGCACGAGAAACATCCGCCGTCGACCTCCCATCGCTCCACGTCGAGGCACACGACGGCGAGCAGGTCGAGGTCCAAGGAGCGTCGTTCGACGTCAAGACACTCCACGTCGAGGCACTCAACGTCAAGGCAGGACCAACCGGCTGGGCGCCCTTCGACGTCGAAACAGCCATCGACGTCGATGCAGGTTTTACCTGTCCCACAGGGAGCAGAACATCGTCCCACGCCAGACAAGGCGCCATCTCTAGTGGTCTCCATACCGAGCGACTCTTCTCGGTCAAGAGCGGCATCATCTGGGCATGTCTCGCCCATCAATCTATCTCCGAGATGGCTGGAGAGCCTCAACAGACCAGCGGCCTCCCCAGATTCGCAGTATTCGCGAATGTACTCACCTACTGCCTCCCTGCCAAGAACGCCATCACCGACAGCCAGGGCAGAACTGGCTCGTTCAGCTCCTCGCCAACTGACCGCGAGGCCTAGACGCTCTGCTACAGCGTCTCGCAGCAGATCTCGCTCTCAACGGAGATCCAGGTCGCGGTCAAGGAGAAGATCACCCTCTTGGTCTTCATCAGGTTCTTCTGTCGGGCGTTACTCACCCACCCTTACAGATTCACCACCTGCTAGAGTGTCACCGGTGGATGATATTACCACATTCAACGAGGTGTTGCTAAGAGGGGCGCAGAAACTCAACATAGAGGTTCCAGAACCATCTACCTCCTCATCGATCATCTTTGAGACTCTACAACAGAGATCAGCGTCGAAAAAGTTGCTGCCTCTAGTGCCTGGCTTGCTGCAGCCAACCATGGACACTTTTCTGGCCACAGCATCGCTTAAGTCTGCCCCGGCTAGGATTCTTAAGAAATACAAGGCTCCAGAACAAGACCCTTTATTCCTTAGAAAGGATCCGCCACCGGACTCTGTGATCATAGCTGCCGCCCGTAAGACCCACTCGGTGGCATCTTCATCCACGGTACCCCCGGATAAAGAGAGCAGGCATCTAGACTCTCTAGGGAGGAAGATATGCGGGATGGCGGCTTCAGCAATGAAGGTCTCCAGTGCGTCTGTGCTCCTGGGCAGGTACGATCGTTCTCTGTGGGATTCCCTCAGTAGATTTACAGAAAAATTGCCCAGAGAAGACAGACAAAATTTCCAGGAGATACTACAAGAAGGATGCCTGGTATCCAACCAGGTTATCAGCGCGGCAGCGGATGGGGCGGATTTGGCTGCTCATGGGTACGCACATGGTATCTGTGCGAGGAGATCTTCCTGGCTGAGGCTCACTGGCTTGAAACAGGAAGCACAACAACGCATCCTGAATCTCCCATTTGCCGGGAACTCTCTATTCGGTGCCCATGCAGACGAAGAGATGGCCCGCATGAAGACAGAGGTGGATACCTTGAAGGCGGTGGGCCTCGAAAGAAAGAAAGATTTCAGGAGGAGGTACAGGCCGTATGATAGGCGCCCTTTCCAGCAGAGGGTTCAGACCCCTCATTGGACGCAAAGGTCACAGCAGCGACAGGGACGTCCTCTTTTTCAACGAAGAAACACAAGGGAGCGAGGGTCAAGCAGACCTCAACAATCCACTCCGAAAGCACCCACCAAGCAATGAAATCTCGCTTCCCTCGACACTGTACACCACTCCGGTGGGGGGAAGTATTACGGCTTATCTTCACGAGTGGCACTCTATCACAAGAGACAAATGGGGGCTCAATATTGTCGAACATGGCTATTCTCTTCTTTTCAAACAGCCTCCACCACACTTGCCACCAACCAAAGACAATCCATCTCATCTCAGCTTGCTACGCAAGGAGGCTCTCGCCCTCCTAAGAAAGAATGCCATAGAAAAGGTTCCACCTGCACGAAGAGGACAGGGGGTCTACTCCCGTTACTTTCTAGTGGCAAAGAAGGGTCAAGAGGGCGTTTTCAGGCCAATCCTGGATCTACAGCTGCTGAACAAATACATAAGGAAGCAGAAGTTCAGAATGCTAGCGCTTCACCAGATTTTCCCTCAACTGCATCAGGGAGACTGGATGTGCTCCATCGACCTGCAGGATGCGTATTTTCACATCCCAATAGCTCCAAAACATTGAAAATTCCTGCGCTTCCGAGTAGCGTTACAGCATTACCAGTTCAGGGTTCTACCCTTTGGCCTGAAATCTGCCCCAAGAGTTTTCTCGAAATGTATGGCAGTGGTGGCGGCACATCTCCGAAGACAAAGGATATACATATATCCATACCTAGACGACTGGCTACTAAAGGCTTCTTCTCCGGAGCAGGCGAGAAGCCATCGGGACATTGTACTAGGAGTTTGCGAAGCTCTAGGTCTTCAGGTCAATTACCAGAAGTCAACCTTGACTCCAACGCAGAATCTTCACTACCTAGGAGCTATCATAAACACAGAACTACAAAAAGTGTATCCTTCGGAGGAACGACTATCCTCAATAAACAAGAAGTGCCAGGACCTGTTGAGAGCCAGCGCACCTACGGCACGTCAGGTGACATCACTACTGGGCTCTATGGCATCGTGCATTTTTATTGTCCCAAATGCCAGACTCCACATGAGACCCCTCCAAGAGGCATTGGAGACCAACTGGAGCCAGAGAACAGGTCGCTGGGAGGACACGGTGCGGCTACCGGAGGTAGCACTTCAGTCATTGAGATGGTGGATGCACAGACCTCACCTGTCAGTGGGTGCTCCGTTTCACCAGGTGCTTCCATCCGACACCCTAGTAACGGATGCATCTCTTCAGGGATGGGGGCTCATCTGGGTCCTTTTCAAGCACAGGGTCTGTGGTCAGACAAGGAAAAGCAGTACCACATCAATCTGCTAGAACTCAGAGCGGTCCATCTCGCTCTCAAGTCCTTCACACCGCTAATTCAGGGGAAAACTCTCTTGATACAGACGGACAATACAACCACGATGTATTACTTGAACAAACAGGGGGGAACGAGGTCCCTACCCCTACCCCTATCGCGAGAGTCCCAAGCGATATGGCATTGGCTCCTGGCCAGAGGAATGTCAATTACAGCAGTTCACCTGCCAGGTCAGCAGAACGTGGAAGCAGACTTTCTAAGCAGACACCTGGAGGACGTTCACGATTGGGTCCTGCACGGCGAAGTCGCAGAATACATCTTCGCGCAATGGGGTCGGCCTCAACTGGACCTCTTCGCAGATGAAGTAAACAAGAAATGCCCAGACTTCGCATCCAGGTTCTACCGTCCGGGATCTCGAGGGAATGCCCATGTTGATCGACTGGTCAGGGACATTTCTTTACGCTTTTCCGCCGATTCTCCTCATTCCGGCAGTGATCAGCAAACTTTACAGATCCAGGACCAGAATGATTCTTATAGCGCCGCAATGGCCCCGACAGTTCTGGTACACGGATCTCCTCAACCTGTCGGAAGAACCTCACAGGAAGCTGCCGTGCAGACCGGATCTTCTGAGCAGAATGGAGGGAAGGATTCTACATCCCAACCTACCCTCTCTGAGCTTAACAGCATGGCTCCTGAATTCCTGCAGTATGGGCACCTAGGACTCTCGCAGGAGTGCATGAGCATCTTGAAAGAGTCCAAACGACCTTCCACGCGGCGTTCCTACGCTTTTAAGTGGAAGAGATTCTACATATGGTGCTGTCAGAAAGGTCATAATCCCATACGGGCGCAGGAGGATGTCATACTGTCCTATTTGCTTCATCTAGCGAAGTCCGGTCTGCAGGTATCATCTATTAAGGTACATTTGTCTGCTATTACTGCCTATCGCAAATCACCTTCTCAGGAATCCTTCTTTACAAAACCTGTAGTCAAGGATTTCTTAGAAGGTTTGAAGAAAGTTTTTCCGCCAATTCGGAGGCCTTCTCCTCCATGGGAACTGAACATAGTCCTGGCAAAACTTATGGGCCCTCCTTTCGAGCCTATCCATAAGGCCTCTTTACAACACCTTACGTGGAAGACGGCTTTTCTAGTGGCCATTACTTCAGCGAGGAGGGTCAGTGAAATCCAGGCCTTGTCTGCAAAAGAACCGTACACGGTTTTTCATGACAATAGAGTGGTTCTGCGAACTCCCCCATCTTTCCTTCCGAAGGTGGTGTCAGAATTCCATATTAATCAGACCATAACTTTACCGACGTTCTTTCCCAATCCGGAGACTCTGGCAGAGAAAGCATTGCACTCATTAGACTTGAAAAGAGTGCTGAAATTTTATCTGGACAAGACAAAATCGATTAGACACTTTAACCGCTTGTTTGTAAACTATGGTCATTTAAGGACAGGAGAGGCAGCTTCTAACCGAACAATATCAAGATGGATAGTTTCTTGCATTGTTAATACTTACCAGCTAGCTAATAGACAATTGCTAGCGCGGCCTAGAGCGCATTCCACAAGGGGTAAAGCGGCTACTGCTGCTCTCCTTAACAATGTTCTGATATCTGAGATTTGTAAAGCTGCTACATGGAAGTCTGTCCATACGTTTACAAGACATTATTGTTTAGACTCAGATGCAAGAGCGGATGCCCAAGTGGGGCAGGCCTCTCTAAGAAATCTATTTGCGTAAGACATATCTATTCCTGCACTTCTATCGGACAGTCCGCTGGGTTTAGGGATGGGCTTGCTAATCTATTCAATGTTTATGACTATTGATGAGGATCCCCTGGAAGAGAAGGATAAGTTACTTACCTGTAAATCCTAGTTCTCTTCCAGGGGTATCCTCATCAAAGTCATAAACAACCCACCCTCCTCCCCGGACGCACGTCTCCTAGAAGTGCAGGACAGACTGTGTTTTGAATCAGTTATACAAATTGTCACCGTAAAAAGAACTGACCTAACTGTGAACCAACTGTCACCTTTCCTTCACCCCTGAGGCATGGTGGGATACTGGAGGTGCTCAGGGTCTTAAAGGCACGGTGCCAAAGTTTTTATGGTTCTCCTGTGTTAACCTGCATGCAGCCTATTGGCTAAGAATGCTTCATTGTTTTTCAATGCAGTTTTTTCTCTTTTTCTCTAGAGTTTGCTGCTGCTTACTTCCCTAAGCCTAGTTTGAGGGGCTTGGGTAGATATTTATTCTCTATTGTAGCTTTATAATATAAAAAAAAAACAAAAAAATAAAATAAAAAAACTTCATAGAAATAAAGCATTTTAGCCTGTTTTTAACATTATAGCCTGCATTGCTGTTTTTTACACATGTTAATATGTGTGTATTTTATATATGCTCCGGGGTCCCCGCACAAGGGCGGGAATATTCAATGTTTATGACTTTGATGAGGATACCCCTGGAAGAGAACTAGTATTTACAGGTAAGTAACTAATCCTTAATCTACCTTGCAAATTAGCGATAGTAAGTTCTTGAGGTGTGTTGTCACTCCCTGGTAGTATTCCTAGTATTATAGTTCATGAACAACTTGGTCTCCCATTTATGGAAGATACAGTAAGATTGTCACCAGTACTATTGTGGGTCACAGTGTGGGCAAGGCCCAAAGCAGCGTTAACTCAGTCTCTGATTTTATACTGTTTGAATCTTGATGGGGTGTGCAAGTGTAATTGTCTCATGTACTTGAAGAAAACTCATGGCAACATTAATAGATCTGAGCTCTTTATGAAACCAGGGCTTATAAATAAATAGGTCTCTTTAGCTGTCACAAATGAGCTGTTGGATTATAGAAGAAAGATGGAATAGTGACCTAGGTAAAGGCATGGTGGCAGCACACTTTTCTTTGTGTATGACTCCTAAAATTGCACCATATTTATTAAGGGTACCACAGTACTATAGATTTTATTTGGTGAAATTTTGGTCGGGTCTAGCCCACTTTTTGGTGGCCTATCTGTCAGATGCACATACTGCAAAGGATTTAATCCTTTGTCCGTGCGATTCCTGCATGCCTCAATCTCAGCTGCAGATGTTTTTTTTGTTGTGTGGTTTATAGGGAGTGTATGAGGGGCCCCATGTGGAAATTGAAGAGATGAGGGAGCAGAGTCCCAAGGCACTTCACAGTTTAGTTGGACCTTGGGCTATGAGAAAGGAGAGAGGAGAACAGGTTGAGAACAAGCTTTCAAAAATTGTTACATCCAGGCAATAGCAGTATCTTGTAGCCCAGTGGCTCTGATTCGGCTGATTAAAATAATATGATCAACCATGTCAAAGGCCTCCAATATGTCCAGAAGGACCAATGTTTGTTTTGTGCCTCTATCAGCTTCTTTCGAGTCATGACTGATTCTTTGGAATGGGCTAGCTGGAACCTGGCCTGATGGGGAGCAAGAAAGTCCGACTCCTCCTGGAAGGCGCAAGATGCTGAGCCACATGGGTCTCTAGTAGCTTTGCTAGTTAAGGGAGTAAGGACATTGGCCTTAATTTTTCAGTCTCTGATTGAAGTTTGTGATATTGATGGTTTCTATTTCTCTTGTGACTGCCATTTCTAAGGTTTGGACTGCCACTCGTGTTGTCTGGGTATGGGTTGGAATGTCGATTTGTTACTATGACATGTGTTCTTAAAAACAGTCTCAGTATCTGGGGAATTGGTGGAAAAGTCTTTCAATCTGATCTTTCTGAAAAAAAATCTGCCAATTTGACCCAGAGGTTAAACTTGTCAATTTTTGGGTTAGGGACAAAGCCAAGCCTTTGATTTAATACATTAAGCTATGATTCTTTGAAATATTCCGTGCTGAGGTTAATCACCAAGTTGTTGTCCTGCTTGGGCCTGCCTGGTTGTTGTCGTCCTTAGCCTTGCTTTTGGTAACCATCATCAAAATGTTGTGCCCTTCTCTTTGCCTTTGTCTTCCCCTTCCTCTTGGCTGTCCTTTCCATAAAAAATGCAATTTTCTAGATTGGAAGGAAAGAGCTTCAGTTGGAAGTGTTGGTACAGATGCAGCCACATTCCTGTTGGAAAGCCTGGATTGTGGGGGCCCATTGGTGGTAATGTCACTACTGTAACTACTATTGTTACCTGAGCTGTATGACCACCAGATTAAGTGATTTGTTAACAATCAAATGATGCTGATTAAACTCTAGGACTCAACCCTGGTTCCCAATAGACCACATCATATTTTACAATGTGTATGAAAGTCATATACAAGTGGTATGGTTGCTAAGACAAAATGGATTATTAGTTGACTTAGTTGTGAGAGCTCCCCATATATTGTCACTATTCTGTATTGGGTCCAGTTAGCTTTCTTTCAATGAACATTAGTTCAGTCCTAGGTAACTGTGGCACTGAACAGTCCAGCTTAACGCGAAGGAAAACAGAGTTTAAAGCATTTATCCAACTCCAAATTATAAATGTATATAATTTTATCTCTAAATAGACACCAAAACTGCAAAAAGTAACCGGAGTTATAATTTTTCCAAGGTTTTTATAAATCCCTGCAATTCACGTCAGTTCTAAAAGTTTCAGAAATCACTGCCTTTCACTCTTAGGCTCTTAGGGGTTGTCTTAATCTCGAAAATGAGGGTCTGGGGCAAAGTCAAAGTTTCAGGCTGGTAAGGTTTGAACTCTGAGGTGGATGCGGGCACTGAGTTGGTCCCAGTCATGAATTTACCTTCACACCTAGAAACTTTTCTGGTTCTTTTTCTCAATGACAGGCCAGCTGGGTCCTCTGCAGAATTCTCTGGAGCTTGGGGCTCGCATTGGGCTTGATGTCGACAGGCAGGTGAAGAACCTTACTTAATGACAGCGTTTGAGGCTACCACCAAGTTGTGATAGTCTATGAGCCTTAGACTCTGTGCCTAAATATCAATTTATTTTACCTTTAGCTTGCAAGTTGTAGTTCGGTGAGGAGAAGGACTACACTTTAACACCAGTCCAGGTTTCAGGACGTGGAAGGCACCTCTTGAGGGGGAGGTGGGGGGGGGGGGGGGGGGGGATGGCGGGCAGGACTCAATCTCATGGGCTACATCAATGAAGTCCATGACATGTCCAGTGGCTACTGGTCAGCTGGGCTCTTTGCAGGTGCTGGCTCCGTTAGCTTATATGTCCCTGAAGCTTAATGAGAGGCTAGCCCACTAGACCGTGGAGTCCACTCACTGGTCTTTGACGCAAGTGGGAGCATGTCCAGCCCTTGGGATCTCTCGCCATAAAGTTCAGAGTAGGAGCATGCCTTTCTCCCTTTGAACTCCTGTTTTGGTTCAGCAGGTGCAGTCTTCCTTAGTTTAGCATTTTTCTCTAAGGACCACAGGTTCAACAGATGCTGATGATGGCTTCTAGTTAAGCTGTTCAATTTGACCTATTACAAATACTTAGTTGTGATGTTCGCTGTTTCGTTTCAACAGTGAAGTTGTTCTCACTAAACTCTTGTTGAATTCAGTTTCCAAATGTGATACTAATCAGAGTATTTCTCCTTGTGGATTATGAGAAAGCAGAAAGATATCTCTCATGACTTCATCTTTGAACTGGGTATGTACAGAATAGACCGTACAGTAACTTTTAGCACTTCTTTAACGGCAAACCCTCCGACCATGTTGTTCCTGGACACGAACACCTTGCCAGCGCTCAGACTAGTTCAAGAGAAAGGACAAATATTACGTTTCTTAACCACTGTTATTGAAATGATTGGCAGAGGCAGTAGAATTTTTATTGCCATATCCCACTATAGACCACTAACTCCCTTGAATAAAGTTTTTACTACTGTGGTGAGCCAACACAGTAATTGGTTTGTGTATACACATAACCCTTTCAAGATGACCTTCTGATTATCTGTGGCCTAGTTTTTTTTGTTCAGTTTGGTCTCAAGTACAGTGCTGAAGCCATCTCTGGTCCAAAGGACTCCCTAGGTGGCTCAGCAGTATCAAAATAGGAGTCTGTTAATTGGAGGGTTAATTTCCTTGTTATCAGTTTTATAATGTGATGCACCACTTGAAAAGCGCCATTCATGGCAATTGGTATAGCAGTGATGCACATCTTGTACTTTTCATGTAAGTTAATTTTGAAATTGATAACAGCAAAAGAATGGGGCTCGAAGAGCCCTGAAAAAAGAGAATCACCTAGGATAGGAGCTATACTTTCTTGGTATGGTGGGTATTCAGTGTAATAGTTTTCACAGGCGTCTGTGTCCACTTTGCAGATTCAACCAGCAAAAAGGCATGCTTGGCAGCTTTCACTATGGGAGGAGGGTGGATGGAGTTTTGGCTGCAGACAGGCCCACAACTCACCCACTATGGCTGGCTGCGGATCCGTGGCTGAGGTTCATGGGTGACTGAAGACCACTCCAAGGTACACCACCTGTGTGGTTCCTGGGGTCCTGGAGTAGCAGCTTGCTCATGCTGTGTAGACCTTCCTTTCAATCATGAAATAGTTGAGAATGAGAACTCACGAGTTATATTTTGAAGAGAAAAATTCTCAATGCAGTCTTTTCAGTAGTCAAAGTGCAGCCTTTATTCATTAATTCCAAAGTATTCAGGAAAATCTAGTTGAAGATTGTAAACCGAAGAACATCCAACATGTGTTTTGCCCTCTATGTTGAGTCCACCTAGGGCTTTCTCATGGCATTATAATGTAAAGCAACACATCATGTCGTAAATGCCCATTGTCATATAAACCAGCACATTATGTTGTCTATGGTCCAAATAACGGTGGTTGTTTTCAAGTGGAAAAATGGCACTCGTTGGCCGTGTTCACGTCAATCATGTATGGAAGAATGGAAGGTGCACCAACACTGTCCAACATGAATTGTAGATTAAGGTTCTATGGGGGGCCTCCTCTACTGTTCTAGACACCAAATGCAATCAGCTATAGAAAACATTTCTTGCCAGGGTACTCAGTATTTGCGGATCAATTAAAGCCTTGCCGGATTGGTGCAAGGAGAATAGAAAAGGATAAAGAGTCTCAGAGGAAACTGTCAATTTTCCCAGGCAGCCAGCCACACCCATTAACTTTAGTTTAATATTTTGAGATGTAGGCATGGTATATTTGAACTGGTTATCGTTTTCCCTTTTTAGGTCGAGGTAGCAGCACGCAAGCACTGCTCTTAAACATGTTGAATTCTGTTCTTTGCGCTATAACCATGCCCATTTCACGCCTATCACTTTCATGTGTTTCTGGGCCTACCTTTCAAAACTCCTTTGATTTCGTAGGTAAATGCTTTACATTTGTCCCGCCTTGCGGCTGCTTTGTTACGCCCTCCTGACTGGCCCTGTTAAATGGATTATTGTACCATCAGCTATATAACTTAGCGTGGCATACAATAAATATATATATATATTTTTTTGTCTCTTCCCTTCGCGCTCTATGGCGCTTTAAAGTTTCATATAGCGCAAACTTGATCGGAGGAATTGCAGCGCTTTGCTTGAGTACCAGTTACTTTACACTGTTACCGAATCGGAATCCTTTTTGGCAAAGCTTCCCCTTTTATTTTCACAGCATTCTTGTTCTCAGCTAACGTAACCATGTTGTTACAGCATACATTTGACATGCTTTACTTAATCTAGCATCCTCTGAGTGTTTGCTTTTTTCAGCCAGCATATTACTCTTGACTCCCCTCCCTCATAATCTGAAGGCACAGCATAAAACTTTACACAAAACAGGCGCCACACTTAATTTTTCAACACTGTGCTTGAAAGTCATTTGGGATGTATTCAATTCGTGATTGCAGGTTCCAGTACATTTTGGCCAAAAAAGGACCCAAGGGACACCTGAGGACATCCTGTGGTACTGCACCCTTTCTCTGCTTCGTGCACATTAGAACAGTTAATGTGGCAGGTTTTTTTTGTTTTTTTTTCTTCTTTTTCAGCCATTTGCTTTTATGACTGTTTGCTTTGGAATAGGATTACAAATGCTGGCTCATATTTAACTTGTATTGTTTATTTTGTTGAAATGCTTAATTCACACATTTGGAAGCAGTTTTATTATTGGTTTTGGAAGGTTTTATTTTACCTGGGATTTCTGTGATTATATTGATGGAGTTCCCAGTCGGTCGGTGCTCACATTGCTACAGTAATCCTCGTCAGTGCATGTTTTTCTGACTTGCTTTATTTAATAATTTATATATTAACTCTCTGGACTACCTTATGATAGTCAACACTTCCACTAGACAGATTCCCGATCTCTCTCCAGAGAGAATATTAATCAGAGTTATGTTGAAATTTTTATTGTTGCCTGAAAATCGCTGGTGGCAAGGAAACTGCAACAGCATGTCCTTTTCGAATTATAAAAGACTTTCAAAAATTACCCCCCCACCCCACACCACCACCACCACCTAAAGGCAACACTTGGTGTGGTGGCACCGGTTGCTCTGCCATTCTCTGTAGCAGGTATATTAACCCTCTGCGCTACCTTACGGGTAGGGTCCAAACTTCCACTAGACAGATTTCCGATCTCTCGCCAGAAATAACATTAATCACAGAGTTATGTTGACATCTGTTGCACCGCCCTAAAGCTGGCACTATTTACAGCCTATTCATTGACGGAAATTTAGCAGTTTTTCACATACCTTCTCTGCATGAATTTTTACATTGAGTTTTCAGCACACTAGGCTGTCTGTTTTTTCAAAACTTACCTTGCTTTGCTTAAACTTCCTGCTTGTATTGTATTTGTGTTTTAGTCCAAATTGTTTTTTTTTTTTATTTTTTTTAACACTGTCGCTGTTTTTATTTAATTGTTTGCATTTTGAAAATGAACTCTGCTAATTATTTTTTTTAGAATTTAACAGTTTCAGGTACAGGGAGCTTTACAAAGTCAAGCACTTGGTTGTTAAATTCCAGTGGAAAATAAACACACTTTTTTTGGGGTTGAGCCTGCATTGCATGCGCTCGCGCATGCGTATCGCAGCGAGACTCTTGTGTATTTAGAAAAGGGCTCGGAGCCCTGTCAACTTCACGTCACTGTTTTTTATTGGTTCGTGGGCTTCCCTAATAAAATCTGCTTGCTTTCATTAGTTGAAGGCATGCATACGTCATGCCTTTTCCGGTGGCTATCCCTCCTCGAGCGCAGCGACCAAGTACAGAAAACATGCGAGGCTCGCTGTTTTCCATCGGGCTCGTGGACTTTTTTTTTCCCTCTAATTTACGAGCGCAATCTCGTTTGGCAGAAGTCGAGCACTTTACATACTTGATTTTACTTTTTCGGGTTATGTACATAAATGCACTTTTGCCCGATAGGTGAAAAGTCGGGTTAAGAGTTTACACTGCGATCAGCTCTAACATGAGCAAACGCGAGACCCGTTGCATTGTAAATGTTTGTTCTGTGTTGGTGTCTCTGTAACATAGTCCTTATGTGGCAAAAGAGGTCCCAAGGGTCACCCTGTGGTACTGCACCCTTTCCCTGCTTTGTGCACATTAGAATGTTAAACGTTGCAGATTTTTTTCAGCCAACATATTTATAAGTGTAAAAGCGTTAATGTAACCATGTTGTCCCTCCTTACATTTCCCATGCTTTACTTAATCTTGCATTCTTTGAGTGTTTGCTTTTTCCAGGATATTGTTACTTTTTTTTTCTCAGCTGACATATTACTCTTTTCTCCCCTCCTTCATAACCTATTTCCCATTTTCTGGTTCTCCAGCACTACAAGAATGGCAATAGCGCTGTGCAGATATCATCACTCTACTGAATACAAAAATACAAAAGTGAAAACAAACTGCAATTTTCACCCCAAGAGATCTAACTTTCACAAATGTGAGACTGATTGTATTGCAAATGCTTGCTTTTAGTGAGTTTTACCACTTATGTTTGCATTCTGGAGTTTCCTTTCGAACTTCCTAACTGAAAAACTTATTTGTGCAGAACATTAGTGTGGTGGTTTAACTAACCATATAAGTTGTCTGACCCCCCTCTTTGGTAGTAGATATTTATTTTATGCTAATGGTATCCGTTAGAAGAAGGTTTATTTTACACAAAGCAACCGTCAGAAGCATTCAGTGGAACTCGTAAATTACAGTCACTAATGAAAAGATAAAAACATTTACACAGTGAGTGCAGAAAGAGGTGGTAATATTGAAGGAATTTGCTATTTTGTGCTCTCAGAATCAAAACATTCTGAATTAATTTATATTCTAGTGGGCTATCAAATGGTATAGGTCGGACTCTTCAGGTATTGTTAATCATTCTTTGACATTTCATCAATTTATAGTCATATGTTTTTATTTTGCGCTTTTCTTATTGATATTCATTTTTATTTCTGTTATGTGATTCTGTATATCAATGCCTGAACGAATGCATGAATGGCGTTAGTGCTATAAGTAACCATATCTCAAAGAACACAGTGTTCAGCTGAGAAAACTATCTATTATAAACGTGGGAGCGCCTCTGCCCCAGTTTAAGCTTTCCTCTTAGACTACTCCCTTTTTTTCAACTTTCCATTCTCAAGTTTTCAGTATGTGCAGCTGTTAATATGGTTTACTTAAGTAGCTGTGCCTCGAGAATATAGACGCACACTGAAAATAAATACTTTGTATTTATTGTTGCAAACAGAAATACAGACTGAGAAGCGTTTTGTTTTCATCTGTATTTAGTTGTGACAATCAGTACAAACAGAATACAGTAACTCTAATCCTAAAATGCTGATTCTAATTGACTATCAGTTTGACCTAAGCAGGGAAGAGTGTACACTAATCCATTATAGAACATGGTTATCTTCAGACATTTTCAACACTGTGTAGCTCAACACACCCGTTAATGTTGGATTAGTGTGCTTTAATAGTGATAAATTAGAATGTATTAAAGTCTGCATGACTGAGCCTTTTGTTCAGTTTGAGGCTAACTTCCCTAAGCTAAAACATGTCCACCTGCCAGCTGACTATAAAGCAGTAGAAATAGGTATTAATAATGGTGCTGAACTGCATTGGTGGAGGTGGTAATCTTTGGCAACAAATGTAGATTGAGTTGCTTTGTTTTTGTGGAGTTGGATGGTGCAAACGTGATGATAAAAACAGGAAATGGAATGGTATGCGAAATGAAGGGATCTGGTGTAGAGGTATTGTTTAGCAAGCATGAAGTACAAAATTGTGCCATTTATGTTGATACTGGGTGGCAAAAGGTGATGAAATTTGAAGGATTGTGTCAGAAGCTGGAAAAAGCAGATTGTGTTGGACAGAAAGGTTGGTTGACTGTTGACTGTGACAAGACCAAGAGGTTTTGAGGGGAAAAGACTTACAAAGAACTCTTCAAAAGAAGCCATGCAGGTGAATAGGGGCCAGAGTGAATAATGCAGAAGGTTTGGGGTGGGGTAGGTGAGTCTGTATTGTACAGAAGAATTGAATTGCTCACCCCTTGACTCAACAAAAGTGCACTTTCTGGATGGTTGAGTAGGCATCTGCTCATTTTGTTGTGCATGGTTGGTAGAGTGTGCATTTAATAGCCAGGTCTCACTGGGCAGTAGTTTGGTGAGGTGCTTTTAGATGCACCCCATACTTGAAGCAGTGAACATGTGGCAGTGCTTACGTTTGTATGGGGATAGGTGTGTAAGATTGTGCTTTTAAAGTATTTGTATTAGTATTTTGAGGGTACAGAATGTTAGATACAGCAATATTATGATGTAATACTTGACTTTTTTGCATTGGGGGTGGTAGACCCAGTGGTCGTGTGAGATAGTTGCTTTGTATACACCATTGTTAAAAATGGGGACTTAAGTGGGAGTCAGTTTACACCCTGTCCAAGTAGGGACCCTCACTGTGGCCAGGGTAAGGGAGTCAAACACCTATGATAACGCCTGCTCACCCCCTTGGTAGCTTGGCACAAGCAGTCCGGCTTATCTCAAGGGCAATGTGTAAAGTAGTTGCACCAACACATACATTAACACAGTGAACACACCACAAAAAAACTCCACACCAGTTTAGAAAAATAGCCAATTTTTATCTAAATTAAACAAGACCAAAACGGCAAATATCCAACATACACAAGTAAAAATATCTCATTTTAAAGTAAAAAAGTGTTAATGCATAAGAATCAATGGATGTGTTGTATTAGCACAGAGTACCTGGTATGCATCAAAAATAAAGCCACGGGGCGAGCATGTGCCAGAAAAGCAAGTGATGCTTCGATTTCTTAATTGAAAGTGAGGTTGTGCGTCAGTTATTTTTTTCCCCTCGGGTAAGTGATGCGTTCATTCTTTCCTCACAGTAAAGAGATGTGCTGATTTCCGGACAAGCAACCTCTGGTCTGTGCGGTGATGTGGCAGATTTCGATGCGTGGAAAATCCAGACGCACAGCAGAGATGAATCTGCACTGAACTGGCGATGCGTCTATTTCATTGGTGCTGCTTCGATTTATTTATTTATTTTTACATTTATTTATTTATTTTCAGCCGCGGTGCAGCTGCAGCATGGATTTTTCTGCTGCTCGACTCTGGTGTGGGGATTACCACTTAGGTTCTGTCAGCTTCTCCTTCCAGTGGCCCATTGACTGGATGTGGCACCACATGGCAAGTCAGGGGGTCTCAGCAAGAGAGGCCAGGTGCTCGCAGATGAAGTCTTTGATATCCCTGAGACTTAACAGGGGGAAAGTCCAGTCCCTTGGAGAATCTTCACAAGCAGGTTACAGAGCAAAGTCTAGTCTTTGTTCTCTCAAAAGCAGAAGCAGCAACTGCAGGCCAACCCAGCAAAGCACACACAGCAAACAAGCAGTACACCTCTTCACAGCTCTTCTCCTGGGCAGAGGTTCCTCTTGATCCAGAAGTGTTTTACAAGTCTGGGGTTTTGGGTCTACTACTTATACTGATTTCTGCCATTGAAGTAGGCAGTCTCCAAGGACAGTCTTTGTAGTGCACAAGACCTTGACCTGCCTCAGCCGTACTCTAGGGGGTTGGAGACTGTATTGTGAGGGGACAGATACAGCCCTTTCAAGTGCAGGTGACAGATCCTCCCTCCCTCCCTAGCTCAGGAAGACTCATCAGAATATAGAGAACACACCTCCGCTATCTTTGTGTTTCTGTCTAGAGTGAATTCACAAACAGCCCAAATGTCCAACTGACCCAGACATGGATTCAGGAGCCAAGCAAAGGCCCAAAATGGTTGAGCAAGAAAATGCCCACTTTCTAAAAGTGGGATTTTCAAACACACAATCTAAAAACCAACTTTACCAAAAGGCCCCAAACTCCATATCTCCATCTGCTCCCAATGGGAAACTGCACTTAAAAGATGTTTCAAGGCAATGCCTATGTTAATCTATGGGAGAGTTAGGCCTCGCTATAGTGAAAAACGAATTTGGCAGTATTTCACTATCAGGACATATAGAACACATCAATATGTGTCCTACCTTCTAAATACACTGCACCCTGCCCACTGGGCTGCCTTGGGCCTAACCTAGGGGTGACGTACATGTAGTAAAAAGGAAAGTTCTGATGGATACAACTACCTGTGGATTCCTCACTTAATGAATACTCCCATGGCGCCAGCATTCGAAGGAAATCTTCTTACTAGTCTCTGCACGTTGAGGACGTCACCATTGCCCACGCGACGCCGTCTGACGTCATACAGGCAATAAGAGGTCCTCGCCGACGTGCCGATGACAGTTCCCTTTTTTCCGTGCATTCGAAACGGTTATCTTCGAGGGAGCTACTGTTGCCTTTGTGGTTACAGTGTATTGTCTGCTGCGTAGTCTTCTCTGCGGTAATAATGTCTCAGAGGAAGTCGGGTTTCAAGCCCTGTCGAGAGTGTGGGGGCAAGATGTCAGTTACAGATCCTCACTCCTACTGTCTATGGTGTTTGAGCTCCGACCACGACGTCTCGACTTGCGATTCATGTCAACACATGAATCCGAAGGCCCTCAAAGAGCGTGAGGCCAAGTTATTCATGGCAAAGTCAAAGAAGAAGGAGAAACATCATAAGAAGGCTTCTTCGCCAAGGTCTCACCGGCGTCATCGAGACTCCCGGCGCCGTAGAGACTCACAACGTCATTCCAGCAAGGAGTCTCGTTCGAGGTCACCTTCGGCTCGGCGTCTGAAGACTTGGGAGGTCAGCCCCACAGTCACGCCGCATCCTTCGACGCCGTTGCCCTCTCCGGCGTCACCGACTTCGCCTGGTCAGGCGTCGGTGATTGAGGTGGTGCAGCCTCTTGTGTTTTCTCCGGCGTCGCAGACGTCGAGGCCGGCGTCGGGGTCGCCCTCGATCCAGGCACCCCAGTATCCGGCTTTTCCCACTCCTGGAGCCGATAGTACCGCGTTTCTTAATGCGATGTATACCATCTTTCAGCAGATGGCTCCAGGAGCTGCTCCGGCTGGTCCTTCGGGGCCCTTGGCCTTTTCGTTTGGTGATCCTGCGCCTCTTCGGCCGGCACCCTTTATGCCCTTTCTCCCTTTTGGGAATGTGGGCTCGGCGCCGGTGCCGGCGTCGGTGGCCGCTCCGGTGGCTTCGGATGTTTCGGCCCCGGAGGTTGCCCTTCCGTCGAAGTCAGGATTTTGTCCTGTGACTCCGGTTGGTCCATCGGCTCCAAGACCTCGTCCTCCGGCTCCTGCCTCGGCGCCGAGGCTGCCTGTGGCGCCGGACGCGGCGTCAGATGCTTCTGGCGATCGGCGCCGTTCTTCGACGTCGGCGGAGGCCATGTCGACTCCGCGTATCGAGGAGAGACTTCATTCGAGGAGGCGTGCTCTCCGTCTTTTAGAAGAGCAGGAGTACCAGCGAGTCCTAGAGGAGGGAGAGATTGAGGACTCTGGAGACGGACTGCATGGTCTGGATACAGCCAGTGGGCTGGACACTTCCCCTGAGTGGGACCTTTCATCTCCAGGGGAATATACGGAGGAGGCTGCTTCCTTTCATGCTGTGGTGAGGAAGGCAGCGAGCTTTTTGGACCTGCCTTTGCCGGTGGCAGAGGCGAAGCAGAATTTGCTGACAGAGGTATTGCATCCGGCCTCTGCTGCAGCTGAGCCTCTCTTGCCATTTAATGAGGCTTTGCTGGATCCGGTGTTGGAGGTGTGGAAGAAGCCGGTGTCTTCCTCGGCCGTTCATAGAGCTGTGGCCAGGAGGTATCGAGCTGCACCATCTGACCCTGGCTTTCTCTCTAGACACCCTACGCCGGAGAGCTTGGTGGTGCAAGCCTCCTGTTCCTCAAAGTCAGCGCCTGGTTCCTTCCCGACGGTGCCTGGAGACAGAGACTCCAAGAAACTGGATGCGCAGTCCAAGAAAATATTTTCGTCATGCAGTTTGGCGTTGAAGGCCACCAACGCAACGTGCATTCTGGGGAGGTACATCCATGCTCTGATGGATGATATTTCGTCTTCATTTACGGAGCTCCCCCAGGGTCTCTTGGATGTGGTCTCGGACGCCCAGGCTGCCGCGACCCAGATTATCCAGTCTGGGCTGGACACGACCGACTCGGTGGCCAGGGCGATGGACACGGCTGTGGTGGCAAGAAGACAGGCCTGGCTCCGAAACTCAGGGTTCTCTGCGGATGTGCAGTCGACCCTGCTGGACCTCCCGTTTGATGGGGACAGACTGTTTGGAGCCAAGGCAGATTCGGCCTTGGAACGATTTAAGGAGAGCAGAGCCACAGCCAAATCGTTAGGACTGCAAGCTCCTTCTTCCTCTGCCTCTTCTAGATTTTTCAGGAGGTTTCGGGGATTTGGGCGTGGCTCTTATTCCTCTTCCTTTCGGGGGAGGTTCCAGCAACCCGCCTCTTCCCTCCCCTATAGGTCATTTAGAGGGAGGGGGAGGGGTGGGGTCCGTACCAGAGGAGCCTCTCAACAGCACTCTGCCTCTTCCTCGTCCTCTGGAGGGGTGCAGCAGGGGAAGCAGCCTTAGGCTTCCACCGTTTCCCACTCACTCCTCTCCTGTAGGGGGAAGATTACAGCATTTTCTCCACAAGTGGAAGTCTATCACAACGGACACTTGGGTTCTCGGCATTGTGGGAAAAGGCTACGCCCTTCCCTTTCAGGAGTTCCCGCCCCTCATCCCGCCCCGCCCATCTTATTGTTCAGAAGAACACCTCCTGTTGCTAGGACAGGAGGTTCAAGTCCTCCTTTCAAAGGGCGCGGTAGAGTTGGTCCCAGAGCAAGAAAAGGGTCGAGGTTGTTACTCAAGATACTTCCTCATTCCCAAAAAGGATGGTCAGTTGAGACCAATCCTGGATCTGAGGATCTTGAATTGGTTCCTCAAACAGGAAAAGTTCAAGATGCTGACCCTAGCACAGGTGCTTTTGGCGTTGAACAAGGAAGATTGGATGGTGTCTGTCGACTTGCAGGATGCTTACTTTCATATCCCGATACTCAAGTCGCACAGGAAGTATCTCCGGTTTGTGGTAGGGTCGCAGCACTATCAGTTTGCGGTCCTCCCGTTTGGTCTTACTTCAGCACCTCGAGTCTTCACAAAGGTGATGTCAGTGGTTGTGGCGGAGCTCAGAAGGAAGGGGATAGCAGTATTCCCTTACTTGGACGACTGGTTGATCAAAGCCAAGTCCCCGGAGCTTGTGTCGCATCATCTGCAGTCAACAACCCAGTTGTTGTTCGACCTGGGCTTTTCGGTGAACGTGCCCAAATCTCACCTGGAGCCCTCTCAGCGCCTCCTGTTCATAGGAGCAGTACTGGATACAACATTGAGTCGAGCCTTTCCTCCGCCTCAGCGGATTCAAGATATTCAGGAATTGGTTCCAATGTTTCGAAATGGAGCGGTAGTTCCAGTCCTCAAGGTCCTTCGTCTGCTCGGTCTGTTCGCCTCCTGCATTCTGTTGGTCACGCATGCTCGCTGGCACATGAGGGCTCTTCAGTGGTGCCTCCGAAGGCAGTGGTCTCAACACAAGGGAGATTTAGAAGGTACTGTCAAGATCTCCAGAGATGCTGCTGTGGAATTGAAGTGGTGGATTGCGGGCAACAATCTTTCACAGGGAAAGCCGTTCGCGCAGTCGCCACCAGTGGCCACGGTCATAACGGATGCTTCCACCCTAGGATGGGGAGCTCATCTGGGGGATCTGGAGATCAAAGGGCTTTGGTCTCCAGAGGAACAGGTGTTTCATATCAATCTGTTGGAGTTACGGGCTGTACGTCTGGCTCTCAAGGCCTTCCTCCCATCCCTTCGTGGTCAGTCGGTACAGGTCCTGACAGACAATACTACCACGATGTGGTACATAAACAAACAGGGAGGAGTAGGGTCGTACCTTCTCTGCAGAGAAGCTCTTCGGCTATGGTCCTGGGCAAAGGACCATCAGATTTGCTTGGTGGCAAATCATCTGGCCGGGGTCTTGAATGTACGTGCGGACAGTCTCAGTCGCCAATTCTCGGCAGACCACGAGTGGCGTCTCCATCCAGATCAAGTCTGTTTAATCTTCCAGATGTGGGGGTTTCCTCGGATAGATCTGTTTGCCACTCTGGAGAACGCGCATTGCCCGTTATTCTGCAGCCTCCAGTATCCGATGCAGGGAGCGTTGGGGGACGCGTTTCAGATAACCTGGTGCGACCAGTTGCTTTACGCGTTTCCCCCCATACCCTTGATTCCTCGAGTGTTGAGGAAAATTCGCCAAGACCGGGCCCAAGTCATCTTAATAGCTCCGGATTGGCCAAGGAGGGTATGGTACTCCGACCTTCTCCAACTCTCACTGTGCCCTCCGCTCCCTCTCAGGGCAGACCTCCTCTCGCAGTCGCAGGGGCAGGTTTTACACCCCAACCTCCAGAGTCTGCACCTACATGCTTGGAGATTGAACGGGGCAACCTGAGTTCCTTCTCTCTCCCGCCTGATGTAGTGGATGTTATCTTAGCGGCCAGGCGACACTCCACTAAATCTATCTACGCTAATAGGTGGTCTAAATTTGTTATGTGGTGTGGAGAGAGACAGATTGATCCCTTACATGCTCATCTGTCACATGTTTTGTCTTTTGCACTGTCTCTAGCGCAGAAAGGTTGTGCAGTGGCTACCATTAAGGGTTATTTGTCGGCCTTGTCAGCCTTCATTTGTCTTCCAGACCAACCGTCGTTATTTAAATCCCCTATTGTTCTCAGATTCTTGAAAGGTCTTCTGAATCAATATCCTCCGAAACCATTCGTTATGCCTCAATGGGATTTGTCCTTGGTCCTGACTTTCCTTATGGGGTCCCCTTTTGAGCCTATGCATTCTTGCCCTTTAAGGTATTTGGTTATTAAAACAGTATTCCTGGTAGCTATAACATCTTCAAGGAGAGTGAGTGAGTTGCAGGCCTTATCGGTTAAACCCCCTTATATAACGTTTTATGGGGATAAGGTGGTGTTGAGGACCAAGGCTGCTTTCCTTCCGAAGGTTGTTTCACCCTTCCATTTGGCTCAGACAATCACTTTGTCCACGTTTTATCCTCCGCCTCATCCTTCAAAGGAGGAAGAAAGACTACATCGCCTGGACCCAAAAAGGGCGTTGAGCTTCTATATTGACAGAATGAAGGATATCAGGCTGGAGGATCAGCTGTTTGTCGGATACGTGGGCAAGAGGAGAGGAAAGGCAGTCCACAAGAGAACACTCTCCAGGTGGGTTGTTCTTTGCATTAAAATCTGTTACTCTTTGGCAAAGAAGGATCCGCCTGAGGGCATTAGAGCTCATTCCACCAGAGCTAAGTCGGCCTCTTCGGCCTTGGCCAGGGGTGTTCCTGTGGTCGACATCTGCAAGGCCGCAACTTGGTCGTCCCTTCACACTTTTGTGAAACATTACTGTTTGGACTCTGAGGTCAGAAGGGACGGTCATTTTGCACGGTCCGTGCTGCAGGATTTCTTGGTTTGACCATTTAGGCACCCACCGCCAGGCGTGGTACTGCTTTGGGACTCTATTAATTAGGTGAGGAATCCACAGGTAGTTGTATCCATCAGAAGAACGAGTTACTTACCTTCGGTAACGACTTTTCTGGTGGATACATTAGCTACCTGTGGATTCCTCACGGTCCCACCCGCCTCCCCGTTGCCTTTTTGGTCTCTCCAAGCAATCCTTGAGTGTGCTCCTTTTGGTCTTCAAAGTTGCAATACATTTTGCATATATGATATTTGTATATATGTGTATATTTATATATAAATCTATATATATTGTGTATATACATGATTCGTATGTATAAATATATTTATTTGTTTAAAAAAAAAAAAAAAAGGTTATATTAAATCTACAGCTATTTGATTGCAATGTTGTGTGATTTACAATATTAAGAGATGTTGCTTTGCTCTTTCATTACATTGGGTTATTATTATTCTCATGCACGTAAAAAATGTTGGTACTGTCATCGGCACGTCGGCGAGGACCTCTTATTGCCTGTATGACGTCAGACGGCGTCGCGTGGGCAATGGTGACGTCCTCGTCGACGTGCAGAGACTAGTAAGAAGATTTCCGTCGAATGCTGGCGCCATGGGAGTATTCATTAGGTGAGGAATCCACAGGTAGCTAATGTATCCACCAGAAAAGTCGTTACCGAAGGTAAGTAACTCGTTCTTTGGGTCTGGCAAGTGGGTACCATAGCCAGGTCGAATAGGCAGTGCAAGACTGCACACTGTCACTGCAGTGACAGGACTGAGACAGGTTTACAGGGCTGTTCATGTGGGTGGCACAATTAGTACTGCAGGCCCACTCTTAACATTTGTTTTGCAAGCCCTGGGCACCTCTGGCACACTTTACTAGGGAATTACTGGTAATCAAATATGCCAGTCATGGATAAACAAATCACCAATACAATATAGACAGAGCATATGCACTGTAGCACTGGTTAGCAGTGGTAAGGTGCTCAGAATCCTAAAGCCAACAAAAACAGGTCAGAAACAAATAGGAGGAAGGAGGCAAAATGTTTGGGGATAACCCTGCAAAAAGGACCAGGTCCAACAACCATACTTGGTCTCACTGTACATACCTTCATTATTCCTAATAGTGACTTTTGTGGAGCTATCCTTGCTATAGCAGTCTAGTTTGTGTGGACATGAAATCCAAGGTTGGCCTTTCTAGGATGGTTCAGTGGGATCTGTCTAGTTGTGGAGATGCACAAAATCATATGAAAGCAAGGAACATCATCCTTAAACTGGATCTATGGTGTGTATCCACGAGCAACAACATATTATCCTTAACAATCAGGATGTGCCAAATTAGCATGGTCTAGGACAGTTCATCAGCAAGGGCGCTTTGACCCAAAATATATCAAGTGGCACCATTCAGGTTTGTTATGTCCACCCAGGCACTGGATGCTAGGCCCCAAGATAAATCAGGACATCACCTGTGCTTTCAGAAGATTACCCATTAAATCAGACTTCCAGAGGAGCAGATGCCTTTTACCCAAATCCCTCCAACAGATCCGTGCTCAGACCTTAACTGATTATCTGAACTCTGCATCCGCTAGGAGGAAAGGGGAATGTGAATAGAAAGAGAGACCACCTCCAGATCCAATTCCAGCCCGTGTTCCCACTTGAAGATAGGATATTCCGCTTGTGTCTCGGAAAACCTGAACCTTTCTTCTTATTGGGATTTCTTTAAAGGAAGGACCTGCAGTTGGGTGATAAGAGCAGAAATAAGTACATTCCTACTGTGCATTCCACTGTTAAGCCATTCACCCAATTCTATTCCCCTAACCTGGACCTAAACATAATATGTTCTTGTTTCCAGGAGTCAGAGGTTTCCAAGGTTCTCTGGAGAACAGTTCAAAAGTTCACAAATATACAAACTACTTTTGTCTTTTACAGTAAACAAAAACTCCTTCTCAAGGTTCAGCTTTCTCAATCACAGTCTCTAGGAATTGGTCTGATCACTGAGGTTTGTCTCTAAGACTGAGAAGTCTGCAGAGCAAGAATTCTTAAAAAAAATAATAATAATATATATATATATATATATATATATATATATATATATATATATATATATATATATATATATATGTTCGATGGCATGTGTAGCTGCAGATACACATGCTGTGCATTATCCTGCCATTTGGTGTTGGGCTCGGAGTGTTACAAGTTGTTTTTCTTCGAAGAAGTCTTTTCGAGTCACGAGATCGATGGACTCCTCCCATTTCGGCTCCATTGCGCATGGGGGTCGACTCCATCTTAGATTGTTTTCTTTCTGCCATCGGGTTCGGACGTGTTCCTCTTCACTCCGTGTTTCGGTTCAGAAAGTTAGTTAAATCTCGGAAAATTTGACGGTATTGTTTGCGTTCGGTATCGGGTTAGTAATAGCATATCGACACCGAAGAAAAGAAGAGCTCCGGTAGCGCTTCGGGGCTTCCATTCCCCGGCGGGGCCTGGTCGGCCCGACCACGTGTCTTTTCAAGGCTCATGAAACGGACCCCATTCCGCTTCTGCCCCGAATGCCACAATAAGTATCCTTATACAGCGTTCGGTCTGTAATTTGTGTTTGTCCCCCGAATCCAAAGAGGATACCTGCGAGGCCTGTCTGGCATTTCGGTCGAAGAAGACGCTACGGGACCGGAGAGCTCGAAGGCTTCAAATGGCGTCGACGCTGGCAGGACACCACGATGTCGAAGAAAAGGAGACTTCCTCCATTCCTGATTCGGACTCTGATGAGGCCGAAAGTGAACAGCCGGCGAGGCAACAAACAGTGAGTAAGACTGCCCCAGCCAAAACTCACACAAAAATAATGAAAGCCCAGAGGACGCCACCGCCTGCAGGCCATGGCTTAACCCGTAAGCAAGGTGACCAACCATCGGCACCGAAAAAGGGCACACACGTGTCGAAGACATCCGACTCCGGTCGAGATACCGGCACAGTGTGTACTCGGCACCGAGATACTAGCTCCGACCAATCTGCATTGATGTCGGCACCCCGAAACCGAAAAAGGTGGCTTCGGAACCGAAAAAGACTGCTGAAAAGGTTTTGGTGCCGAAACATCCAGCCTCGGAACCGAAACCGAGCTCCTATACCGAAGAACAAGGCCTTTCAGCACAGCTACAAGGCCATAAATTCGGACAAGAACTAGAGATAGGAGAGCCAGACTATACACAAAGAAGGCTCCATATACAGAAGGACACGGGGAAAATAAGAACCCTTCCTCCAATTAAAATGAAACGAAAACTCTCTTTCAAGGAAACAGAAAAACACCCCAAGGCTAAAGTGGCTAAAGAAAAAACTCCACCACGTTTTTCTCCACAGCCATCGCCACAGCACTCCCCCGCAACTGTCCCCAATTGCAACACCACCAATGATGCAATCTCTAACGCACACAGGGATGAGCCAAGATGACCCAGATGCATGGGATCTATACGATGCACCAATATCTGACAATAGTCCGGATTGCTACCCGGCAAAACCATCACCACCAGAAGACAGTACTGCTTACATGCAAGTGGTGTCCAGAGCAGCTACTTTTCACAATGTAGCACTGCATGCAGAACCTATAGAGGATGATTTTTATTCAATACCCTGTCATCAACACATAGCCAATACCAGAGTCTGCCTATGTTACCTGGCATGTTAAAACATGCGAAACAGACCCAGTCAAAGGTAGAGCCATCACACCTAGGGTGGAGAAGAAATACAAACTTCCCCCTACGGACCTTGTGTACATCACGCAACAACTAACACCTGACTCTGTGATAGTAGGGACAGCCCGCAAAAGAGCAAACTCACAGACTTCTGGGGATGCACCACCACCTCTCAAAGAAAGTCGAAAGTTTGATGCAGCAGGGAAAAGGGTTGCAGCACAGGCAGCCAATCAATGGCGCATTACCAATTCACAAGCTTTATTGGCAAGATATGACAGGGCTCATTGGGAAGAAATGCAGCATTTCATTGAACATCTTCCCAAAGAGTTTCAAAAACATGCACAACAAGTGGTGGAAGAGGGCCAAAGTATCTCCAACAATCAGATACGATCGGCGATGGACACAGTGGACACAGCCACCAGAACAGTAAACACGGCGGTCACTATTCGGAGACAGGCATGGCTACGCACCTCCGGATTTAAGCCAGAGATCCAGCAGGCTGTGCTTAATATGCCTTTTAATGGACAACAGTTGATTGGGCCGGAGGTGGATACAGCTATAGAAAAGCTAAAGAAGGACACGGACACGGCCAAAGCCATGGGCGGGCTCTACTCCCCACAGAGCAGAGGCACCTTTAGGAAGCCACACTTTAGAGGGGGGTTTCGAGCCCAAAGCACAGAACCTTCAACCTCACAGGCTAGACCCACATACCAGGGCCAATACCAAAGAGGAGACTTTCGGGGACATTATAGGGGTGGACAGTTCCCTAAAACGAGAGGGAAATTTCAAAGCCCAAAAACCCCACAAACGAAACAGTGACTCAAATGTCACAAATCCCCAACACAACACCAGTGGGTGGGGGGGAGAGACTCACAGATTACAAGATTTGGGAAGACATAAATACGGACTCGTGGGTCCTAGCCATTATCCAACATGATTATTGCATAGAATTCCTACAGTTACCACCAAAAGTGCCTCCAAAAGCACACAACATGTCCAAACAGCACTTGGATCTATTACAACTAGAAGTCCAAGCGTTGTTACAAAAAGAGGCAATCGATCTAGTACCAACCATCAGAAAGGAACAGGTGTTTATTCCCTGTATTTTCTAATACCAAAAAAGGACAAAACACTGAGACCCATCTTAGATCTCAGAACACTAAATCTTTACATCAAATCAGATCACTTTCACATGGTGACACTTCAAGACGTGATTCCCTTGCTCAAACAACAAGACTACATGTCAACATTAGACCTCAAGGATGCTTACTTCCATATACCCATACATCCTTCCCACAGGAAATACTTAAGGTTTGTAATCCAAGTAGTACATTACCAATTCAAAGTGTTACCATTCGGGATAACAACAGCACCAAGGGTATTTACGAAATGCCTTGCAGTAGTAGCTGCACATATCAGAAGACAGCACATACACGTATTCCCGTACCTAGACGATTGGTTAATAAAAACCAGCACTCAGAAACAGTGTGTTCAACACACAAAATACATCATAGAAACCCTTCACAAGCTAGGGTTCTCAATAAACTACCTAAAATCACACTTACAACCGTGTCAAATACAACAATACTTAGGAGCAGCAATCAACACAGAAAAAGGGATTGCCACTTCAAGTCCACAAAGGGTACAAGCATTCCAAAACGTAATACAAAGCATGCACCCAAACCAACAGTCAAGTAAAATTAGTGATGAAACTTCTAGGCATGATGTCTTCATGCATAGCCATTGTCCCAAACGCAAGATTACACATGCGGCCCTTACAACAGTGCCTAGCGAGACTATGGACACAAGCACAGGGTCAACTCCAAGATCTAGTGTTGATAGACCGCCAAACACACTCCTCGCTTCAATGGTGGAATCCTATAAATTTAAACCAAGGGCGGCCTTTCCAGGACCCAGTGCCTCAATACGGGATCACAACAGATGCTTCCATGGTAGGGTGGGGAGCACACCTCAACTAACACAGCATCCAGGGACAATGGGACACTCAACAAAAACAACTTCATATAAATCAACTAGAACTACTAGCAGTGTTTCTAGCATTGAAAGCATTTCAACTGTTAATAACCCACAAACACATTCTTGTCATAACAGACAACATGACAACAATGTATTACCTAAACAAACAGGGAGGGACACACTCATCACAGCTGTGTCTCTTAGCACAAAATATTTGGCATTGGGCGATTCACAATCACATTCGCCTAATAGCACAATACATCCCAGGAATTCAAAACCAGTTGGCCGACAATCTGTTGAGATCACCAACAAACCCACGAATTGGAAATTCATCCCCAGATACTGCAAACTTACTTTCAAAACTGGGGAACACCGCAAATGTACCTATTCGCAACAAAAGCAAACTCAAAATGCCAAAACTTCGCATCCAGGTACCCACACCCTCAATCCACGGGCAATGCATTATGGATGAGTTGGTCAGGGACATTTGCTTATGCTTTTCCCCCTCTCCCACTCCTTCCATATCTAGTAAACAAATTGAGTCAAAACAAACTCAAACTAATACTAGTAGCACCAACTTGGGCTCGCCAACCATGGTACACAACACTACTAGACCTGTCAGTAGTACCTTGTAGGAAGTTGGCTCTGTATGTGCTATTTCAAAGTAAGGAATAGCATGCACAGAGTCCAAGGGTTCCCCTTAGAGGTAAAATAGTGGTAAAAATAGATAATACTAATGCTCTATTTTGTGGTAGTGTGGTCGAGCAGTAGGCTTATCCAAGGAGTAGTGTTAAGCATTTGTTGTACATACACATAGACAATAAATGAGGTACACACACTCAGAGACAAATCCAGCCAATAGGTTTTTATATAGAAAAATATCTTTTCTTAGTTTATTTTAAGAACCACAGGTTCAAATTCTACATGTAATAGCTCATTCGAAAGGTATTGCAGGTAAGTACTTTAGGAACTTCAAATCATCAAAATTGCATGTATACTTTTCAAGTTATTGACAAATAGCTGTTTTAAAAGTGGACACTTAGTGCAATTTTCACAGTTCCTGGGGGAGGTAAGTTTTTGTTAGTTTTACCAGGTAAGTAGGACACTTACAGGGTTCAGTTCTTGGTCCAAGGTAGCCCACCGTTGGGGGTTCAGAGCAATCCCCAAAGTCACCACACCAGCAGCTCAGGGCCGGTCAGGTGCAGAGTTCCAAGTGGTGCCCAAAACACATAGGCTAGAATGGAGAGAAGGGGGTGCCCCGGTTCCGGTCTGCTTGCAGGTAAGTACCCGCGTCTTCGGAGGGCAGACCAGGGGGGTTTTGTAGGGCACCGGGGGGGACACAGGTCCACACAGAAATTTCACCCTCAGCGGCGCGGGGGCGGCCGGGTGCAGTGTAGAAACAAGCGTCGGGTTCGCAATGTTAGTCTATGAGAGATCTCGGGATCGCTTCAGCGCTGCAGGCAGGCAAGGGGGGGATTCCTCGGGGAAACCTCCACTTGGGCAAGGGAGAGGGACTCCTGGGGGTCACTTCTCCAGTGAAAGTCCGGTCCTTCAGGTCCTGGGGGCTGCGGGTGCAGGGTCTCTCCCAGGCGTCGGGACTTTAGGTTCAAAGAGTCGCGGTCAGGGGAAGCCTCGGGATTCCCTCTGCAGGCGGCGCTGTGGGGGCTCAGGGGGGACAGGTTTTGGTACTCACAGTATCAGAGTAGTCCTGGGGTCCCTCCTGAGGTGTTGGATCGCCACCAGCCGAGTCGGGGTCGCCGGGTGCAGTGTTGCAAGTCTCACGCTTCTTGCGGGGAGCTTGCAGGGTTCTTTAAAGCTGCTGGAAACAAAGTTGCAGCTTTTCTTGGAGCAGGTCCGCTGTCCTCGGGAGTTTCTTGTCTTTTCGAAGCAGGGGCAGTCCTCAGAGGATGTCGAGGTCGCTGGTCCCTTTGGAAGGCGTCGCTGGAGCAGGATCTTTGGAAGGCAGGAGACAGGCCGGTGAGTTTCTGGAGCCAAGGCAGTTGTCGTCTTCTGGTCTTCCTCTGCAGGGGTTTTCAGCTAGGCAGTCCTTCTTCTTGTAGTTGCAGGAATCTAATTTTCTAGGGTTCAGGGTAGCCCTTAAATACTAAATTTAAGGGCGTGTTTAGGTCTGGGGGGTTAGTAGCCAATGGCCACTAGCCCTGAGGGTGGGTACACCCTCTTTGTGCCTCCTCCCAAGGGGAGGGGGTCACATCCCTAATCCTATTGGGGGAATCCTCCATCTGCAAGATGGAGGATTTCTAAAAGTTAGAGTCACCTCAGCTCAGGACACCTTAGGGGCTGTCCTGACTGGCCAGTGACTCCTCCTTGTTATTCTCATTATTTTCTCCGGCCTTGCCGCCAAAAGTGGGGCCTGGCCGGAGGGGGCGGGCAACTCCACTAGCTGGAGTGTCCTGCTGGGTTGGCACAAAGGAGGTGAGCCTTTGAGGCTCACCGCCAGGTGTGACAATTCCTGCCTGGGAGAGGTGTTAGCATCTCCACCCAGTGCAGGCTTTGTTACTGGCCTCAGAGTGACAAAGGCACTCTCCCCATGGGGCCAGCAACATGTCTCGGTTTGTGGCAGGCTGCTAAAACTAGTCAGCCTACACAGATAGTCGGTTAAGTTTCAGGGGGCACCTCTAAGGTGCCCTCTGTGGTGTATTTTACAATAAAATGTACACTGGCATCAGTGTGCATTTATTGTGCTGAGAAGTTTGATACCAAACTTCCCAGTTTTCAGTGTAGCCATTATGGTGCTGTGGAGTTCGTGTTTGACAGACTCCCAGACCATATACTCTTATGGCTACCCTGCACTTACAATGTCTAAGGTTTTGTTTAGACACTGTAGGGGTACCATGCTCATGCACTGGTACCCTCACCTATGGTATAGTGCACCCTGCCTTAGGGCTGTAAGGCCTGCTAGAGGGGTGTCTTACCTATACTGCATAGGCAGTGAGAGGCTGGCATGGCACCCTGAGGGGAGTGCCATGTCGACTTACTCGTTTTGTCCTCACTAGCACACACAAGCTGGCAAGCAGTGTGTCTGTGCTGAGTGAGGGGTCTCCAGGGTGGCATAAGACATGCTGCAGCCCTTAGAGACCTTCCTTGGCATCAGGGCCCTTGGTACTAGAAGTACCAGTTACAAGGGACTTATCTGGATGCCAGGGTCTGCCAATTGTGGATACAAAAGTACAGGTTAGGGAAAGAACACTGGTGCTGGGGCCTGGTTAGCAGGCCTCAGCACACTTTCAATTGTAAACATAGCATCAGCAAAGGCAAAAAGTCAGGGGGCAACCATGCCAAGGAGGCATTTCCTTACACAACCCCCCCCCAAACGAAAGAGGATGAGACTAACCTTTCCCAAGAGAGTCTTCATTTTCTAAGTGGAAGAACCTGGAAAGGCCATCTGCATTGGCATGGGCAGTCCCAGGTCTGTGTTCCACTATAAAGTCCATTCCCTGTAGGGAGATGGACCACCTCAACAGTTTAGGATTTTCACCTTTCATTTGCATCAGCCATTTGAGAGGTCTGTGGTCAGTTTGAACTAGGAAGTGAGTCCCGAAGAGGTATGGTCTCAGCTTCTTCAGGGACCAAACCACAGCAAAGGCCTCCCTCTCAATGGCACTCCAACGCTGCTCCCTGGGGAGTAACCTCCTGCTAATGAAAGCAACAGGCTGGTCAAGGCCATCATCATTTGTTTGGGACAAAACTGCCCCTATCCCATGTTCAGAGGCATCAGTCTGCACAATGAACTGCTTAGAATAATCTGGAGCTTTGAGAACTGGTGCTGAGCACATTGCTTGTTTCAGGGTGTCAAAGGCCTGTTGGCAGTCCATAGTCCAGTTCACTTTCTTGGGCATTTTCTTGGAGGTGAGCTCAGTGAGGGCTGTCACAATGGATCCATATCCCTTCACAAACCTCCTGTAGTACCCAGTCAAGCCAAGGAATGCCCTGACTTGAGTCTGGGTTTTTGGAGCTACCCAGTCCAGAATGGTCTGGATCTTGGGTTGGAGTGGCTGAACTTGGCCTCCACCTACAAGGTGGCCCAAGTAAACCACAGTTCCCTGCCCTATCTGGCATTTGGATGCCTTGATAGAGAGGCCTGCAGATTGCAGAGCCTTCAAAACCTTCCTCAGGTGGACCAGGTGATCCTGCCAGGTGGAGCTAAAGACAGCAATATCATCAAGATAAGCTGTGCTAAAGGACTCCAAGCCAGCAAGGACTTGATTCACCAACCTTTGGAAGGTGGCAGGGGCATTCTTTAAACCAAAGGGCATAACAGTAAACTGATAATGCCCATCAGGTGTGGAGAATGCTGTCTTTTCTTTTGCTCCAGGTGCCATTTTTATTTGCCAGTACCCTGCTGTCAAGTCAAAGGTACTTAGAAATTTGGCAGCACCTAATTTATCAATGAGCTCATCAGCTCTTGGAATTGGATGGGCATCTGTCTTGGTGACAGAATTGAGCCCTCTGTAGTCCACACAAAACCTCATCTCTTTCTTTCCATCTTTGGTGTGAGGTTTGGGGACTAAGACCACTGGGCTGGCCCAGGGGCTGTCAGAGCGCTCAATTACTCCCAATTCCAGCATCTTGTGGACTTCCACCTTGATGCTTTCCTTAACATGGTCAGACTGTCTGAAGATTTTGTTTTTGACAGGCATGCTGTCTCCTGTGTCCACATCATGGGTACACAGGGGTGTCTGACCAGGGGTTAGGGAGAAAAGCTCAGGAAACTGTTGTAGGACTCTCCTACAATCAGCTTGCTGTTGGCCAGAGAGGGTGTCTGAGTAGATCACTCCATCTACTGTACCATCTTTTGGGTCTGATGACAGAAGATCAGGGAGAGGTTCACTCTCTGCCTCCTGATCCTCATCTGTTACCATCAACAGATTGACATCAGCCCTGTCGTGGAAGAGCTTAAGGCGGTTTACATGGATCACCCTCTTGGGGCTCCTGCTTGTGCCCAGGTCCACCAAGTAGGTGACCTGACTCTTCCTTTCTAGTACTGGGTAAGGGCCACTCCATTTGTCCTGGAGTGCCCTGGGAGCCACAGGCTCCAGAACCCAGACTTTCTGCCCTGGTTGGAACTCAACCAGTGCAGCCTTTTGGTCATACCAAAACTTCTGGAGCTGTTGGCTGGCCTCAAGGTTTTTGGTTGCCTTTTCCATGTACTCTGCCATTCTAGAGCGAAGGCCAAGTACATAGTCCACTATGTCCTGTTTAGGCTCGTGGAGAGGTCTCTCCCAGCCTTCTTTAACAAGGGCAAGTGGTCCCCTTACAGGATGACCAAACAGAAGTTCAAAGGGTGAGAATCCTACTCCCTTCTGTGGCACCTCTCTGTAAGCGAAAAGCAGACATGGCAAGAGGACATCCCATCTCCTTTTGAGCTTTTCTGGGAGCCCCATGATCATGCCTTTTAATGTCTTGTTGAATCTCTCAACCAAGCCATTAGTTTGTGGATGGTATGGTGTAGTGAATTTATAAGTCACTCCACACTCATTCCACATGTGCTTTAGGTATGCTGACATGAAGTTGGTACCTCTGTCAGACACCACCTCCTTAGGGAAACCCACTCTGGTAAAGATACCAATGAGGGCCTTGGCTACTGCAGGGGCAGTAGTCGACCTAAGGGGAATAGCTTCAGGATACCTGGTAGCATGATCCACTACTACCAGGATATACATATTTCCTGAGGCTGTGGGAGGTTCCAGTGGACCAACTATGTCCACACCCACTCTTTCAAAGGGCACCCCCACCACTGGAAGTGGAATGAGGGGGGCCTTTGGATGCCCACCTGTCTTACCACTGGCTTGACAGGTGGGGCAGGAGAGGCAAAACTCCTTAACCATGTTGGACATATTGGGCCAGTAGAAGTGGTTGACTAACCTCTCCCACGTCTTGGTTTGTCCCAAATGTCCAGCAAGGGGAATGTCATGGGCCAATGTTAGGATGAACTCTCTGAACAGTTGAGGCACTACCACTCTCCTAGTGGCACCAGTTTTGGGGTCTCTGGCCTCAGTGTACAGGAGCCCATCTTCCCAATCGACCCTATGTGTTCCATTTTTCTTGCCTTTGGACTCTTCAGCAGCTTGCTGCCTAAGGCCTTCAAGAGAGGGACAGGTTTCTTGTCCCTTACACAGCTCTTCCCTTGAGGGTCCCCCTGGGCCTAAGAGCTCAACCTGATAAGGTTCAAGCTCCAAAGGCTCAGTTCCCTCAGAGGGCAGAACTTCTTCCTGAGAAGAGAGGTTCCCTTTCTTTTGCTGTGTTGCAGTTGGTTTCCCAACTGACTTTCCTGTTCTCTTGGTAGGCTGGGCCATTTTTCCAGACTCCAGCTCTACTTTTTCACCCTGTGCCTTGCATTGTGCTCTTGTTTTCACACACACCAGTTCAGGGATACCCAGCATTGCTGCATGGGTTTTTAGCTCTACCTCAGCCCATGCTGAGGACTCCAGGTCATTTCCAAGCAGACAGTCCACTGGGATATTTGAGGAGACCACCACCTGTTTCAGGCCATTGACCCCTCCCCATTCTAAAGTAACCATTGCCATGGGATGTACTTTTCTCTGATTGTCAGCGTTGGTGACTGTGTAAGTTTTTCCAGTCAGGTATTGGCCAGGGGAAACCAGTTTCTCTGTCACCATGGTGACACTGGCACCTGTATCCCTCAGGCCCTCTATTCTAGTCCCATTAATTAAGAGTTGTTGTCTGTATTTTTGCATGTTAGGCGGCCAGACAGCTAGTGTGGCTAAATCCACCCCACCCTCAGAAACTAGAGTAGCTTCAGTGTGAACCCTGATTTGCTCTGGGCACACTGTTGATCCCACTTGGAGACTAGCCATACCAGTGTTACCTGGATGGGAGTTTGGAGTGGAACCTTTCTTGGGACAGGCCTTGTCTCCAGTTTGGTGTCCATGCTGTTTACAGCTATGACACCAGGCCTTTTTGGGATCAAAGTTTTTACCCTTGTACCCATTGTTTTGTGAAGAGGCTCTGGGCCCACCCTCCTGTGCAGGTTTTTGGGGGCCTGTAGAAGACTCTTTACTATTTTTAGTTTTGGTTGTCTCATCACCCTTCTGCTGGGGAGTCTTTGTGACCCCTTTCTTTTGGTCACCCCCTGTTGAAGTCTTGGACACCCTTGTCTTGACCCAATGGTCCGCCTTCTTTCCCAATTCTTGGGGAGAAATTGGTCCTAGGTCTACCAGATGCTGATGCAGTTTATCATTGAAACAATTACTTAACAGGTGTTCTTTCACAAATAAATTGTACAGCCCATCATAATTACTTACACCACTGCCTTGAATCCAACCATCTAGTGTTTTCACTGAGTAGTCAACAAAGTCAACCCAGGTCTGGCTCGAGGATTTTTGAGCCCCCCTGAACCTAATCCTGTACTCCTCAGTGGAGAATCCAAAGCCCTCAATCAGGGTACCCTTCATGAGGTCATAAGATTCTGCATCTTGTCCAGAGAGTGTGAGGAGTCTATCCCTACACTTTCCTGTGAACATTTCCCAAAGGAGAGCACCCCAGTGAGATCTGTTCACTTTTCTGGTTACACAAGCCCTCTCAAAAGCTGTGAACCATTTGGTGATGTCATCACCATCTTCATATTTAGTTACAATCCCTTTGGGGATTTTCAACATGTCAGGAGAATCTCTGACCCTATTTATGTTGCTGCCACCATTGATGGGTCCTAGGCCCATCTCTTGTCTTTCCCTCTCTATGGCTAGGATCTGTCTTTCCAAAGCCAATCTTTTGGCCATCCTGGCTAACTGGATGTCCTCTTCACTGGGGCTATCCTCAGTGATTTCAGAGGTGTTGGTCTCTCCTGTGAGGGAACCAGCATCTCTGACTATTATTTTAGGAGTCAGGGTTTGAGGGACCCTGTTCTCCCTAGATAGGACTGGTAGGGGGGAATTGTCCTCCAAGTCACTATCCTCTTCCTCTGAGTTGCCACCCTCAGAGGGGTTGGCCTTTTCAAACTCTGCCAAAAGCTCCTGGAGCTGTATTTTGGTAGGTTTGGGGCCCATTGTTATTTTCTTTAGTTTACAGAGTGACCTTAGCTCTCTCATCTGTAGATGGAGGTAAGGTGTGGTGTCGAGTTCCACCACATTCACATCTGTGCTAGACATTATGCTTCTAAAAGTTGGAATACTTTTTAAGAAACTAAAACTGATTCTAGAATCTAATTCAAACTTTTAACAAACTTTTAAACTCTAAAAGAAATGCTAAACAGGATCTAACACAAGGCCCTAGCAGGTCTTTTAAGAATTTAGAAAACTTTTCAAATTGCAAAAATCAATTTCTAATGACAATTTTGGAATTTGTCGTGTGATCAGGTATTGGCTGAGTAGTCCAGCAAATGCAAAGTCTTGTACCCCACCGCTGATCCACCAATGTAGGAAGTTGGCTCTGTATGTGCTATTTCAAAGTAAGGAATAGCATGCACAGAGTCCAAGGGTTCCCCTTAGAGGTAAAATAGTGGTAAAAATAGATAATACTAATGCTCTATTTTGTGGTAGTGTGGTCGAGCAGTAGGCTTATCCAAGGAGTAGTGTTAAGCATTTGTTGTACATACACATAGACAATAAATGAGGTACACACACTCAGAGACAAATCCAGCCAATAGGTTTTTATATAGAAAAATATCTTTTCTTAGTTTATTTTAAGAACCACAGGTTCAAATTCTACATGTAATAGCTCATTCGAAAGGTATTGCAGGTAAGTACTTTAGGAACTTCAAATCATCAAAATTGCATGTATACTTTTCAAGTTATTGACAAATAGCTGTTTTAAAAGTGGACACTTAGTGCAATTTTCACAGTTCCTGGGGGCTGCGGGTGCAGGGTCTCTCCCAGGCGTCGGGACTTTAGGTTCAAAGAGTCGCGGTCAGGGGAAGCCTCGGGATTCCCTCTGCAGGCGGCGCTGTGGGGGCTCAGGGGGGACAGGTTTTGGTACTCACAGTATCAGAGTAGTCCTGGGGTCCCTCCTGAGGTGTTGGATCGCCACCAGCCGAGTCGGGGTCGCCGGGTGCAGTGTTGCAAGTCTCACGCTTCTTGCGGGGAGCTTGCAGGGTTCTTTAAAGCTGCTGGAAACAAAGTTGCAGCTTTTCTTGGAGCAGGTCCGCTGTCCTCGGGAGTTTCTTGTCTTTTCGAAGCAGGGGCAGTCCTCAGAGGATGTCGAGGTCGCTGGTCCCTTTGGAAGGCGTCGCTGGAGCAGGATCTTTGGAAGGCAGGAGACAGGCCGGTGAGTTTCTGGAGCCAAGGCAGTTGTCGTCTTCTGGTCTTCCTCTGCAGGGGTTTTCAGCTAGGCAGTCCTTCTTCTTGTAGTTGCAGGAATCTAATTTTCTAGGGTTCAGGGTAGCCCTTAAATACTAAATTTAAGGGCGTGTTTAGGTCTGGGGGGTTAGTAGCCAATGGCCACTAGCCCTGAGGGTGGGTACACCCTCTTTGTGCCTCCTCCCAAGGGGAGGGGGTCACATCCCTAATCCTATTGGGGGAATCCTCCATCTGCAAGATGGAGGATTTCTAAAAGTTAGTCACCTCAGCTCAGGACACCTTAGGGGCTGTCCTGACTGGCCAGTGACTCCTCCTTGTTATTCTCATTATTTTCTCCGGCCTTGCCGCCAAAAGTGGGGCCTGGCCGGAGGGGGCGGGCAACTCCACTAGCTGGAGTGTCCTGCTGGGTTGGCACAAAGGAGGTGAGCCTTTGAGGCTCACCGCCAGGTGTGACAATTCCTGCCTGGGAGAGGTGTTAGCATCTCCACCCAGTGCAGGCTTTGTTACTGGCCTCAGAGTGACAAAGGCACTCTCCCCATGGGGCCAGCAACATGTCTCGGTTTGTGGCAGGCTGCTAAAACTAGTCAGCCTACACAGATAGTCGGTTAAGTTTCAGGGGGCACCTCTAAGGTGCCCTCTGTGGTGTATTTTACAATAAAATGTACACTGGCATCAGTGTGCATTTATTGTGCTGAGAAGTTTGATACCAAACTTCCCAGTTTTCAGTGTAGCCATTATGGTGCTGTGGAGTTCGTGTTTGACAGACTCCCAGACCATATACTCTTATGGCTACCCTGCACTTACAATGTCTAAGGATTTGTTTAGACACTGTAGGGGTACCATGCTCATGCACTGGTACCCTCACCTATGGTATAGTGCACCCTGCCTTAGGGCTGTAAGGCCTGCTAGAGGGGTGTCTTACCTATACTGCATAGGCAGTGAGAGGCTGGCATGGCACCCTGAGGGGAGTGCCATGTCGACTTACTCGTTTTGTCCTCACTAGCACACACAAGCTGGCAAGCAGTGTGTCTGTGCTGAGTGAGGGGTCTCCAGGGTGGCATAAGACATGCTGCAGCCCTTAGAGACCTTCCTTGGCATCAGGGCCCTTGGTACTAGAAGTACCAGTTACAAGGGACTTATCTGGATGCCAGGGTCTGCCAATTGTGGATACAAAAGTACAGGTTAGGGAAAGAACACTGGTGCTGGGGCCTGGTTAGCAGGCCTCAGCACACTTTCAATTGTAAACATAGCATCAGCAAAGGCAAAAAGTCAGGGGGCAACCATGCCAAGGAGGCATTTCCTTACATACCTCATGTCAAACTACCAAACAGACCAGATCTGTTAACTCAACACAAACAGATCAGACACCCGAATCCAGCATCGCTCAATCTAGCAATCTGGCTCCTGAAGTCTTAGAATTTGGACATCTAGACCTTACACAAGAATGTATGGAGGTCATTAAACAAGCTAGGTAACCTACTACAAGACATTGCTACGCAAATAAATGGAAAAGATTTGTTTATTACTGTCATAATTATCAAATTCAACCACTACATGCGTCAACAAAGAACATTGTAAGCTACTTATTACACTTACAAAAATCTAAGCAAGCTTTTTCATCCATTAAAATACATCTCACAGCAATTTCAGCCTATCTGCAAATTACACATTCAACATCACTCTTTAGAATCCCAGTCATTAAAGCATTTATGGAGGGTCTAAAAAGAATCCTTCCCCCAAGGACACCACCAGTGCCTTCATGGAATCTCCATATTGTATTAACACGACTCATGGGTCCTCCATTTGAACCCATGCACTCTTGTGGGATGCAATACTTAACATGGAAAGTAGCCTTCCTAATAGCTATCACATCTTTTAGAAGAGTAAGTGAAATACAAGCATTTACCATACAGGAACCCTTTATACAAATACACAAACATAAAGTGGTTCTACGCACTAATCCCACATTTTTACCAAAAGTTATATCACCGTTCCACTTAAACAAACTGTAGAACTCCCAGTGTTTTTTCCACAACCAGAATCTGTAGCTGAAAGAGCATTACATACATTAGACATCAAAAGGGCACTAAAGTATTACATTGATAGAACCAAACAATTTCGCATAACAAAACAATTGTTCGTAGCTTTTCAAAAACCTCATGCAGAAAATCGAATATCCAAACAAGGCATTGCCAGATGGATAGTTAAGTGTATTCAAACCTGCTATGTAAAAGCAAAGAGACCTGCCTATTACACCAAAGGCACACTCCACTAGAAAGAAAGGCGCCACAATGGCCTTTTTAGGAAATATACCCATGACAGAAATCTGTAAGGCAGCCACATGGTCTACGCCTCATACATTCACAAAACATTACTGTGTGGATGTGTTAACAACACAACAAGCCACAGTAGGACAGGCAGTATTACAGACATTATTTCAAACAACTTCAACTCCTACAGGCTAAACCACCGCTTTTGGGGAGATAACTGCTTACTAGTCTATGTACAGAATGTGTATCTGCAGCTACACATGCGATCGAACTGAAAATGTCACTTACCCAGTGTACATCTGTTCGTGGCATGGGACTCTGCAGATTCACATGCCCCCTTCCACCTCCCCAGGAGCCTGTAGCCATTATAAGTTGGTAAAAAATAAACTTGTACATTTGTAAATAGATATCACTTTTAAACACATTATGTACATACATACTTACTCCATTGCATGGGCACTATTACTATATACACAACTCCCACCTCACCCTCTGCGGGGAAAACAATCTAAGATGGAGGTGACGCCCATGCCCAATGGAGCCGAAATGGGAGGAGTCCCTCGATCTCGTGACTCGAAAAGACTTCTTCGAAGAAAAACAACTTGTAACACTCCGAGCCCAACACTAGATGGCAGGATAATGCACAGCATGTGAATCTGCAGCGTCCAATGCTTTCTAAGAACAGCCTCTGCAAGAGCCACCCGGAGTGAGGATGCTGCTGCAACCAGCGTTAGTACAAGGAAAAGCGGAATCGTTTTTGCTGAGGGAAGAACTTAACAACATTGGCAATAGTTTTCCTGACATGTGCAGTCACAGCGCCACCTTGAAGCAGATGGCATCAGGCCAAATATTGTCACAGATTTTAAATTAGTGTCTCTTTATGGTCCACCCAGAAGTGATTGTAGTTGAAGTCCAGCAGTGGTGGGGGTGCAGCCAGGAGGAAGGGATGCTGCTAGGGAAATGATAAGAGTTAAATAATTACATGCGTACTGTAGAAGTATGTTGTGGATACTTTCAGGATATGAGACGTAGGGTATGAGTAGGATGGAGAATAGGGGTAGAAGACAAGAGATTTTAACCCAAGACCCTAGTTAACTAAAGAAAGGAAGATATCACTGGTAGACACTCTTAACTACCTCGTCCTTTACCTCCCTCCTCGCCCTAGCCCACAACCTCAACCTTTTCTTCACCCTCCCCCCCCACCTCCCTTAACGCTTTCCTTTCTTACCACTATAACCCTACCTACCAATTAACATTGCCCTTAACCTCGTCCTTAACCTTGCCCTGGCCTTGTCATTAAGCCTCTTCATCTTTAACCTTATATTTAACCTCTCCACTGGCAACATACATTGCTTTCCCTCTTTCCTGATTCCAGACTGACCTGGGTGGAGAAGGTGTCGTCTGGGCAGATGGGAGGGGGGTCGGCGGGTTAAAAAGTGCCACCTGGAGGAAAATGGGAGAGAACTAATTTTGGGTATAAGGGAGGAGCAATGAGATGGGTCAGTTGAGGGCTGTATTTCAGAATATAGACCATAAAAACATCAACTGCAGAATATAGGCAACGTCTACATTTTCAGGATGTCTTCAAATTTTTTTTTTTTAAATGGGTATACATTTACTATATTTATCAGTGCTACATACCTTGAAAAGATAAATGACAATCCAAAATCGCCTTTGTGGTAGCAAGGATTGACCCAGACACATGATTTGCTTCTCGGTCTTCTAAGTTTATTTTTCAAATGATCTTACTCTTTGTCAGGATGTTTCAGCCAGACTACACGGTCCTGATCGCATGACATGCTCATCATTTTGGGACATTATTTAACGTACATTCTCTTCATAAACAGCAAAAACCTACTTTTAATGTTGCACACCACAAGTTAACTTAAATCTTTAGAAACATACCTCCAAATAACTCATCCGACAAAAATTATTTTCTCTCAACAGTCTTTAAGAATACATTTCAAAATGTGTGTGATTGCATTTGTAAGAAGAGGATAAATATACAATTCACATGTGCAAAACAGCTGAACCTTAAATAGTAGCACACCAAAAACTCCAGCCCAAGTGAGCAATTATTGAATACCTTGCAAATTTCATGCAGTGGTCATCAAATTAACTGAAGGCATTACTCTTACTCCATCACTGTATTACCCTGATGATCAGAAAGTTATGAGCTCATCCTTATGCTGTTGGTTAAATTTAACCCAGGTGGGCATACAAGTATTATTAGCGCATATATTCATAATTGGTTCATGTTATAAGCTTTGTACTTACTTCAATTCCTTATGTTAACAAAATTCAGTGTGACACCAATCAAACGTACATAATCCATTTGGTCACATGACTTATGTGCGTGCAACCCAACAACTTTACATTAAGAGTGTATGGAACATTTCATAATTATTGTTACTTGCATGCCCTCATAGGCATGCATACAGCTCCTCATCCGCATTAAGTCCATTCCGGATTTTGCTGTCCAAATTAATTATATATCGCATCTCCAATCTCATGAGTGCTTTTACTCTTTCTCAACGCTCATGTCCCATGCAACTGCATCAATTTAAAAAGTGCATGATTTGTTTCAGATCACAGTTAGGGATTTCGTTGCAGTGTCTTGCTGTGGTACATAGTCACAGTTTTTAATCACCCATATGTGTTGCTAAATCTGCTTATGCAATGGCAGAATGGTAATCCCCACATGCCTCCAGTTGCATTTACACATGGGCACATAGATTGCGAATTCTGTTTTGCATTTATATTCACCCTTGATTGGTCTGCCATGAAAAGGAAATATATACATTCAGAGGTATTCACTCCTATCATACAAGCTACACATTTAACCTATTTCTTAAATCAATGTTAGCATCAAGCCAGCTTGATTTTTATTAACCTCCGGGCTATTTCTAACCAGTGCATCCCACATAAAACAGGGTCTTCTAAAAGTAGTCATAGGGTTTCTAGGCAGAATGTAGCCGATCACCAGGTCAGATTTGACAGCGTGCATGTTCTTCCTTAGTAGCAACCTCAGTCTCTGATCTTGGTTGTTGTAAGTTGTGATAAACCTGATATCACCTTTACGTTTATTTGCTTTTGCCCTAGCAAATAAGATGGCGTGCCCCTTTCGCATTGACTGCCTCTTGTGCTAGCAGTTTTCTTCTATGCCCTCTTTGCATGAATCTTTCCATCACTTCTTCCTGATGCTGCTCTCTATACCTACTGTTTGCTGCAATTTTATTTCGTCCAAAGCATCTCCCCATAAGTAATGCTTGCTTTCAGATGGTTTGGTGGAGAAACAGTGCTTGCAAGATGGTATTGACTTTACAGCCTGGAGAGGTATTGAACATATTATAAGTCTTTGCATTGATGAGTTGCAGTGTGCAGGTGACAGTTGACAATTTGTGTGCAGCATGTTCCATAGAACTTTATGTACTACTTACGAAGTATTGTAAGCAGGCTTGCGTTATTAAACAGAATTGTCCCAGCATGACACGTTCTACATCTCCTAGAAGACTGTGAACCTATGCTTCAGAAGATGGGCTACTGGTGAAGTTTGCACTGTTCTTAGTAGATAATTTTAATTACTTTGTTGTATTTCTCAGGAGTTTCACTGTCTGCAAACAGTGTGGTACAGAATAAACTTTCTCCAAAGAGTAAACATTATTTGAAATACCCACTTTACTACTCATATCAAGTTCATTTCTCAATGTATGTTAGATGACTGAGAGATTTGATACAGATAAAAGCTGTCCTTAGCAGGGCATTAATTTTAAAACAGACACTGAGTATCTTGTACATATTGAACACTTTGTGTGATGAGGGTTTCCCATATATCTGATTGTTAATGTGATCTAATCTAACCGTGAAGTGTATAGTATAGGGTCAGTGTTTCTCAGAACATATGCTTGCTACACACCCAAGGGAGTTGCATCAGTGATGGCACTAATGATGCATCATATTATTCTGAGATATTTTGTACTTTGTTTCAGGCCTCTAATGCCATACTACTTTATAGAGTTATGTGTACAAAAGAAGCTTGAATGATGTCATCAATGATATCATGTGTTGTCCTCAGTGATGTCACAAATGATAATATAGAACATGCCATGAATAATGTAATTTGTGATGTCAGGCAGCGCATGGCGGAGCTCAAATTATAGTTAGCTCTGCCACTATAACTTGTGAATTTTTGTGTTTTTGTTCAAAACATTGTCACTGACATATTTACCTCTTTATAATGCTACTTTAACCTTTGTTTTTTTTTCCCAGAGACTTTTTTTTATTTTATGTAGCTTAATTATTTATCAGCACATGTAGAGGCAACCACCAGCCGCAGTGGTTGTCCACAGGGCTTGGCCTGTGGCAAACCTCCCAAAGGCATCCAACCCCACACAGGGCACAACCTTTGGCTGTGGATAGCAGGGGATTGCCAACAGTGTGGGCAACCCACCTGGAGGCTGCCACCCCTGCTCCCCCTCGACCACTTCACCTTCTCCCCCACGGCCACATGCTGCACATTGCCTTTCATCAGGTCCTTTGTCCAGTTCCCTGCAGGCAGCCACCCAGATACAGACAATCTCATGCTCATCCTTTACTAGTGCGTGACTTGGGGTTAGCCACAGGGCCTGTGTTGCAGCTGCGCGGCCACCTCCCCCCAACCCTCATTAGGCCCTGGGGACCAAATCCCTAGGGGTGAATTATAAAAAATTAAAGGGAAAGAGGCAACTTGTTTTCCCTTCCGAAATCTTCTCCGGCCCTGAAGAACCTATCCCTTAGGCCATCTTTTTCTTTTTTTTAAAGTGGAGAGGGGCCATGAGCCCCCTTTCCCCAAGCCTCATTATGCCCTTTGGACCCTATACCCAGGGTCTTATTTTTTTATAGGCCTTAATTATATAAATGGGATGGGGGCCATGCGCCCTGTGCCTCACCTCTCCCAGAACCAGTTTTGAGCCTCGAGGCCCCTCGTCTCCTTTTTAAATAGGTGGGTGCTGTGGTGCCCACTCAGGGCACCCACCATGCACACGTTGAGGGATGCACCAGGAGTCCTGGGGCTGCTGCAGCCCCAGCCGGCTCCTCACATGGTGCAGGAGCTGGCATTGCGGCTGTCCGCAGGGAGTAGCAATGTATGCTACTTCCACTGGGCAGGAGCAATATCTTGATCCGTTTCCTCGCCCTTCATGGCAGGGTAACAGATCACAAGTCTTCTAGCCGACTGGAGCATTTTTAAAGCTCTTGCCTGCTGGGAGAAGCCTTTGTTTTTGCTCTCATTTGGTGGGAGATTAAAAAATGCATGTCCAGACACAGGTTTCCCTGCATGCACTGGTGTGGGCAGGGAAACTGATGTGTCCAGGGGGATGGAGTCCTGGGAAGGGGCGGTGTTAAACATTGGGTCTCAAGTTGGCGGTTGGTTTGCACCCTGTCCAAGTAGGGACCCTCACTCTAGTCAGGATAAGGGAGATATCTGCTCAGATAACCCCTGCTCAACCCCTTGGTAGCTTGGCACAAGCAGTCCGGCATATCTCAGAATCAATCTTTAAAGCATTTGCACATAACACACAGTAATAAGTGAAAACACTACAAACGGACTCCAAACCAATAGCCAATATTTATCTATATAAAACAAGACCAAATACGATAAAAATCAAACATACAGTAATAAAAATATGTATTCTGCAAGATTTACTCAAAAAGGCGGTTCCTTGAAGTTGATAGCTCCACCTGGAGCCATCACGGCGTCGTGATGAGCAAAACCAACAGTTCAGGCCAGCTGCGGCGTTGCGGGCCAGCTACGGTGTCTGGAAGGCCTGCAAACAGTACCTTGGATTTGCAGGGCATAGTTATCCTAGGGGTGAGCTCCGGAGAGCGGCGACGCTGACTTCGCAATGTCAGTTCCGGAGTTGGTGCAGGAGTCCTTGGGCCCTTGAGGTCACACGCATTGCGAATCGAACTCCAGGCTGATGAAGTCAGGGGTGCCGGTGTGGATGGCATAAGGGCTGCGATGTGAAGCGGGGCGATAGGACGTGCGGTGTCCCACAGGTCACGGTGCAGGCATCGTTGCTGCTGAAGTGCTGTCGTTGGTAGGGCCAAGCCAGCGGTGCGGAACGGGACCGTGCTTCGTGACCCTCACGAGCGGTGTCCACAGGCCACGATGCAGGCAGGATTCCTGGTGACGACACAGGAGTTGATGGTGCTGGCGTTGGTGGACCAGGGCTGCAGTGCGGGACGGGACGGTGCTTCGTGTACCTCAAGAGCGGTGTCCACATGCCCCGGTGCAGGAGCAGTGGTGTCGGGGGTGCCCAAGCTGCGGTGTGAGCAGGTGATGCCGGAGTGCAGGGCCCTTAGGTCGCGGTGCGAGCAGCGGCTCGGTGAAGTCGTCTGATGACTGCGTCGGGGAGACCAGGGTCGCGGTGCTAAGTGGGGCAGTGCAAGTCCGTGTGGCGTCGGCAGGTCATGGTGCAGGGCAGCAGCATGATTGGCGGTGTCACAGTCGTTTCTCCTCTTGAACAGCACAAAACACACAGTTCCCAGTGCTGCAGGTCGAGGAAACTGAAGTCTTTGGTGTCCCTGAGACTTCCAACAGGAGGCAAGCTCTACTCCAAGCCCTTGGAGAATTTTCTCAATGAGAACACACAGCAAAGTTCACCCTTCCACAGGAGTAAGATGGTCCAAGGGAATAAAATGCTCCCTCGTGTCCCTATAACCCTACCGTGAAGATATATAAATATTTTTGAGCCTTAATTTCTCAAAACCTATTGAACAGATTTGGATCAAACCTCAAAAAGCACAGTCCGCACACCAAGATCTGTGAAATTTAGTGTAATCCCATTCAGCAGGTTTTGCGGTAGTGCTTCTTAAACAAGTCTGTGAAAAAAGCATGGGGATTTTGTGTTTTGATGGACCCCACCTCCTGTTTCTTCTCGGCCCCCCACTTGACAGATCTATCCGAAACTTTCTATGCACAAACTAGTTAAAAAGTAGCACCTTTTTGGACAGTTCGTAGGCGATTTGTCAAACGGTCTTTAACTCACTGTGTCTGTTAAGGAGATCTTTGTTTTTCAGGCAATGAAAAGGACAGAAAATTGGGGGTGAAGGGGAGATCAGTATAGTCGAAGAAATCCTCTTGCTAATAGAAAGGACACCAAGTTTCAAAAATGGTTTCTTCATCCGCAGCAGGAAAATGGGGCAAAATCATAAGGCCAGCATTTAAGATAGAGCTTTGATGTTTCTTCTTTAGGCCTTCCATTCAGTTTCGCGCACATGTAGTAGTTATTCCTTGCATGCAACCAGCCACAAATGGTTGTCTCCACCTTGTAAAGACGCCCATTGTCACTTCATTTTACCTTTAGCCAGACTGGTTACCACCCTGGCATCTACACATTTACTCTCCTATTTAACATAAACAACTACATCTTATTTTTCAGGTTAATATTGTTTGGAGGGGGGCTTAAATGTTCTTCCTAATATGATTGTGTACTCCTGTTGTATTTAGTATGGTTTGCGGGACTTGCTATGGTGGTATACTAACTGTCTGGATGTTTTTTGTTTTTTTGTTTTAGGATGTTGATATCGATGTATTTCGTTATGCTACATTCTTCACATATTTCTCTTTGGTGCTGATACAGCTTATTCTGGCCTGCTTCCCAGATCTACCTCCCCTCTTCTCTGAAACTGTTCATGACCGTGTAAGTGTCAAGTAAGAACGTTTGTGTGATCTTGTTCGAAGAGATGTTTGGGTTTTTGGTTTTAAATATTGCGTGTAACAGGGGTGTGGAATTTATTAAAATATCTACTTGTCCAGGGGACAGGTTGCTTCTCAAATCTACTTGTCCTGTAAAAAGATCTACTTGTCCCTTTGGTGCCATGTAGTGTGGCGACAAATTATGGCAGCAATTAATAGCCTCTCTGATTATGCCAGGGCTACTACCATAGTAGGGCTTGAATACTTGGAGTTTCAATCCCTACTGTAGCAATTTCCTTATTTTGCCACCTTTCTGCAGATCTGCATACTGGGGCTGGAGGAAGCAGTAAGCAATAGTCCCAGGGCTGGAATGCCTTTGAGTCTGCAAACCTACTAACCTGCATATTTTAAAGATTTTTACCAGCTTCTCTCTAATATTTTCCCATAATAAGAAAGGTTGGACATTTACTCCTGACAATGGCAGAATTAGAACTTCTTCCAGGGTTGGGAAGAAAGTGGCTGGAGGGAAAATGAACTTGCAAATGCTCAATAGATTTTCACATGAGCAAATCTACACATCGTATTTACCCACGCTAAAATACAGTTCACAAATATTTTATAAGGGTACGACATATACCATGGGTGCACTTTTGTGACTTTCTTTAAGAATTTGGGGCCACAAGTAGGTAGGTTCAGATTTGTGACCTGCAAATTGCGAGTTGCAAATCCGAATGTAGGATGGTGTCCTTGACACCATCTGTGATTCGCAAGGGCTTCGCAAATGCCCACATCATGAATAATCATGAGGTGGGTCGCAATTTGCGACCCCCTCACGAATGGTGGCCTGCTGGAGACAGCAGACCACCATGTCTGTGACTGCTTTTCAATAAAGCATTTTTTTTGTTTTTTTTTTTGTAATGCAGCCCGTTTTCCTTAAAGGAAAACGAGATGCATAACAAAAACGAAAAATGAAACGTTTTCGTTTCATTTTTTCAGAGGAGACAGTGGTCCGCAGGACCACTGCCTGCTCTGAAAAAATGTTTACAGTGACATTCACAATGGGGAAGGGGTCCCATGGGGATCCCTTCCCTTTTGCGAAAGTGTTAGCACCCATTTGAAATGGGTGCAAACTGCGATTGGTTTGCGCCCGCGTTCGCGGTCACAAAACAATCCTACATTGCACTGCGAGTCGCAATTAGGAAGGGAACACCCCTTCCTAATTGCGAGTCGCAAACCCGTTTTGTGATTCGGTAACCAGGTTACTGAATCGCAAAACTGGGTTTGTGCATCGCAATGTGCTTTTTGCACGTCGCAAACAGCGAAAGTCGCTGTTTGCAACATGCAAAAAGCTACCTACATGTGGGTCTTGGTCCCTAATTAGGTCTGGTGTGAACAAAGACATTTTGTTTTTATTAAACTTCTATTTCTCTCTCTTTTGGCTGGCTTTACTGTGAGTGATCGCATTCTTCTCTTCCACAAGGAGCATATTGCCACACAAAGTAGTTTTGTTCAGTGTCAGGAACTACAGTGGCAATCAGTGACGTAACGAAACTGGAGGGTGCCCCTTTGCAAAGAACATGGAGGAGCACCCTCTCCAGACTCACTCAGGGCAGGTGCTGTGCTGACGGGGCCCCCTGGAGGGCGGCTGCGGGGCCTTTGTTATGCTGCTGGTGGCAACGTGTGCTTTAAGAGTTCAAAAACCTTTTGGGGGGGTTTTGCCAATGTTTGTTACAATGTTGAGGGCCTGGTAGCTCCCACAACAATAAAGTGTTACAAAAGCCATGTCAAAACAAGACACGCATTGATGAAACTAAAAGACTTATAAAAATATGTCAGATCAGTTGGCTTTGTCAGTGTTTGTTTATTTTCATGCTTCCCATAATCGTGTTGAAAATGGTTACACTGATTTTCCATTAGAAATATTTTTGGGAAATACTAGCATGCATCAACACATTTTACTAAATGACACTTCATTTGCATATAATCAGAGAGCATTCTGGGAGCATTATACTTAGCCTCTTAGCCTAAACTTTTCAAACATGTGTGTACACGTTTTTTTTTTTTGTACTGGAACCAACGTCAGTAGTGAAGTGTGACCTTAAAACATTTATTTACAGCACGCACCCTAATAATGAAGGCTTTCAAATAATGAACCATAAATACAAGTTCGAACAGCATTATCTTTTGGAAACACATTACCTCAACTGCAGAGAGTTCATCTCTCTGTAAACAGGCAGCCAATGGGTTTGTGCTGCAGGTGGTTGGGCCTACTTGTCCCAAGGACAAAGGAAACATAAAAACTTGTTGCCCTTGACCCCAAACAAGATGTCCCGGGCGTTGGGCGATAGGAATTCCACATCCCTGGTGTAAGCTTAAATTGAGCGAAAATGCTAACAAGCAATAATACCAAAGAAAACGTTTGCTATAGAACAGTGATTCTTACCTATGGTCCGAAGACTCCTGTGGGTCACCTACTCGGGGGTCTGCAATTGTTTTACAAATTTAAACAATATTAAAATTAATGCATTTAAATTAATAAAATATATATAAAAAAGATGCCAGGTGAAAGCTTGTGTGTTTGATTGTGAATTAAATAATTTGTTTCAATGTTTGAGCATTTTTGGTGTGTACTTGTTTATGTATTTTTGTCTAATCTTTTGAGTTTTAAAACTTAGATAATGCATAGCCCTTGAGTCCCCGACTTCCAATAATGACTCTGTAGAGGTCCCTGGATCCCAGTAATGATTCAGGTTAAAAGGGTAAGAACCGCTGCTTTAGAATAATAAACCTTAAAAGCACATAGCAATAGTGGTTGCAAACCGGTTTACCATCCTTGTGCTGTTTTCATCTATAAAAAAAAAAAAAATACTGGTTGAATTAATACTGCAGTAACAATGTTAAGAAGTACTGCCTTGATTGTTTTATAGCTTTGGGATCATATATTGGCCATGAAAAGTAGTAGACTAGTTCGCTTTAGTGAAAAATTCTTAATGCATGCCTACCATTTGAAACTAGTCTGATAAACAAGCATTGACAAAGCCCATAGGTTTAGCCTTTGTTTTTTCTTTTGCATTCTATACCAACTGGATTATAAATATTAGGAAAAGGTCATAATGTTTATTTTAAATTAGGTAAACCGTTAATAGTTGTTTATGTTGTGATCTATGTTGAATTAATATCTGAGGGTTCCAAACTTCTAATGTGTACCTTATTTAATAATGTATAGTTAGTAAAATGTCAGTGCACTAGCTGCACCATTCAATTCATGCCCCTTTTAACTGCAAGGTAGCCACAATTGACTGCCTGTTTAATAGTAAAATATAGCCATATTTGGTGTATAGAGGTGTATGACAACTTTTGGCCCCAGTGCCACTGCACCTGCTAAACCATTTAGATCATGACCTTAATGCCTGCAAGATAACTGCACTTGTGACTGCCTGCTTAGAAGTAACATTTTGCATTACTTTGTGTTTAGTGGGTTTCCTAGAGGTTTTGGGCATGGTGCCACTGCACCTGCTGCACCATTCAAATCATGACCCTATTGGCTGCAAGGTAACTGCACTCGTGGCTGCCTGTTTACTAGTAACATTTAGCAGTAATGTGTGTATAGATAGGTTCTGACACCTTGTGGCACCAGTGCCACAGTACCTGTTGCACCATTAAAACCACGACCTTAGTGCCTGCAAGATAACTGCACTTGTGACTGCCTGTTTAGAAGTAAAAATTGAGTAATAATTTATTTTTAGTGGGGTTTCTCAAACATTTGGGCCTGGTACCACTGCAACATTCAATTCATGACCCTAGTGCTTGCAAGATAACTGCACTTATGACTACCTGTTTAGTTGTAAAATGTAGCAATAACTGTTTAGTGGGGTGCCTGGAGGTTTTGTTACCGGAGCTGCTGCACCATTGAATTTATGTCCCTAGTGCCTGCTAGATAACTGCACTTGTGACAGCCTGTTTAGTAGTAAAAATTAGCAATAATGTGCGTTGAGGAGTTCTGACACCCTGTGGCCCTGGTGCCACTGCACCTGCTACACCGTTTAAATCATTAGCCTAATGCCTGCCAGTTCTGCACTTGTGACTGCCTGTTTAGTATAGTAAAATATAGCAATATCTGGTGTCTAGAGGTGTTCTGATGACTTCTCACCCTGGTGCCACTGCACATGCTGCACCTTTCAAATCCTGACCCTAGTGCCTGCAAGGTAACTGCACTTGTGACTGCCTATTAATAAGTCATTGAGAGGATACCAATTCGAAATAAAGCGTTGCCCAATTCTACAAATGACTTTTCTATGATAATGACTGGTAATTTAAGAAACAAACACACAATTTTTTTTAATGCTTACAACTGTTTTTCATAAATTTATTTAAGTAATGAAAAACACAACATAATGAGCCCACTTGCGGCTTGCCTTACATCTGCACTCTATACTCCGTTGCAAGATGGCTAACATGTTTACACACATTTCAACGTGAATTGACTTGCGTTCATTTAATCTTTTCGTGTATAAACACTAACAAGTAAACAATCCCCCAAAACGGGAGGGTATACATGGGCCACACTGTACGCAAAGGCAAAAGCAGAACAGAAAGCAGTGCCGAAGAACAGGAAGTGACCTGCTAACTAATAAAAAGCAAGCAAATTCAAGCGTCTTTGGAGTGATGTTTAAATGAACAAAAGGGAAGTTCAAGTAAGTATGGAGCAAAGTAGGGCCGGGTTCTTCGTCCCTTTAAAGAAATTGTTTTTAGTAACCTAAGACTTTGCAAGTGATGTGCAGACGAAACTAAAAAAATAGACTCTCCTAATACAGATAAAGTAGCAAAGAAGACAAAAATGACATGGGAGTTAGATTTTTTTTTTTTAGTAGGTAATATTCTGCTTACGTTAAATGTATTTTACAGACCAGAAATGTGACAAGTAATTTGTAAACCAGTGAGTAGTATTTGCATATTGCACACTGTTTTACTGAAAGTAATTAACTTAGAAAACTCTTGAAGTATTTTTGTAGGAATTTCTTTTTTTCATCGTTTCAAGTCCAAAATTGCTTTTCAGTTTTGTTTGCTGCATTGTGCTTTCAAGAGGGACCAGAACTACATTGATTATGGCCAACATTTCGGTTTAATTTTTTAAGCAGACTGTTTTCTGATAGTCCTTGGAAAAATGATATGTGACATTATATGCTCTCAGGAAGCTATATGTGTAAAGCTTATAAATGTGGAAGCATGGATCCTTAGTCAAACTCCAACCGTGAATGAGGAAGACTGGCTGAAAACCCGTTGAGACTTGAGTAGATGTAGATATAGATTGAAGTTGGTCGTTCTGTTCAAAGGAGGTTGTTTACAACAATTAGCCTATTGTGGCCACCTTATTAGAATTCCTGCTTAAAAATGGTCCAGGGTTGTCCACTGGCTGACACATTTCTGTTTGCGCGTGTGTACTACCTTTGATGAATAATCTCTGACTGATATGACACTACCTATAAATAATAGCAAATATTGGCAATCCCTTTAGTCCTGGCCTACAATTGAAAGTGCCTCTTCAGTCACTGGTCAGTTTAGGCACTTCATACTTTTCCATGCATGTACTGTCCATCATCCTTGCATTCATGCATTCATTCTTTGATGCACTGACTTGTTTTTGCATTTGCATACTCATCCATTCCCCCCACAACAAAAAAAAACTCGATAATTATATGCAAGATAAAGTAAAATAAAATTGAAAAAAAAAAACATGGACGCATAAACGTTGCAGGAACATGCTTTGCACTAAAAGTATAGGTATATTCATCATAGCATTGTGTGGCCATCGTAGAATGGCACTGTGCACACTGTATCATTGCTCTACCAATCCAAGATGGGAGATGATGCTTCTGAATATACATGGTGGCCATCTTTGAATGGTAAACATTGTTGCACTACGGACTATAACATTTGAAGATGTTAACATGGGGTAGAAGCAGTGGCCCAGCGATGCACTGCTGGAAAAAAAAAAAAAAAAAAAAATTTCAGTCCTCAGCCCATATGCCTGACTTGAATAGTCAGATTCTCAAGAAAACTACAAAGGAGAAGGACAGCTAAAAGGGGACTTAACAACAGACTTCTGTATGAGCACTGAAGACCAGTTTCAGGTGGATATGCATATATGATAAGGTAAAATACCATAATTCACAGGTTAATAGAGTGACTGTATTACGTGGGCCAACCCAATGTCTTGTGCTATATGCTGTTATGGGTTGAAACAGATTGTGAATTACACTTGCATAGATCAATGACTGAAGAGGAGTAACCCAGAGTTATGTGTGTATTCATTAAGAATATTTTTGATTGCCAGAGGTTTGCAGACCATGAAAGCTGTCTGGTCCAAGTTAACCAATTTCATACACCCACACATAAAGCTAAAATCTATGCATAGCATCATAAATAAGTACAAAATTACAGGGGGCAAGCAGTATACAAACTTTCCTAAGAGGGCCTAGCAAGGATTATTTTAGAACAAATCGTCCACCTCCAGGGTTTGACAAAATAAGTAAGTACACATCTTCTGCCTATTCAAATGCTGTGGTTAACATAATCTACATGTAAAACGCACTCTTTCATTAGTGCTTCTTTTTAATAGATTTTTTTTTCTTTTTCTTTTTTTTTCCCCAAAAAGTAGAAAACAAACCGATTTGCATTTAGGTAATCAAATCTGCTATTGTCCATTGTATAGCCCCTTCTATATGGTATGTGGAGGTCCCTCTTACTGTATTAAGCAGGATTTAAACCACTACAGCTTCTTAACTCTTTTTCTGTTGACCAAGCGAGATCCATGATAGCTTTGCTAAAGAAAGACAAATATACAGGCAGCATGATACATTGCGGTTACAAACAGGATTGCACACACATTCCATGTAGTAATGAGAGTCAAAGGGCATGGTGGCTTGATATGTAAGAGGGTTTGCTGCTATCAGGAAAAGTGATGTTGGCTTACTTTTGAGGAGGCTCAATGTTGGTCCTTCCCTTAAAAAGTGAGGTCTTGCCTCTCTTTTTTTCAAAACGCCTACGCTGAAATTCAGTCTGATGGCTGGCTAAATGGATTTCCATACCCTTGGTTCACTTGTCAAAAATGTTTGAAGGTTTTATTTTTCCTTTTAATTCAGTGGTTTAAACTTACAGGGAGTGCAGAATTATTAGGCAAATGAGTATTTTGACCACATCATCCTCTTTATGCATGTTGTCTTACTCCAAGCTGTATAGGCTCGAAAGCCTACTACCAATTAAGCATATTAGGTGATGTGCATCTCTGTAATGAGAAGGGGTGTGGTCTAATGACATCAACACCCTATATCAGGTGTGCATAATTATTAGGCAACTTCCTTTCCTTTGGCAAAATGGGTCAAAAGAAGGACTTGACAGGCTCAGAAAAGTCAAAAATAGTGAGATATCTTGCAGAGGGATGCAGCACTCTTAAAATTGCAAAGCTTCTGAAGCGTGATCATCGAACAATCAAGCGTTTCATTCAAAATAGTCAACAGGGTCGCAAGAAGCGTGTGGAAAAACCAAGGCGCAAAATAACTGCCCATGAACTGAGAAAAGTCAAGCGTGCAGCTGCCACGATGCCACTTGCCACCAGTTTGGCCATATTTCAGAGCTGCAACATCACTGGAGTGCCCAAAAGCACAAGGTGTGCAATACTCAGACATGGCCAAGGTAAGAAAGGCTGAAAGACGACCACCACTGAACAAGACACACAAGCTGAAACGTCAAGACTGGGCCAAGAAATATCTCAAGACTGATTTTTCTAAGGTTTTATGGACTGATGAAATGAGAGTGAGTCTTGATGGGCCAGATGGATGGGCCCGTGGCTGGATTGGTAAAGGGCAGAGAGCTCCAGTCCGACTCAGACGCCAGCAAGGTGGAGGTGGAGTACTGGTTTGGGCTGGTATCATCAAAGATGAGCTTGTGGGGCCTTTTCGGGTTGAGGATGGAGTCAAGCTCAACTCCCAGTCCTACTGCCAGTTCCTGGAAGACACCTTCTTCAAGCAGTGGTACAGGAAGAAGTCTGCATCCTTCAAGAAAAACATGATTCTCATGCAGGACAATGTTCCATCACACGCGTCCAAGTACTCCACAGCGTGGCTGGCAAGAAAGGGTTTAAAAGAAGGAAATCTAATGACATGGCCTCCTTGTTCACCTGATCTGAACCCCATTGAGAACCTGTGGTCCATCATCAAATGTGAGATTTACAAGGAGGGAAAACAGTACACCTCTCTGAACAGTGTCTGGGAGGCTGTGGTTGCTGCTGCACGCAATGTTGATGGTGAACAGATCAAAACACTGACAGAATCCATGGATGGCAGGCTTTTGAGTGTCCTTGCAAAGAAAGGTGGCTATATTGGTCACTGATTTGTTTTTGTTTTGTTTTTGAATGTCAGAAATGTATATTTGTGAATGTTGAGATGTTATATTGGTTTCACTGGTAATAATGAATAATTGAAATGGGTATATATTTTTTTTTGTTAAGTTGCCTAATAATTATGCACAGTAATAGTCACCTGCACACACAGATATCCCCCTAACATAGCTAAAACTAAAAACAAACTAAAAACTACTTCCAAAAATATTCAGCTTTGATATTAATGAGTTTTTTGGGTTCATTGAGAACATGGTTGTTCAATAATAAAATTAATCCTCAAAAATACAACTTGCCTAATAATTCTGCACTCCCTGTATAACAAGATCTACATTAGATTATATGTTTGTGTGAAAGGTATCGCAGGGAGTCCAAACCTTGTCTTCTGCATTAGACAAGTTTAAATATGCTTCTGGTTTCAGTGAGTAGCCATTTGAAGATGATCAGAACTAAAGTGATGCAGCAGAGACCTGTGTGCTCCTGAGACTGCCATTGAAGCTGCATTGAAGGCCTCATAGGGCTAGGTTGAGGTTGGGGATTTTGCCACTGGTTTAAAATTATTTTTCAGATTGAAAGATTTACCTTGTCTGAGAAACGTAATCTCATACTGCGCCCTTCTGGCTGTGGAGTTTGTGAGCTTGAAGGTTCAGATTTTCACCCACCATAAAGCCTATACGTTTGACAAGCTAACAATTGAGGCCTTCCGATTAAAGAAAGTGGGAGTTGCTTCTTGTCTGTAATGGAAAGGAGCAAAGTTAAAGAGGGTGCTAAGAATTCAATTTTAGTGGAATTTAGTTTGAGAAGTTAGATGGACATCCTTGAATGGATGTTTGAGAGTATCTGGGTGGAGAATGTGAAGTAGTGTATCCAAACCTATTTTAGGCACACAGGGATTTCCCCTAGAGTGAGGGAGAAATTGCTCACTTTCGTCCTGTGCGTGGCAAGGGCAGGAGTTGTCTCTCATCAGGGATCATTTTTGGAAAGCAGCAGTAAGTTTTGAGCGAGTGTTAGCAGGTTGAGAGATGAGTGACTCTTGCCATAAAGTTTCTGGTATGTGGCAGTCTGACCCGGGTCTGTTTTATATAGGAAGAGTTCAATGTTTTTTGCTTTCTTCTCGAAGAAAAAGGAAAAGGTTTTTATTTTTAATTGTACCTGTATTAGAATAAATAAGGAGAGATGCCAAGGTTCAAATTCGGTTTCACAATCGCAAAGAGTTTTCGCAGATGGCTTTTAAGACTTTGGCCTCTAAGACACAATTCTTGAACTCCATTCTTTCATTGCAATGTTGCAAGATTCTCAGTGGCCAAATCCTGTCAGTTGCATTTGGTGGATCTTGGTAGTATATTCTCTTCGATTGTATCTTTCATGAACTATCTATTAGATGTTTGATTTGTTTCCTCCTGATTTTGAGAGGAGTGAGTTTAATTGATCTCCGTCATGGTGTTATTACAATTAATGAGCAAGGTAACAATGCTCTCATGGGATAAGTTAAAGATTAGAGGAATGTAATATGTTCAGAAGGTGGACAAGATGAACTTAAACCCAAACAAGTTTATGTAAGTGCAGCAGGGTGACGCCACCCACAGCTTTCCAAACCATTCTTATCACATTTTTTTCAAAGTGCTAATATCTTACTGACTCAAGATAGCAGCACTTGAACACGATAACACCCTCGTTTTGGACAAAGCAATTAATTTGTCAACTTTTCTTTTGATGAAGAAAGTGAAGACGCTCGTATCTTGGATACTAGTGCTCATTCCACTCGTCTGCTTGCACCCTCTTCCTCCCTGAAACAATGCTGCCTGCTTCTTGAACTTTAGGCGGCTCTCTGGAGTGGGAGCTCTTGCTCTGGTGTGCCATTTTTCCACTGTGTGCTTGTGTGCAGCGGGCTCAATAGAGTTGCTGCCACAAATTTTGAAATTATATTCAGATATGGGAAGCACATATCTTTTCAAGTTCTTGTAAAGCTTTGCATATAACAAAGTCCCATCTACAAATGTTGATGATAGGTGGCACTTCTTGGCAACACGCAAAGGATTGAAGTGTTAAAATACACCACAATAGCTTCCTAGTAAGACATGTTTTACCAGAAGAACTGACAAGAATAGACTGGCACTGTGTGTGTTTTGGCACCGGTCTCAGCTTGTTTTAGTACAGTGCTGTCAAGCTTGCTTTATGGAACCAACCTTTTTGTGTGATTAATCAGTGTGCTTGTTGTTATACTCACCTTTGGTATCGATGCCTCCAACAGTAGGGATTCTTTCAGTCGTCACCTGTGTAAAAAGCTCAAGTGAAGTAACAAGATGATAAACTAGCATGCAAAAGTTAGGTTTATTTATGTACTGCAGAGCAACCGCATTCACAGTCTTCCCACTGCCCTTGCAGTCTGAATGCCTCCTGCATAGAGAGGGTACCAAGGATACCACCGGAAGCTTTCTTTAAGAGATTTCATGTCTGTCTTTATAGTCTTGGCCAGTTGTTTGTGTCATATTACTTGAATGGTTGTAACCTTTTCAACGAGGAGGTAGAATTGGACAAAAAAATGGTCCAACCAACTGGGATCAATGTTTTGTTTCCAGAATGCCCCCCTTGGCATTAAGATCAAGGGTACCACCCTTCCCTTGTGGGGATGTCAGCAGGTTCAGCCCAGTGCACATTGATGTCATGTGCAAAATGTTATTGTATTTGGTGCTCTTGTTATGTATTTTCAGGTCTGTCACTTGTTCAATAAATAGGAGATTGGCGACTGGGTGGTGGCATATGGAGTGATCTGTGATGGAAATTGAGTATTCCATTTTCTGACCCACTGACCCGCAAAAGGTGGGGGTATGTTCAAACTTCAAACCCTTGGAGTTAATTGGGTTTTTGTATATGACTGCCACATCTCACTTTTTGTCTCTTTGGTCAAATTGGCAGTCTTGGGTATTCAGCTGACTATTTACAGTTGTCTGACATATAAAATGAGAGGGCAGTGCAAGATTTTTATGTGTACTTTTCTTGAGGACATGTGAGGCTGGTGGTAAATGGTAGAAGAGGAATGGTTGTCTATGGAGTGAAGCTGATATTCAGCGTAGTATTGTTTTTGAAGACGTCTAAAATTCTCTGTTCAAGGTTGTAGGCAATTAATAGGTATAGTCAGGCACAATACGGAGTGAGATACTTGTCATATGTTGTCAGGTTGAGTGCCCTTAGAAGATTTTTAAAAAAAAGTGATGCTGTAGCTCAGTATAAGGTTTGTATATCTAAAATGTTAAAAACTTCATCATAAAGGTGAGTGTAGCATGGCATTCTTCCTTTGTGCAGCAGGATGGTTAGAGTCCAGGTCTTTGCGCTCTAAATTTCCCATTTGCAGGAAAATGCCAAAAAAAATTCGTCTTGATCAGCATGTGGGTAGGACATAGTTGTTTTTGCCAGTCCACTTACGTCAAACTGCTGTCACAGTGGTGGGGATAGGTCCAGGAGCAGTAGTAGCCAGAATGCTTCAGTATAGGAGCAGTTGCACTGAAATCCTCGTCTCTATTTAGCATAGGAAAGCTCATAGAGGAGTTCAATTTGCAGCAATCCCAGATTGTCCCTGGCACAACACCTGCTGAAACATCCGTTGGTTCAAGGTTGCCATGCTTAAGACCCTAATGTCAAATGCATCCCTGGGTAGATGCAAGGCCAATGAAATCCTTGTGAGCAAAGGGAGCTTCTGCTTTGCTTCAAACAGAGAGGAAACCTATGCCAAGGATTGCAGCACTCAAGAGTTTGAGTAATTAATTTATTAACTCACTTCCCAGATACCAAATAAAAGCACATGAAAATATGAACATGAGCATTTAACTTGAATGCATTGAAACATGTGTAAATGCCAAAATACTTAGAGCAGTTAAACAATGACAGGCATAAAAAGCACAATACATCAACAGTGAATAAATGCAGTGAATATATTATGTGCGCAGCCAAGCTAGATACTTAGGACTAGAAAATGCATCACAAATGGGATTGAATCCAACATCATCCTTGCCACCGTCAGCCTTAGGAACCCTGGACAGCTGAGACAGGAGAACCTTCCCTGATGGGGTTTGATGTGGGCAGTGTGTCCACCCCCAAAATGAGTTCCTTCTGCCTCTGTGATAAGCTTCCCCACCTTATATACCTTAAACCAAAGAGGAAGGTTCTGGCAACTCCCTCTCCCTTCGAGTAAGTTATGAAATTCAAGCGCTGGCTTTACTCGGTCTACATCAAACACACAAAGGAACGAGCCCTGCCCCGATGCTCGTCTAGAGACGGAGGAGCAGTACTTTTCCGTAATGAAAACATTCCCAAGCGGAGTGTCTTATCACGTCTACTGTCCACATCCCCCATGTTTTGTTCCTGCACAGTGCAACTTGGTGCTGGTGGAAAGAAGCGCAAACACGTTCTATGTGGTAAACATGCTCGGTGTAAAACCCTGAACCACTGATGTGACGACAGGCACGTAAAGCTAATCTAAGCACAAAATGGAGTCGGTACTCAATATGGAATCGGTGGTTAAGTACAGATAGCATTACAGGGAGCTGTATGTAATGTAGTAATCAGACTAGTAGAAATACACTGAAGGGCAAGATGTGACTGAGATTCTCGTATCCACAGGCATGAACTGAAAGCATAAAGGACCAAGATCCATGAGACAAAAAATAAATCTTCCAGTTCAGGCCACTACCATTCTTTACTATTGTTGTTCACAAGGTCTTTACTATCATCCTAGTCCCTGCACAGTTGCTGAGGCAGCAGAAATGCCACTGTTATACATACCTGGTTTACTGTATTTTTTACATAGGATGCAGATTCTGGTATAGACTTGCGACGTCAGGCCTTCTACAGACTTGTCTATGGTGAACTCTCCTATAGCTTTCTTGGATTCATCTTGTAGCAGTGTTTTTGCATTTGAGTGGCAAAGCCCTTCCCTCTCACTGAATGGAGTTAACCACTTTAAGCCAAGCATTGTCACTTTCCCACCTACAAGACTTGAACAGCCTGGTGGTTCCGAGTGCTTTAGGGTTTCTTAAGCGTGCTCCATCTCATATTGGCTGAAAGAAGATGATTTGAATTTCCTCTTAGTCCTGGTTTCCAATCTCTTCTTGAATGGGTTGGTACATATTCCGAACCTCCTGAACTACATCAGTGGCATGTGGAAAGTTAAGATATGCCTCACACACAAATGTGAGGGAGTTAAAATCAATTTTCCTGGCATTGTAGGCATTTCTACTAATGCTGAGCAAGGCTAATTACTGTCCACGAATTCAGCTAGCCTCCTATTTTTGTAATCAAGGCAGCACTCATTTACTGAAGCTGTGCAGGCACAGTAGCTCTCTGGGCGAGGACGTTGAATCAAGGTACATTCCATCTGGTCACCCATATTGCAGTGATCTACAAGACGTGATGAGACCACCAGAGCAGGTGCATGAGTAGGGGACCAAGGGTCCAAAACCTAGTGTTTTTCACCTATAAATGCGGTTGCCTCTCACCACTGCTGCAATTGTACCCAGATGCTTTTGGATGGCCAAGGTCCTCTGGTTTTTCTGACATACTAGATGGGCCATTTCAGGGAGAACCCATGGTGCTCTCTGATCCAGCCTGGTTACTCCACATTTGGTTTTCTGGCCGTCTCAGACTTCTGTAGAGACTGTACTTGCTTCCATCAAAGGAGAAACCTTATTTAATGGCGAGCCAGGGTCTACCACCCTCTGTGCCCTTCCATCTAGCACTTTCAGCACTTGGTTTCTTGTGGGTTAGGCCTCCAGTTTCTAGGTTTATCCTTGGAGAAATTTGGGGGTTTTCAGCAAGCTTCCAGTAAAATTTCCGTTTGTGCACTGTAGAAGAAATGTCTGAGGTTCTAACAGGGAGTTAGTGAAAAATATCCTTATTAGCCTGCTCTTAGCTGGTATACTTTTCATGACATCTTTCTGAAACAGGTGTGCTGGTGGAAGACCTACATTGTAGTTATTGCAGTGTACTGGAATATGCAGATGTAACCAAGCTGTCAGGTATCTGATGAGGCTAATGCCTTTGATTACATGGGTAAGGCATTCCACTGCCCCATGGAAACTGAATCCGGTTCTGATCAGGGAAGTGCATAAGTGGATGAAAGCAATGACGTCCTTGGACATGAAAATGTGGTCTTGGAAAATAGCTTTCATAATGGTCACAACATCAGCCTAAGTGGGTTAGTAAACTACCAGTATTTTATTTCTCAGAGTGCCTTGATGTTCCATAAAGACAGTGTGTTGCTCCGGGCTTCCCCATCCTTCATTGGAAAGAGTTTAGTGGGCTGCACTTCATCAGGAAATGTGTGTTTTTGTTTCTTTTTCATTTCACCATCCCTCCATAGCTGAAGAGATCAAGCTAGGTACTTGTGTTTGGTAAACAAACTCTTGGAAATTGCTCTGATGCTATAACATACATTGTACCTTTAAACCTCCATCTGTATCAGGGCACTCCTCTACAGTTAAGGGGACAAGGGTGGCATTCAACTGTTATGTACATGCTGGAGATATGACTGGCAGCTGTGTTGGTAACGCTATACACTATCCCCCCTCTCCCCCACCCCTTCCCATTGGGTCAGCAGGGTATTGCATTTAGGCATGCCACATGGAATCACCATCGCCTAGTCTTGTCAGGGCTGTTCAGCTGTGATGGTGGCATTTTAGTCTGGGTGTGTTGTTTGGGAGGACCGGCCCTTAGGCATCTGTGCCGGTCAACTCATAAACACCTGAAACTCGCAAAGTCTTTGACATAGTCATATGTATGCCTCCTGTTCTTTGTGTGTTTTGGGTACGTAGTGATAGGATGCCAAGATGTATTCGATTTAGTGGCCTTATCGTTCAATAGAGCTGTGAGTTTCTCCATAGTGTGTATTGACCATACCCCCATCCCCCCCTCCATATCCCCCATTTTGAGTTTGGGTGTCTCCTGTTTCCACATCTGGGCTATGCCCAAGCGTGCTGCTAAGAGAAAGTGGGAATAAAATGTCCCCTGTTGGTGTTATTGTGATGTATAGTCTTGGTTCCCTGGGGTCTCCCAGGAGGACAAGAAGTGGGTCACGGGTAAGGTGACACCTGTGATAGTGCGTATTGTAAGAGGAACCTCTTCCCAAAAGGTCGGAATGAGTAGGCAGGACCACAAGTGAAAAAAGGTACCCTTTTTTTGCCACAGCCTTTCCAGCGTGATACTGGGCTGCCGAACTTAGTCTAGTAGCACTTGCGTGAAGTATTTTGAAGGTGTTTTTCTTGTAGACAAATGGAAGATTTTAAGGCCCTCTGCCGTCTAGCCTTGCAGGTCTCCTCCACAATCTCCACTCTTAGCTCTTTCCAATTGTCACAAAGGCATGTTCTTTAGTAGAGTGAGGTTTAGTATAGAACAGTAGAGCCAGGAGATGCCCCCGTGCCTAATGTTGTTAATGTGTAAGGATTCAATTTGTGTTTGTTCCTGTTGGAGCGTTCTCTGAGCAAGGTTGCTCCTCACCCAGGATTAGGCTTGTGCGAGTTTATATGCCTCTAACCTAGTCAGAGTAAAGCCCCAATGAGCTCCTCTCTTGTCCATAGGTCCTACCCTATATAAAAAAGTCTTTCACATGTGACTGTTGAACTCCTCTCCTTGTAAGGAACCCTGAATAAGACATCCACAGGAAAAAATCTTGATTATTGGGTGAGGAGTTAGGAGGAGTGGCTTGGTAGGGAATATCTGCTTGTGTTGTGTGGTATGCAAATGCGTCAGTAGCTTTACACATTAGTGGTTGGGGAGAAGATCAAGTCCAAGTTGTGCTCAGTGACTATAGAAGATCCTTGAGAGGTGTTGGAAATGCTTGTTCTACTTCTATGCACAACTTGTTCCCGGTGGTCATGATTCCAATAGAGGGAGGGCCGTCTGAGCCGCTAGAAAGTATGTCTATATATCTTTTGTTTGAGTCTAGGAAGAGATGCCTGTGCCACTTGTGGATGCTTACCCTCTTGTACAACGCTAAAGAATTTTTCTGTGGATCACTGCTAGCGTTGCTTTTGGAATTGTGTGAAAGGGTTTGTAATACATAGTCTGCGAGGCAAACAGTTCATTTTAAGGCTGTTCAGTTGTACCAACACAAAAGGATGATGGACGGAGTGTTGAAACTTTTCAAACACTTACCCTCAGTCACAGATCTGGGTTTAATCCATTGTTCTTTGCTCACCATGCCACCCCAGTTTGGACCCAGCTATATGCATATCAGTCTTGACCTTGTTCTCCTAGCCCGAACTGCCAAGCCAGGTCCTCCCTGGACCAGAAACAAGCATCTTAGGACCGGTTTCAGGGTATCACCCTTCATCAGCTAGGCTAGCTTGAATCTAGTGGCACAGTGAGCAAGGGACCCACGTCTGGGCTGTGTTCCTGGTGTGTATACCTCATTAACTTTGAGTTAGGTGGTTGGCTTTTTATAGTTTACCTGAATGTGCATTTTCGTCTTGGGGCACAGGTAAGTTTTATGTAGCAACCTCAACAGGCATGGCGAGTCCATCCTTTCAAAGGTCTTATCTGCATCCAAGGAGAGGAGGGCCATTGGCTGTTTCCAGCACTCCGCCACCTCCGTGAGTGCCACCACTAGCCTCATGTTATTGTTAGCTTCCCTGTTTTTGATAAAGACTGATTGTTTTGTGGGGATAAGACAAGGCCAAATGTGCTGTGACCTAGCTACCAGGATCTATGTGAATATTTTGACATCGCAGTTTAGGAGCAATTGGTGTATAGGATGGCACCGCCTGGCAACGATCAAATCAGGGTGAGGTCTAACGATGACTTGATATCTATGGTGGTGTCTATCAACCTGGACTGTAGGGTCAGAGAAGTCAGGAAGTAATCAATATGTGAGTAAGTTTTATGGACTTTGAAAAAGAAATGTGCAGTCGCTTTCACGTGGTGGTAACAATAGCCATCTATAAGTGCCAGATTGGCTATTCCCTGTGTCTGAGAGGCTGGTTGTTTGAGATTCACCATGGTGAAGGTGGGAACAGTCCAACGCAGATTTCTGGGGTTGGGGAGAGGCGTCGGAATTGAGGTCTCCACCCATAATATCTCATTGCTTACTGCAAATTGGGAGGCCCTGGGGAACAGGTCAGTGAAGTTTTCCTTGTTATAGTTGGGGCCGTATCTAGATATAATTGTCATCGCAGTGCTACCCCAGGTTCCTCGTATGCCCACCTGACGACCCTCACAATTGGTACATGTATTGTTGAGGCGGAAGGTTAGCATTGCTTCTCCCCAAGCTGGGTTTCTTGCAGTAGTGCCACATCCACCTCTTTCTGCCACAGCCATTGTAATAAGGCCCCATGCTTAATTGGGCATTCGAGTCCTGCACATTAAGTGATATCAAGTATAAATGTGTCATAATGTCATGCATGTGGTTATCTACATGGATGCAGAGAAAGCAAAGCAAAGAGCAGCAAATGTTTCTTCTCGGTTGGTGTCTTAGTGTGTCAACTGGGTTCCTGGAAAACTAAGTAACTCTAGGAAATGATCTAGGAACTGTGGTGAGGTGCAAAACATGAGCGGGGACTATATCTGGGGGTCCGACCTATAATACGGTGTTGGCAGATCGTGTAATTCTTCATATATCAGGGAAAATAGGGGTAGGCTCCTAGTTTTTATGTGGGAGCATCCATCCCCAAGTCTTTATGAACAAGAGATAGTTACCAGCAGTGGGGTATGTTTGCGACTGTGGGCATGAAACAACCTGTCAGTGCCAGATATTTTTGATCTGGGGAGGTTAACCTGCGGAAGGGTGTCCTCCGTCGATATGGATGACATGCATTTTTTTTTTTTTTTATATCTTTGCTGATGTTACGTGCAGGGCTTTTTCCGAGAAGTGTGTTGATGAGAAACGCCAGCTGCCACCTCAGTCGAAGACAGTGATGCGATCTGTGTCTAGTAGGTGTTCTGCATCCATGGTGGTGCCTGACCAGCATCTTTCGGGCTTCTTGTTGGGTGCGAGCTGTAACTCTTGTCTTTTTGTGTGGAAAAAACGCCAAAAGGGAATTATCCAGCAGTGTGGGATTTTTTTGTTTTGTAAGTATTGTTACTTTGCGAAATTCTCTGTGCCTCGCCAGTTTGTAAACCGACACATCACAAAGAGTGAGATCATGTCTCTCCGGAAGCTGTAGGTTCCTGTTGGTGCGCTACATGCATTAGTTTTATCCTTTATGTGAAAATAGTCCACACTGGTGAGTACATCTGGAGGGAGGTTCTTGTGCTGTTGGTATGTGGAGTGGTCTCTGAGGGTGTGATCTAGAGGTTCGGGGTGTCCTTGGTCTGTTGAAGAATGTTGGTGAGGAGAGTCTGTATGTAAGCTTCCAATTCCAAGGGAGGATACTCGTTGTGATGCCCCTGATCCTGATATTGTTTCTTCTGGAGTGGTTTTCAAGGTTGTTAATTTTATCTGTCATCATAGGATGGTCCCGTTCTAGCTTTTTTATGTTTACCATGCTCTCGATGTTGTCCTGGACATGGTCAGCCACAGTTGTTTCAGCTGATTTGAGACTGGAGTCCATTTGGTGCAGTGAGTGGTCAAGGTTACTGAGGGCTCTGTTGTAGTCTTGCTGGAGAGGCTCATGTCTTTGTGAAATTCTGAGAAAAGTGTTTAGATGTCCTCTTGGTCGATGTGACCTGGTGGTTTTCAATGCTGCCTTTCATGTGACAGGAATAGCCAGTGAGTTTAGACTGACCATGCTGCTACAGTTATGTCAGTGAGACCCAATTCAAGGACACATGGTAATATCTTTCTGCTGTAAGAGTTCATTGTGAAGGCAGTGTAAATGAATCTCCAACCTTCTGTGTCTTGCATAGAAACTGTTTCTTTCAGGTTTTTCCAGACATTTTCTTTTACTTTCATGCCAATGAGATCAGTCTCACCAGTTTGTCAATGATTGATTCTTTTGTTTGAAAGGTGACATCACAAAATTACAAATTTCCCTTTATAGCATGGACCCTATCCCATAGCCCGTACCTGTGTCAGCCTCTTATTTTGCAGGCAAAGTTCTTCCTGCACTGCAGCCTATTAGTGTTCTTTCCCATCAGTTCTCTTATGCGTTCAACTGCCAACTCACCGAACAACTAGACAGAAGCAACTTGCTGGCCACCTCCCAATCCGGTTTCCGCCCCAACCACAACACCGAGACATCCCTGAGCCCGGCTAACAAACGACATCAGAACAGTCTTGATCAGGAAGATCTGCATCCCTGATTACCCCCCCCCCCCCCCACCCCCCAGCAGCATTAGAGACCCTATCCCACCACACCCTCATTGAGACTTAACCACATCAGGATCCAGGGAGATGCCCTCAGATGAATTGTATTGTTCCTCATAGGACGAATCTAGAGAATTTGCTTGCCCCCATTCACCTCGGAACCTAAGAGGATTGTCTGCAGCGTCCCTCAGGGTTCATCCCTCAGCCCCATTCTTTCAACCCTTACATTTCGCCCCTTGCCAGCATCATCAGAACCCATGGCTTCAACATCATATCCTATCCCCATCTAAAAAAGATGCCAATTTAAGATCCTCCTACACATCTACAAGCCCTACACGACCAAGGACCAGCATACATGAATCCCCATCTGAACTTTGATCAACCCTCCAAACGCCTGCACTCTGCATCCCTCGCCCTCCAAGACCTCCCTGCAACCACGGAAGCTACAGTGGAGGATGCTCCTTCTCCTACTTCGCCTTCAAGTCCTGGAACAACCTTCCCCTCCACCTCAGAATATCATCCTCCTTCCCAGAGATCAGAAAGTGACTCAAGACCTGGCTTTTCGACTGATCCCAGCTAGAACCTAGCGCCTGGAAACCCTTACAGGTGATTAGCCGCACTCTGAAAGTGCTTATGGATTGTTTAAGTCAAACTTTCTTTTCCTTCGGTTGGTGAATCTTTTTGTGTGATATACCAGGCTTGAATCAACTCTTTGATAGTGATGTCTGACTCAAAAAATATGCCTAGTCAGTACTGATCTTAAACCTCTATTAGGAGCTATTTGTGTCCAAAACCTAATCCTTTGCTCTACGAAGTGTTGAATCTCAAGTAGACAAGTGATGGACCATTTCCCAGATTGATGACCTGTAACAATTCTTTATCCGAGAGCACCACAGATATCTTTTGACCTAGGCATGGAATGTTACCACATTCAAAACCACACTGACAAAGTTTCAAATTTTGTATGCAGGTGATCGAGGCCTTTGAAGTGCAAAGAATTGAATTGCAAAAGAACAAGCAGACCTGCGTAAAAGCTCCAGATGCAGTATCTGCATTAGGGATGTTCTACGAGTCACTGAGATGTACAATTTTCATTAGTACGCATAGAACCTCGTGCAAAGCGTCTAACTCTGAATCGGAACTCCTGTTGTGTCTGGACTATGCTGCAGGGAAGAACTACATCATATGTCACCCAATGAAGGCCAGTTCTCCAGTGGCACACGATGGAGATGTATTTGGATGTTAACAAGGTGCTTGAACTGGGGTGGGAAATTTAGCTTGAGAAATAGCGGGCTTGGAGCTTTCGGTCCCTGGCAATGGTGTTCATGGACAACCAGCTGTGTGGAGTGGGAGAGCACCTTTAGCGCTTAGTAGATACACATTCATTGGAAAAAGTGACAGTTAAAAGTATTTACAGGAGCAGAATGTGTGAAGGAAAATCCAGTCTTTATCAGTGGACTGTTGGAGGGCACGTCTTTAGATTTATTGATTGTTCTCAAGTTAATTTCGGTGGGAAAGGGGGTGGAAAGATTTTACCTGCGATCGAAACGTTGAGTGATGGGCTCCTAAGAACTGAAAGGTATTTGCTCCCTCCTCGAAGAACGAAGTGGCATATGAAGCTCCAGTGCAAATTAATGCGGTGTAGGGGGCTACTAGAAAGCCAAAAGTGACAAAAAATGGAACGTTTACTCTTTCCTGCACAGCCGCACTTTATTGTGGGTAACCCCTTAACCGGGCAAAGGTCCCCGGCCGTGCTGCTCATACTGACCAGTCTTGATGTAAAACTCCTCACGAGTTTACAAATTAAATCACATTAGGCCCCGGCTTACTCAGTCAGGATTCATTTAAATAAAGCAAGGAGTGATATCTGCAAGTAATTGTTACTTTCCATTGTCAGTATGATGCGTATTCCTTGTAATGCAGTTTTAGTCATACTTGGCGTTGAAAAAGCGTTTCAGTAGTTTGGCACTATATTGAGGAGACGTTGTCAGCAATTACTCTGCGAGAAAACGTAAGTGCGTGTATCCTGTCTGGGAGTCAGTGCCCCAAGGCAAGGGTCTGAGGAGCTGTGCCCAGACCGATCCCTTATGAGGGACACGCGAAGGACTCTTCCCCAGTGCCATTCACCATTACAAAGGAGCTGCTTGCATGACATATCCGTACAGTATAACCCGTTGTTTCCAAAGGAACTGCTTATACACGTAGTTGTAACAAATAATGTGGAAGGAAACAGTACCATACACAGTCTTAGAATTAGTGTGTCGCTCATGGGCTACTACTTTTTGATTTATCTGGTTGGTTCATTTTGTGTGCTTGCCATGGTTCACAATGTGTTTCTCGTCCTCGCCCATTCTAATTTCACTTGGTGTTCCAGTAAATGTGTGGTTGTTGGTTTAGCTATAAAATGGAATTTCTACCTCTGTTATGTGCATTATGTTATCGCTGTGTACATTAGTGTGTTTTTTTTTTTTTTAAATCTTCTCATCCGGAATCTGATGTTGGCCTTTCTTAGCCACTTATTCACAGACCGAAATATCAAAGCCCCCTCGGCTTTTGGCTCCACGGGTAATCCAGTCCAGTTCAACAGCTTAAGCACATTTGTGAACACTGTATTATGCATTGCATGATGGACGAATATGCATGTGCTATTATTGAACCCTCGTATGCTGTACGAAAGTAACATAATTGCCCATTGATTAAAGTATTGGTAACAAGACATACATGTATTCCACGGCTATTTTATTCTTACAGGGTGGCTTAAGTCTATATTAATTGTTAGTTAGGTCTGATGTTTCACCTTCCTTTAATAGATGTATATATTTGCCACAACTAAGTGTGTAAGCAATTCCTTTGGGAGCAACTGTTTATACGTCTATACGTTGGTTCTTATGAGTTTACTACGTTGCCTTTTTGTTTTTTTTAACGCCCACTTGCAGCACACCTCCGGCGGAGTTGCAGGATTAAAGGGGTCAGGGCAAGAAGACTTCACATTACAGATTTATGCATAGAATGCAGTATTGGCTTTCTAGAGAGGGTCTGCAGCTACTAACCACAAAATCATATACAAATGTCAGACTTAAAATAAATGTATTACACTCGGAGGTCGTTTTAACTACTCCCCAGTGAACAAGCTTAACAAAGCCAATATGGTGCAGTCTTTGTAACCAGGCCTCACCTGCCCGCTTTACTCTGATCAGAAACAACTCGAACTTCACCATGGCTTTGCTGGGCAAAGGTAATGATAATTATAAGACAATCTGTAGGGATGTGGGGACGTATTAAAAAACAGATCTGTTAAATTGTTTGAATTGATTAAAACAGGCTTATCAGAGATGAGCGTTAGATGCAGGCTGCTAAAACATTTGATTGTACACGCCCATCATTTGAGAAATGTGTTCAAAGGAAAGAGGGTGACAAATGTCTGATACCAGATCTTTACAGCGCATTATGTAATCTTAACATGTCCAAGAAGAAATGTTTATGTCCCCATAGATTATATTTCTTGGCCACATGTCCCAATGAGGTCTCATATACACTATTTTCACTTTCAACAGATATTTGTTTTTGTAAACCAAGTCCTCACTCGTGTCGTTAACACAACCCTTTAATATGTTGATGTTAGTATTAATGCTTAACCCACAATTAAACTTGATTTATTTTGGTTATCTTTTGTCACATGGAGGATTTACCCTTTTCCATTGGTGAACGCAGATGTGTTCAGGGGATCAATTGATAGATGGATTGTTTTTCCATTTAGGTGGGTCCCCTTAAGACCAGTGGTTTCCAACCTTTTGACTTCTGTGGACCTCCACTGTATCATTACTGGAACCCAGGAACCCCCACTGAATCATTAGAATCCAGGGACCCCCTACTGAGTCATTACTGAAGGCTGGGGACCTAATCTGTTAATATTATTTAATTTTCTAAGCAGTCACGGACCGCCCTGAGGAGGCTTCGCAGATCCCAGTGGTCCCTGGACCACAGTTTGGGAACCACTGATATAGACTGCTGCCTTGACTTGCCTGTATGATATATCGTTGGGCTAGCAGTATGTGCTGCTCATCCATTTTGTAGACTTTATTTCAAGGACATGTCTTCCATATATTTTGTTACTTCTTGTCTGAATCCCTCCTAGAGTGTTTTATCCGCCCAAGTGTAGGCAGAGGAGAACCTGATGAAACAAAATGAAACACCCCACCACACCTCCTGCCCACCTTCTTGGTGAGTAAGGTATTTTTCACCCTTGCTCCTGTGCCTTATAAAACCCATTCAACCTTGTGATGTTCACATCTCATGGCACAATGTGAAAGCTAATGTAAGCGGTGATGTGGAACAGGAGTAGGGGCTGACATGCAGAAGGGTGTCTATCCCAAGACAAGTACATTTAAATTGATAACATCTAGGTTATCTCCCGCTCCCCTTAACCCGTCCCATTGAGATTTGCAGCAGCCGCTGCTGGTTATCATGCGGCGATTTGCTCTACGTTGTTCTTTAAAGCAGGATGTTTTTTAAATAGGAAGAGAGCTGATTGCATGAAGCTTCATTATCCTAAACCTCAACTTCATTTTGCAACTGATATAAAATACAGCTCCACTGTGGGGTAACTACTTTTATGGTGGTAATGTTGTGCTTTTTAGAATCTTAGCAAAAACTTGACTGTCACTTGTGCAAATAGTGTTAAAGAATATATATGAATATCATTACATTAAGATGGGAATGCTATTCAGCTTGTTACCTGTATGTTTAATGATTTTAAATAGGTCTGTATTATTATTTATTTTATTTCTTTTTGTTTAGAATCCATGTCCAGAGAGTGGTGCTTCCTTCCTTTCTAAAATTACGTTCTGGTGGATCTCTGGGTAAGATATTTCCACACTTTTAGATGTGGTTATTGTCTGACGATATAGAGATTGTAGCTGACTGTTGAAATTGGCGTTTAACCGTAACAGTTATTAACGTTCTCATCATTTGTTCTCAATCCGTGTGTTGCTAGCTAAAAAAATAGTATTGGACCTGGAAATTAGTATGCTTAATTTATAATATGTAAAATGACCACTTCCTTTATTTCCTGCTTGAAATACAACAGCCTTTAGTTAGTGGAACTTATTTAGTAAGCGTGCAGTTCTTATTTCAAGGTTTATGGCAACTGAAATGGAATATCCGTGAAATGTATCTGAGCCTCAATTTTTATTGTCTTTTAATGTTTGTATTTTGTGTTCCCCGGACTAATATTTAGTTGTGTTGAAATATGCATTTAATGTTTGGGTCCACGGTCACAGCGGGGACCCCTTACCATCCCTCTCCCTCTCCTTTCCAAACCGCAGAGAAAGACGCTTTTCCAACCAGTAGTCTGAATAAACATGCATCGGATGCCCTAAGCAGAAAAATAAACACTGAAATAGTTTGAGCATAAGACAGACACCAGATAAAATAAAAGCACCGATACCGGCCTGGCAAATGAAGGTGGCTATGAAAGAAGTATTAAGTGGAAAGCACTATCCTTGCAGGTCAGCAGCGGACAGAAAATCCGAGACACATTGAATGAGTCTTATATTGCCTCATTGTCCAGTTTTCTTTGTCCCATTTCTTAACTTTAGAGAAATCCTGCCTCACAAGAGACACCATATTAAAAATAAATTGAAACTATGTAGCATGTATAGTCTTTTTAAACAAAGGGTATCCTTCGTTTCAATACCGTCCCAGGTGAGTATGGTATGTGTTAGGTTTCCAAAATTCTTCTTGATCTGACTTTTCGCATTGGAGGCATGAGTCTTTCCCGTCACATTGTTCTAATGGAGTTTTATGTTCTATTTCTGATATTAGGAGGATGTTGGTAATTTCTATGCTTGAGCAGATCAAATGTGAGGTTAACTCTCTTCTGGATAGCTACGCATGTGGAGATGGCTCTTTATCTCTCTCTCGACCTTAATGGATGAAACACGAGGATTATGCAAGCATTTAAGGGCAGCCTTTTTACAGTGACTTAATTTTTTTTTCTTGTGAATTTCAGTTAAAAGGCAAGTATGAATGGAGTCCAGGTGACTTCACGTGCCTGTGAATGTACTGCTGTTTTATTCCCAGTAGAGAGGAGCTGTAGATCTGCGATTCTAGGGAAAGTTTTGGGGCAGAGAAACTATCTGCTTTGTGTGGTGGAGAGGTGCAGGTCAGCAAATGAGGGAGGGTGATAGGTCAGTATTTGTTAGGGACATGATTGTTTTTCTTTTTGTAGAGGGCTTAAGAACTTCTGGCAGTGCGACTTCCAGCTGTGCTTTTCCTAATACTTTGGGGGCATGATGGACAGAAATCATTTCTCATAGTCCATACAACCGACTCCCATGGGATTATCTGGGACAACATAAGAAAAAACATGTCAAGCTTTGTAATGGAATATCAAGCTTTGTTTCTTTATTGTCACTGGTACATATGGTGGCTTAAGCGCAGACTCTGGGCGAGGTCTGTGCCTTTGATTCCTTAGGTGCCATTTCAGTAAGCGGGGGCTCCTCTGCCTTTGGTTTTGCCACTGACGCCCTTGTCAGCTTTCCATACCCAGCTCCTGGTAGGCTCTATTGCCAATGCTGTACTAAATAGGCACGTTCCGTCACCATAGTAAGTTGTTTTTATATTGACTTTGATACATCACCTTCCCATACTCGATGCAGCCAATAGGCATGTCTTGCTGTACAGATCTCGAATGGGTAGAAGGATGAGTTGGCATCTCTGTCTGAGCCTTACATTAAGAGACTTAGGGGGTCTTTTTGAGTTTGGCAGATGGAAAAGGCTGTTCGCCAAAATCCTGTGGTCCGGTTGCTGCCAGTGCTGCCTCCTTCCCACGGGACCCAACACGAGTTCCCTGGTGGGTCAGCGGGCAGAAACTGTGTTTCTGCCCACTGGCTCAGCGGGGGACAGCCTACAACATTGACTCCGGCTCATAATTGAGCCAGCTGCAATGTTGCGGTGCATAGGGTGCACCAGCAAACGTCGCGCAGTTCACTGTCTGAAATGCAGACAGTGAATTGCGCGAAGTGGGCACCTGCACTGCCCTTGCCAAGTGCATGGGCACTGCAGGGGGTGCTACCGTGACTGATTAAGACCTCCTGTGGAGGGAAACTGGTGGTCCAACCGAGGCTCAACTGCCACAGTCCTAATGTGGCGGCCAGACTGCCACCAAAGCAGTTGGACCACTGCTTTGGCGGCTGTTTGACTGCCACTGTGCCCTGGTGGTCTGAGGACCTCCAGGGTCGTAATGACCCTCTTAGTGTGCACACTGAGGCACACATGGGAGAGAAATATTTTAATTTAATGTTGATGAGGTCCAGAAAGTGAATTGATTGCTAAACGCAGTCTGATGTAGCAGCTCCTTCCTGTTGGACTCTGTGGCAGTAGTCCTTGATTTGCTGAGCAGTGGCTTAGAGCAAAGGGCTACAGCGAGAGGAAGTGAAAGCCCTTCGTAAACACTCTATTTCCATGGAATGGGACAACATGCTAGTTCAACACCAAAAAAGAGGCAAAGATGATTTGCAACCACCTCAATACCTGAATAAGATAATAAAAACACTTCATGCTATCATGCTTTGGGCATTGTCATTCTGCTTGCTCCTTCCTTAACTTCATTATCTTCTGTATGTCCGAGGTTTGAGGCTAACCAGAGGAGCTGCCCAATCCCCACCATCAGATGCTGGCATCACGGTGGTACTTTCTACCCGTGTTACACTGAAAGATATGCTTTTCTCCACTGATGCCTATGCTGTGTATGTTGATAGAATTTGTCTTCTACGGTGTTTTAGATGTTATGCTGCTGCATCAAACTCAGCAGTATCTTACAAGTGACACACACAAGTAATGAGTGTGCCTATAACGATTGCTACTGTTTATCTGACAGTATTGAACAGTTTGTCGATTACAGCTCATCAAATGTGTTTGCTGACACGTGGAACTGGAATCGTAATACTGTTTAGGTAAAAATTAATTAAAAGAAAATACAGTTTAAAAAGTAGGTCCAAAAAGGGAAGTCATGGCAAGTTGCGTCATGATTGTCTCCGAGAATGCATGTTGACCCAGTGGATATGGTGGGGGCATATGGTGCTTTTATTTATTTCTTTTTCTTTTTTTGTTTTGTTTGCACTTTGTGCTGTTAAAAGGCACGTGTCTTGGCTTAATCTCGTTTCCTGAAATTTCAGTCCCTCCTTACTCCTATCGACATGTGGAAATATTTGATCAGTTCTGGGGGTATGGAATTCAGCTGCAGGTAGCATTGCAAGACTCCGTCATGACTCTTTAAGAAATAGTTTTAAACGCTACATAGTCCTGACCATGTCTTTTATCAAGGGATAGCTACATATTTTATGTGATCTGCCTGAATAGATGCATCATTAGGCAAAACGATTTTTTTAAATACAAATGTTTTAAATGAAACACATACATTTCAATTTGCCTAGGTTTTAACCATCTGTTATCCTTTTAAAAAGGTAAATAACGAGGGCACCATAGGCTCGGTATTCAGCAGATGAAAGCACAAAAGATTAAAAGTAGACTTCTGGCAGGTTTCCAATTTATTTTATTTCTGGGAGCCGAGAGCAAGATCATGAAATACGTGGCTTTTACATTACTACTGTTTGGCTAAATTATCTTTCGTGTTTGATAAGCTAGTAAACATTTCTTAGTCTGGCGATTGTTACCATTCATTTCATTTGTACATTTTCCATTACTTTTTGTGAAATGCCCTTCGTGCAAAATAAAGAAGTCATTAAGGCCCCCCCAGTGTGCTATGTGTGGGTTGTATCTGCGAATGCCAACAGAAGAAAACTCATTCTGTAGAAGAATGTCCTTGGTAACCTTTAAGGAATCACAAGGAGTCTGCCTAAGAGGACGACTGTAAAACATCAACAACTAAGTTGATGGATGCAAAATCAAAAACGTTTTTAATTAACTAGGCCAAGGGTCACTCCACTTTGCTGAATGATCAATTCCAAAGGATAAACAGAGAAGTGAGACCTTGAAACTGCAACCAAGATCAGATTAGCCATTATTCCACTCAGTTGAGGCTTTCTGTGACATGCCATGGATCCCCAGTGACCTTTTCACTACCAGTGGCTCCTTTAACATCAGTGGAGATTGACGTTGAAATGTTTCCCCAGGGGCACCTTTGATATCGAAGTCGACGGAATTAACGCCTTGAAAATCACAGTATATGTAGAATAAATCTCTTCTCAATAAGAAAGTCAAGGTGTTAGAAATGACACTGCTCTGCCCATTGCTCTCAAAGGGGACCGCTTTGGTGTTTTTGCCTAAGGCAGGCTTCTCCAGTGACTAGCTTGTGAGCTGCTAGTAGCTCTCCAGCTACCTGTAAGTAGCCCGCCTGTGTGCAGCCCAGCATACTAAATTAGAAACTTGTGTATGGTTATATTGGAGACGAAAATGTGTATATTTTCAGAACGCATAAGCTCATATTTTGAGAAAAAAGGGCTACATTTCCAAATTATATTAAAAGGCGATATTTGAGTGATAAATCATGTGACATTTAGGTGAGTTTTTTTTTTTTTTTTTTTTTTTTTACATATGCTATTACCTTCGTGCAAAGGATACAGCAGCTATGTCTGTTATGCAGTACACATGTAGAGGGCATTTTAGATTGACAAAACCTTTTTTTTCTCTTTTTTTTTTTTTTTTTTACATTACTACGGACAAACCTGCCTTATGCAGTAAAGGTGGTAGCGGTTTTGTAAATGGTGACACTAATGTAATCTTGTCTCAGATAGTCACTATTACAACACCACTAATATTACTTGATCTCTATAGGTTTAATTGAACATAAGTAGCTCTTATTACAGAAAAAGTTGCAGACCCCGGGCCTAAGACAAGTCCAGCTTGAAGAAAGAGAGGACCATTTCTCAACTATTTTCCTCCTTGTCTGCCAGATAACGGTTGTGTTCAATGTCTTCTACGTTAGCAAGCCCTTCATCTCATCCAAATGCTCAGTTTTGAACCCTACATTTAAGGTCTTTAGGGTGTTATACTTAGCCCAGCAGAAGGTGAAAGATCTCAGACACCACAAGGCATCCCACTCGTCAAGGCCATATACTCCAGGATCATTGCTTACAGCTAGATGCGTCATTATTCCGGGACCTTGGAGCGATGCTTAACTAAATAATCTCAGTGAACTACGTATTCTCCAATCTCGTACATGAACACAGGGGGCAACTCCTTCACAACGGCAGGCTAAGCCAGGAGCTGAAAAAGAAAACAATATCATTATCCTTTTATTTTTCAGCTCCTGGCTCAGGGAGGGGTGGGCCAGGGAAGGGGTGGGAAGGGCAAGGGTAGTGGAGCCTGAGCACTTATAAGTGTGCATGTGTGTTTGGCCTGCTTTCTCAGGCCGACCAATCACACATGCGCACTTAGGTTTCTCTAGCCCAGCTGTGCTATACAGCCTCCATCCTGCGCAGGTTCCTGTGCACTGTCCGAGTGGCAGAACAAGCTGCCTTGGCCAATCCTGCCTCTGCTGTCATGCTAGATTTAGCATGACAGCAGCACCAGGATAGCTGATAAGCCTGTGCCGGTGTCCCAGTAAATGCTGGGAAACCAGAAGAAGAGCAAAAGAGCGAGGCGACAATGGGAACATGTACTTTTTTTTTCTTTTTTCTTTTTATTCGCACCCCTTCATCCAACCAACCCCACACCCATCGGGATTTGCGTCGGCTGCCGCTAAACAACACCATCTGACTGATAGGCTATTTAGGAACATTTCTGAACTTTCTGGTGGTTATGAATTTGAAGATGACTGCAGTGCTCCTTCCCGATATCTGTTACGATATCTGGGATTTATGATTGGATAAACAGTTGATGATCACTACATATACAATATGGTAAGAGTACTGAATGGTCAGCGTTCTTCCATACAGTTGTAGAAAACATTCTGGCTTTCCATCATGGGTAGGATTGTGGTCGTAAAAATGGTCCTCCTACCCCATTGTCTGTATAATATGCAAAGTACTTTGTGTCACTTGAGACCCAATACTTTCAAGCAAGTGAAAAACCTCCTGGTGTGAGCTCATATGTGGAGCAGGGTTGTAATGGAAGAGTTGAAACTAAATGAGGAGGAGGGAATGGGGCTTCCGGGTATAGATTTGTGCTATTAAGCAGCCCATAATCCGACTTGCTCCTAATTGGCTAACTACAGAGGCCAATTTGGAACTCAGCGACTACTAAAAGGATCATGTAGTGGAGATTCTCTGTCTGATTTGTTGATGAGGGACAGCAGGTTGGATAGCGCATACCCTTAAGTGGTGTAGCAGACTGAGAGTTTGGGAAATGTTACTACCCGGGTTCTTAAATACTTGCCCTTTGCCAGAGACTTAGTTTTCTGGGATCTGCAGCCCTTAAGACACACAAGTAGGGGTATTAGTGATTACTGGAGTGGGGGTTTGGTTATGAGTAGTTTGTTGATCTATATGCTGGGGAAACTTTTATCACCATTCAGGAGGCACAGGACTCGTTTGAAGTAAGTTCTGGACAATTTCTACAGATGCTAAGTTAGCTGGTATGGCTAGAGAGGTCTGGACAGATTTCTCTAATGCCATTTCCAAATCTAGTACTCTTGAAGGTATTCTGGGTCTGGGTATGGGATGACATGTGGTTGCACTTAAGTGTTAAGCCCTGAAGTTGGACACGACTGAACTCATTGAATGCTAGGTGCACCTGGGAGGTGCATGTAGGAGCACAAATAGCTGACAAGGATTGGTCGGCAGCCTGCAGGATGGTTAAGAAGGTCTTGGGTAATGCTCATTTAAATTTATAAATTCACTTTTTTTTGCACATCAAATACTGTACTTGGCAATGCTCATTATGAGTAAAATCTATTCGGCCAGATCTGCAAGTAATAGACTTCCAGACAGAGGTCACCACAAGGTTACATATTAGAACGGGGATCCAAATACCTATTTCGTGACAACATTGCTTATTAGGCATCACGGTCCATCTAAAACAAAAGAAAATGCAATACACGTTTCTATACTTGGTTTTATTGTTGGCAAAGAGCCAGATTGCTGTTGCTTGGATGGGTAAAGTGAACCCTATTAATGTTTAGGGTAAGGGTCTGCTTAAATGAGCACCAACTGGGGAAATGCATATTAAAAGTCCAGGCGAGATGAGAAGGAGTTTGCTCAGATGGCACCACGATTTACATTGTACCGAAATTGCTAAGAACACGTAAGTATTCTGACGTATACCTGTTACTTAAAAGATAAAATAATGTATTACAAACTGCCAGAGGAGGAGGAGGTGGGAGAGTAAGTTCATGCAACAACTTTTTGTAAAACTGCAACCTATACGGTTGCGTTTGGTTTGTTTTTGGAAAACTGCAAAATAAAACATGCCAAAAAAAAGGATTTAGGCTTTTCATTTGTGCACACTCCTGAAGAAGTGAACCTTAGGATCAGGAATACAAATCAGACGGACAGATTTTTTTCTAGGCCATTTTCAGATGGATGCGAAGCTATTAATAGGTATGAAATGGAAAGAGACCGAATCGCTGTGATTAGTAAGATGGTGTCTTACCACTGCATGTTCTTACAATGAAAAACTGATTTTGACTTAAATAAGTGTATTTCGGCATTCATGAAGATGTGGAAACCATAATTAATCCCCTTTTAAAGGACAAAATGAAAGCCATCCAACGAGACTTACAGTGCTAGGTCTTCTATAATGAGAAATTATACTTGGACGCATCACTGTGTTGGTTGATGCTAAAGTGGTCGACGTTCTTTGGTGTGTTATTACTTTACATTTGAATGGGTCTAAGCAATGTGGTGCACAGAATGTTGGGTTGGGAAGATTTTATTGGCTTTAAGGTTATTATAAATACCCAACAGGACTCTTATTGCTTCTGTACCATATCAAGGCATTCGGGTACCGTGCATATCTGTGCTGTATCTTGAGTTATTTCTCTTGTCGGTAATAATGTTTGAAGGAGGAAAGACATTCAGTCTTTACAGTGGAGCTGTCACTGCATGCTTTGGATCAAAGAAGTCCATTTCGATATGATATGGAGTTCATACCAATGCCTTTTATGTACAGATGCCAGTAACAGTATAGGGTAAGGTGTATAGCAATAGTAAAGTTTTTTTAATAACGTTTATTGGGATCAAAGCAATAAACAAGGCATAGCAATAACATTCAATGAAAAGTCTGCTTCGTTGCAGAACATGCAACATTTTGTACAAAACAGAGCAGCATCATTTTAACAATAGACCTGCACAAGCAATAACAGTGCAAATCATCCAAACCAAACATTATTATTTATGTTCTAATGACAAATAAACATCAGTAGTGAGTGGGGTAGTAGTAGACTACGCTCCTAGGCATTTCCCAATAACTTCCACTAATGGGGAGGGAGCAAAAAACAAGCAGATGATTGATCTAGCGGAGGGAGGTAGGAGGGGAAGGGGGGGTGGCATGTGTGCCCCTAAGGGGGAGCTAAGATATTGGGGGAGGATGACCACTCTGCCTCATAACACACTCCGTTCCTTTATGCCTGGCGATCACTTCACCCATAGCGAAACTAATTCACACACTTATAGAGGCAATCCATCATGGCTGTCCATTGCTCCAAATCCCACTTAGCATGTTTGTCAATGCGCACCATCATCTCCTCAGCCACCTCCACCCAGTTGGCCCAAAAAAGCAAATCGATGACTCATCTTGGTCGTCGGGAGCCCCACCTGTCAGCACTGACACATGGGGTACTCCAGTTCCACATTGGTGACCACTTGTACAATCTCTCCCCAATAACTTTGTAGTCTACCACACTACCATGTCATGTGTAAGAAACCTCACATCTCGGACAGGCTGCCGACTTGGACTCCTTAATTCAGCTGGAGACACGATAAGGTTATCTACCTAGCTCAGTATCCTGCTTGTGGGCATCCAGTTTAACCCGGCTCCTCTTTCCAGCCCACACCAGTACCACCAGAAGACTGTTTAATTTGGTGAATCAGGACTTCGGGACCCCCTACATAGCGTTCTGTAAGGCATAGTGCCGTTTGAACAGTCATACCTTTCTGCAGAGTGCAACTTTAGTCATAACCGACAGAGGAAGCTGGACCCAGAGCTTAATTGTTCCTTCCAGGTCAAACGCCATTCTGCCTGTATTGAGATTGTAGCGGGTGACCGAATTGTGGGCCACTTGGATACTAAAATAACAGAAGTTAGCTCTGACCCATGCTAGCTTATTCCTTGCACAGTCTTCCATTTATTGACCCACAGACAGCACCAAATTTCTCCATGATCCGCAGGAGTGCTGCAGCCGATCTCTCTGTATCCGTAAGATAACTGTGTGCCATCCGAATAAGGTGAGTTAGCATGCTTACTCCATCTACTTACGTACCCAACCTGACCATGTCTCTGCGAAGGCAGATGCGAAAGTCTCCATCAAGTGCTAAAAGGAGCAGCGAGAAGGGAGCACCCCTTTTTTTGTTCTCCTCCCGATAGGAATGCACTCCGATACCTCCTGGCTAGATCGTACTTGAGCCTCTGGTTCCACATAGAGCAACTTCACCCAGGAGATAAATGTTTGTCCCAGTCCCATCGTGCTGTGAACCTCCCAGAGATACTCCCACTCTAGAGTATCAAACGCCTTTTCTGTGTCTTAAGTGATCCACGCTGCCTCTAGATCTCCAACCATGAATGAGTGCATCACATGTGACAACCTCCGTGGATTCATATATGTCCCCCTACCAAGTGTAAAGCCACATTGGTCACTGTACACCAAGTGTGTCACTATGCCTAGTAATCTAGTCATCAGTAGTAAAGTCAAAAAAGAAATCCAGGCGAATGTTCTATTAAACAATCCATAGAGATGATGAGATTGTGTATCAGTCTGAGTAACAGAGTAATCAAGCAGCTTTCTCATTCTACAAGGCAGAAGAGAGCACTGTAGTCTTATTAAACGGTTTTCTACATTTAGATTCTAGAGTGGATTACCAAGTGGAGAATACTTTCTTACTTTGTATTTGCCGTAATCCCATCTCTTTATGTTCTTAGTTTTGCTGACTGCGTCATTGTTTGTGTTGTTCACAGATCTGTTCAGTATTTTTTTTTATCCATAAAGAGGCAAAAGTTGTTCAGTTGTAAGTTGATCAGAATGTTCATTAAAATTATGAAAAGCTCACCTTCTTTCCCTGCTGTACGAAAAAGAATAACAGTGAAAGGAAAAGGAAGCAGTATAGTGAGCTAGTGCAGAAAAATGAGTTATGAAAGTATTTTTAATTCTCATTTAAACAAATAAGGTACATAAGGTGCGTATATAGAGAAATATATAATTATAGATTGAGAAAACACTGTGTTGAATTGGAGGAGACTGTGCTTGTGAGAGAGGTTTCCAGCAGAAGAGTATAATGCTGTTGAGGCTGTGTAATTTACCACTTATTCTTAATTTGTCAGGTAGGGTAGTTTCCTTTGTAGACTAACTAGATCATTTTCTGATGGATATGTCTTACTGCAGATTCCTTACTTTATGAATACTCACAGGCACAAGACTGGACTTGGAGATTTTTTTCAGTAATTCCCTCACTCTGTTTGTTGGCATTGTGTGACTAGTCCATCCCGCTCCAGGTGTGACATCAGGACCCCTATGTGTCTGCCACCTCTACACTGTGGCATCAATGCCTTTCTTTCTGCACCTTCTGATTTAGATCGGGAAATCGGTCCATCAAATTCTGTCAGACTTAAAAATATTTTGTTTTCCAATCTTTTTTCCCAAGTTTGCTGGGGACACAAACTCCTACAGTCACAGGGTTCATACCATATAAGGATTGCCTCAGACAAATGTCAGTGAAGGACTCTTATGAGGTCTGTCTCTAGAGACTGGGCTCCAAGCATGATTGTGTCATGCGACAAATGGGCCATGATGAACCCAAAGTCCAGCGGAGCTCCGGAGGCCAAGTTGTATATCAAAGAACATCACCAGAAGTCAAAGAAGGCCCAGACACGGTCAAACGTGTGAATGCTTTCTTGCTCCCAAGTTTGTTCTGGTGAGCACCCGTCATTAAATTTTAGTTCTTCAGGTAAATCTAAAAAATTGGAGAAACACATGAAGTCTAAACACTGCTCCCCCTACTCATCACCACTTGGAGTTTCGTTTGGCACCCTGGGTACATCCAGGCTGCAAATTGTCTGCCACCCTGGGACTGGTTCTGACTCCTTGCAATTCTGCCAACATAAAAACTCCCTGACGCAACACCACAGCAAATAAGGGAGTTTCAGGAGACTGTGGACTGAATCTTTAGCACCTGACCAAATCTCCAGTGCCTGAGAGGCCTCAAGGATCCAACCTGTGGATTTACAATTGATGCAACTGTTCCACTTGAAGGCACCCAGAGATAAGACCCAGCTTCGCGTCTGGCACACATTCCCCTTATGGAACCATAGTCCAATAGTCCTGTCTGACTTAGAAGTCAAAGCTTAAGTACTTCTATTGACGTCACCCCTAACTTGGATATGTACTAGCTCTGTCCCACAGTCTCTTCCGCAGCGATTTTATGAATAAGCTGACTAACGCACCAGTACACCGCATGACAACGAAAACCTGCATATGCACATCAGCTAATACTGGCCTTAACTCAGTGTTGTATAGCCATTTTAGTTATAGCTCCATGCACGTTATTTTAGCACACTAGGCCTTCCGCTGTGCACCTAGATATATTTTATTCAGCTTTGTTTATTATTTTAACAATAGCCACATTTGCGGTCTTGTTTTATTTTTCTCTATCTAGCTGTTCTTTGCTTAGGCCCACACTACGTTCTTAAACAAGACATTCTTGTTCACTCTGTACTTCTCTCAAGACTTTAGTGGGATAGGTTGCCAGTAAAATGTGGTAACGCTTTGTCTCTGGTATTCATAGAAACATACACATCCCTACGTAGGGAAATCTTCTCAGAACATCAGCTGTTTAATTATAAAAACACTTCTCTGTCCCATACACGTTGGAGGGAGATTCCAGCCCGATGACCACGACTGTGTGCTGATTGCTAAACGCTTTGCTACAGCTGCTTATGCAGACTTCAGGCCTTTGCTCAGGTATGCGGGTGGATGATATCTTCCCCGGGGAACCTGAAGGGCAGAACTAGAGCTTAACATGCTGTGCTCTAATATAGCTTAGGTAGGAAATAGTCTATTGACTTTAGGGACAACATGGTAGGGTTATTTCTATGCTTTACTCTCCTTGTCACAATTTTAATCCTGTCATGCTTTATCGTCTTGGTTATTGCAGTACATGCTTTATTATCTAAGATGCAGTTGCTTTATTGAAACATACACTGCCTCTGTTCGTCATTGTATATGTGAGACCAATGTAACTGAGAGAAACGGATGAGATCTGAATGACCACGATTTCCCTGAGTAATCAATTGTCATGCGCTCGGCTGCCCAATCATCCCTGCTCTTGGGTAGAGATGAGGCACTGCTAGTTGGCCGGAGCAAAACCCAGATTGGGGTAACAGGTGTCACCTGTAGTGGGTTAGACTCAGTCTCCCACACTGCAGGCGATTTTGCCGCTCAGATGCAGTAGTCTCCTTAGAATAATGAGCCTACGTGACAACTGTGATGAAATGTGCCTACAGAGGTGTCTACCTTTGCCACTGTCATAGGGAAAGCAATAGAAGTTTTAGACCTTGAACCGCCCACTACTGAGGTCAAGATACATGTTTTAACAGAAATCCTTTACCCAGATAAACAATGTAGGAGCTTTTCCTCCCTTTCAAGGATTCCCTCACAGGTGCACTATTAGGTACCTGTGCAAACCCAGGATAATGCCCTCCAGTAAACAGGCAGATTGCAAGGCTGCACGGGTTTGCCCTGGGGGATGCCACCTTTTTTCCCCCAGCATCCTTCCCCAACAGCCTACTGGTATAGGCTTGTACTTTCCCTCTGAACCCCAGTGTATTCCAGATTACATCTTCAAATAGACAGTTGAAACGCGTGGAGGCGTTCGCAAAGAGAATATTTTACTTGGCTAGGCTTGCTATAAGACAATCCAGCTGCATCCTGAGGTGATAATAGCATGCATTTTGGGACATGGAGGTGGACATCTTGCCAGTGATCCTAGATGTTCGACTTAATCCTCAGCACCTCATAGAAGACAGCCAAAATGCTGCAAAGTACTTATTAAGGTCAGGCCTAAACGCTACTGACAGCCTGGGCAGAGCATTCAGGACCAGTAAGGTGGTTCGGGGCCACGCATGGATCTGGTCTACTTGCTTTTCAAGTGATGTCAAACAGTCACTCAATGGACATGCAATTTGATGATGCTAGTTTTTTTGGAGACAAAGCGGACTGTGCTCTAAAGTTGTTTTAGGGATAGCAAAGCAACATAATTTTCTCTTGGGCTGGTACTGCCAATGTGACAGTTTCCTCAGCAGTCTTGCCCCCTTTCAAGGTTTTGGAAGGGAGTACCAGCAGAGACGTTGTCACACCATGCCTCAACAGCAAGCAGCCACCCAGTCTTAGAAACAGAGGCTGGGAATCTTGGGCAATGAAATGCTCTATCCCCTGCCCGTTCCCCTACAGTTGGCTCAAACCCACATTAAGTCACCCTCAGCAGTATACAGTGGCCTGGTGCAAGACCGTGTGGTGGAAGAGCATTGCATCTGACCAGTGTGTCGTTCAGAATGTGTAGAGTGGTTACTCCACCCCCTTACCGTTACAACAACCTCCGGGGGGCCACTTGTCAATGCTCCGAGGAGAAGTTCACGTTTTTTTGTCCAAGGGAGCCATTGAAAGGATGTGGGCATCAGAGATCAGGACTGATTGCTATTTTCATTATTTTGTGGTGCAGAAGAAAAATGGAGGCCTTCATCCTGTCCTAGATCTTTTCCCTCTGAACTTCTTCCTTTGGAAGGACAAATTCAGAATGTTCATCCTTACCCAAGTTCCGTCTGCCCTCAACCCAGGCAACTAGATGGTGGAATTGGATTTGCAGAATGCACATTTTCACATTCCTGTACAGCCGTCCAGTAGATGCGATCTGTGGTTTCAGGTAGACAATGACACTTTCAGTTCTCAAAGCTCCCTTTTTGTCTAACTATTGCACCTAAAGTGTTCCCAAAAGTAGGTATTGCTGGTGATTGCAGCCTATCTGTGGAGGTTGGGAAACCCAATATTCATACACTTCGATGACTGGCTGCTGAAAACGGACTCCGTTAAACAGTCACAGAGGATGGCCAACATCATTGGACTTACTCATCAACATGCTAAAGCTGCAACTGACTCATTAGCAGCAGCTCTACTTCAATGCAGCCATCCTGGACACTGATTTTCTGGGCCTTGCCTCTGTCTCCATGAGTCAAGGACACTCTGGTCATGATTCTGGGTCTCTGTGAGAGCAACTGAGACTTCATAGCCTTTTGCATCCAGGTATTCGACCATGCGAGGTGGCACATGTGGACTCTTCAGTAGTATCTGAGGTCTTTGGGCTCATTACCAAGGGGCTTTTTCAGATTCCATCTAGGTACCGGAGGAGACTGCGATAGGCCTGCAGTGGTGACTGATAGACCACAGCTGGACTGGTGGCAGACCCCCTCTACCAACCTCACCCATAACCACCCGGTAGTGACTGATGCATTGCTGCTGGGCTGTGGTGCGGTGACAATGAGTTCTTTTCTCTGTCAGCACTTTACATTCCCATCAGTTTTTCTGGAGTTGTGGGCGATGCGCTTCCTCACCACGATGAAGAGGGAACGGGTACAGGTTCTTAGACCGCGAAACCACCATGTGGTAGTGCAACAAAGGCGTGTGGGGTTGTGTGTTATGTGCTAGTGGCCCTCCATCTCAGGAAGCTGCTGAATGGTCAGGGCATCTCCTTTGTCACACACAACCTGGCAGAATTTTTAAACAGCAGTGGGAACAAACTAAGCTGATGTTGCCTAACGGCTCACAATAGTGGCTACATTCGGAGGTGGCACAGGTCAGCTCCTCACAGTGGGGAAAACTCCCCTGGGGAGCACGGTCAAGACTGATTTGCATTTGGCTGGGTCCAAACTGGAATGGCACAGCGAGCAAAAAAACTGATAGAAGAAACCCAGATATGTGACTGTGGGTGAATGTGTGATTTGTTATGCATTCCGCCCATCATGTGTTCTTTTTCCATTTGTCACCCTAAGTGTGGAAAGGTATACCCAGACGTGGGTCCTGTGCTCACATTGCCACCAGATTCAAGCTAGCCTGATGGTAGGTGATACCATGAAAGTGGTCCCAGGATGTTTGCTTCTGGTCCAAGGACGACCTGGCCAGGCAGTTTGGACAGGACTGCACCCCAGGGGGAGCAGGTCAAGACAAATTTGCAAATGGCTGGGTCCAAATTGGAATGGCATAGAAAGAAGGAAAACTGATGGATTAAACCCAGATCTGTGACAAGGGGTGAAAGTTTGATTTGTTCTGCAATCCATCTATCATGTGTTCTTTTTGCGTTTTTGATTTACCTGCACAGCGTGCACTGGTACAAAGACATGCTGGGCGTGTTCTCTGCTGTGGGCAGCAGAGGACTGTCTTTGCTGCTGGCAACCGAGCACTTGAGCAACGCCTGGACTAAACCCTCCAAAGTGTGCATGTAACTTTGGCTGGCTGTTTTGCGCTGGCCAAAGTGACTTTCTGCACTTTGAAGTTCTCCACTCAGCTGTCTTAAGTACAGGCCTCTAGGGCTGGAAGGAGCATCCAGTCAAGTCCCTTCATCCAATCCAGGTGCGGCTCTCATTCTGGCTAACAGCATGAGAGCAGCATCTGGAATGGTATGGGGTGCTCCTCCTCTATCTGAGAGCAGAAGAATACAGAAGTGGACGGCCCAACCTGTGGGTAAGTGACCTTTTTTATTTTAACTGTGTAATGCATATACGTGTGAAATGCATGCAAATATGGTGGTTGTGTTTATTTTATAGTTGGTGCTTTGGTGGTGTTTGGGCTTTTGGAGGGAGGGCTTTTTAAGGTATTTGTTTTTTCAAACAGTGGTGGGGTGGTATACTCACCCCACCACTTCAAAGGATACAAACCACCGCTGCCCCCGCAGAGTATGAGGTAATTACTGAGAACAATATACGGATCCAGTCTGGTGTCTGGGTATTCAAAAGGTGAGGAGTCTTTGGTTAGAATGAATATCCACCAGAAAGAGCTTTATCTTCTATACACATACTCCCTCAGTAGAAAAACATTTCAAATATTCTGAGTATGGATGCTAGTGTAGCCAAATATGCTTCCAGCGATGAGTTGTGCTACAGCATGTAAGTATGCATTCAAAGAAAGCTTATGTATTTTAGAGATCTCTGTAAGAATAGCATTCCCCTAGTCAGTACAGGAAAAGACCAAAGGGCTGTACATCATAGTTGGAGTGGTGATGTGCTAGTAAAAAGGTATAGTCTCTCTGAGTATGAACTGGTTTTTGACATTTCTGGCAATATTATTGTAGATGTTTGCCTTAGGTGACAAGAAAGGGGTTAAGTGTCCTAGTAATCTTGTGTTTGCAGCCTGAAATGTTTTTTTTAATCAGCTGTGTTTGCATAAATATGTTTGAAGAGGGATGGGAAATTAGTCATCCATGCCTGGATGCCATCCAGCATGTTAACAAGGTGTTTCATCCTTTGTATCCTAGAGAAGGATGTCATGTTTTCAAATGGTGACTTATCAAATGGTGATGGTCTTGTACATTGAATATTGTTTGCGCATTTTGTCTACAGGATGTTTACCTCCACTTCCCCATTACGTAGCAGAAAGATATATAATTTGCCATTGAGAGAAAGGAGCAAACATGCTGATATATAAGTCTTCCATTCAGCCTAAAGTAGAAGGTTCCATATTCTTTGGTATCTGCAAATGTTCAGTGCAAGTAATTTAATAGTAACGCTTTGAGAATGCCTTTTGAAGATTTTGAGCAATTGTAGATAAGCTACTCATCAATTCGTTCAGTTAGGTTCCAACACCCTGTTCATTCTAGAGGTCTTTTTTCATCTCATAAAATCCAGTTAGTTTGAACTGAAAGTAATCTTGGTATTCTTTTTCTCCCTCCTGAAAGGGGTCTAGCCTTTTAGGAGGAAATTTCATTTTTATTGCCATACTTATGCAGCAGTGGGGATGGTTCTAGAGGGATCTGCTGGCCTTGGAATCCATGGCAGAAAAGATAGTTAGCAGCACTCATTAGTTACTCACTTTCATTTGTGGCATCAAGTAGGGATTAGGAAGCTAACCTTTTCAGTCTCCATCTTGCAGCATTTTAGTCATGACATTCTTCAGAGCAGGTTGAGGTCATTCTCTTTACTATCCAACTTATGGCCAATAGACTCTCCACATCAAAGTCATGAAGTTACATGCCATTTTCCACACTCAAAAATTCCTCCTCTCCTCAGAAAGGTAATTGGTATAATTTTGGATGACTGCAAGGATGGCATGGTGCATCGGGGGAACCAGGAATGTCAATCTCATAATCTTTGGATTTTGTCATTTGTTACCTTTACACATTATATCCTTCTTTCATCCCATGTAGAGATGAAGATAGAACGTTGATTTGGATTCCTTGGTATATCGCCACCATGTCGGTCTTGAATGGAAAAATAATTTGTTAGCTTTTCAGTTACTTTTTTCAGATTTCAAGATTCACATTGTACTTCTTTTAAACTTTTTTTAAAATGTATTTAAAGATCCAGTATTGTTTTTATCTAAATGCGTTTCCATCCAGCTGTGAAGCAAGAGAGCATGGATTAAGAGTAATGACATTACCTGTTATGTTGGCCATATACTTGATTGCCTCAGCAGTGAAGGAAGAAATACATCTAATTGGCAACGTTGCATGATAATTTTGCTCGTGTATTGTTGGTAATTGTAATAAAATTAAAAACACTGTGTTCCTTCATTGCTTTAACTTTAATTGCTTTAACTTTCTATCTGCATATTTTGATTTTGTCCTTCGTTTTTGTCACAGATTGATGGTTTTGGGATATAAACGACCATTGGAAGCCAACGATTTGTGGTCATTAAATAAAGAAGACACATCTGCTGAAGTTGTTCCAGTGTTGACCAAAAACTGGACAAAGGAGTATTTAAAAGCGAAAAAGTAAGCATTGTTTAAAAAAAAAAAAAAGTTCAGTTTTCTGTTAGAAGACATTTTGATCTTTTCAGCATAACTTTCCTAATGATATACTTCATTAGAAAGAACAAATACAGACTTAATGGTCTGCTCAGGTTATGATTTGCACTATGCACAAAGTTAATTATCAGAATGGACTTGTGGATCTTGAAAACAAATTGATGTTACTATCTGATACACCTTCTACATTCTTGGGACGCAAACCTGATTTGTCTTCCTAAATTCAAGCGGTCTCTTTCAGCAGGAAGCTATTTTCCAATTCTGACAGGTCACCTATGTAGGAAGTTGGCTCTGTAGATACTATCTCAAAGTGAGAGATAGTGTACACAGAGTCCAAAGGTTCCCCTTAGAGGTTGATAGTGGCAAAATTAGATAATACTAATGCTCTATTTTGTGGTAGTGTGGGCAAGCAGTAGACTTATCAGAGGGTAGAGTTATGCATTTGTTGTACACACACAGGCAATACATGAGAACACACACTCAAAGACTTAACTCCAGGCCAATAGGTTTTTGGATAGAAAAATATTATTTTCTTAATTTATTTTAGAACCACAAGATTCAGAATTTAGGTAAGTACATACATTGTAAGGTACTTCACACAGGTAAGTATGGAACTTTGAATTAAAACAGTAATGTACACAGTTTAGGCAAAAATGGCAATAAGCTATTTTAAAAGTGGACACAGTGCAAAAATCAACAGTTCCTTAGGGGAGGTAAGTAATAGTTTCTCAGGTAAGTAAAGCACTTACAAGTTCAGTCTCCTGGGCATATGAAGCCCACCGTTGGGGGTTCAAGTCAACCCCAAACCATCCGCACCAGCAACACAGGGCCGGTCAGGTGCAGAGGTCAAAGTAGGCCCAAATAACATAGGCGCCTATGGAGAACAGGGGTGCTCTGCTTCCAGTCTGCTTGCAGGTAAGTACCTGTGTCCTCGAGGAGCTGACCAGGCGGGTTTTGTAGAGCACTGGAGGGGGTCCCAAGCAGGCACACAAAATACACCCTCAGCGGCACGGGCGGCCTGGTGCAGTGTGTGAACAAGGTGTCAGGTTTTGTATTGAAATCAGTGGAGGGACCTGGGGGTCACTCTGGCGATGCAGGTAGGGCACAGCAGGGGCTTCTTGGGCCAACAACCGACTGCGCTAGGATGAGGGCTACCTGCTGATCACTCCTGGACCGATGGTTGGTTCCTCTCGGTCCTGGGGGCTTCGGTGCAGTGCTTTGTCCAGGCGTCTGGTTCTTTTGTTAATGGGCAGGGGGAGCCTCTGGATCTTCTCTGCAGGTGTCGCTGTGGTGGTGCAGGGAGGTCGACTCAGGATGTCCACGTTGTTGGAGTCGCTTGGGGGGTCCTCTCTGTGGTTTTGGCTTCTCTGGACACGGACTTGGGGTGTCGGGTGCCGTGTGTGAAGGCTCACACTTCCGTAGTGTGGGTGGAGTCTTCTTTAAGTTTGGTTTCTTGGTTATAGTTTTGGACAGAGCTGCTGTCCTCTGGAGTTTCTTGATCCTTTAGGTGCAGGTCAGTCCTCAGAGGTCGCTGGTCCCGCTGGATGCGTCGCTGTGTAGGTTCTTTGAGTCTGGATACAGGCTGGGGCTAAGTCAGTTGTTGTCTCTGTCGTCTCTGCGGGACTTTCAGGTCAGCAGTCCTTCTTTCTTCAGGTTTCAGGAATCTAATTTCCTGGGTTCAGGGTCGCCCCTAAATACTAAAATTTAGGGGTGTGTTTAAGTCTGGGTGGCAGTAGCCAATGGCTACTGTCCTAGAGAGTGGCTACAACCTCTTTGTGCCTCCTCCCTGTGGGGAGGGGGGCACATCCCTAATCCTATTGGGGGAATCCTCCAAAACAAGATGGAGGATTTGTTAAGGCAGGGTCACCTCAGCTCAGGGCACCTTAGGGGCTGTCCTGACTGGTGGGTGACTCCTCCTTGTTTTTCTCATTATCTCCCCTGTATTTGCCGCCAAAAGTGGGGGCCGTGTCCGGAGAGGTGGGCATCTTCACTAGCTGGAGTGCCCTTGGGTGCAGTAACACCAGGCTTGAGTCTTTGAGACTCACCTCCAGGTGTTACAGTTCCTGCAGGGGGAGGCGAGAAGCACCTCCACCCAGTGCAGGCTTTGTTCCTGGCCACAGAGTGACAAAGGCACTCACCGCATGTGGCCAGAAACCTGTCTGGAAGTGGCAGGCTCGCAGAGACAGTTCAGCCTAGCACTAGCAGTTGAGCTGGCATGCAGGGGGCATCTCTAAGAGGGCTCTCTGTGTGCAGGTCTCAATAAATCCCATACTGGCATCAGTATGGATTTATTGTGCTGAGAAGTGTGATACCAAACTTCCTATTATTCAGTGTAGCCATTATGGAACTGTGGAGTTTGTGATTGACAATCTCCCAAACCATATACTCTTTACGGCTACCCTGCACTTGCAATATCTAAGAAGTGGCTTAGAGACTGTAGGGACATAGTGCTCATGCAGCTATGCCATCACCTGTGGTATAGTGCACCCTGTCTTAGGGCGGTAAGGCCTGCTAGAGGGGTGACTTAACCATACCACAGGCAGTGTGTTGTGGGCGTGGCACTCTGCGGGGAGTGCCATGTTGACTTAGTAATTTTTGCCCACCAGCACACACAAGCTGTGAGGCAGTGTGCATGTGCGGAGTGAGGGGTTCCCAGGGTGGCATAAGACATGCTGCAGCCCTTAGAGACCTTCCCTGGCCACAGGGTCCCTGGTACCAGGGGTACCACTTACAAGGGACTTATCTGTGTGCCAGGGCTGTGCCAATTGTGGAGACAAAGGTACAGGTTAGGGAAAGAACACTGGTGCTGGGGCCTGGTTATCTGGGTCCCAGCACGCTTTCAATCATAACTAACATCAACAAAAAGCAAAAAGTTAGGGGGTAACCATGCCATGAGGGTCATTTTCCTGCAGCCTATGAAACAGTCTTGCATGCAAGTTTTGTTCCATTAATGATCTTTGAGACACCAGCTAGGTAATAGTTGTGCTTTAAAAAATGTAAATTAAAAAAATAATAAATTAACTATGCAGGGATTAATTTTCAAGAGCATTATGTTGGTCCAGAACAAGATTTACTGACATGCTAGTGTTGACTACAGCACACAGGCCTACTAACAGCGAGAATGAAAGTAAGTTAACCTATACTTCCACAGTTCACTGTGGTGTCAATCCTACCTGTAGATCACGCAGCAATTAAATAAAAATTGCTTGCAGTGAGTTTTAAAACCGAATTAATGCCTACATTTCTGAAATCACTGATGACATTACCCTAAATGTTTCGTAAATGCCCACCAAATTAAATGTTTTTATAGTCTTGAAAATCTACAAGTTTATTCCTTAGCACGATTTAACACAATACAATTTAATTCAACTACCTTTCCCGGTTACTCTGAGCATAATTTACCCTAAATGCTCTGATATGCCTCCATTGCCACAGCCCAGCAGCTTTCTTTATACATATGTCTTGGAACTGCACAACCCTTTCACCATACTGGCGTCAGGTCCTCGACAATCTTAATAGAGCTTCTGTTTGTACTATACTACTGGACCTCCAAAAAGTATTATTAGGCCTTATCCCTTCTAACGGGAAGCTCAGTAGGAAATTTGTCATATTGGGCGTGACGCTTGTGACGATGCATAGTCTTAAAATGGCTGAATCCCACTCCTCCTAGTTGAGTGGCTCAGAGACTTTACTGAATGGGCTACAGCGGAAGAAATCCGTATGAAACATGTTCACACGGATGATAAACTGTAAGACGATCTCTGAGCCTGGCGACCATCTTAACAGAGCTTAAAGGAAAGCCCTTAAATGTCACTGCGGAACAAACAACTGAAATTACCTATATTCAGAATATTGAATAAGTCTCTTAGACCGCTGATATATGCAATGTATCGGATACCTATATAGAGAATGTTTCTCACAGGAGCTAGAAAGGGAGGAGTTTAATTTATTATATGCTTTCTTGACAGCGCCAGAAGTTGTACTTGTTTCTTGATTAAATACCTTTTTTTTTTTTATTGTGAATGTGTATACACCCAATAAAAATTGTTTAAAAAACAAAAAAATGCCTATTCCTTACTCAGTAACTTTATACACATTGAAATCTTTAAGGAATATGCAAACATACTAGCCAGTAACAAACGATTTTCCAGGTGGGGGGGTGTGGCTTAGGGCGTCAAGATGGCGGTCGCATTCTGAGTGCGCTCCGGACCCCTCTGTTATTCGCTGCCATCCACGCCACATGGGGACCTACTGGACCGGGGCCAAGATCCCCATCTAGTTTCGGGGGAGCCCCAGATTGAACGAGAGGCGTCATGGGGCCGCCACTGAACAGAACAGCCGGACCACCAGAGGGACCCAGACGGGAGGCACCCATGATGGCGGGCGCTCACTAGACCTGGGCGGTGCTGCCCTGGGGACTCCTGCGCTTGGTGGCTTGACGCTGGGGGGCCCAGGGCTGGAGGGACACTGGTGACTGCCCACCACTCCGTGCCTGGATTGGTGGTGCTGCCCTTTACCCTCGGAGCACGGGCCGGCAGTGGAGGCCCAGAGGACATCGGCCTGTACGTGTGTGTAGGAAGTTGGCTCTGTATGTGCTATTTCAAAGTAAGGAATAGCATGCACAGAGTCCAAGGGTTCCCCTTAGAGGTAAAATAGTGGTAAAAAGAGATAATACTAATGCTCTATTTTGTGGTAGTGTGGTCGAGCAGTAGGCTTATCCAAGGAGTAGTGTTAAGCATTTGTTGTACATACACATAGACAATAAATGAGGTACACACACTCAGAGACAAATCCAGCCAATAGGTTTTGTTATAGCAAAATATATTTTCTTAGTTTATTTTAAGAACCACAGGTTCAAATTTAACATGTAATATCTTGTTTGAAAGGTATTGCAGGTAAGTACATTAGGAACTTTGAATCATTTCAATTGCATGTATACTTTTCAAGTTATTGACAAATAGCTATTTCAAAAGTGGACACTTAGTGCAATTTTCACAGTTCCTGGGGGAGGTAAGTTTTTGTTAGTTTTACCAGGTAAGTAAGACACTTACAGGGTTCAGTTCTTGGTCCAAGGTAGCCCACCGTTGGGGGTTCAGAGCAACCCCAAAGTTACCACACCAGCAGCTCAGGGCCGGTCAGGTGCAGAGTTCAAAGTGGTGCCCAAAACGCATAGGCTCCAATGGAGAGAAGGGGGTGCCCCGGTTCCAGTCTGCCAGCAGGTAAGTACCCGCGTCTTCGGAGGGCAGACCAGGGGGGTTTTGTAGGGCACCGGGGGGGACACAAGCCCACACAGAAATTTCACCCTCAGCGGCGCGGGGGCGGCCGGGTGCAGTGTTAGAACAAGCGTCGGGTTCGCAATGGAAGTCAATGAGAGATCAAGGGATCTCTTCAGCGCTGCAGGCAGGCAAGGGGGGGGCTTCCTCGGGGAAACCTCCACTTGGGCAAGGGAGAGGGACTCCTGGGGGTCACTTCTGCAGTGAAAGTCCGGTCCTTCAGGTCCTGGGGGCTGCGGGTGCAGGGTCTTTTCCAGGCGTCGGGACTTAGGTTTCAGAGAGTCGCGGTCAGGGGAAGCCTCGGGATTCCCTCTGCAGGCGGCGCTGTGGGGGCTCAGGGGGGACAGGTTTTGGTACTCACAGTCGTAGAGTAGTCCGGGGGTCCTCCCTGAGGTGTTGGTTCTCCACCAGCCGAGTCGGGGTCGCCGGGTGCAGTGTTGCAAGTCTCACGCTTCTTGCGGGGAGATTGCAGGGTTCTTTAAAGCTGCTCCTTTGGATAAAGTTGCAGTCTTTTTGGAGCAGGTCCGCTGTCCTCGGGAGTTTCTTGTCGTCGTCGAAGTAGGGCAGTCCTCAGAGGATTCAGAGGTCGCTGGTCCCTTTGGAAGGCGTCGCTGGAGCAGAGTTCTTTGGAAGGCAGGAGACAGGCCGGTGAGTTTCTGGAGCCAAGGCAGTTGTTGTCTTCTGGTCTTCCTCTGCAGGGATTTTCAGCTAGGCAGTCCTTCTTGTTGTTGCAGGAATCTAATTTTCTAGGGTTCAGGGTAGCCCTTAAATACTAAATTTAAGGGCGTGTTTAGGTCTGGGGGGTTAGTAGCCAATGGCTACTAGCCCTGAGGGTGGGTACACCCTCTTTGTGCCTCCTCCCAAGGGGAGGGGGTCACATTCCTATCCCTATTGGGGGAATCCTCCTTCTTCAAGATGGAGGATTTCTAAAAGTCAGAGGCACCTCAGCTCAGGACACCTTAGGGGCTGTCCTGACTGGCCAGTGACTCCTCCTTGTTTTTCTCATTATCTCTCCTGGACTTGCCGCCAAAAGTGGGGGCTGGGTCCAGGGGGCGGGCATCTCCACTAGCTGGAGTGCCCTGGGGCATTGTAACACGAAGCTTGAGCCTTTGAAGCTCACTGCTAGGTGTTACAGTTCCTGCAGGGGGGAGGTGTGAAGCACCTCCACCCAGAGCAGGCTTTGTTTCTGTCCTCAGAGAGCACAAAGGCTCTCACCGCATGAGGTCAGACACTCGTCTCTCAGCAGCAGGCTGGCACAGACCAGTCAGTCCTGCACTGAACAATTGGGTAAAATACAGGGGGTATCTCTAAGATGCCCTCTGTGTGCATTTTTTAATAAATCCAACACTGGCATCAGTGTGGGTTTATTATTCTGAGAAGTTTGATACTAAACTTCCCAGTATTCAGTGTAGCCATTATGGAGCTGTGGAGTTCGTTTTTGACAGACTCCCAGCCCATATACTCTTATGGCTACCCTGCACTTACAATGTCTAAGGTTTTGCTTAGACACTGTAGGGGCATAGTGCTCATGCACATATGCCCTCACCTGTGGTATAGTGCACCCTGCCTTAGGGCTGTAAGGCCTACTAGAGGGGTGACTTACCTATGCCACAGGCAGTGGGAGGTTGGCATGGCACCCTGAGGGGAGTGCCATGTCGACTTAGTCATTTTCTCCCCATCAGCACACACATGCTGGCAAGCAGTGTGTCTGTGCTGAGTGAGGGGTCCCTAGGGTGGCATAAGACATGCTGCAGCCCTTAGAGACCTTCCCTGGCATCAGGGCCCTTGGTACCAGTTACAAGGGACTTACCTAGGTGCCAGGGTTGTGCCAATTGTGGAAACAATGGTACATTTTAGGTGAAAGAACACTGGTGCTGGGGCCTGGTTAGCAGGGCCCCAGCACACTTCTCAGTCAAGTCAGCATCAGTATCAGGCAAAAAGTGGGGGGTAACTGCAACAGGGAGCCATTTCTTTACACAAGCCCCCCCCAGCCCACAGGCCAGGAGACTCAGCCAAAGCTGGGAGAGTCTTCCTAGTCTGTCAGGCGAGGAAGAGTAGAGGAAATAGGCTGGTTTGTTGCAGGGCCTACTCTGCCTTACATCCTCCTGTTTAGGTCATTCCCTCTGGGGAACTGACCCACTTCCACAGTGATACGACCTAGTCTGAACTGCCTCTTGTCTGTGCTTTTTATGTCTTCACCCATTCTCTCTATTTTGGGTTTAGAGGTATCCACCTCTGCTAATCTTATCTTAGCCAGGGTCACCCCTAGCTTACCCAAAGAGGTTACCCAGAGCTGGAGTAACCCCACCATGAACAACAGGGTCAGGGGGCCTAACTTGTTATTTGGCATGGGGTCAGACCACCATGCCAAGGATAGTGCAGCCATAAAGGCTAACACCCAGCAGAGGCCACTGACAGCTGTCAGTGCCCAGAACCACACCTTTAGCTCTTCACCTACAAGGGAAGGGGCTAAGTTACAGGCTTCTTTGGGTTCAGGGTGCTTGTCTGCTGTATTAGAGTGGGGGGTTACCACATCTTGTAGTAAACACCCTTCTTCCACTCTTTCTTCTGTTAGCTGAGGAGCCACCCACTCAGGCTTAACAGTTGCCTGACTAGCCAGGACTTCTTGTGGGTCAGGTTGGACTTTATCAGAGCCACTTTTGGAGTTCTCCTCTACTGGAGCAGAATCTCCTTGGCTTGCTGGAACCTTGGCTAAAGGTTGTCCACCTTTCCTACTCTGTTTCCTTTTCTTTTTCTTCTGGGGCCTACTTGCATTTACTGCAGAGGCAGGCACTCCAGAATCCTTGGGAGAGGACTGGCCCTGGACCAGTTCTTTTCTTAGGCTCTGACTAACCTCTGGGTAGTCATTTCCAAGGAGACAATCAAGGGGGAGGTCTGTACTGACTACTACCCTTCTCCAGCTAAACGTTCCACCCACTTCTATGGGCACAAAAGCCACAGGCCTATTAGTGACCCTGTCTGGGCTAACTCTTACTCTGGCCATCTCACCTGGGATGTACTGGTTTGAGAACACCAGCCTGTCATGCACAATAGTGTGACTGGCACAAGTGTCTCTCAGGGCAGTGGCTGGGATTCCATTCACCTGTAGGTGGTGGAAGTGTCTACTTCCCTCTGGAATCTCCAACTCACCTGTTGGGCCCTTTTTCCAGTTGAAGGCTATGAAGACCTCCTCATCTGAGGAGTCATCCCCAATGGCTACACTGGTCACCCCTGGGATTTTGCTAGGGGGTTTGTTTTTGGGACAAGAAGTGTCCTTGGTGTGGTGCCCTGTCTGTTTACAGTTATGGCACCATGCCTTAGTGGCATCCCAGCTCTTACCCTGGTACCCACCTTTGTTTTTGGTTGTGTCTCTGGGCCCACCCACCTGGTCTGGTTTTTGGGGGCCTACAGGGGACTCTTTTTCTTTGTTTCTAGTGTCACCCACTTTCTCCTGGGGAGGCTTTGTAACCCCTTTCTTTTGGTCACCCCCAGTGGAAGTTTTGGTTACCCTAGTCTTGACCCAGTGGTCTGCCTTCTTTCCCAATTCTTGGGGAGAAATTGGACCTAGGTCTACCAGATACTGATGCAACTTTTCATTGAAGCAGTTACTTAAAATGTGTTCTTTCATAAACAAATTATAAAGCCCAACATAGTCATACACTTCATTTCCAGTTACCCAACCATCCAGTGTTTTCACTGAGTAGTCAACATAATCAACCCAGGTCTGGCTCGAGGATTTTTGAGCCCCCCTGAATCTAATTCTATACTCCTCAGTGGAGAATCCAAAGCCCTCAATCAGGGTACCCTTCATGAGGTCATAAGATTCTGCATCTTTTTTAGAGAGTGTGAGGAGTCTATCCCTACACTTTCCTGTGAACATTTCCCAAAGGAGAGCACCCCAGTGAGATTTGTTCACTTTTCTGGTTACACAAGCCCTCTCAAAAGCTGTGAACCATTTGGTGATGTCATCACCATCTTCATATTTTGTTACAATCCCTTTAGGGATTTTCAACATGTCAGGAGAATCTCTGACCCTATTTATGTTGCTGCCACCATTGATGGGTCCTAGGCCCATCTCTTGTCTTTCCCTCTCTATGGCTAGGATCTGTCTTTCCAAAGCCAATCTTTTGGCCATCCTGGCTAACTGGATGTCCTCTTCACTGGAGTTATCCTCAGTGATTTCAGAGGTGTTGGTCTCTCCTGTGAGGGAACCAGCATCTCTGACTATTATTTTTGGAGTCAGGGTTTGAGAGACCCTGTTCTCCCTAGATAGGACTGGTAGGGGGGAATTTTCCTCCAAGTCACTATCCTCTTCCTCTGAGTTGCCACCCTCAGAGGGGTTGGCCTTTTCAAACTCTGCCAAAAGCTCCTGGAGCTGTATTTTAGTAGGTTTGGGGCCCATTGTTATTTTCTTTATTTTACAGAGTGACCTTAGCTCCCTCATCTTAAGATGGAGGTTAGGTGTGGTGTCGAGTTCCACCACAGTCACATCTGTGCTAGACATTTTGCTTCTAAAAGTTGGAATACTTTTTAAGAATCTAAAACTGGTTCTAGAATCTAATTCAAACTTTTAACAAACTTTTAAACTCTAAAAGAAATGCTAACAGGGACTAACACAAGGCCCTAGCAGGACTTTAAAGAATTTAGAAAACTTTTCAAATTGCAAAAATCAATTTCTAATGACAATTTTGGAATTTGTCGTGTGATCAGGTATTGGCTGAGTAGTCCAGCAAATGCAAAGTCTTGTACCCCACCGCTGATCCACCAATGTAGGAAGTTGGCTCTGTATGTGCTATTTCAAAGTAAGGAATAGCATGCACAGAGTCCAAGGGGGTTCCCCTTAGAGGTAAAATAGTGGTAAAAAGAGATAATACTAATGCTCTATTTTGTGGTAGTGTGGTCGAGCAGTAGGCTTATCCAAGGAGTAGTGTTAAGCATTTGTTGTACATACACATAGACAATAAATGAGGTACACACACTCAGAGACAAATCCAGCCAATAGGTTTTGTTATAGCAAAATATCTTTTCTTAGTTTATTTTAAGAACCACAGGTTCAAATTTAACATGTAATATCTTGTTTGAAAGGTATTGCAGGTAAGTACATTAGGAACTTTGAATCATTTCAATTGCATGTATACCTTTCAAGTTATTGACAAATAGCTATTTCAAAAGTGGACACTTAGTGCAATTTTCACAGTTCCTGGGGGAGGTACGTTTTTGTTAGTTTTACCAGGTAAGTAAGACACTTACAGGGTTCAGTTCTTGGTCCAAGGTAGCCCACCGTTGGGGGTTCAGAGCAACCCCAAAGTTACCACACCAGCAGCTCAGGGCCGGTCAGGTGCAGAGTTCAAAGTGGTGCCCAAAACGCATAGGCTCCAATGGAGAGAAGGGGGTGCCCCGGTTCCAGTCTGCCAGCAGGTAAGTACCCGCGTCTTCGGAGGGCAGACCAGGGGGGTTTTGTAGGGCACCGGGGGGGACACAAGCCCACACAGAAATTTCACCCTCAGCGGCGCGGGGGCGGCCGGGTGCAGTGTTAGAACAAGCGTCGGGTTCGCAATGGAAGTCAATGAGAGATCAAGGGATCTCTTCAGCGCTGCAGGCAGGCAAGGGGGGGGCTTCCTCGGGGAAACCTCCACTTGGGCAAGGGAGAGGGACTCCTGGGGGTCACTCCTACAGTGAAAGTCCGGTCCTTCAGGTCCTGGGGGCTGCGGGTGCAGGGTCTTTTCCAGGCGTCGGGACTTAGGTTTCAGAGAGTCGCGGTCAGGGGAAGCCTCGGGATTCCCTCTGCAGGCGGCGCTGTGGGGGCTCAGGGGGGACAGGTTTTGGTACTCACAGTCGTAGAGTAGTCCGGGGGTCCTCCCTGAGGTGTTGGTTCTCCACCAGCCGAGTCGGGGTCGCCGGGTGCAGTGTTGCAAGTCTCACGCTTCTTGCGGGGAGATTGCAGGGTTCTTTAAAGCTGCTCCTTTGGATAAAGTTGCAGTCTTTTTGGAGCAGGTCCGCTGTCCTCGGGAGTTTCTTGTCGTCGAAGTAGGGCAGTCCTCAGAGGATTCAGAGGTCGCTGGTCCCTTTGGAAGGCGTCGCTGGAGCAGAGTTCTTTGGAAGGCAGGAGACAGGCCGGTGAGTTTCTGGAGCCAAGGCAGTTGTTGTCTTCTGGTCTTCCTCTGCAGGGGTTTTCAGCTAGGCAGTCCTTCTTGTTGTTGCAGGAATCTAATTTTCTAGGGTTCAGGGTAGCCCTTAAATACTAAATTTAAGGGCGTGTTTAGGTCTGGGGGGTTAGTAGCCAATGGCTACTAGCCCTGAGGATGGGTACACCCTCTTTGTGCCTCCTCCCAAGGGGAGGGGGGTCACATTCCTATCCCTATTGGGGGAATCCTCCTTCTTCAAGATGGAGGATTTCTAAAAGTCAGAGGCACCTCAGCTCAGGACACCTTAGGGGCTGTCCTGACTGGCCAGTGACTCCTCCTTGTTTTTCTCATTATCTCTCCTGGACTTGCCGCCAAAAGTGGGGGCTGGGTCCAGGGGGCGGGCATCTCCACTAGCTGGAGTGCCCTGGGGCATTGTAACACGAAGCTTGAGCCTTTGAAGCTCACTGCTAGGTGTTACAGTTCCTGCAGGGGGGAGGTGTGAAGCACCTCCACCCAGAGCAGGCTTTGTTTCTGTCCTCAGAGAGCACAAAGGCTCTCACCGCATGAGGTCAGACACTCGTCTCTCAGCAGCAGGCTGGCACAGACCAGTCAGTCCTGCACTGAACAATTGGGTAAAATACAGGGGGTATCTCTAAGATGCCCTCTGTGTGCATTTTTTAATAAATCCAACACTGGCATCAGTGTGGGTTTATTATTCTGAGAAGTTTGATACTAAACTTCCCAGTATTCAGTGTAGCCATTATGGAGCTGTGGAGTTCGTTTTTGACAGACTCCCAGCCCATATACTCTTATGGCTACCCTGCACTTACAATGTCTAAGGTTTTGCTTAGACACTGTAGGGGCATAGTGCTCATGCACATATGCCCTCACCTGTGGTATAGTGCACCCTGCCTTAGGGCTGTAAGGCCTACTAGAGGGGTGACTTACCTATGCCACAGGCAGTGGGAGGTTGGCATGGCACCCTGAGGGGAGTGCCATGTCGACTTAGTCATTTTCTCCCCATCAGCACACACATGCTGGCAAGCAGTGTGTCTGTGCTGAGTGAGGGGTCCCTAGGGTGGCATAAGACATGCTGCAGCCCTTAGAGACCTTCCCTGGCATCAGGGCCCTTGGTACCAGTTACAAGGGACTTACCTAGGTGCCAGGGTTGTGCCAATTGTGGAAACAATGGTACATTTTAGGTGAAAGAACACTGGTGCTGGGGCCTGGTTAGCAGGGCCCCAGCACACTTCTCAGTCAAGTCAGCATCAGTATCAGGCAAAAAGTGGGGGGTAACTGCAACAGGGAGCCATTTCTTTACAGTGTGTTTGATGCTCCCGGCGACAGAGTGGCGAGTGCACCGATCGCAGTGGATTTGACCTGGCCTTGGTGGGGGTGAGGGGGGTTGCACATGGCAGAGTGGTGGCCTCCCTGGGCAGCTTGGGGATGCCGCTGCTGCTTCCCCTGGTGCTTCCGCTGCTCCCCCTGGTGCTTCCTGAGGCGTGGTGGCACCATGAGTGGGGCCACTGGCCACTCAGTTGGCGCGACCCGTGGCGTGGACTCGCAGCATGCAACTGGGCCAGTGCCATTGGAGGCGCACAGGCCCTGGTCCTGATGAGACATCCCAGGGCCTGCAAAAATACAGAAAGAGAACTGCTGGGCGCCTGTCCGACTTGGCCTTTAATCGCCTGTGGCCTGTTTCTGCTGGATGCATTCTATGAGCCATACAGCACTCCCAGGTAGTGGTCGAGAACAAAATTGGGGTGGTGAGAGTAGACATGGTGCTGCTGCGACAGGACCTCAAAAATGTCTTGGCACGACTCACAGAGACGGAAACGTGTGTCAACAGTGGAGGACGAGGTTCATGATCTCAAGATTAAGGTATCCTGCCTCCTACCTCGTACACACGAGCTACAGCAGTGCGCAGAAGATTCCGAAAACTGCTTAAGATGAAATAACCTACGTTTTGTGGGATTCCCGAGATGACCGAGGGGCCTGGGCCCGTCAAATTCCTGGAGACATGGCTTAGATCCTGGATGCCCCCCTAACAGACTGTCTACTTAGTTCGCCATTGAGCGTGCACATAGAGCTCTCCTTGCCAATCCCCCACTGGGGGGGGGGGGGGGTGGGGAAGCTCACAATCTCTTGGGGTGGGACGCCTCCCTTCACCATCGCCCCTGTGACAGAAGGACACCTCCCATGGATTGGCACCTCCGGGGCAGATTGACTCAAACTCCACCCATTTGACTGTCCAGCAAGACTGCGGTGGGATCGGTATGGGTCCACCAGTGAAATGCATATGAGATCCAACCCACTGGAGGGGTCCAGCACTCCACACGACCAGGGGTTTACCTTATCTTTCCTTTGATTTTGCTGGAGCGTTTATGGGGCGACAAATGCTTCTCCAAGTTGGGAGGGAAGTATAGAGGGGGGTAGTTGGGAGGTGTTCATCATTGTAGGATTGAGTTACTGTACTGTTGCTTGTTCTCTACCGTTTACACCTGGATGTCGCACATGGGAAGATACACTCAAGTCGCTCAGACACTAAGCATATACAGGGTCCACCACTCACAACGGCCCACCCAGACAAATGTCTTGTTCCCCCAGATGCACAAGTTGAATTGGGGAATACTCCTTTTCATAGCACTGTATGGTGCCCACCACTGTAGTCTTGTGGAACGTTAGCGGACTCCTCAACAAAATTAAAAGGACGGTGGTGCCGCGCTATGCGCAGCGCCTCCACCCCATCTGTCCTACTTCCCCAGGAAACACACCTATTGGGGTTTGCATGCCTGTTCTTGGCCCGTTACGGCTACCACTCAGGGTATACATGGGGAGCCAGGTGGGTAGCGATACGTCTGCACGTTGAATACCCCTTGGTGTAGAGCAGACATAGGTGGACCAACAGGGGGGAGGTTTGTGGCCCTGACAGGCCTTGTAGACAGGTATACCATCATCCTACTCAGTATATGCCCCCGACGGAGCTCGCCTGGTTTCTTCTCACTCTCTCCACACTACTGGCCCAGATGCCCATGAGGTTTATAATCATTAGTGGTGACAAGAATGTGGTCTTAGACCCGGGCCTTGACTTTACGGGCCCCCTGTGAGATGCCCGCCACAGATGCTCTCTATCCCTCACCAAATGGATGATGAGCACGTGCCTCTCTGACACATGGCGGATATGGCACCTCGCCGCCAGCAATACACCCATAGTTCAGCGTCACATCACACCCAAGCGCGCATTGCCATAATCCTTACGCCTGCCACTGACCTTTCCCTAGTCACCCAGATACTCTCCGCGGCCTTTCCGAGCATACTCCTATCTCCCTGACCATTGGCTACCCTCACGAGAGTCTGAGCCCTATGTGGCGTATACTTGACGGACCTCTGCAAGGAGATCGAACACTGTTTCAATGACAATAACAGAACGGTCCAATCTCATATCACGCTCTGGGCGGCGGTCAAGGCTACAATTTGTGGCCATGCAAAGGGTCTTCTACAGCAATGGGAGCGGGAGAAACAGGCCCATGGTCCTCTCTTGAGATCCTGGCACTCCATTTGGAGTGCAGGGTGATGAGAACTGGAGAGAAGCATAGGTGAGCCGTAGAGATGGTGAGACAGGATATCAGAACCCACTCCCTAGAGGAGGCAAAGCAAATTTGGCTGGCATCCCAAGCCCGAATCTATGGCTGGGGGGACAAGAACAGCAAGCTCCTTTACTGACTTGCAACCAGATATGTGATGGGACGGGTGGTCCCATAGATAGTAGGTGGCACTGGGACGGCCCATGCAACCCCCGGGACGTAGCTGATATATTTGCACAATATTATGCCACCCTATATACTGCGGCACCTAGACCCACCATTGAACAGCAGAGGCAACTGTTAAATGAAATAGACATGCTGACCCTCTCAGCCCCTATTAGTAGAAGTATTGATGACCCCATAACCATAATAGAGAAAATTGGGGAAGCCATCACGAAACTGGGACCTAGCAAAACCCCCCGGCCCAGATGGGTACCCGGCGTAAGATTATTCTAAATTCCGGGACATACTATTACCCCAGCTACATGGTCTTTACAGGAGAAGGGCACCTTTCCTCATGACTTGGACCAGGCAACGATAGTGGTACTGCCTAAGTCCAGGCCCCCCTCTGTGTCCTGTGCAGACTGCGGTCCGATATTGTTAATTAACAGTGAACTTAAAATTTACGCCAATATACTGGCTACTTGTCTCAGGATGGTTCTACGCCATTTGATCAATCCCAACCAATACTGTTTTATGCCAGACCGCAGCACTAGACATTGCCTGCGAAGGCTACATGTTGCCCTGGCACATAGACACACGCTTCCTTCCCCACTGGCCCTCCTTCTAATCGATTTTGAAAAAGCGTTCAACACTGTGGTCTCGGGCTGCCTGGACCTTGCCGTTTGGAAAACGGTTCTCGGGAACCCATTCCAATGCATAGATCAGTTACTATACCAAACACAGACAGCCCGTGTCCTGGTAAATGGGATGCTTTCGGAGGTCTTCCCCGTCAGGAGAGTTATTAGACAGGGCAGTCCCTTCTCCTCTTCACCCTAGCCATAGAACCATTGGCACAAATATTTCACTGAGACACCTTTCCGGAAGGCTGGCGATGGGCAGGAGGGGAGGAGGATCATGCGCTACACCAGTGACCTCCTCCTTTACCTGTCACGGCCGGAGATGAGCGGACCTAGGTGTCTGCAATTGCTGCTCGTTTTCGGAGAGGCGTTATGATGAATTCCAAGAAATCTCGATTGGGCCTGCTCTTGGAGTCTCGCGCTCTGGTTTACTGGCAAACAAATATTCCTATCCGGCATTTAAGGTTTACGCACCTTGGCATGAAGGTGGCACTTCACCCGTCAATGTCCTGGGCCCTCAACCTTACCTCTCTTGCCCGCAAGGTGAAAACAGAACTGGGAAAATGGCAGACTTTGTCGCTAAATGTCATGGGCTGCATGGCACTCTATAAAATGCTTGTCCTGCCCCGATTCCTATATGTCCTCCATGATCTTCCCCTCCGGCTCCCTCAACTCAGGAGATGGACGCTACGGCTTGCTCATTTATATGTGGCAATGGCCAACGGCACCTATCTTGGGACACATGCCACCGAGGTGTTTATGAGGGCGGTCTAGCTATGTCTAATCTATGCTTCTATTCTTTGGCAGGGCAGGTACTTGCCATCAACGAATGGTTCACAGGGGGACGGGATGATCCAGCCAACAGCGTAGAATTGTCCACAATGGGGTTTTCACATCTTATAGACCTGCTCTAAGGCAGTGCCATTCCCAAGGCCATGTCAGAAGTCACTAGCCAGGTCCTGTATGGTTGGCAGGCGGCTGAAAGACTGACAGGGTGGGGGGCTGGATCACTCAACATACCACTCTATGGCTGGAAACATGGTTACAAGAGGTTGCTAATCTGGAGGGCTTTACGCGATGGGACGCCATAGGCATCACAGTGGTGGGAGATGTCTGGGAGGGCACACACATGATGTCTTTTCAACAACAAGAAACATACGCACTGACCCAGACACAATTCCACAGGTTTTTCCAACTGACACATGCATTGCGGGCCCATGTTAGCAATGAAACCTGCATACCTGGATTCAGCCCTATGGAGGCAAAGGTAATGATGGGGGCTCTGAGGGCGGGGGGGGAGGGGGGTGAGGGGAGTTTCGGAGATTTATCGCTCCCTTGTATTGAACTCTTCACCACCTCTCCAGTCCCTAAGGGTTGGCCCACTAGATGATGACTGGCAGGACGCACTGATGGTGCTGCATGTCCTTGCAATTTCAGTCAGACTGCGTATGGTGCAGATGTACTACCCACACTGTGTCTACCTGACCGAGAAATGAGATTTATTTGATATTGTTTGGAAGCACTAAATTGGTATATCTAATATGTTCAAGATCTGAGGTTTATGAAGGTGAGATGGAATGTGGGTGGGTTCTTAAACAAAAATGTTGACAACCTTAATCTAATAAATGGGTTACCTGCATCTCTATGTAATTTCTTAAGTGCGGGCACCTTTCCTTGAGGAGATATGAGTTTGGAAAACCTTCTTTTCTTTGTAAGGAGATTGCGGACTTTTGATCTCTAATTGGTCTTTCTTATGCTTTGTAGAATTGATCCCTAACATAACTACACTAAAGCCTAGATATTATTTTCTAAGCCTTTGTAGAAATAAGGTTTTAATGTAAAATGCTTTTGTAGAACCTGCTGACATGTAATTTATAAATATTCGATTTTTAAACATTTGTGAAAGACAATTGTGTTGCAACAATTCCTTAAAAGTTGTATTGATTAGGTTCTGGTGTAGCATGTCAAGTTTTAGTATAATAGTTTAAAAAAAAGACTTTAACTTTTTCTTTCAGACAACCTTTAAAAATGGTTTATTCTCCCAAAAAAAATGAGAAAAAAGGTAATTCCGACACAGATGTGACCGAAGAGGCAGAGGCTTTGCTTTTAAGACCCTCTCAGAAGGTTGTCGAGCCTTCCTTGTTTAAGGTGCTATACAAAACCTTTGGACCTTATTTTCTCATGAGTTTCCTGTTTAAAGCTATTCATGACATCATGATGTTTGCTGGGCCAGAAATATTGAAGTAAGATTTACCTCTAATTTCATTTACTGTCTATTAATGGGTTTTGTTTTATTGGTGTAAGTGTAACAGTGTTTCTGTTTTACATTATACACAATTATTGATATATGTGATAGGTTAGCATAGTGATTGGTTTCTTGGGCATCCTCTCTTAAACACAATGCAGTGTACAGCCATTATCCATAGTATGGCCTGGAGAAGATAGGGTTGTGCCACTTACTATTTTCCTGGAGAAATAGTCATCTGTGCATGCATGTTTTTATGCAGGATCAAGATAGAAGCGAGTCTGCTGAATATAACAATGCCTGTATAAGAGCTTTACATCGGTTTGGTACATGACCTCTCTGTTGTCTTTGCGGATGTTCTCATATGGATTTCTGCTACACTGATCATCCAAGTCCCTCAGACAATTTTCCCTCATTCAAATTTTTGAGTTAACCATTCGATCACTAGCGTATGTTGGTCATGGTAAGTGCCAATGATGTCACCTTTTTTAAATCATATACTTTGGTTATGCTGGAGATACCCTCAGTAACGGAGCAGCACTCGGATTCTTCATTTTATCCTAGCAAAATTTCACTACTTGTCAAACATGTCGCACAATTTAAAGACTCGTGGATGGCCCCAAATTAATATTAGGCCCTCACAATGCTTCACTCCACATGCAGGACAAACACTACATCCCCTGGGATCTTTTTTGTGTAGGTCAGATGCAGAGAATGAATAAGCTTGAATCTGGCATTAGTTGAGGATGTGTACATGCCACCTCATGCTTCAAATCTCCATCGTTAAATAAAATGTCATTCCCACTTTCTTTCCAATGCCCAGTTAAATTTGTCGCTCAGTCAATACCTTATTCTTCCTATCTTTATGTGCCACTTTATAGTGGAAGTGAAATATTCAATTATTACCTTCAAATCTTGATGTTTTATTTCATTTGGATATTAACTGCCTAGCTCGTTTTCAGGAATGCAAGAAATTGATCTCGTATTGTAATTGCATTTGAATAAGAGAAGAGTAAATGTAATCAAAAGTTTTAGTCACATGCAAATCGTTGGCATCTCTTAGTGGCTTTATTGAAGTATATGTGTGCACGTATAGAGGAATGGGAGTAAGGATCGTGTGATAGGTAGTTTAATATAAGAAACTCTGCCAACGTGAAGGAGTTGGTAGCTTTGTCAGCTCTTTTATATGATAACAATTGGAATCCTCTTAGTTTAAAGTAGACTGCAGAAACATTTTGAAGTAAGCATTACCCAAGCACGTAAGGCCTACTAGTACTGCAATTAGGAATACTTTTTAGTGTGAAATAAAATTGATTTCTCTTACTCTTGTGTAGATTATAGACCTCGTCCTCATGATAGCTTAGGAGCTGACTCTATTAGGGTTTTTATTTTCTTGTCATAATGTCACTGTTCAGTTTTCAGTTTTGTTTTGTTTTTTTCACAAAATGTGGGTGCGTCTTAAAGTTCTCGAGGGATGCAAATGAATAGGTTACTCACCTTTGGTAGCACCGTTTCTGTTAGATACTCTAACTGAAGAGTCCTCACTCTGAATCTCCCAAAGAATCAAACTGGATCCCGCACTTTTGCGATATATCTTGTGTGATGTAGTACCATCGGCCCCTGACATTACTTGTTCTGAAAATGACTGTGTGCCGACTTTTTCAGCTCCCTTAGACACAGATGTGCATACCAGGCCCTATTAAAATCATTTCACCATTGGAACATTATTAAACATTAAAAGTCCATTCTAGAGGACAGTAGCAGTTAGGTTTCTTTGCTTAGGCAGAGTACCAACCAGGCTTGTGTCACCAAAGGTAAATAACTTATTCTTCTGAAGGCAGCTTCCATTTTTCTTGTTGACCTATTTTATTGAAACTTTTCCAAAGTGACCACAATACGCATAACAATAATTCCATTATCTAGTAGGCTTATCATTCCCCCCATCTCCCCGCCCCTTCCTTTGTTCTACTTGAGTCCTTCGCATTAGTCTTGCTTCAGTCTGGACGCTTTTGGGTATAGCAGAAAAATTCTGAAAGGATTCCCGGGGAGGGGCAAATCAGTGCATCTGCACAATTAAGGAATGATGACTTTCAACACTCCTCCCAGCTCACTATCCCCCTCCACAGACTTCCCAGGGAGTAGGGGTTGATGGAGGACCCCTGTGATTGCACCTCTGGTTCCTTTCAGCAGTCAACTAGGGCTTTCCAGGCTCTCTCCACTTCCAGGGGACGTAAGCCCTCCTGGGTTCTCTAAGTAACACTCCCCCCTCAAATCCAACCCATCCTTTCTAGTTCTGTGCGCCAGACCCCCATGCTGCAGGGTCCCCTCAGAACCTTCCAGGTTCCGGTGATTTTCCTTTTGGATGTGTGCAGGAACCACCCTAGTAAGCAAAGCCCTGGTGTGTGTGGGATCTCCCTGTCAATAACGTCAGCTACTATTTTTGTCACTTCTTCCCAGTATGTCCCAAGATTAGTGGTGTGTGTGTGTGGGGGGGGGGGATGGGGGGGTTCGGGGGTGGTCGTCCCATAACATATGCTTGATCTCGGCACCCTCCCTCCCACACTGCGGGCAGAGTGCTTCTGTCATGTGAAAATGTCTATTGATTTTTCCAGTGGTTAGATAAGCCCTAGGCAGGGTAAAATAGTTAATTAGTTTAAAGTAAGCATTTTGTGAGTGCTTCGGGATCCTGTCCCGTATTTGTGTCCACTCTTTGGTGTTTGCGGAACGCTGTAGTGATGGCTCCTTGAAGCAGAAAGTGGCCCGTGGTAGGTCAATCTCTGCTTGGAAGTCCTCAAATGGAAGCAGTTCCCCCGCCAGGAACAAGTTACCTACTTACCTCACTCCTGCCGCCAGCCAATCAGCCATCCTCTCCCAGCTGCAACTGTGATATAATGAATGCAGTAATGTTCTAGGAAATTCAGGAGAGTGCAGGATGCAAGTCTTCATTTTCTGTAGAGCCTTTGCCCAGCAGCTGCGTATAATTCCAAGTTCTGGTGTGTTGCCCTCCCATGCTCGGCTCACTCACAGCAGTGTTTCTGTTAGTCACGTCCATGTTGGGGTGAAGGGATGCATCGGCCTGTTTTGGGGCCCGCCTGCTTGTCAGCCACTGAGCATTCCATTGGAGCTGCGTGGCTAGGTAATAGGATTCTAATTCCGGCACTGCCAGACCTCCGTTAGTGTATTGGTGCTGCAGTTTGAAAAGAGCCACTCTTCTCTGTCTCGCTATCCAAATGAATGTTATTATTAGGGCATCCAGTTACTTAAAGCTATCTCTGGGTATCCATATGGAAAGTACTGTGAAAAAGTACAACACGCGTCTTATGTGGTGGTCAGCACAATGCCCCTGTCTCGTGCAGCTTTTTTAAAGGTTTACCAGTTTGGAAGCTAGGTCATCCATATAGCATAAAAATTTGTCTGGAAGCCCATCAGTCCCAGGTGTTTTACCACGTGCTAATCCCTTGATTGCTCCACATATTTCCTGTATGGTGATTTTAGCCCCCAGAGTCTACGCCTTGTGTGAGTTAAGAGGGGCAGCGATGCAAGGAACGCACAAACTGCTCCTGCATCATGGCCGATAGTGCTCTTTTAAAGCCTTACTTACTAACTTCTGAAATGGCTGTTTATTTCTTCCTGGCTTTAAATTCAGTGCCCCTCATCTGTTTGCATTTCTACTATTATGGAGCCCATCTTGGCCAAGTTTGCCAGCCAGGCTAACAAGGATCCTCATGGACCAAGACCATGTAACATTTATAATCAAAACAGCAAAGTCTTTCTATGTGAATCTCTACAGTCTTGCTTCCAGTAGTCTGTGTTGTAACTCCGGACATCCTGGTCTCCGCTTTTCCTCTGCCCTCAACATCTCCTCGATTGCTATGACTACCTTAAGGAAGATGTGGCGCACCCCCACTAACTCTGCAATACGTTGCTCCCTAATTGCCGTCTCAACTGTCCCATCCTACCAGGCGGGTACTGGCCATACTATCGTTCTCTGTAAAAAAGTGCATAACATGTATTCTCTCCGCCTCTAAATAGTGTGGGTCTTCTAGCGATTCAAGCTTCAGCTTCCTAGTAGGAATACACGCTTTAGGGCACCCTAATCGAAAGTAAAGTAAGTCTGGGTTATGATCAGAGATCATGCGGGCCGGATATTCTGCCCAGAGTACCAAGCTGTGCATCAGTTGTACAAAGAAATCGATCTAGCCGCACATGAAGGTCATGGTGGCTCGACAAAATAGGACTAGTCGTTTGACTGCGGGTGCACCACAAATCTATGCGGCCCCATTGCATTTGTCAGTCTGCAAATTGCTACGCTATCCTTGATATCAGTGAATCGCGTAGCAGGAGATGAGAGCAGTCGAATTGGGCGTCTGCCACACAATTAAAGTCTCCCCCCAGAGATTGCAGTCTGTACCAGATAAGGGGCTAGGCGACCCGATAAGATTGAAAGGAAGGGACCCTCCTATGTTGGATGCATAAACACTAATCAGGGTTAAGTTGTGTCCTTTTTTTGGGCCATCACCACATAATATCTGCCCTCAGGGCTGATGAGGTCCCCTGTGTGTTGAAAAGGTACCCCCAGCTCTGATGCAAATCCAGGTACCTCTTGCATCAGCGGAATAGGTGGTATAATATGACTTGCCAATCCACCTTCTGTGTAGTGCTGCTCCCTCACTAGACGCAAGATGCATTTCCTGCAGCACTGCCATCTGGATGCCTTTCCTATTTTAATATAGGAAGACTTTTACCCCTTTGCCATTGTGTGTATTCCCCTTATATTCCAGGTGAGGAACTTTTAATTCCCAGAAGTATCCAGTCGTTGTCGACTCCGAGCCCAACACCCCACCTGCCCTTCACCACATCTCCGCTCTCAGTAACAGCAACCTAGCTTCCATTAGTGTCTACAACCCAAGTGGCGTTGGACTCTGATTTCCTTTGCTATCAAACCTGTAACATTCATCCCAACGTCCTTTCTTCAGGACAAGCAGGCAAAAGCCCCCCATCCAACCATTGTCTTTTAACTATGCTTGCAGGAGTACCAGTGTGCAACGTTCTAAGAGGGGTCAATGTAACCTTACAACTGCAGCCTGGTGCATTCCCCCCGCCCCATCCACTTCAGCCTGTGCTCAAAAGACTGCCGGTTACACCCTTCCTAAGTCACCCCCTTTTCATTTTGTTTACAGTAAGCATTTCCCGCTGCTCTCCCCTTGAATGATATTCACATTGTCAGTGGCTCATGCTGTTATATGGTCTCATTCAAATGATATCATCAGAGTTCCCTGGTGTCACCACCAGCATAGCAGTGTCTGAGTCTTGGGAAATGCTAAATCCCAGTCAGGCCCGAAATGCCTCCAACAACCCCCAAACCACCCCATATCTTCATCCAGCAACAGTGAGGGACTCTGTCCATGACTTCTTAGTGACGCCACCACTTCCATCACTATTCAGTGTTCTAGCTGGGCCTCTTCTTTGAAGGGGTCATCGATCTGTATTGAGAGGGCTTGCGCCATGGTCCGGATCAGTGCTGATTGTTTGACTTGAGCCAGCTGATTGGTTTAGGTCAATTCAATTCCAGACCTCAAATGGTGACTGGAAAAACTGTGTCCCTCCCATTGTCAAGGTGCAAAGTTGGGCTGGGAACATCATGCCATATGGTATGTCCAGCTGTCTAAGTTTTGCCTTGGCCTCCAGGAATGTGGACCGCTTCTTATTAACTCTGCATGAAAAATCATGCTGTTCTTTACAGTAATGGAACCTTCCTTCCTTGGCTCTGAGTATAGTCTTGATCCCTATAATGAAGCACCCTCATCACCACTGCCTTTGGAGGAGCCCCCGGGGGTGGAGTACGCACCAACACTTTATGCGCTCGTTCCAAGGTGAAAAACAGAGTTCATTGCCGGCCACCTCCTCTCTGAGCAATTGCTCCAAGTAGTCCACAGGTTCCTTCCTTCCAAGTGCTGTGGTAGTCCAACTATGCAGATATTATTGTGCCTTGATCAATTTTCTGCATCCTCTGCTCTTCGCCTGAGGACACAGACCTTCGTTCACATATTGCGTAGCCAGTCTGTTACTTTGGCCAGTGCCGGTGATGGGTCCTTTGTCCTTCTCCGTCGCGGATACGTGTTCTGCCAGGTGGTGAGTGCCATTATGCAGTATCCCCATGTCTGTTGATAAAGAGTCTATTTTACTCTCTAAGACCTCCCAAGAGGCGGTGATAGCTTGGAGTATGTCCTGTAGGGTGGGGTCTCCAGGAGACTCCGCATGTTCTTGTCGACTGTTTTAATACTGCAGGAGTGTGGATAATCCCCCCACCCCCCCCCCACCCCCCCCCAACCACCCACCAATCCCATATGGCCCCCTCTTATTCCCTGGTCTCTTACAACTGATTATTTTCCATGGTTTCTGGGGGGTGTGTATCATCTCTGATATTTGTCAAGCGGACTGCAGGCCTTGATCATCTACTTACGGGGGACTGCAGACCTTTCCAGGGGAGGGAAAGAGCAGAAGATTCGGAATGGGCTGGCCTAGGCGGCCACCCTCGAGTGCATCCGCTTCGTGCTTGGGGCATGTCAAATCATGAAGCTCCGGGCTTTCACCACAGTTCTGTGGTCGGCAAAGTCAGTCGCCCCTGTAGGCCCACTGCTGCATGCTGCAAGGGCGTCTCCCCAAGTCTCACTCAATGCAGCGGGTCTCCCATGAGATTTTATCTTTGAGGCATTAGAGTTGTGTCCGCTTAAGTCCACTAGGGCCATCGGTCCACCGGACCAAGGACCACAGCCTGTGCCGCATTCTGCTGCACCCTCAAGATTGTCTCTGTCCACTGTTCAGGGCATATGCTCTAATTGTTTGTTAGGGCCAGGCCAGGAAAGAGGCACTCCACTACTTCCAGACCTTCATTAGAGCCAGTTAGGCAGGCAAGTGTCTTGAAAACACAGGTGCTGCCAGGTACCTTTAGTATCCCTGTGTAGCCCGGAGTAGCACCTACAGCAGAGTGCAACTGGGTCAGGGGTTATGCCTTTGGGCTGTCCTCCAACCTCCCAGGTTGTGCCCCTCTGCTGCGCCAACACTCACCGCAATGATGCCACAGTTTTATTCCAGCCGTCACTCCAGGGTGCACTGTCCTCAGAAAACTGTGCCTTTCACGGCTGCCAAGCACAGCCTGACTATGCCTCTGGGAGCACTCACGCTGGCAGTATGGGGGGGGAAGGGTAGCGCAAACAGCCCTCTTCGATTCCACAGGCCATTGGCGTCTCATAGGGTCCTGCCTTTCTCTGTTGCAGGTAGGGCCCCAGGAATAATCACTGTTGTCAGCTCTCACTGGTGCACGCCCTCCAGCAGGCACTCTTCCGGCTGCACTCTCGAGCCGAGCTACGTCCTCTCCTCAGCCTCTCTGAACATCCATGTGTACAAGGGGTGCCTCTGCAATTGTTTCTGGGTGACTCTTGTTAGTGGTGTTCTTTGGGACTGCTCTCTGTCTAGTCCCTGGCTGGCGGTTGCAGAGCTGAGCTCGTTTGTCTGTTAGCTGGCATTTTCAAGCCGACTTGCGGCAGCAATTCGCTACTGTGGTTACCGTGCCGCAGCTTTTTTAAACAGCGTTTAGGCTTGCTGTCATTTTTTTTTAGTACATCAGCAGTCACTCCCTGGTGTTTTAGGGTCCAGATAGCCAGTCTTGTAATGCAGGATGACACTGTATGAGGGTCGCTGGCAGGAGCCTTGCAGAAAGCTGCCTACTCCATTGGCGTTAGGCCACACCCCAACAGCTGCTTCTAACCACAGATTCCTCATTTTGTGATATATAATCAAAGCAATACTACCTCCATGGAAGTGGGTATAAGTAGTGCACTTCATACCAGGAAGTCAGGAGGATTGATCTGGGAAAATGGCCTTCCCTTTGGACTTGTAATTAGATAAAGTAGGTGCTGGTGAAAGTATGGATGTCTGCGACTGCCTGGCAGATGTCCAAAGAAGGGACATGCTGAGCTCAATCTGTCGTTTTTGCCTTTATCATAGTGAAATGAGCTCTAAAGCCCACAGGCCTCCTTTATACCTTTCCGCCCAAACCGCTTCTGCCCGGCGTTCTCAAGAAGATCAAGAACCAGGCCCATCAATCTTTGTGGCTCTGGACTGGGCACAGAGTCTGGTATCCTGAGCTGCTGACCATGTCCATTGATCTCATGACCATGTCCATTGATCTCCTGATCGGACTGCCACTTCTGTTGCAGCAGCAGGGGAGGGTTCTGCACCCAAACCTTTCCACTTTCCGCCTTCTTGTGTGGAGATACAGCAACAATATTTGACAGCTTTTGACTTTACTCCTGAAGTCTGTAACGTAATCTTGGCTGTCAGGCGTCCCACCACCAAAATGGTATACGCCTGTCATTGGAAGAAATTTGGTGGCATGGTGCACAAACAAATCTGTTGAACCTCTTTCTGTCCCTCTGTCTGAGGTCTTGCTGTATATCCTTTCCGTGGCCCAGCAGGGCTACTATGGACATTCTTTAGTGTTATTTGTCTGCTTTTTCCGCTTTTTGGAGGTTACATGATCACCTTCAGGTTACTCAAAGGTCTTTAACATATTTTTCCTCTAACCCCATTCATTATGCCCCAATGGGATCTGAATTTGTTTTTGACATTTCTGAAGTCTGCTCCTTTCTGGCCTCTCCACAATAGTCCTCTAAGTATTTTCACTTTGAAATCAGCCTTCCTCGTGGCCATTACATCTGCCCACAGGGTGGATGAGCTGCAGGCATGCTCATCAAAGATGTCCGAACTTTACATCTGTCCTGACAATGTGGTGCTTCGTACTAGGGCCTCCTTTTTTCCAGAAGTGGTTATGCAGTTTCATGTAGGCCATTCCATTACCTTGCCTACTTCACACAACCTTCTAAGGAGGAAGAGACTCTGCTTGGACCCAAAAAGATCATTGGCACTCCATCTTGATCGTACAAAATAGTTACGGGTGAATGATCAACTCTTTGTAGGTAGGGTATGTGGGTGCAAACTAAGGTCGGGCAGTGTAGAAGCGGGCCACCTCCAGATGGGTCATATTCTGTATTAAGGTCTGCTATGCACTGGCCAAGAAGCAACCCACTCGGGGTTTGCATGCTAATTCTGCCTGAGCCAAAACTGCGACCACTGCGTTACCACGCAGCGTTCCAGTTCTTGACATCTATCAGGCAGCAAAGTGAGCATCTCTGCACACATTTATCAAACACTGTTGTCTGGGCTGTCAGGTCCATAGGGATGGACGCTTTGCCCATTTGGTCTTGCAGTACTTTCTAATATGAACTTGGTTCACAGACCCACCTCCGGGTATGATAATGCTTGGGTATCTATTCTAAGGTAGGGAATCTGCAACTAGATGTCTTTATCAGATGGACAAATTGCTTACCTTCAGTAACAGTAACACCTTATCTGGTAGAGACAATATTTAGTTTTTACTGACCCACCCATCCTCCCAGCTTGGCGAACTGGCTTCTAGGGGTAGGGACTTCCCTTTCAGGGCTTAGTTTTGACGCACCAGTAGTTAGTTTCTTTATGGAGCTGTGCTTCTGGCATGGAAAGTTGTGAAAAGAAACAAAAAATCAGTGCACCAGGGTAGCATCTATACAGGAGTTGCAACATCATATCCGGTGCAGATGACCAAGGATGGACCTACTTAGTGCGATAAAGCAAATTATCGACAAAAGCAGAGATATTTTAGGCATAGTGATCAACACCGGCCGCAAGACCGGAGACAGGAACATTGCTGTTTTTATCATATATTTACGCTCCGTTACCCCTAATTTGCTCTCGGGAAGGTGCTTATCAGCTCTGACTGAGGAGCTAAACCATAATCACTCTAAAATTATTGCAGCAGACTGCAGCACTCAAATCCTCTTAGGCACTAAGAACTGGACCCAGGAAGATACATTGCGTGATCCTAGGGGATCGTCTTCTGTGCCAACTGATTATACGATTAGGTTGCCCAAGTTTTCTGCTCAAATCGTCCATTTAATAGAAATCCATGAGCTAAAGGTAGTGAACGGGTCCATGCCCTCCCATCTCCTGCGTCACCCAACTTTTCAGAGAGGGATGTACTTGACTAATATTGACTATATTTTCTTATATGCTTCACTATGGCCCTATATTTGAGACATGAAAGGTAGTCTCAAGGCCAGATAGTGACCATGACGCACTGAGTGCCCTCTTTCATAGAGAACCGTTTGTGAGCACCAATGTCCGAGTTAACAATCATTTTAGCCCGATGGAGTCCAGTATAACAGAAGGTGCATAAATTGGCAAATACCTGCAGCTGATATAACCATGCAAACCCAAATCTATAACGTTTTTGCGAATAAACAGGCCCCTCTCATTAGTAAGGAGAAGGCCAAAATAAATCTTGTGAGAACCCATTGTGAATTTATGGCATCACTTCAACCTATTTTTACAGAATTCAGCTGTAGGGGACAATATGTATTAAAACGTCCTGGTTGGAGCAAGTGCAGGCTAGCTAAATCCAAACTTGTAGAAGCAATTAAAATGGGTGAAAGGGGAGGTATCTGGGTATTTAGATAAGAATGCAGGACCAGTTTGACATAAGCTAAAACACATTGGGAGGAGGAACAATGGGAAGTACTGACAGATGCTCTGCAGAATAGAAACAACAAGGGCTTCTTGAAGCTTCTAGCTGAGGGGTCTGTACTATAGAAAACCATCTGGAAACAGTGTTAGAACCAGAGTCCTGGATAGCTCACTTTGGCGAGTTCTGCAAGGATTGGCACAAGGTCGTAACTGAGGTTGATTTAGACTCGCCATTCATTCAAGCAAGGGCCTGGTAACTGATGAAGGTCTGAAACACTTCGATTGGAATGAAAATAATGTCCCCTTAGCTAATGTATCCACATACAAAAGGGGTTAGTACTAGTAATCTTCTAGTCTTCTGTAGATAGGAAACAATTCGGGCATCACAGCAAATGAAAACAGAGAAAGCCCCTGGACTAGATGGTATTCCCTGTGACCTATACCTTTTGCAACCTGAGTTCTGGACCGCTTACCTGAATTCCTTGGGAAACACCATTGCAAGTAGAGGAGGATTGACACCCCCCCCCCCCCCCCCCCCCCAACCCTCACAGAAGGGAGCTATCATAGTCCAGATTTATAAAAAGTGGCTGAGGGACTTACCATCCAATTACAGATTAATCATTCTGATTGACACTAGTCAAAAATCTTTTATAGGCAGGTGTTGACAAGACTGCAAACCTGGATGCTAGATAACAAAATATTCTCAGACTGCCAAGCAGGCTTTCGGTCAAAAGTTAGTACCCTGGACTAAGTCTACTGTTTTTTTACTGACATGTGGGAGGTACGTTACTATTAGGCGGGACCATCTTTGTCACCTTATTGCTTTAAGGGTGGCATTCAACTTGGTACCTAGGGAAAGCCTTTGGAAGGTTCTTGCTTCCTTTGGCATCCCCACAGACCTCTTGAGAATTTTACGGCTATTACATACAGACACATATGCTCAGGTTAGGTGGAATAACGGTGGGGACCTCACCCCTAGGATTCCAATTAATTGTGGGGTCAGACAAGGCTATGTATTATTTAGCCTCTACAATAATGGAGCTTTTAACTGGCTAGCTCAATGCAGACACTGCACCAAAATCAGCCCACATTAGCCTCCCAATACTTATGTTCACAGATGACACACACATATTTGGAATGCTATCAGGTCTCCAAGCACTTCTGGACAGCGTCTCTAAATTGTGCCCTGCAAGAGGAGTACAGGTGAACCTGTCTAAATCCAAGTTCATGACCTTGAACCCTGATTGGCCATTTAGAGGTAGGCTGTGACTGGAAGGGGTGCTCCTACGGCAAGTCAAATGGTTTGATTATTTGGGCATTAGACTTGCTGCAAATCAGTCCTGGGTTCCTCAGATAGAGTAGCGCAGCATATCATTCTTCTTGCAAAGGTCCTCTACCATAGTCCAAAAATATAAGATCACCTCTAGCTGTGCTGTTTCCCCTGCCCTTGAGGTGATGCCCTGACCTGTCTGCACTGATTGTTGCTGAAAATAAGCTTATTAGGTCATTGATCAGGCTTCCCTAGAGCACTACCATTGTTCCCCTCCTGACGTTTCTTTACAAAGAATGAATCATGTTATCCATCTAAAATTGTTTTTACTGAGTGCACTTATGGTCTACAGAGGAACTGGTCCAGTGTAGACATACTGTAAGTGAGTATATTGAACATGACAATTATGCCCGCACCACACTTCCTGGTTAAGTAAAATGAAACACCCGAGTAAATCAATTGGGATGCCAGAAGTGTGGAATTCCCCTGCTCTTTAAAGAAAAGTGTTCTTATTAAATTGAAACAAGCAATTGGGACCACACACTGCAACGAATATGGAGTGAGCAAAAAGGTGGCAGCTTTACTGAAAAATGTGCATCTCAAATATTTTTTAAATATATTGGGATAGGATAAATCTCTCCCACCTCCCCCATCAACGAAAATAGTGTACATAAAGCTCAGATTTGGAATTTTACCTTATGTTCTTCTGCCCAACCTGCGTTATACCCCGAAGGAAGTGGATTATCCTGGTCTGTTAGTTACTAGATACATCTCAACTAGGGGTCGCAAGTAGAATTTTCAAACATGACCTAACAGAATATACCGCCTTTGCTGTCTCTAGGTTACTAACTTGGGCATGGAGAATCCACACAAAAAGGCTGTCTGAGAGAGGAGGCAGGGAGCGGTAACAACAGCCCTAGTTTGAGCATATAGGATCAACACCCTTATGTCAAGATGATGACTGTGTAACCTTGTTGTTAATTGCAGATGTTTTTTTATAGTAACTTGATTTTTAGATGGTTTATCCTACCTTTTTAACATAGTGTGCTTTGTATTTTATTGATTTAAATTATTTTTCTTTAAACAATGTATGCATTGCTTTTATGGTTTTTCGATTACCAAAATAAAGCATATACTACTATTACTGCTACTACTACTTCTACTGTGGTCTAGAGTTGTCTCTCAACTTTAAGTGGCTTTCTCAACTCCTAGCATAAATTTCATATAGTGCTCTAAAAGAAATTGAAATGAACCCTCATAATTTCTATGCAAGTGCGGATGTGATGTGAAAATATGTATGTGATAAACACCCTTGAAAAATCCTTACGTTACACCTTCTACCCTTTTTTTTCATCCTCACTAGTTGTCTCATATGAAATTTCTGTGGTCATTTTTTGATTCGTCTTACGGAATGCAACTGTTAAAACCATTTTGAAATGAAGACCCGTTTTAGAGCATAATTAAACTGTAAAATGCAACATCTATTTGATAGATTAAACTTGTTGATCTTGAATCCACATCTATTTTTTTTTTTAGGTATCATTTTATCGTTTCTTATTCTATGCAATTCTTCGGGCAGTCTTTGGCTGAAAATGTTTTTGTGCTATCAAATGTTGATGATTAATAATGTCACATTTTATTTGTTCTTAGGTTGCTTATAAGGTTTGTGAAAGATAAAAATGCTCCAGACTGGCATGGATATTTGTATACAGTGCTGCTGTTTTTGAGTGCTTGTGTACAAACCCTGATCCTTCATCAATATTTCCATATTTGCTTTGTTACTGGAATGAGAATTAAAACTGCTGTCATTGGGGCAATCTATCGAAAGGTACACCTTTTGTGATATTATCATTTACTTTTGCCTTTCCATGCCTTTTTCCTTCTTTCTTCTCTATCCTATGCCTTTTTCCTGATACGCTCTAGTCCTTTTTTCTGTGCCACCAGATAGCATGGTTAAAAATAAAATACAATGACTTCAGTGAGTCTCCTTTGAAACACAAGCATATTATACACTTTATGCTTTTTCAGACGACACATGAAATTGCTACTTTATGAAACCAGGACTCTTGATGTAGATATTTGAGTTAGGCACTATATTTGCTTGCATCAGGATAATTTGGTTATTTATGTAGAACTAATGTGCACACCTAAATACCATTGTTCACAGTTTGAGACTCCATTTTTACCTGACACATATTTCTGTCAGACGTACATGTACCTGATCTGCTTTTCCACTTTTAAATTCGTTTTTTATTACCTATCTTGATTTGAATTTTTATGTAGTTTGAAATGATTCTTTATTGCGTTTGCAAGTTAAGCATGAATTTGATCAAGAGAAAGTGTAAACATTAAAAGGTCAAATGAGTCTGCAAGTGACAAAACTCATGCCACAAAAATAAAACAATCAAGAATAGCTAATGGAAAAATAAAAGAAAAATGTAGGGTGTAATCAGGCAAATTTGACCATTTTTTAATGTTTAATTTACTCTGCTGGAGTATATTTTAGACTTTTAGGCCACCTTATGAACAATATTTAATCGTTTTGACAGTAGACCTAAATGTATTAGTGGGAAACCACCATTATACTAAAATGTACTTGCAGGTTTGTATCCCTGTCCAATGCACTTTGACGATCCTTTTCGTTGACATTATGTACCTTTATCTAGGTAACAAGAAGAGCAATATTCATATTGTGTTGGGCACCACTACTGTTGATTACATAGACAGGGTAGTGTGTGTTTGTGGGCCATTTATTGTGAAGATTTAGCTGTGTTGGTAGGCGTAGAATGAGGGGTGTCGTCTTAGTAGCAACTCCCTTCATAGGCTGCCTCAGTTGAAAGGCAGATGTTCAGTCATCTCTCAGTGGAGAAACATGAGTGGGAGCTGCAACCTAAAGTGATGGAGGTGATGTTCTTCATATTGGGATTTTCTTTCATTGAGCTCTTAACCAAGGCCCAGACCAGATTGCCTGGAAATGCTTTCAGGTTCAGCGGTCTTAGGGCCTACTGTACATATTTGTAATTATAATTGTATTTATATAGAGCTTACTTCCTTGATGAGGTATTGAATTGCTTTCGGCGTGTAGCACGCTACTCCAGAACTGAGAAGGATTAGTGGTGGATTAGTATATGGAAATAGGAGTACAGTTTGGGTTAGTATAGGGAGGTATGAGTTAATTTGAGCGGAGTACATGTGAGTCTGTTAGTTGGATTGAATAGAATAAGTGTTAATTGGGTGATCATAGAGGTATGAGGAGGTTTGGGAGGAAGTGGAGGAAAGAAGACCCTGTAAAAAGGGATTATGGAGATCATAGTACTAAAATGGGGTTAGGGTTTGAGATGAGTTAAATGAGAGATAAATGAGGGAAAATTTAGTAGGGTTGTTTGGGAGATCATAGTAGTAAACTAAGGTTTGGTGTGAGTCAGAAGGGGCAGTGGAGCGAAGAGTCTAGGAAGAGATTTTGGAGCTCATAGTAGTAGAATGGGTTTGGATGAGTCGGAGTGGAAATAGAGGATAGAGAGATTTATAGGATGATGGTGAGACAGAGTAAAGCTTTTCCACATAGTATTTTTTTTTCTCTAATACAGTAGAACTAAAGTAATAAAAATATTGATACATGATTACATAGTAAGGGAGTATGTATAAGTAATATAATATATTGAGATTTAAAGTTGTATCGTATAATCAGACTTTCAAGAGTTGCAGTATTTGACGTTAATTTAATTGTACTTTTATAACATTATTTATCTTTCTTAAATATTTCAATAGTGAAATGCTTGTAGATAAATACTTAAGGTAATATTTACCATTTGATAGATAAAATAAAATAACACTCAAATACAGCTAATCAAACAACTTATACAGAAACTATGCAATGACCTATGAACATGTTAAGTGCAGAATAATATACACACTTGTATACATACATACATACACAATGTATACACACATACACTTATATACCTATATACATTTAACTGCAAGTAAAGCTAGCTAGAAAAACTGACTGTCCCTTCATCACCTTACCAGGTTTCTTGATACGGACCCAATTGGCTACAACAATTTTAATGGGTTTCACTCCATGTTGCTCATCATAATGTTTTTTTTTATTTCTGAATGCTTTACCTTCATCCTGTTCTGAACTGACTCAATGTACAACTGTTTGATCCTCGACTGGAGTAACCAATTCAATTATACTTGGATCTGGGTTTACACCCTCTCATAATAATAAACTGTGATAACCCTGTGACGTCATTTCTCATTACTCTATAGGCCCATACTGGCTTGTGCACTTGCACCTCCCAATCCACGACCTGAGGCATAGCTGACTGAATCATTCCCTTTACCTCTCGGTTAAATCTTTCAACCATGCCATTACAACTTGGATTGTACAAAGATGTAGTTTTGTGTTTCACACTAATCCTTTTAAAGTAATCCTTTGATGCATTAGACATAAACTGAACCCCGTTGTCACTTAACACAGCTTTTGCTAAGAACTTTGGATACGAAAACCCTGTCCAGAGATTCCAAAACATGTTTTGTATTAACCCTTTCAACTATCTCAAGCAAAAGCCACCTGGAAAACATCTATCAAAACAATGACCTATTTCTGCTCTTCTACACATTCTATGGCTACCAGTTCCCAGGGTTGTTTTGGGAGGAAATTTTCACTCATTGGTGGTCTAAAGGTTTGCAGTGTTTTATCCGCTCCTGAACATTCAGGAAACTCCTTTACAAATCTTTCAACCTCTGTATCCAGATTTGGCCACCAGAACTTGCACAACTCCACAATAACTTTGCGTAAACCTCTTGGTGGAATGATTTTTTCACCTCTTAAAATAGTACTGTTATCTACAGATAATTGTGATCTGACCTCCCAAAATGGTTTAATCTCCCTTTGCAGCTTACACTTGTCAGGCCAGTTTTCTGGCATGTACATTTTGACTAATATTAATACCTCATCCTTCTCCATTCATTCTTCCTTGCACACTGCATGACCACCATCTCATGTAGAAAAGCTACTTGGAACTCGTTCATCTTTGCATTCTTCTAATTTGGTTGGCATCCTCGATGAGCAGTCTGCCACCACATTGTCTTTGCCTAGTAAATACACCATTTTATGTATATAATCTTGCATCCGTTTCTCCAATCTGGCAGTAATTGCAGAAGCATTCGCAGTACCCTCCGTTGTCAATAACCTAACTAGAGGTTTATGGTCACACAGAATTGTTACTGGTTTTCCCCACACAAACGCTCTGAAGTGATCCAAGGCCCATGTGCACGCTAACGCCTCTCTCTCTCAAGTGTGGGATATCTTTCCTCTCTTGGTGACAAGCCTCTGGATGCAAATTATATTATCCGTTCTCTGTTTACTGGCTTAACACCACTTCCGAACCTTTACCGCTGGCATCTATTGTAATATAGCTATTTAAGTTTGGATCAAAACATTGCAAAGCTGGAACCTTATCTATTTCCGAAGTAATGTGAACACATTCCTTCTGGCATTTCTCAGTCTATTCAAATGTGACCTTGTTTTTTTAAGAGTTGTCTGATATGAAAACTTTTTCGCCAAACCGTGCAAAAATTTAGCATAGTACTTGTAGGAAGTTGGCTCTGTATGTGCTATTTCAAAGTAAGGAATAGCATGCACAGAGTCCAAGGGTTCCCCTTAGAGGTAAGATAGTGGCAAAAAGAGATAATACTAATGCTCTATTTTGTGGTAGTGTGGTCGAGCAGTAGGCTTATCAAAGGAGTAGTGTTAAGCATTTGTTGTACATACATACAGGCAATAAATGAGGAACACACACTCCGAGACAAATCCAGCCAATAGGTTTTGTTATAGAAAAATATATTTTCTTAGTTTATTTTAAGAACCACAGGTTCAAATTTTACATGTAATATCTCATTTGAAAGGTATTGCAGGTAAGTACTCTAGGGACTTTGAATCATTACTTTAGCATGTATACCTTTTACATAAAACACAATAAGCTGTTTTAAAAGTGGACACTTAGTGCAATTTTCACAGTTCCTGGGGGAGGTAAGTTTTTGTTAGTTTTGTCAGGTAAGTAAATCACTTACAAGTCTCAGGTTTGAGTCCAAGGTAGCCCACCGTTGGGGGTTCAGAGCAACCCCAAAGTTATCACACCAGCAGCTCAGGACCGGTCAGGTGCAAAGGTCAAAGAGGTGCCCAAAACACATAGGCTTCAATGGAGAGAAGGGGGTGCCCCGGTTCCAGTCTGCCAGCAGGTAAGTACCCGCGTCTTCGGAGGGCAGACCAGGGGGGTTTTGTAGGGCACCGGGGGACACACAAGTCAGCACAGAAAGTACACCCTCAGCAGCGCGGGGGCGGCCGGGTGCAGTGTGCAAACATGCGTTGGGTTCACAATGGTTTTCAATGAGAGATCAAGGGATCTCTTCAGCGTTGCAGGCAGGCAAGGGGGGGGGGGCTCCTCGGGGTAGCCACCACCTGGGCAAGGGAGAGGGCTTCCTGGGGGTCACTCCTGCACCGAAGTTCCGTTCCTTTAGGTGCTGGGGGCTGCGGGTGCAGGGTCTTTTCCAGCCGTCGGGAAATGGAGTTCAGACAGTCGCGGTCAGGGGGAGCCTGGGGATTCCCTCTGCAGGCGTCGCTGTAGGGGTTCAGGGGGGACAACTTTGGTTACTCTCAGTCGTAGAGTCGCCGGAGGGTCCTCCCTGAGTTGTTTGTTCTCCACCAGTCGAGTCGGGGTCGCCGGGTGCAGTGTTGCAAGTCTCACGCTTCTTGCGGGGAGTTGCAGGGGTCTTTAAATCTGCTCCTTGTAACAAAGTTGCAGTTCTTTTGGAGCAGTGCCGCTGTCCTCGGGAGTTTCTTGTCTTTTTCGAAGCAGGGCAGTCCTCAGAGGATTCAGCGGTCGCTGGTCCCTTGGAAAGCGTAGCTGGAGCAGGTTTCTTTGGAAGGCAGGAGACAGGCCGGTAAGTCTGGGGCCAAGGCAGTTGGTGTCTTCTGTTCTTCCTCTGCAGGGGTTTTTCAGCTCAGCAGTCCTTCTTCTTGTTAGTTGCAGGAATCTGTTTTTCTAGGTTCAGGGAAGCCCTTAAATACTAAATTTAAGGGCGTGTTTAGGTCTGGGGGGTTAGTAGCCAATGGCTACTAGCCCTGAGGGTGAGTACACCCTCTTTGTGCCTCCTCCCAAGGGGAGGGGGTCACATCCCTAATCCTATTGGGGAAATCCTCCATCTGCAAGATGGAGGATTTCTAAAAGTTAGTCACTTCAGCTCAGGACACTTTAGGGGCTGTCCTGACTGGCCAGTGACTCCTCCTTGTTGTTTTCTTTGTTTCCTCCAGCCTTGCCGCCAAAAGTGGGCGCCGTGGCCGGAGGGGGCGGGCAACTCCACTAAGCTGGAGTGTCCTGCGGTGCTGTGACAAAGGGGTGAGCCTTTGAGGCTCACCGCCAGGTGTTACAGCTCCTGCCTGGGGGAGGTGTTAGCATCTCCACCCAGTGCAGGCTTTGTTACTGGCCTCAGAGTGACAAAGGCACTCTCCCCATGGGGCCGGCAACATGTCTCTAGTGGGGCAGGCTGCTGGAACCAGTCAGCCTACACAGATAGTCGGTTAGGTTTCAGGGGGCACCTCTAAGGTGCCCTCTGGGGTGTATTTTACAATAAAATGTACACTGGCATCAGTGTGCATTTATTGTGCTGAGAAGTTTGATACCAAACTTCCCAGTTTTCAGTGTAGCCATTATGGTGCTGTGGAGTTCGTGTTTGACAGACTCCCAGACCATATACTCTTATGGCTACCCTGCACTTACAATGTCTAAGGTTTGGCTTAGACACTGTAGGGGCACAGTGCTCATGCACTGGTGCCCTCACCTATGGTATAGTGCACCCTGCCTTAGGGCTGTAAGGCCTGCTAGAGGGGTGTCTTACCTATACTGCATAGGCAGTGAGAGGCTGGCATGGCACCCTGAGGGGAGTGCCATGTCGACTTACTCATTTTGTTCTCACTAGCACACACAAGCTGGTAAGCAGTGTGTCTGTGCTGAGTGAGGGGTCTCCAGGGTGGCATAAGACATGCTGCAGCCCTTAGAGACCTTCCCTGGCATCAGGGCCCTTGGTACCAGAGGTACCAGTTACAAGGGACTTACCTGGATGCCAGGGTGTGCCAATTGTGGAATCAAAAGTACAGGTTAGGGAAAGAACACTGGTGCTGGGGCCTGGTTAGCAGGCCTCAGCACACTTTCAATTCAAAACATAGCATCAGCAAAGGCAAAAAGTCAGAGGGTAACCATGCCAAGGAGGCATTTCCTTACAGTACTCAACTATTCCCAACTAATCCCATCCTTGTTACAAGGGACTGGAGTTTTTTTTTTTATGGCATTGACAAGAGATTCTTTTGGCTTAACTCCTTGAGCACCAATGTCATGTCCCAAATGAGTAGCACACTGCCTTGTAAATGTGCACTTTGAAACTTCCACAGTTAAACCTCTTTTTTCCAAAATGGTCTTTACATCATGCAGCCTAGCGTCGTGCTCCTCTTTATTTCCTCTATAAACTAGAATGTCGCCCTGGAAGATATTGATTCCAGGTTTTTTCCCAAATAGCTTAAATATGAGTCTGTGGAATACTGAAGCTGAAAGTCCAAATGGCATCTTTCTAAACTGAAACCACCCAAAAGGTGTGACAAAGGCTGTGTACTTCATAGAGTCAGGCATTAAGGAAATCTGATGATAAACTGCTGGTAAGTCAATGATGGAAACATTTTTGCACCCTTAAGGCACATCACCATTTAATTTATTTTTAGTAAGGGGAAATGATCAATTACTGTGTTATCATTCAGATGACGTAGATCTTATTTTTCCATTGCTGCACCTGGCTACCACCAGTGGAGATATCCACTCAGAGGATTAGATTGGCTCAATCACACCTGACATTACCAATTTATCCCATTCTCCTGACACTTCCTCTCTCATCATGATTGGAATGTTCCTAACCTTGTCCACTTAGTTACTGCATTTTTTTTTTAATTTTTTTTTTTAGAACTATTATGTGTTCGAATCCTTTCAGATTTCCCTGCGTGGTGTTGAACACAGATAGAAATTCGCACCACATTTTAATAGCTATATTCTATCCCTTGTCCGCAGCCTTCACCTGTTCATCACTAGTAGATTTGAGAATGATATGCATCTTCCCCTGATCTAATCACCCTAGTACGGGGGGAACTTTTTTTTTTTTTTTAGCAATATACAATTAGAGGGAGATTACGTGTTTTGCCCAGAGTCACAGTACGTTGCACCGAGGCTCGAACCCTCTCCAGCACCTTAGGCGGTTGCTCTGACTGCTGTGCTACATCCTCTCCTCTTGCTACATCCTCTCCTCTAAAAGATGTATTCATCAGAAGAAAAAGTTAATTTGCTTCAGTAATGATATGGCATGTGTGGCTGTAGATACACTTGCTTTGAATAAGTCCACCAACTAGTGTTGGGTCCAGAGTTTTAAAAGTTGTTTTTGTTCGAAAAATCTTTTTGAGTCACGAGATTGAGAGACTCCTCCTCTTGGTGATATTGTGCATGGGAATCAAGCCTTTGTTACATTGTTTTCTCTCTGCTGTTGGATTTGGACGTCTGTTCCTCTCGCACCGGTATTTCCTCAGCTCAGCCTATTCCTGTCTGTTCTCTTCCGTCATTCTTTTAGCGCCAGTATTGTAATTCGAACAATTTTTCTACATGTTCTGTGGTCAATCCAAATTTCTGCACTGGAAGCAGACTTACCGCCCTTCGGGAGTCTGTGCCCATCTCTGGTCTAATCTTTCATGTGGTGTTGGGCTATACAGGGTTAATGGAACATACTCCATTTTGCTTTTGCCCTCTATGCCACTCGAAATTCCCCCACTCCGACCAACATCTGGTGTTTAATTTGCGTGTCTCCCCAGACCACAGTGAAGAAACCTACAACGCCTGCCGTTCTTTTTGATCCAAGAAGATGCTTTAAGACAGAAGAGCTCATAGGTTGGACATGGCGTCCAAAACACCATATGATACTCTGGATATCTTCGGGGAATAACAGGTGCAGGAGGAGGCCTTCCCCATCGAAGATTCAGAGTCTGACATTGAGAGCCAGCCAGTCACCTCTGTGCAACCCTGAGTAGAACAGCCCCTACTCCTCATACAAAGACTTTAAAAAAAGCCCCAGAAGCAGGTTGCCGTCTGCCACTGCCTTTAGGCCATGATCGGATCTGAAAATAACCTTTGGATGCCCCGCCTTCTGGCTCGACAATGAAAACAGCCAAGGCCGAGACGTCGTCGGCCGAGACCTTCTGCTCAGCAGTATCCAAGCCTCGGGATCGAGCAGATTCAACGACGTGGGTGCTTCGGCACCGAGCAAAAAAACATCCGCTGCCAATTCGGAGCCGACAGCATTGACCAGACCCAAGACTTCGGCTCCGAAAATTTCAGAAGATATATAAGACTGTGCCTTCCAGAGAGTAATAGGACCGACAGCATGCACAGTGCTTGACTACTGCCCAGCAATATCGCTCTCCATCGGAAATAAAAATAAAAAGTAGTCCAGAAGCCATGTGGAAAATTTGGAACCTCGCATGTTTTCAGTAGTTCACCAATGCTGTTGAGGGCTAAACACCGGAAAAGGCATGACATATGCATGCCTTTCACAAATGAAATCAAGCGAATTTTAAAAGGCAAGCCCATGAACCAACAAAACTGATGGGCGTAACATAGGTGTGGCTAAAAGCCCACAGAGATTACAACAGGGGCCAGAGCGCTTGCACGCTCAGCGCTAAAAATGGGCTATGTCCCAGTAAAATAACAAAACTGTTGAAAAATTTGGTTTTGGATTCAAGTCTAACTGTTTCTGAAAGCTGGGAAGATGGTGATTTTAGCAGTGCACACCATTTATTGATGCGATTTGCAGGGAAAAAAAACGACACTTTCTTCTGCACCACTTTTTTTTCTCCAATTTGTCCTAAAAAAAAAAAAAAAAAAAAGATTCAGCTGTATTTTGACTAAATTCTTGACCCCCTCCAAGGGGAATCCACACGCCCTAGGTACAATCCCCAGAATGTTGGGGGAAAAAGGATGCAAATTTGGCGTGGATATCGTGGGGTCGAAGTGCGAACTCCGCCCACATAGCCAAAAAAGGGCTCAGCACGGGGGAAGGGTAGGCATTGTTGGGAGGGGGGCATCAGAGGGTGGGGCATTAGGGGAAATGGCAGGGGGCATTGGGGTGGGGGGGCAGGGGCTGGATGTTCTAGCAGTGAAACAATAGTGTCAAAGTTTTGCTAATTGCCTGTTGTCAATTGAGTTAGATCAGTATGCTTCAGAGATCGTGAAAAAAAGGAGAACTGACGCTGGAGTGTTGGGATGACTTGTATGTTGCTCTTTTTCGTTAACTGCGAGTCACAGTAATGCCAATGTCGACACCTACTGTTGCTTAACAGCTATGGAACCTTTTTAAAGATCCAGTCAGGTGCTTGAGAATTAAAAAGGTGAAGAAACTGAGGGTAGGGAAAGCATGCAGCACATGAAGAGTGTAAGAAACCGTATTTGTTTAAGCCATGCATATATATATATATATATATTTATTTTTTTGTGGAAAAAGTTCATTTAAATTGCTAATAGATAATACATCTGTATAAGTTGTGCCCTATTTTATTGTCCGCTAAGTGTCTTTTTATGCATGGGTTCTGTTTAGGCGTTGGTCATTACAAACTCTGCACGGAAGACTTCTACTGTCGGTGAGATTGTGAACTTGATGTCCGTGGATGCTCAGAGATTCATGGATTTAGCCACATACATAAATATGATTTGGTCTGCACCACTGCAAGTTATCTTTGCATTGTACTTACTTTGGCTGGTAAGTGTGTTAATATCTTCCTGTTCTTAGATTTAAGAAAACTCATATGTTTAAGTTAGTTTAAGAATGCATGTGCAGATAGTTGTGAACTGTGAACACTGTTTTTTGAACTTGCATCTCACCTGATTGATGCAACCTCAACAAATAGGTCTATCTCAAGCGGATTTCCTCTTCGCCTGAACTTTAAAGCAATACCAAGATGGAAGTAGACTGAGTAACTGCCATTTATTGGAACAGTATTTAACTTTTCCACCAACAATTAACTTTTAAATTCTAGCTCATGTGACGCAGGGATTGATATATGTAAACATTTGTTGTTCTAACAGCAGCAGCACTTTTTTCACTGACAAGGACACATAGGCGGTCATTTTAATATTGGCTGTAATAATCACCTACCGCCGCAGTGATGGCCTCCACCATACCATCGTGGCGGCGACCATCCGCCCGCCAAATTATGAGCACTGCCTCATTTCTGCCACAATAAGTGTGGACATAAGTCAGTGTTCATACTGGCAGGACGGTGGTGACCTGGCAATACTAACACTATCACCGCCATGCCAGTAGAACTCCGCCAGCCCTATTTTGAGCTGCAATATGGTCTGGCGGTGTTCTGCTGGTGGTAGCAGTGCCCCTTCCCGTTCCCTGCTGGACGACCTCCTCGCCCTGAAGTAAGTCGGGCACCCGACAGGGGAGGAGGGTGGGGCGTATTGTGTGTGTGTGTGAATGCATCTGTGTTGTGTGCATGTGAGTGAATGCGTGTAAGAATGGTGAAGTGAGTGCGCGTCTGCAGGTCAGTGTGTCTGTGTAAGAATGTCTGTGAGTATGTCTGTACGAATGTGAATACGTGTATGCCAGTGAATGGGTGTGTGTGTGCAGGAGTAGGTGTGCGTGTATGGGGGGTAGTGAGGGGTGCTGTTACTGGAGTGGGGGAGGGGGAATGATGTGGGGGTATTTGAATTGGTGAGGGGGTTGATAGAGAGGGATGTCAGGTGAGTGTTGGGAGGGGGGGGTGGGGAAGCCATCTACCGGTGACAGGGAAGGAATTCCCTGTCACCGGTAGAGCCTACCGCCATAGTTTTCGTGGCGTTGCTAACGCCATGGAAACCATGGCGATAGGCCGGCTCATAATGCCGCTGCTGGTACTCTGTGGGCTGCCGGGTCGGAGATTGACATCTCCAGCCTCATATCGCCATGGCAGTATGAGTAGTGAAGTGGTGGGTTGGCTGCAGCAAACCCGGGACACTCATAATGTGGCAGTATGTACCGCCAGCCTGTTGGTGGTACTACCTCCAGGGTTAAAATGAGGGCCATAATATGGAGAGCCTATTTTAAAAAGGAGAAAATAAGGGCATGCTCTGTGACTTAAAACTCCAGTTTCTCCCACATCCTAGACCAGTGTTTCTTTCTAGTTCTGTAGACTCTCCGAGTTGAAAAGATTGATCACAACCTTGCCTTGTTGTGATTGTTTGTGGAACAAATGTTTGTTTCTCTCATTTGTAATTCTTGCTGACCTGTGGGATGCCTCTTCTTTGGATCTGCTTAACAGGGTTCTAAGTCACTACCTTTTGCTGGTGCTCGTACAGATGTCATTCAGCTCACGGGTCAGGAACTAAGGAAAAGAAGACATCCGGTTCCTATGTCGAAATTAGGGACTGTTGACTCAACCCTCTTCATTACAAGGAATTTTTTCCAAACCTGCATCAGGGGAAATCTAGCAACACATTTCTTAGCGTTTGTTAAATAAAATTGTTACAAAACAATTCTACATAAAAATGTATTTAATCCACTATCTACTAAATGTATGCCTAACCTGAGTCGCGGCACTAACCAATTGTTTTGTCCCAGAACATACTCCTCAAATCTTTACCATGAATCTAGGCTGTAGCTTCGACATTTTCTGTCCTGTTAAACTTACCTCATCCATTTCTGGTACCTCCTGCCTCTTTCTTATGTTTCTTTTTATAAACTTTCCTCAATCAAAATATTTATTTAATTGCTTTTATTTTTCTTTTCTTTACTACCCAGTGTTATTTTTGTAACAACTGTCCTTTTTTTAAACTCTTTATTTAATTGTCTTTGTTAACAATAGTACGGCTATTAAGATAACATCAACCATCATTAACATCTGGGAACCTGGACTTAAGAAAAACAAAATGAGAAAACCTAATATATGCATTGTTTAGTGTATTAGTCAAAACAAAAGAGCTTTGGAAATCACCTGATACAAACATGTCTATTCACTACTTCTAGGGGAGACTTCCTTGATAGTTTCTTGCTCACCTCTTATGATTATTTTGAATTAATATTAGTGGTAACTCAGTTGAGTCGTTTGAGTTGATTTGTCCATATATCTGTTCTGTTTCGATCTACTGGCTAACATCTTGGGTATCACTCAGCAGAGTCACTAAGGAGGGTCACATCATTTATCCATAGTTAAAAGGTGGAGAGGGTGGACTATTCATCCACTTGATGGCAGTTTGATGTTTAGCTAATAATGATAGCTGGGAGTTAGGCTTCTAGTATCTGTTTTGGGACTGGTCCCACATACTTTAAGTGCCATGAACTCAGTTATCTGTGAATTTACTAATAATAAGTAATACAAATTTCAAAATGCTAAAGATAACTGGACAGTGCCAAACTAGATATGACATCCGTGTGTGTATGCACAGAGCAGCGGTATCTTGCAGTTTCTTCAGGGTATTTACCATGGCCAGAGTGTAATATAGCCTTTGTAGAAATGTAAAATGTATTGTTTTATGTCAGGAGTTCATGTATGTTGTCTTAGTTTGTGTGCAACAATAATGGCAAGTTTTATCTTCTATTCCCGTGCCTGTTTGCCTCCTATGCACTTTTCTTATTGATTACCAAGATAGTAGTGCAACCAGCAAATAGCTTATATTGTCTGGAAAAAAAGATTTGTTTTGCCACTTGACTCCATAATGTTGATTATTGGATTGAATTAAGGTTTTAGTAGGGCAAAAAAGAAATCCTGTACTGTGCTGCCTGTTCCGATAAAGACTTCTAACTGCAGATTCCTCACCTGTTGAATATTCCTCAGGCATTAGACTGGATCCAGAAACATTTTCAGCAATATCTCTTGGCACTGACTCCATTTTCCTCTGGGAATGATGTGAGATCTATATAGGCTCCACTCCCGTTCACTGACTGCAGTTTCTTTCTTTGCACACCATTGGAAGCAGTTCCTGAGCCACCTCTTGTCTCAGACTATACTTGCAATGAAAATAGCGTATGTAAGGGAAATGTCACTTCTCAGAATGACAGGTTTTAAGGCTTGTAGGACTGTCGCAAACAAATGCCTGTGAGAAATCCTCATGAGGTTTGTGTTGCCTGGGGTCAGGACTGCTGTGACTGTGTTGAGGAACCCGAAGGCCATATGAGACCACGAGGTACAACTGTCACAGAGCATTGGGAAACCAGTCCTAGTAGAAGGGTGCGGATGCCAGTCCTGTTACCAGTATAGAAGTATCAAGAGTCGATTCAGAAGTCAATCAGGATTGCTCTCCAAGTGTTTGGAAAAGTTGAAGAAAAAAAACAAAGTCCAAGATGGTCTCTGCCCCTACCTGCCATTCATATAGTTCTGAGAAGGTGCAGCGTGTCGTCTTTCCTCTGAATCTTGCTCCTGGAGTGTGTCAAACGTTGAAGCCCATCGTGCAACTTGCCGTGGCAAAACCAGGGGAGTGTGTAACATATAAGCACATGAAGGAGTTCTGCAAGGCCATGCTCTGACTCTTTGAATCCTTATCGACAACTTCTGGTGCCTTCGGGACCCAGTGAATCAAGAGGCTCTCTTGGGTACCACCAGAGATCTTAAACCTCTGCATCCGTTAGACTCTCAGAATCCACTACTGGGCCTCCCCCAGCTCCTGCACCAACTCTTACCTTCAGCTTAGCAGGTTATCTGATCATGTAGCTGACATGCATTGAAATTAATTAGTGCTTGATTCTTCAAATGATCTCCTCTGAGGTTGGAATAATAGTATAAACCTTAATGTTACCTGAACTTAGTGAATCTCATCCAACACATGGCAAACCTTTAGGATCTCATCACCGTCTTTTTAATTGAGGAGCTCAGTCATCATTGACCTTGGTGCTGCACTCGGGAGAGGTTGCATGGTGAGTTCCAAGTGAGCTCATTCTACTGCGTATTATGAGGTGAGATTTTCTGCTGAAAGAATGAGGTGCAGCCATCGCTCTAAGAATTGCTTGTTTGGCCCATCATAACTTATCTCTGTAATCCCACAACATGTTGGTCTTTTTGCTTCACTAGGCCCTCTGCATCATAAAAGCGGTATTTCAGGGTTTTGGAGGCAGTATCCAGGTGGGCCATAGAACTGTATAGTTTGTTTTCCAGGTCAGAGGCCTGAGGTTTGGCTTCAGTGATTTTGCTAGCTATGTTGAGAAGATCCATTGGTCAAAGCAAGTGGTCTTTACATCATCTTCCCTGCCGTTGTGCCCTCTCGTGCTTAGTGACCAGTTCCCACTTGATGCCCCTCTTTAAGCCCATGCCCCTTAGGGACTTCTACTTCATATTTTCCGGTCTCAAGAATGAGCTTTTCATGATAGAAATAACTTCCTTTTGAAATTGCCCACATTGTCGAGTGACGGATCCCTGGGTGGACCTTTATCAGGTTTGATACTTTTATCTAACCCCAGAGCCTCCTGCGCCATCTACCTTGTCTTCTGCTCCAAATATAAACCTTGAGGTACCAAAGTGCTTAACAATTTGGTCAACGAACTATGGCGCAGTCGCAAGGAAATGACTCCACGAACCTCTTTGAAGACTGCGACGTTGAGGAGGAGCCAGGGCACAAGGCCTTTGGACACGCATGTCCTTCAGTTCAGCCCGACCCCAAATCACATTTGGAGTACGGCATGGAGGAGGTGCAGGTCCTTCTAGCACCACTGCCGAAGACTTTGACTGAGGGTGACATCTCACACTTAGTCACCTCCCCCTACACGCTACTCTGGGTGAGCATCCCCCCATGAAGGGTCGGGCATCAAGGCAGAAGCCCAATACCAGGCTTCTGGTCAGTTACTTCCTGAAAGCCGTGGTCGGCACTGACACAAAACTTTGGATCCAAGTGTTCATTCTGAAACAGGCACAAAAGACCTGAAATCAGCACCTACTACATCTTTGATGCCGAATGCACCCTCCGCGCTGGCATTGAAAATGCCCTTGAAGCCACCCTCTGTTCCAAAACCCCCATCTGTGCTGAAAACCCCTCCAGCGCCTGAGGACCAGAACACATCTTTTGCCCCAAAGTGCCTGATGTCTAGGGACCTGTCCTCTCTGGTCTCTGAGGAAAAGGACCATCCTGTTTTACAGCATCTTTAGCAGGAGTTCCACACCAGGCAAAAAGTAAACCCCCATTCATCCAAAGACTGGCAGGATAAAGGCAAAAGTAAACCCTCATTCATCTTAAGATTGGCAGGATCCTCACCAGCCTCCTCCGAAGGCTCCCTGTGCTTTGGACACTGCTGCTCATTATAGGAAGTTGACATTTTACAAGGCTCTTGGCTTGGAGCCAGAGCCACCTGGCAAGGCTAAAAAGACACCTGCTCTTCCCTCTTCACCTCCTCTTCTGCCCTTTCAACAGCCTCCTCTCTGTACTCCTCCCTCTCCATTGGGTCTGACTTCACTCACCTGAGGCTTTCCCCACTTTCCTCTTTAGGCAGGATGGTAGTCCAACAGACCCAATAGACACCTATGAAGCTCCGTTTGACCCAGAACATCATGAAGACCCATGGGAAGACTGACACTCACCTGTTTGTGGTAAATAGTAAGCATTTCCTATTTAAGCTGGTACCCTTCTAGGATCCTACAGCTCCAGGGTGTCCACAAAGTGTCTTTCCTTGGTAGCTGATCATCTCCGGAACTGGTGGCCTTACTTGGATGACTGCCTGGTAAAGATTGCAAACAAACTGCAGTGCTTGTCTCATACCCACACCACCACAGACCTCTTACACAGTCTAAGGTCCCCCATAAATACGGTAAAGTCACATCTTTGGTCAATCAAATTCAGCCTTTCTTAGAGGCAGTCCTCAACTCTGTCACCATGAAAGCATACTCCAGCCAAACATGGATGCAAGCTGCCCATTTCTTGCTGTTTCTTTTTCTGCCAAATTGCCAAATAACGTCAGAACGGTCGGACGCCTCCTCTGCATGATGGCCATCTGTATTGCCATAGAATGTATTGCCATGGTTCCCCATTCCATGCCACAAATGCACATGTTACAGGACTGCCTAGCCACACAGTTGTCACTAGCGGACAGTCACTGGGAGAATCTAGTGTTGAATTGGACCAGCACCAATCACTGTCTGCAGTGGTGGGTCAGCCATATCTGATAGAGACATCTAATTGCCGACTCCTTACCATAGAATTTACCCCAGACGTCAGTTTGGATCCAGAGATTTTCCCGAGCAGTACCCCTGCGCGCTGTTAGGTGGTGTCAGTCGGCTTAGCATCCATCCTTCTCATTGTCCGCTTTGTATATGACATTGCGGGTCCTGTATAGGAGCCACCCCAGCAAGCTGACTTCACTTCTTTTCATTCCGCGCCAGACAGCGCTGATCCGAAGAGAGCTACCCCTCAGTCAATTTGTGACTGTTTTTTTTTTTTTTTTATAAAAGTTTTTTCAAGCTGTTAACTCCTGGTGTGTCAATGGATGTCATCGAGGAAGAGGCGGTTCAAGCCCTGCGTGTCCTCTCATCGAGTGGTGTTCATGGTGGATCTATACCTTGTGTGCTTTGGTGCCTTAAGTGTGGCCACAACCAGAAGTCGTGCCTCAAGTGTTGGGCCATGCATCTGAAGGCTTTGAGGGAGCGGTCCCTAAAGCTAATGGAGCTGGTGCTCAACTCCGTGCAAGTCACGGTCGAGAGTACGGTGTCAGGATTGGTCGCCAGAGTCCCCTTTTGTTGTCGTCCCACTCCAAGTCCTCTGGGCTTTCTGGTAATTCAGGACAGAAGAAAAAGTTAGACGACGTTCTTCAACTGCCCCTCCTCTGTCGGCTCACTAGATAGGAAAGCGTCATCTTTCTAGGCCTCCCTCTGCAGAGCTTGCGTCTGGCCAGACAGAATTTCCAAGACCTGGCGCTACCCTTACCCATCTGAAGGAGTTCTATGAGGCCATGAGACTTTTTTTTTTTTTTTTGTGGCACTCCTACACCGTTGGCGCACCTTCAGGCTCAGTGAAGTTGGAAGGGGCCTCCTCTGGTTCCGCGCTGGCGGCTTTGGCTTTGGAGCCAAGGGGCACCCATGGATCAGTGCCTGGATATAGACCGGCACTGGTCGTACCACTTTGACTTTCTCTAATGCTGAAGCTCCTTGCAACTCCCATGACCCCGGGCTTCGCCGTCCCCATTCTTATTGCTGACTTCATCACAGAGCCGGATGGGCCAGATGCCGACAAGAGCTTGCCTCCTATGTTGGATCCTGATCCCTTTTTATATGGGCTAGGTTACGGTTTGGAATGGGAGCGGTCACTGGACCCTTTAGAATACCGGCTCCAAGACACTATGGACTGGCTTTCAGACTTGGGTGAAGCTAGTGGACTGGATACCTCCCCAGATACTGGCATGTTTTCTCACCCTTCCATTACTGTGGAGGAGAGAGCGTCATATTCTGTGGTGGTGCGAAGAGCCGCTGAGGTCCTGGATCTTGAATCCCCTTTGGTGGCAGTCAGGATTTATCTCCTGTCAGGTGCTTCAATCTGGAGCATCATCCTCTGAACCCCTGCTCACCTTCAGTTAAGCCCCTACTGGGTACCTGGTCCAAATCCAGTACAGGGGCTCATGTGAATAGGACAATTGCCCCCACCATTGCCCTGCTCCCAGAGACCCAAGTTTCCTTACGCAACACCCCACCCCTCAGTGCTTGGTTATCCAAGCCTCTACCTCCCATAGCACGTACCATTCCACACCCCTGGATAGGGAATCCAAGAGGCAAGACACACTTGGGAAGAAGATGTTTTCTTCTGGCAGCCTGGCATTGTGGTCCGTGAACACTCATGTCTCTTTGGCCATTATTCCCACATGCTGTGGGATACGGTTGCGCAAGTGCTGCTACAGGTCCTGGAGGAGGCCCGGGCTGTACTTTCCCAAGCAGTTATTGATGGGTGAGATCCAGAAGTTAATGATCCAATGTTGACTTGACACGACGGACTCACTGGGAAGAGCAATTAATTGCGTCAACGGTGGCCCGGAGGCACCATGCCTAATTGAGGTAATCTTGCTTTTCGTGGGATGTTCAAGCCAATCTTCTGGACATGCCCTTTGATGGCAACAGTCTATTTAGAGAAAAAGCTAACCCGGCGCTCAAGTCCTTCAAGGATTCTTGGCCCCCTCTGTCTGCTTTTAGCCCCTTTCATGGCGACGGAAGAGACGCTCCAGCACGTCCATTCCCATCCGGCCACCGTGTTGTTCATGCTGCCCAGCCTCTCCAGGTATGTAGGATCCACCAACCTCGTGGATCAGGGAGCCAGTGGTCTGGCCAGTCCACCTCCACCCCTTGCAACTGCCTCCAAACCTTCGTAGTATGACTGTCACCCACCAGGGACCCATCGGAGGCAGAATTCGCCATCATCTGCTTGGCTGGCAATTCATCATGTCAGATGTGTTTTTCAGATTATCTGAAGGGGCTACTCCTTCCCCTCCATTCATGCTACCATCATATGATCAGATGGCAGAGGATCTCTTGGCACTTATCTGAGAGGAAGTTACGGCTCTCGTGGCCAAGGTAGCCATAGAAAGGGTTCCTGTGTCAGAAGTAAGTCATGGTTGCTATTCCCACTATTTTCTAGTACCCTAAAAAGACAAGGGCCTCCAACTTATCCTAAACCTTTGGTTTTCCCGACCTCTTCCTCAGGAAGAAGTTCAAAATGTTTACTCTGGCTCTGGTCCTGTTTGCCCTAGACCCAGGAGACTGGATGGTAGCATTGGACTTGCAGGAAGCTTATTTCCATATACTGTCCTGACCACAGACATCAATTGTGGTTCAAGGTGGTCGACGATCCCTTTCAGTTCACCTGCTTCCCTTTGGTCTTACCAGAGCTCCTCAGGTGTTCACTAAGGTGATGGCAGTGGTCGCAGGTCATCTGTGCAGATCAGGAGTTTGTCTTCCTCTGTCCTCCTCTGGGGACCGCTCACCCCAGGCTGTCTTCTCCCATTTCCAGACCTCCTGTGTTTTGTGGGGTTCACTGTCAGCGTGCCGAAGTCACACCTGACTCCCTCTCAGACACTCCGTTTCATCGGAGCTGTTCTGGATACAGTGCAGTTTTGGGCTATTCCCCTCCCCCGACTCCCAAGCGGTGAGTCCAGGATATTCAGGTTATGATACTAATGTTTCCTCCTTTATCCTGGATTTCTGTTAGAATGACTGAGGCTGCTGGGCCTCATGACCTCTTGAACCATGTTGGTGAGACATGCCAGGTGGCATATGTGGGCTCTGCAGTGGGACCTGACATTCCAGTGAGCGCAGTATCAGGGAAATATCTTCAACTTGGTCCAGGTCTCAGAGGGAACTGCACAACATCTGCAGTGGTGGCAAACTAACTGTGATTGGGTCAGAGGCAGATCCCTCTCCTTTCCCCAACCAGATCTGACTATAGTGACAGATGCATCACTCATGAGATGGGGTGGCCATCTGGGGGAGACGGAGATCCGAGGCATCTGGTCTCCAGCGGTGATCGGACTCCACAGCAACCTTTTGGAGCTCCATGCAATCCAGCGAGCTATGAAGGCGTTTCTTCCCTCTATCAAGGTAAAGATGGTGCAGATGTTCACAGACAACACCACTGCCATGTGGTACTGCAACAAGCCCTGGTGGTTCAACATCTGGTGGGCTCTCTGAATGCCAAAGCAGTCCAATTCAGACCAAAATGCCTAGCGGATCATGAATGGCATCTCCATTTGGAGAGAGTGCCAGGCCTTTCAGCGTTGAGGAGAGCTGTGGTTAGTAAGATATGTTTGCCTTTGCGGAAAACACACAATGTCAGCAGTTTTGTTGTTGGATTTTACAAGGCGGCAGTTGCTTCAAGATGTTTTTTGTTTCAAGTGAAACTCAGGCCTCTTGTACACCTTTCCACCCATACCACTTCTGGCCAGATTTCTCAAGAAGATAAAGAACGACCAGGCCTAAGTAATGCTTGTGGCTGTGCACTGAGCACAGAGTCTGGTTGAGCATGTCTATCAGTCCTCCGATCAGACTGCTCTTTCGGGGAGGAGATCTTCTGTCGCACAACAGTGGAGGATTCTGCACCCAAACCTGTCAAAGTTCCGCCTTCTTGCATGGAGATTGATTGGTGACAGTTGACAGCTTTTTACCTTCCTGTTGAAGTCTGTAATGTGAGCTTGGCAGCCAGGTGTCCCACCACCAAAAGGGTATATGCCCATTTGTAGCATGGTGCACACAAGTCTGTTGACCTCCTCTCTGCCCCTCTGTGAGGTTCTGTTGTTTATCCCTTCCCAACCCAGCAAGGCTGTGCTATGTGAACTCTTAAAGGTTGTCTGCTATTTCTGCTTTTTTGAGGTTGCCTGACCAACCTTCCTCAAGTCCCCTACTGTAGATAAGTTCCGATATGGTCTTACACATTTTCTTTTCTCCATCCCCATTCATTATGCACCAATAGGATTTGGAATTTAGTTTAGACATTTCTGATGTGCTCTCCTTTTGAGCCTTTCCACAATAGTCCTTTCAGACTTGTCACTTTGAAAATAGCCTTCCTTATTTCCATTACATCTGCCAGCAGGGTGAATGAGCTGCTGCAGTTATCTAAGTTGCCCTACTGTTCCATCTATCCTGACAGTGGTGCTTCACACTGTGGCCTTTTTTCTGCCAAATGTGGTTACGCCCTTTCATATAGGCCAATCCATCACCTTGCTTACTTTTTACACACCATAACATCCTTCTAAGGAAGATTATAAATTCCACTGCCTCGACCTAAAAAGAACATTGGTGTTCTACCTTGATCGTACAAAAGAGTTCTGGGTGGATGATCACCTTTTGTAGGCTATGTGGATGCGACTAAATGTCGGACAGTGCAGATGCAGACCATCTCCAGATTTGTCGTAATCTGCATTAAGATCTGCTACGCACTTGCCAAAAAGCAACACCCTGACGATATGCGTGCTCATTCTACTTGAACATCAGGTGCGACTACTGCCTTAGCACATGAAGTTCTAGTACTTGTTGTCTGTCAGATGGCAATGTGGGCCTCCCTGCAAACACTGCTGCCTGGACTCTTGGGACCATAGGGATGGATACTTTGCCTGTTCGGTCCTGCAGCACTTTCTAGTATGATCTTTGTTCACAGACCCAGCTCCGAGGATGGTATTTCTTGGGTGTTTATTCATTGGTAAGGAATCTACAACTAGAAGTCTCTATCAGATGAACAAGGTACTTACCTTCGGTAATTCCTTATCTGCTAGAGACAATATTTAATTGCAGATTCCTTTACAACTTGTCCATCCTTCTCACTGTGTGAACTGATTTCTTGGATCACGGGCTCCCCTTTAAGAGCCTTAGTTCTCGCGGCTCTGTGCTTCTGGCGTAGAAAGTTGTGAAAAGAAACTGACGTCAGCGTGGTGTCTGTACACAAACAGAAACGTCCTATCCAGTGCTGACAATGGGGACGACAGATGCGTAGCTGATTGATGCCACCTAACAGCACGCAGGGGTACTGCTCATTAAAACTCTCCAGATCCAGTCTGGCGCCTGGGGGAAATTTAAAGTTAAGGAATTTGAAACTAGATATTATCTCTATACCAGATAAGGCATTACCAAAGGTAAGTAACATTTTAGTTGAGTGTAATATACTCTTCAGGCTACTGTTGTGAAAGGATGGAACTTCTAATCTTCAGTTTATTTTTTTTCCAGAGAGAACACAAAGCCATGCCATTGGTTTTAGCATACATTGACGTATCATTGCAAAGAATGACATTATTGAATTATCGCTTAAGGTTATACATGTTCAGTACCAGTTCTTGAATTCCTAATTTTTAAGCTGTAGAAAAATGGATGGATATTTCAACAAGTGCTTGGAAATAAAATATATATTTTTTTCATTCAGAATTTGGGCCCTTCTGTGTTTGCTGGTGTGGCCGTCATGATTCTTCTCGTTCCTGTAAATGCTGTGTTAGCGATGAAGACTAAAAAATATCAGGTGAGAAGTTTTCCTTCTAAAGTGAATCTGGACTTCAACAGCCAACTTGATTATAGATTATGAATTTGCTTTAATATTCGCCAGACTGGTTTGGTAATTGAAAAGCTTTAAAAAAAAAATTACAAATAGGATTCTGTTGCTTTAAAGTGGAATTCTAAAGTAATCATTATTGTCCTGTGGTGGTGATTATAAATTCCTAAAGCAAATTGATCTATAATTTTTTATATTTTTTTATTGCCTCCTGTTTTTGATAGTGACTTTAAGTGATCAACTCCATTAACTGTTGTCGTTTCATTTACATACAAAAATTGACTTATCGTTTCACAGTTGGGGCAGCAGTGTAGGTGCATTTGAACTTGGCAGCACGGCAGCTCAGCCCGTGTATTTGATCAACCTTCTCTTCGTGCTGCCTTTGACCATGTGATGCATGGTTTGGATGTAGGGGCAAGGTTTACTACCAAGTCTGTGGCCGGTCCACATGGTTGTACTTCTCACACCAGTGTTTGATTAGAGGTTTTTTTTCCCCAGAGTACTAAAATTTAGATTTTCAAGATGGCAGAAAAAGTAATCCCCACCATCAGACAGTTGTATATTTCTCCTAAAATACAAATGTGATTTACAGGAACAGCAATTGTGAAAATCACAATATTAAATGAGCAAGGTACAGACAGTTGTTAACCCCTTCAAGTCCATCTGGCTACTTTTTGCAATAGACTTGTCCTAGGACAAGTCAAGAACTTGTGGCAGGGGAAAGATCATCTCCTTTGCCAATATGATGTGTCCTGGGTGATGCTGACACCGCCCAAGGGAGTTAAAGATGACCATTATAATCCACATTCAAGTTTAGAATAATATCTCTGGTTTCAAGCCTGAGGTTCAACCACACCTTGAATGTTCCAGTTGACATGGAGCATCTGTTCGACCGCCACGTCGATCATAACCTTGGAAAAAAAAAAATGGGTACTGCTAAGGCCATGAGTGTCCGGCTAACTCAATCACCTGTGATTACTGCAGAAATGGCAGAGGCATTGGCATAGGTAGGTGACTCTGGTAGAGCTCATTTCTACCATCAAGTATTGACTCACCCTCCCCAGCACTCACAAGTTCACTGTATACCTATCAGAGTGTGAATAAGGTTATTCCTTTCACAGTGGTAGGCAATAACGTTGGACAAGAGACAGATCGCACTAACTTAACATGTGTATTGCCTAGATCTCCACATCGCGGAACATACTGCTCCTTTGATACGCAGTGAGTCAAGAAGAACCTTACAAGTATTGCCCCTCGCCAGCAAGGCCCAGGTGTGTACTCTCTAGACTTCCTCATCTGGACAAAGGACATTACTCTGTCGCCTAGTTTATACCTCATGCTACTGAATTGACCCATCCCAAAGGACCGCTTTAAAATGGCTGTCCTATAGAATGACATTGCAAGAAACTGTGACGACATGGTATTATTCGTCCTCAAGTACACCGATTTCTAAACCCACAAACATCCAACTCATGACCATTACATAAGCTTTGTGGTAAGCGGACAATACTATTAACTTAAAGGTCTGCTCTTCTAGGTCATAACAGTCCCATTGTTTTTCATCAGATGTATAGCAGAGGTGGTAGTTTACCTACATCACACAAACATTCACTTCTTTTCATACTTAAAATGATAGAGCTTCAGCCGACTGCAACCTAACAATTACTGAGGCTGCAGTATCTGTTTGACAAACTAGGATTCACAGTGCAAATCAGACACTACTCCAGCCCCCACAAACCCAGCATTTTCGAGGTGGTGTGTTAAACACAGTCAAGGAAAGAGTAACCAAACTAAGAAGGGGTGGAGGCTCATCAAAGCTGCTGCCTCTTTTTCAGACACTGTGTTCCTTTACTGTGAGGGTGGTACTGAAACTATTTTAAATGATGGCTTCATGTATTGCAATTGTACTTCATGCATGCTAACATATGTGCCCCCTAAAAGTGTCTAGCGAGGCAATGGTCAGAAGCATTCAATGGGAAGACCAACAGTTGGTTAAGCCCATTGTTCAGCAGAGCATAAAAGGGTTGACCAAAATGTTTTTACTAGGCAGGCCATTTCTGGACCATTATCAGAGACCGTTCGCTCATAGGTTGTTGTGCACACCTCATGCACATGGCTGTTAATGTCACCCCGAAGTATGAACAACATGTTCAGCTTATCAACTGAAATCACAGCAATTGAATTGTCACTCTGAGTGTCGTTTTTATTCCCTCTGCAAGGGAAAAAAGGTTCTGGTCCGGATAACCTCATCGTCCAGCATTACGTCCAAAAACGGGTGGTAATCACCCACCCTTACTGTCAGCACTAGCACAAGAAATCTGGCATTGGGCCAGTCAGTCACTTTCTGCTCTTCTAGAACATCTGCTTTGGGGGGGGCAATAATTTTGTGGATCTCATAAGCCATGCGTGTCCACAAATTGGAAAGGAATCCTTAAGTACTTCAATTGTACTTTCAAAGATGGGGTACATCCACAGCCTGTTCCCCACTGTCAAATGCAAAATGCCAAACTGAACTCGGACAAACCACAGAAGTCCTCATCCTCGGCTCCACACCCTCCGCCTGGAACGAATCATGGTGGCCCACCTCTCTTGGTAATGTCCCCACCGACCACACCCGCAACCTCTGCATCATCTTAGACTCATTGCTTTCAATGGACCGACAGTTGAGCAAGTTTTCATCGGGGTGTTTCCACACCCTTGTGCATGCTTCGAAAAATCTACAAGTGGATCCCCACCGAAGCCAGAAGGACAGTCACCCAGGCCCTTGTCAGCAGCCGCCTCGACTACGGAAATGCACTCTACGCTGGAACCGCTGCCAAGAACCGGAAAAGACTAGAGCGCCTCCAGAACACCGCCTCCCGTCTAATCAAGAAGGCTCCACGGCACAGCCACACCCCGTCCTTCTAAGAGACATACACTGGCTGCCTGTCGACAGTTGAATCACCTACAAGGCCCTACACAATGCTGGACCAGCCTATCTCAACCACAGACTCCTTTTACACTCCCTCCAGACAACTCCACTCCCCCGACCAGGCCCTTGCCAATGTCCCCCGCATCTGGAGAACCACAGCCAGAGGAAGATCCTACTCCCACATCGCCGCCAAGACCTTGAACTCCCTCTCTATGCACCTCAGGTAATCTCCCACCCTGTGTCAGTTCACGAAGGAACTCGAGACCTGGCACTTGTAGTGAGGAATATGAGTCAATTACCCATTTCCCTTGTTCTAGTGGCGAGCCAGGTGTGATATTCAGTACCACTAGGGATGTCAATCCATTCACACAAAACTTCAGATTAGATCAGTTCTCGTGGCTATACACTGTGGTCAGCTTAGACGTACAAATCTCAGGCAAATTAACCTACCAATTGGGAACCCGAGTTACCTTAAGCTCCTAGAGTATTGTCTGTGAATCCTGCTTGAAGAATCCAAGTCTACCACTTGTGCTTGTTAAATTGCAAAGTGGAAACCATTTGTTTACTTCTGTTTGGGGAATCAGAGCCACTTAAACCGTCAGTGCAAGACCTTAGTGGCGACTTACAGCAGCTTCTAAAAGCAGGATACCTGCTTGGGTTCTCAATGTGCGGCAGCCAAGATAGGGCTGCCATTGAAATCACTACATTCTTGGGAAATTCATTTTCTGTCATGGAAAGTTGCCCTTCTTGTTCTAGTCACCTCACTAAGAAGAGTTTCTGAGCTGCAGCCCCAAACAGTGCAGGAAACATTAATTGAGGCATTCAAAATAGGGTTAGGAATCAATCCAAAATTTCTTCCAGAAGTGTTTTCCTCTTTCCACATAACAAAGAAAATTGAGTTGCTCTTTTTCTTCTCACACCCAAAATCAGTGGCAGAAAGGGCATTACACTTGCTACTCTAAAGCTAAGTGTTGACCTCAAGCAATACCTAGGGTCTTCTCCACTCAAAAGAAGCAAGCCTCTATGGCCTTCTTGAGTAATATTTCTATAGCAGACATCTGTAAAGTTGCTACATGATCATCACCAACCACTAATGTTCACAAAACGCTAGTGTGGGGCTATTCAAGGCCGCCAAGACGCCTCAGTTGAATAAACTGTATTGAACACCATGTTCTACAGATCTGCATTGTCTGCTCACTAGCCAAGTGTATGGGAGTCCCTGTTTTCCAGTCTGTTTACAGCAACACATGCTTTAAGTGCAAAAGGTTACTTAACTGTTTGCGTGTGCAGTGCTGTAGATTTACATGCTCCCTCGCACCTTGCCGGAAGTGAGCTATAATGCACGATTTTCTTTTTTTTTTTTTTTAACTCGTAACGTTCAGTACACCTGTAGACCTCTCTGTACTCATCCGCTGAATGGAAACCTTTCTGAAGTTATTTTCTGGCGCATTGTGGTTTAAGGGAGGAGTCACAAGATGTCTTCAGTCTGGAGACTACTTCTAAGAAAAACAACCTGCAAACATCTGCGCCCAATGCTAGATGGCAGGATTATTCCCAACCTGAAAATCTACGGCACTACAGGCTATAAACAGATGGTCACATCTTTGTACATGTATTGTTATTTAATAGTAAAGTGTTACCTTCTTTTATTTATTGGTATACATGGTAGGAGGTCATGAGTAGTGAATTTGACATGTGGTCATAGTTTTCCAATAATTCCTTTCATTTTTTCAAATTTGTTAGCCCATAGGTGCAGTTAGGGCTTCTAAACTCTAGCACGTGATTTGTTCCAAAACCCCTGATGAATCATGCAATTCCTCAGGACATATCCGAAACATATCCAGAAAGTGTCCAAAGATCACAGCCCTGAAGTTTGCAAACCTTGTGTTTTAGTCACGACCCACTTTTTTTTTTTTCTTATCTTTTCTTTTTATTGTGATGAACCCTTTTGGCATGAGGTCAAGCATGGTATGGTCAGCCTGTCTACTTAGACTTTATTCTTTTTTTTCCACCTTCCCCTTGTTCCTGACGAACTTCATAAAACACAGAAGTGCATAATAGCAGCAGCAAAAGAATATTGTGCACTCAAACAAGCAGAATTTGCTTTTGTGACACAGGTAGGGGTTAATCTATTTAGAATGAATGAGAGGAAGTTGCTTTGTCCAACATGAGTTTTAAAATGTTTTATTTATTCATTTTCAATGATTTTATGTGAGCGCAAGTTAATGGATTGCCCTTAAATAACAAGTTTAGACATAGTTATAAGTTAACTGGCATATTCTTTGCAACACAAATATCCCAAAAGCTACAGCACAATTCTACATCAGCCAGCCAAGAGCACATCTGAGTATACATCTGTGGCATCAGATTTGCACTGCAAGTAAAGTTCAAGCGTTTCTTTTGGAACAGAGAGCAGTCTCCTATAAGAGCTAAAATGGGAAATAATTTTTTTGCAACTCCCTAGTTATTCGCTGAACCCTTCACCCTTCACCCATGCTAGTGGATAACTTGCGTGGAAATTGGCAGGCTGAACATAAGCTACAGGCACTATTGGTTTTGGATGGTTTTGAGTAGATTCATTGAATGTGGTCAAAGTTATAAACTAAGAGGAAATGCCAGACCTAACTATTACTACGGTTGCTATTGGCAATTGTTTAATACCAGCAAATGCACCCATATTAAAAAGAGCGCTTTATGTAGCGGAGAACAAGCAATGCATTTTTTTTATCTTGAAATTAAATTAAGTTCTTCTCTTCTGGCTTACAATGGCACATGAGCCATTCATTCCTTACTTACTATTGTGTCCAGCATACAACAAGAAGGGGGACTAGGAGACATAACAGATCTGTAAAACTGTTTTGCAATTGGGTGAGAGGTATACACGTTTCCCTCCACCTTTGGCTATTGTAGAGAGAGGAAAATTGCTGTTTTTAAGTTCTCTTTTCAAAGACTTAGTCTGAGTCTCTGAGAATGAGGTAATGTTGATATCTAGCCATTTTAATGGAGTTTGACAATCTGACCACAGAGCTTGGCAGATATTGTGATACTTGTGTATGATACTGTTGTTTTGGCGTATCCTTCAGAAATGGCAAAAAGAATAGGGCATTATTTTCTTTTTAATATTGAATGGATCTCACCCTGCAACCCTGGTAGGGGCTCGCTCTACTTAAAGCTCCGCACATGCTGCATATTCCTTCCATCCCCACTCACTCTAGGTACCTGCCTTCTGCATTTTATAGGCCCAGTCTGCATTTTACATGCCCTTCAGCCTTCCGGAAGTATAGGATCTCACTGGCTGTTGATATTGCAGATTACATACCATACGAATATTGCCCCCTTACTGCACATTCCTGGCTTCTTACCTGGTGAGAGGTACTGGCCCTCATTGGATGCCACTAGCTTGTCACTCTGGTTTCTGCTGACCTCTCACCATTTGTCTGTCACTTAGTATGGTGGATGCTTGCCACTTATGAAGTGTTTTTGCTAATTCAATTAGTTGGCATGATAATAGCTTCCGTAATGCATTAAGTTGATAAGGTGAAGCTCAGAACTTAAGAAATGGGTGTCTGAGGACAAAAAGTAATCGATCAACATTATCACTGAGTAATACTGAGCCGTATTATGCGTTGTGGTCTTTGTGGAGGGGGTATGGGGTGCAATGTAAATGTGTGCCAACAGGGCACTATTGTATTACAGAAGCAGCAAGCTCTTCTGTGACCCTTTATGTAATAACATTGCTGGTGCTACATGTGTGATGGCACTATCTTGAAGGTGTTTCCTGATTTGCATGCTAGTGTGACTCCCTGCCAATGAAGGCACCATTTTGACTCTGTGTTCTATTACGGACATGGATGCATAGGGAAACAGACTTTTAGGAAGTGCACTGATAGTGCCCATAAAAACGTGGTGTATTGTTAGGGCATTGCCTGAGGAAAGCCGACTGGAGTGGGCAACGTTGGCACAAACTCTGATACCCTAGTGTAGACTGATAAAATCGCTCACTTCACTTGCCTGCATAGATCCCTGCTGGCCCATTCCCCGCTTTAAATAGCAGGCAGCTGTGGCATGCACAGTGGAAAACCGAGGAAATCGCAAGAAGCTGCTCTTTCATTCACTGAGTGCACTGCCCTGGCGACACAGCGGTTTGCGGCAGCAGCCCTGAGCACCATATTCATGATAATTGAGCGCAATGTCTTGGTCTTCTGCTGTTGCACCATTTGAAAGATGTGCCTGGCACATACTGGGGCAGCGCGCCTGTTCTGTAATTAGGGTTCTTGACTTTTAGTTTTCTCCTCACTGTTGCAGCAAAGACTTTAAACATAAGCCACGTTTAACGTGCATAGCAGAAACATTGAATAGAAAGTACAGATAATAGGCTTAATATATTTGACGTAATCTTCTCAAAGAGTGAGTGCCTCTTACTGCACTGATTTTTGATAAAGTAATCCAAAATAACATCTGTTACACTCTTGTATGCAGTCTGTTTTAAATATAGCAGAAAAAAAGGTGTAAAGGGGTATTTTGCTGCTGATTTATATACTTGAAAAGTAGTTTAAAATCACTACAATACAACACTATCAACAGTGGTCAAATATAACAGTCTTGTCTAAACTATTAGCTATCTTTTTCACACTAATTTCAGTTTTGCTCTTTGTAAGAAAGCCTTTTAAGAATTTGTTGGGCATTGGAATATAGTCACAAGTATTAGGCATTAGGTTTCCGAGGGGATTGCATTGCATCTTTTCCATCTTTCTCTATGATTCTGAAGATAAGAGAACAGAAGGAAATTGTGCAATTGATAGGAATGAAAGGAGGAAGACTTGAGCATGAGGAGAAAAAGAGGTACAGTGGGAGAGGAGCGGGATAGTGGAGGATGTTTAAAGGGGCAGATGAGTGTAGAGATTAAGCATGGGAACAGGGAATGGAGAGAAGGTTTGTGAGGTATGTAAAGTGGAGAGAAAGAAGAGTGGACAGGAGTTAAGAGGGGACGGTGTGAAACTGCTCAAAGCAATTTAGTGGAATATGTGTATGGTGAAGCGGAAAGTGTTGAGAGTAAGGCAGTGGAATCATAAAAGGGCGGAGTTAATGGGAGATGTGAAAAGGAGGCAGTATCAGAGATAAGGAATAGATAGAATCAATAGATAGTAAATAGGGTGCGATGTGCAAATGGGAAGGAAGGAGAAACGTGTTAATGTGAAAAAGTACAACAAGTTTGAAGGGAGAATTAATAGTGCAAAAGACAAGGAGGTATGGAGGAGGTACATGGTAGCAGTAAATAAAGAAAAGTGATGAATGGTGGAATAAAAAAATAGGGTTTTGGGAGCAAGTGGAAATCTAATAAGGTATTAGGGGAATAGGGAGAATGAAGAATGTAACATGAAGAGCAAGTAAAGTGAGAACTGGAAAAATAAACAGTATGAAGTAGGTGAGTAGAGAAGAGGAGAAAAGATAAGCTGGACAGACGAATCGGGCAGATGAGTTGGGAAATACCTGTCTCATACTGCCACCTATGATCAAACATTGCTGAGGCCCTCATTAATGCCCATTTGCAGTCATTATGAGGGTTGATCTCCTGCTGCAAAACCAAGAATGACTAGAAGATTTAATTTAACCAAGCCCCCACCCCAATGATGGGTGTAGTCTAGAATCCAGTAAAGAAATAAATCTTTGTCCGTACAGCCAGTGGGGTTTGTTTAGGTCCATGTTAATTATAAATGAGAAGGGTTGAGATGAGGATTGGGCTGGTGTGGGTTGCACTAGATGGCAACCCTTGTGCAAATAAAGAAAACCTACACAAAACAAAATTCATACTCAAAACCATAAGCGTTTACCGTTTGCCTTATGCAAATAATTTCTAAATTTGCATAGTTAGCTAACTTCATATCAGTAATGTGTCAAATAATACAAATGCAAAGGGGATCAATTTATACATTTCCAAAACAAGTAAATAGCCATTACAAAAGTATAAAATTCAGCAAGAGGTCCATCATGGAAATGTGCTCAAATAGTCTAAGAATTAAATCAATTAGCAGTCAGCTCTGTTAAAAAGGCAAGAAAAGTTTGCTAAAAGGGATCTTTATAGGGTTTAGGCAGTGAAAGCACACACTCAGTATGGTGAGATCTGACAAAGTGATGTACTAATAAATTTTCATTCACTTAAACCAATAGTTTTTCAAGAACATATAATGCAGCAAATAAGAAACATTTCGTGAGAGCTACTTTCATGCATAATTCTAATAAGAAGCACAAAAGAAATGAGGGAAATAACGTGATATTTTAGCATCAACTGAAAACTGCACTGCTTAGAACAGACTCTAATCAGTGCCTTACGTTTTTTGAGCATGCAGAAAGATTCTAAACAGAATAAACAGCATCAAAACATGAATTCGGTCTCGCTTATTTTCTTGAAATGGAAAAACACAGAAACGAAATGTGCTTGTATGAAACTCGTTCATGTAAGCTTAAACCACATTTCCATCAATCACTGTAAATTGACTGTCAGTGAAAGCTGGCTTTGGCCTAGTCATGTTCATTGAGGCCTGGTTACACTCATTTAACACTTAAATCAAGCAATATTTTTATTAATTAAAAATGTATTCGTACTTGCATATGAAGTAATATATCTTCAGCACAGAAAACCATGGCAAAGTTTGTCGGACCTGCCCCTATAGGATGCACAGCGAGGGAGTCTGACTACTACAATGGGACAAAAATTGCAAAAACGATGCATTCTACATCCGATTCGTCATTATATATTTAATGGTATGTTTTTTTAGCTACCAATACAACTATGATTACGAATTAAAAACACAAAAGCTGCAACATAATTGAATAGGTGCTCTTTTGTGATGTGTGGATCTTCAAAATGGCACAGCTGGCCCTTCAAAAGTTTTTTTTTTTTTTTTCCCTGTAAGTTTAACCAAGCTGCACAGAATCAGGAATGCTGTACAGCTTGGCTAAAAACGATTGGCAAAGCCGATGGATTCAAAAGGTGAGACCTATAATTGAATAAACTGTATGCTAGGTTAGTTGAGGGTACATCCCTAATTCTTGTAATTTAATATTTGGAGTGCTGTTGACAGTAAAAATGTATCAGTGACAATATTGGGTTTCTTTTAGGTCACACAAATGAAGAACAAAGATGACAGAATTAAGCTGATGAATGAGATTCTCAATGGCATCAAAGTACTAAAGCTGTATGCATGGGAAATTGCATTCAAAGAGAAGGTGCTTGGAATACGACAAGATGAGCTGAAAGTGCTTAAAAAATCTGCTTATCTTTCAGCAGTGGGAACCTTTACTTGGGTCTGTGCGCCGTTTCTGGTGAGTCACATCATGCTCAAAAAATTGCTGAGCACTTCTTGTTCTGTGCACTGAACTTCATTTTTAACTGTTCATCGGCTGGTTATATTTATTTCAAATCCTGTTTGGCAGGGACCACTTGAACCATTTTTCATAAATTACAAACAATAACATGGTAATGGCCACTACTTACATGAATGTAGACTTCGTGTTCCGGTATGATAAACTAGCCACCTTTTATTTGCATTTTAAGCTGGTATTCTGTTTGTTGACCTTTTTCATTCAGTTAATCAGTGTGTAGAGTTTTTACTCTCCTGCTTTTTCTTCATGACATCTTCTTAAACCTAAAAATAAGTTTGTATTTGGAGGATACAATTTCTACAACCGTTTGTTATCAGTGGAATCACTGTCACCTGACAAACCTCCATGGAAGGTTATCTCTGTTTGCATATTTAATTTGAAATGTCTTTTCAGTGCCACATGATACAAGTATCTTTTTATTAATGCAATGTTATCAAGTACTGTAAGTGCATTGTGAGTCAACAATGGGAGTGGACCATTGTCTGCCACTGAGAGGCCAAGCTATGAAAATTAATTTTTTTTGGGGGGAAAAAAATCCACTTGATCTTTTTTTTGTAGTGAGGTGACAAATGATGGCAGTGTTCTCATTTTGTCAAATCCCTGATAATACATTTTCTGATTAGGTTTTGGCTCACATTATATCGAGGTTTGGATTCAGTCAAGTCTGTGATTTTGCCATCTTTCCACAAATATACATCCAGGGGCTGGAAGTAGGTAGGATGTAGTAGTTGCACGATTAGAATGCCCTGTGATACCTACAAAGAAGTTTAATGGTACTTCTCCCAGAGTCTTTCTCCACTGGGAAAGAATGGAACATTTCTTGTAGCAAGTGTAGAAGTATTTATTTTTTCAGGCTGTAAATAAGAGTGTGTATGGAAACTTGAATTTGCAATTGTTCAGCAGATTTCATGCAATAAAGAATTCCCAAACATTCTAGGCCTACTTCTGTAAACTCTTTTGAATTCCTAAAAAGTCTGTCTGTCCCAAGAAAAGGACATGCCTGCGAGTCTATTTTGGTGAATTTCTTTAGCAATCAACACTGATGATGGATGGAATGCTTGAATTAATCTCAGCCACGGGCAATCGCTCGGGCTGCATCCCATTCCAGTGTTGTTTGCCCATCATGCCACCTCAGTTTGGACTCAGACACTTGCAAATCAGTCTTGACCCTTCTCCAGTGGGAAAAGACCAGTCTGAACGGCCAGGTCAGGTTTTGCCTGAACTGGAACACAAGCATCCCAAAACTGTTTTGCCCTGATTAGGGCTCGTCGGCCGGGTACAGCTTGGTTCCAATGACCTAGTGTGCCAGGACCCATTCCAAGGCATATCTGTCACCAGTTGACTCCTGTTAGAGGTCAGGACTAGTTTGCATATGGCTGTATCCAAACTGAATTGGCACGGTGGACAAAAAACGATGGACCTGAACATGCCTGCCCCGGCTAGAAGGCAAACCGGTCTTAAGAGACAGCCGGATTGCACACAGCTCTACTGGTGTTAGTGTATCTGCTCTATTGGAGACCTCAGATCTCCACTTCATCCAGGCGTCCTCCCCTGTCCAAGACTGATTAATCTGTCGCCACCATGAACTCTGGTGTAGAGAGATTGGCCTGCCGTAAGTCAAGCTGGTATTGTTCATCCACAACTGAAGTCCCTGGCCGCCTTGTTTGTTGTAAAACAAGGAGGTTGTTCTAATTCAAACCCTGACATAATGTGAGAACGCTGACATTATTTGTCACCTCATCGCACCAAAAAGATTATTATTTTATTTTTTTCTTGACAAGGGGATTTCTGTAGCATCCAGTCCCTTGGTCAGGTACATATTTAATGAAATTCCACACCCCTGCTGAATGCCACAGCAGATGAGCTTTGCAGAAGTTATCTAGCTGATCAAGTGTCTTCACCCAGGGGAAGCACAAGGTATTTTCATCCAGTGGGGCGTGCTTTGGGTATATCTTTTCACTACCGATAGCTTCTTGTCAAGGCTTTTGTGCTCTGGGGCTCTCTGGGAGACACCTTCTGATGGATCCTGGTCTCCTTAACGCATTTCTACTGCACTTAGTGCTTCCCTGAGTTCTGAAGATGGTTAGGAGGAACTGGGGTTAGCTCATCCTGCTAGCCCGAGAATGAGCTCAGAGTGTGGCACTCCAATCTGCATAGTCTGATATGTTACCTTCCGCTCCGTCTACATCTTCGGGAGGATCTGAACTCCTAACAGGGCAAGACTCTGCACCTAAACCTCTGCAACCTATGTCTTCATGCATGCCGGTTGAGCAGAACCAGTTGATTGGAATTGTTCACTCTATGTAAATGGTGGATGAGATTTTGCGCCCTGTTGCATATCCTCAGTCATTCTGTTCTGTCCCTTTGGCAAAGTTGGTGGCCTGGCGCGAGGCCTGCCATTTTGTTCAGCTTCAGGCAAAACTTTACTGTGGGCACAGTGAAAGGTAATTAGTCAAGCCTTTGTGCATTTACCTGATCAACACTCACAGTTGAAATTACCACTTATAATGCATTTATTGAACAGATTCACTACATGTTTCCATCTACACTCTTTATTGTGACTCTTTTGGATCGTTAATTACTTACTATGTTCTTGAGGTGCATACCTTTTGAGAGAGCGATTCTCTAAAGTAACTGACTCTTAAGCTCTTCCTATTGCAATAACTTCTGCATGCCACGTCTCTGAACTGCAAGTAGTATCATTGCTGTCCCTGTCTACGACTTAGAGGGTAGGCTCAATGGGTTGTCAGTGTGAACAGATGCTTGCCCTCTATTGGAGAAACTTCTTTTGTCAGTGCATGCCTTCCTCTGTCTCACTAACACTTACTCATACTCCATGGGCCTTCTTTACATTCATTTCTAGACTCTGCAGTGGAAGAGCAGCCTGTCATTCTATTCCTCTTCTACGACTGGTGGGACACTAACAAATCTCTACTGACCATGCCCCTGGGTCTAACTGGCTTTTTTGTTTCTGACTGCTTTCCTACATTCCTTCTTCTGAACAATCCATCCCTGCTTTACATATACCCAGTGAACATTTGCAATTGGCATAAAGACCAAAGAGACTTCAAATATGAATAGGAATTTGTAGCTTCATGGTTGCAGGTATTGTGTTTACACAGGTGTGGTATTGCATTTTCCTTGTTAAAACATTATGTTCCAGTCCTCATACCTGGCTTTCCCAGTGTTGCCATGAGTCTGGTGGAAGGAAAGACTAACATTAGATGAAGCACTAAGATAAAGAAAATTAAGGTATTTAAGGCACATTAGAACATTGGAATGTTTGGAGCGCCATTGAAGACAGTTGAGAGCTCTGGGCTTCTAATGGCTGGTAGCAGGTCGGAGCTTCAGCATTCCAATGTTGTTCACACAGCAACAGCTGTGAACAAAAGCCTCACGGAGCCCGAGGGGATATGAATCCCCCCTGGCTCCATGAGGCCTTTGTTTTATTTATTAGAACATTCTGCACTCAAGTGGTGGGATGTTCTAATAGCCTTCACAGCTGGGCTATACAGGCCATTAAAGTCCTGCCCCCTTGTTAAAGTCTGAAGCAGGCCTTTAATGGCCAGTATAGCCTGCTACACTTGACTGTAAGTAGGGGTGGGTGAAGAATTCCACTCAGCCGGTGGAGTTTGTGGAGTTTTCCTCACTTCCTACGGAGTGCAAAGTTAAAAAAAAATAAAATAAAAAATAAAATAAAAAAAAAATCACTGAAGTGACACGAAGCAGAGTTTGTTTTTCTTAACGTTGGCGAGAAATCACTTAGTTGGTGAGCGAGATTTAAAACCCACGCAGTCGTAGTAGGCCAGGACCGCTTGCAAAGAAAAAGCTGCTGCTCAAGTAAAAAAATCTACTTGAGCGGCAGAAAGAAGTTAGTGCCCCCTGGCGCTCCGCGTGATGCCCTTCGCGTTGATTTTACACCGCAGGAGAAACTTCCGAGCTGAAAATCCGTGTGAACAGTGCAACTTACCCAAACTCCGCTGCTTGTGAAACTCCGTGCAGCATGGCTGAGGTTTTTCAGTACTTGCGTACTGCATAGCGGAACTCCATGAACTCTGCCCAGGCCAAGCTACAAGGCTATAGTGGCTGGTTGTGTAAAAAACAATGGGTGTAAGGAAGTCATGAAGAATAATGTTTAAGCTCGACAAATTGTGGTGGTAAAGGTGGGAAATCCCATTATACTTGGACTTTTGCTCTTTGTTCAGCGATGTATTGCTGTGATGAACAGGAGCACATGACGGGTATCCTTTACGTTGAAGAGAAGCTTTACTGAACAATTTCATTCTATTAGTGACCTGGGTATGTTTCAGAATTCTTTAAGTTGTTTTGTCAATCTTAAAAATACCATAAGACAGTATTTTCCCACCAAACATGATTTGCCAACACGAAGACTGCCCGAAAAGGAAATGTATCCTGTTTTAAAACAATTTAAAAGCTCCTTAACTTGATAGTAAGTACTTATTTGTGAATTCTGCTCCACTTTCTGGTTACTACTTTCCTTGAGAGAATGATTTAGGGGAGTAGGAGTCACATTGCCAATAATAATAAAAGTAAATTAATGCTTGCAAATTATCGCCTCCTTTGAATTTAAAATGTCCAGTAGATGTCTATTCTATTAACTTTTAAACATTTTCCCTGAAGTTGGATCTTTAACAGCTCAAGTTTAGAAATGGGGTTTCTGGTTGGCTAGGGAATGCATCTCAGCCAGGCACAACCTACTACTCTAGTCGGAATGAGGGAGCTAACCACCCAAGATAACCCCTGCTCACCCACTTGGTAGCTTGGTACAAGCAGTCAGGCTTATCCCAGAGTCAATGTGTAAAGCGTTTGCACAACACATGTGACACAATAGATACCACAAAGGAATCATAAGTTATATAAAAATAAACTGTACTGCATAAAACATCATTAGATCAACACAATTTGTATCAGTAATACCCTGCTACACAAGCAGTTGCCAGAACATCACACAGGTTACTAGTACTCTGCGAAAGCAAGTAGTAGTCAGGTACACATATAGGTTATTACTATCCTGCAACACAAGCAGTAGTCAGGTAATCGTTACCACCAAAAATGCACTTTTCATCATAAACACATTAGCATGAATGCCAAGATATAATCATGGATGCAAAATTAAGAAGCTACATCTCCATCTTGCATATGTCATAGTACATAAAATCCCTACTGCATATGTCATTACAAAACACTCCCTCCCAGTGCATGTGCTGTGACTCTGAAATGTTACTTATTACAACACAGTAGCAAGGCATAATAAGTAGTGCAGGTCATAGTGCACAGCATACAAGGACTGTGAGGTCATGAAACTTCGGGGAACGTAACATGTTCGGTACTCATCTTAGCACCTTTCTACGGAGGCCACAGTGCATTTGGCGCATCTATTAAGATTTATATGGTGTGCAAAAGAAGGCACCACACCCAGCACAGGACCTCCAGCGCTCCTATTACTGTAATTCTGGTAGAGAAAAGGCTCGACAGGGACATGACCTCCATCAAAGGTTCCTTTCCCGTCCTGCGAGCCGTATTGCTAGTGCCCCTAAAAGTCCACCAGACTACAGGTACGCCTCTTCTTCCTGCGGGCACACTACAGTGTGGTGACCCGCGAGCATGCATCGCAGCCACTGAAGGTTATGTGGGCCTACTATGGCCAGTGTCGGACGGCCACAAATTTAAGGATACACACAGGGGCTGCCACGTATGGCAGGGAACCCTCCCTGGGTTCCTTGCGAAGAAGAAACAGCCAGGCAGCCGTCTGCCTACCTTCGGCCAGCTGCTCCCTCCAGTGGCATCCCAAATGCTGCGCGCCTCTCCTGGAGTGCATCCTGAGTCCTTCCGGGCTTCGTGGCCACACGGCCGCCCTCCTGGCCAGCCCAGTTTCTGGCAGCAGGGTTTGTTGCACCATAAAAAGACGTGCCCGCTCGTGGCCGCAGGGCACTCTCAAGGTCGCACTCTGTGTGGTACAAGAGGTTGCTAACGGGCTCCTCTGGGTCTATCCTGCGTCGGTGGCAGGGGGAATGGCAACCACTACTGGGAGACTGGGCACCGTCCTACTCCCAAAGCAGGCAGTGCTTCATGAATAGTGTTCTTCATGCGCTATAACAATCAGGTGGAGCACTCTCCTTACTCCTGTGTAGTACACACAGCGATTCCCCTGCGCTGGGAAAATAAATGATAAAGTGCCCTTCTTGCACTTGAGTAAGGGGAATTGCGGGGTAAGGGGTGGTGGACACCACCAAGCCTCTGGAAACACTGGGGCAGAGGGCTGCAGGGCCCCAGCAAGCAGGCCGGGTCAAGGGTTCAAAGGCAGTGGCAGTCCCTCTGTGACCTATCAGGTCACAGGTCAGCACAACAGCAGGGCAGTCCCAAGGCGGTTCTTAGCGATTCCTTCCAGCAGCATCCAGTGTCCAGGTGCATTAGTTCATTTGTGTCTCCTGACATAAGGAACAACCCCTTATACTTATACTCATTTTGTGCAGCTTCCACAAAAAGGAGAGAAGGGGTTCCAACCATTATTAGCCGGTTCCAGGAATGTCCGCTTTCTCCTCCTAAGCACCCGCTCCAGACATCAGTAGCAGATAAATGAGCTCTTTGTGTTAGGCCAAGGCATTCCCTTTACAGATGTAGGTGTGCCCCACCTCTACCTCTCCCAGCCCAGGAAGACCATTCAATATGCAGATGTACTCTTGTTATACCTCCACCCTCCCTATGTACAGGCTGTCAGAAAAACAAGCACATAGCACAACTTTCACTCTACCCATGACGTGGATTGGAGTCAAGCTCCAAAACACCAGTCATAAGAACAGAGAAATGGCCACTTTATAAAAGTGGCTTTTCTACAATGGTAATAAAAAATCCACTTACCCAAGTAAGCAACGTTTCGCACGACCATTCCAACCATACCAGACATGCCTATGCCACACCTCATAGATGAGACAATACCACTTAGTCATATGAAAGGGCATTTCCAAAGCACACCCGTGAGAGAGGTAGCACTAACAGTAGTGAGAAACTAAATAGGTGGTTTGTCACTACTAGGACATGTAGTACATAAAGAGAGAGGTCCTAACTTTTACATACCCAGCACCTTGCCCATAGGGCTAGCTAGGGCCTACCTTAGGAATGACTTAGGGAGTTTAGGTCTTGGCAAGTAGTTGGACTTGCCCAGTCAGTGTGGCCGTAAACTGCGCACTCAGGCGCTATAGTGGCAGGGCTAAGACAGGTTTGAAAGGCAACTTCTGTGGGTGACGCAAGCTGTGCTTCAGACCCACGAGTAGTATTTAATTTACAGGCCCTGGATAAAAGGGATACGACTGTACAAGACATACAGGTAAATTAAATAAGCCAATCAGGTGTAAGCCAATCGTACCAAGTTTAGAAGGGAGAGCACATGCACTTTAGCACTGATCAGCAGTAATAATTTGCTCGGAGTCCTAAAGCCAACAAAAAGAGGTCAGAACAATAGGCGGTGGAAGGCAAAAAGTTTGGGTTTGACTCTAAAAAGGGCCAGGTTCAACAGTGTGTAACACTGAATTTGTAAGTCAAATAAGAAAATGCGTATAAGCTAGTAACATTAAAGGACATCAATAACTCAAAAGAAAATCCACATGCCTTTCTTGGAAGAGCAAGAAAGGTTGGTATATCCTTTATCAAGCGAATTAAGATTTGATGCCAGATACACAATGTAAGTAGCAGTTTTCAACCAGTCTTTATATGGCCAGTGTCTTATTTCGGGAAATTTGTGTTCAACCTACCTTATTATTCATTAGGTATGCCCCAAGTGGCTGCTCACTCAGATAACTTAAAATCACAGGGCTGGTGTCCTGCAAGTATCAGCAGACCACCATTCTTGTAATTGCTTTCAAGAAAGGAAATATATTTTTTTGAAGTAGCCAGATTCTCAAAGGGGAATGTGTCCAAACTGGATTTTTCCACCCCAAAATCAGTGTTAGTAGCACTTTAATGGTTGCAAATCTTAGATATACTGCTGGTACGAATCAGTACTTGGAAGGGACATCTAAAACACTTGTTTTCCAAGAACTGAATTAGTATCCAGTTACAGTGCAAACTAAGGAGATGGTAAAACTTGGTTGGCTTGTAAAATGGATTTTGTACATGGCCAAACATTTTTGTGTGGTTGCAAACTCTGAATCAGAGTGTTTACAATCACAGAAAAGTTTCTTACATTTAGCTAGTTGTCTCTGACCAAACTTAAGAAAAACAGCTGATTTATCTGCATAGGATAAGAATGTGTGATTATTAGCCTCTTCGTCAACTTAACAGTAACATGAATTGATTGTATAGGACCAGTCTGTGGTGTACTGTAACCCTTTCCAGAGAAAAAATCATTTTTGGTGTTTCCCTTCTGAGCTTATTTCATCATCTTAGGTTGCCTGTAAACATGCTTTCCCTACCGTCAGTCACTACACATCCTTGCATAACATCTTAATCATCTATGTGCCTGAATGATGAAGGATCCCTAGCAAAAGGCTGGTTTGGAATGATGGAGATGCTGACATTAGTTATCTTGCACTTGACATCTTTTGTAGATATTTGCAAATAGGTCAGATTCTCTGAAATTTGTCACTATCCCCCTCACACCAGGAACTGCTCATCTCTTGCTCATTAAGGGGGTTGTCAGAGTCTTTATTGAACTACAGTGTTGCAGCCAACATAATAAACCTATTTATTTTATCTGCTATGAATAGAGCTCTTTCTGCGGGTTGACTAGTTTCTGTATTTTTCATATTGCAAAAAATATTCTTACATTGGTCAGAGATTCTTGCTTTTCAGTAAGCATTTCAGAAATCGTTTTCTGGCTCTGAGTCACCTAATTCCTAAGGGCTGGAGCCATAGTTGTGTGTTCTCTCATATACAAACTTAAAAGTTGAAGATGAGGTTGGATACCCCAGCAGGTTATACTGTTTGTATTTCATTTGGCACCGTTTTTTCCTCCTAAGTCCTAGTTTGTTTTCTTTTGTCCCTAGCTTGTAGACAACTACATTTGTGGGCAAAAAGGCATGAAAACAAGGCTTACTCTAACCATGTGTTTTTGTGCAGGTGAAATATTTCTTTAAAAAAATGCTCTGAAAATGGTGATTATATTCTGAGCAATTTCTGGGTCAGAGAACTAAGTAGGAGTATTGGGATGTGCATGTAAAGCGTTATGCAAATGTTGCAGTATAGCTTGCAACGCCACCCAGTGGCTGTTCGGGTTCTGTAGAGCTGAGTTGCCCTCCAATATCGCCCGTATTTGCGACCAGAGCTGCAGGCACCCCCATACCGTTGGATGCTGACAATGGCTCCTTACACTGGGGAAGAACCAGGGACAAACACAGCTGGTGCTTCAGCATCACAGAAGAAATGGCATTGGTCTCATTCAGGTGATCGGTATTTTAACTAATGGATGAATTTACATTTCTAGATCACCTCTACTCTTTTTTGCTTATTTCCAATGACAATGAGACCTCCTTGAGGGATGGTATGTGATGGTGCCAGTAGGTTGTGCAGTTTTTACTTTATGAATATCTTGATGTTTTTTGACACTATTGATCATGAAATAGGGTCAGAGCATTTGCATTGTATTTTATATATCCCAGGGGTCACTAATGATTAGCATGGTGTTAATGCTGTTCATATCTGAGACGCTCCAGAAGCTGCTCTTTCCCCAATTGTTTATTGTAATTGGACCTCCTCCCCCATGTCATAATGAAAGTGATACAATATCATTCTGTTTCTGCACTGTACTGGTGACATGCATGTATATTGCTGGGCCACATGCAGTAATGAACAAAAACGGTCTTGTGCCCAACTGTGGTGGTGTTTTTTATTTTATAGAAATGCAGACCTAGATCTTGAGAGCATTTTGAAGTTAAGTGACTGAAAAATATTGATTTTGTGACAGACTGTCGGACTTAGACCAAAGTTTCTGCTCATGAAAGTTAACAAAAATTATTACTCATGGGTGTATCCTCAAGTTAAAAAAAATATATATGCATACATTACTCCCAGAAGTTCACTGCTCAGAACGCAGAAGACAAGTGTGCAGTTAGGAATCTGATGTTAAAGTGACCAGCCTAAAGTCTATTCCTGAGGATTATTCATTCTACTGACAAATGCATTTAAGAGCAGAATTCATGCCTTGTGAGTCATTTCCAAAACAATTCCCTTATCAAGGAGCTGGGTCTAAGGATTGAAATTATATCAGGAAGCCCCGTAGGATAGAACTGGCAAAATTACCCTCTGTAGACTTCAGACTCAAAATAGTAGCCTTGATGAAAGTATCAACAGACACTCATGTGGCCGCCCAGCAGACATCTAACTCAGGAACCTCTCAAGGTAGTGTTGTAGTTGAGGGTTTTGTTCTGATAGAAGCAGCCCTAATTACCTCAGAAGGATTACATTTGGCCAAGGTATAAAACGGCTTGTTGGCAGAAGACAGTTTATTACGATAAGGTCTTCTTTTGATTGCTTTTTCTTTCTTTGCGTGTTGGAGCTTGATACAGTTGATCATCCATACTGTACTCTTTAGTCATATCAATGTAGAAGCTAAGGGCATGCGGTGGGTCTATCTAGTTTAGCCTTTAGCCTCCCTAGATGGTTCTGGTAGTGAAAAGAATGATGGATAGTTGACAATACTTTCGGCAGAAATTATGCAAGGAATCTAAGTGGCACCTTGTCTGGTTCAAAGTCCAAAGCTCCCTTATGTGACAGGCAGATGTGAAACAGTTTTCAACTTGAAAAGTATTGGTACAGTTGTGAAGAGGCTCCAACAAGTTTAAGACCCAATTATGGTGCATTAAAAAAATATGTGAAAGTGTTTTTATAAAAGAAACCAGCCAGTGATTAAATAATTAGGGCTAATGAGGCAACTGAAGGAAGGCTGAAAGGGATGAGGAGTAAACCTTAACTGAGCTGACAGCAAAATAATATCAGGTAGTTTTTCCTGTAGAGTATACATTTGCTTCTGCTGACACTGGGTAATAAATGACCTTACTATGTATACTTCATGGAAAGGCATTGCGAAGCAAACATTGCATCCACTGCTTATGATGGAAGAACAAAGCCCATTAGGTTTTTCAATAGAAATTGTATGTCAAAGTACATATACATGTCAAACACAGCAAGGAAATGGCAGTAAATATAAGCAGATGGCAACAGCAGGTAGAGATTGTGGTACATCGGTTCAACATTACTTAAAATGCGCATTTGCCTTTAGCCTCTGGTTTCAAGTGGCCATGTGTCACTGTGATCCAAAGAGCATGTGTCCTCTCATAGATCTTCGAGGTGAGCCAACAGGCAGCTAGGCATGTGCAGAGCACAGCTTTAAAGAAGGGGTTCCTCACATGATTGGGAAACTAGGAGAGACTTCGATGCAGGCATATTTAGAGTGAGGGATGATATGCCATGAAAGGAGGACGTACATCTACAGGGCTGCAACCCTGGGGGCATCATTTCCCAATATTCAGTGTGTTGTTTCTGGCAGCAGGTTACATCATGCAACAAACTATCCAGGTGAGGTATAGGCGCAGCCCAGGTGCATTGCAACTCTGCATTTGACGATAAGTAGTAACATAGCAGTGAGGTGCTGGACTGTTTGAGGTAGCCCAGGGGGAGTATCATTGGGGTCTTGGGAGGGCAGAAGTCAATTGCTGTAATAGCGTCATAGACTTTCGGCCAGAAAAGGGCTATTTCAAGACACTTCCACACTAGCTGGAGAAAGGAAATGTTGTCATACCACATATACAGAACAGTGCATTCTCTGAAAAGCCCATACCATGCATCTGAGCGGAAAGCTCATTAATTGATTTTGCTCAATCTCCATGCATAGAGCTCTTGATTGTGAAGATTCAGGCATAAAGCCTTGCTACTGGGACAGCACATCCTTGTGTAAATGTAACTGAAGTTAAGTGTATATGCTCATTCAAGAGCATATTGTAGTAGAACCTTCAAACACAGTACAGTGCTTTCAGAATGAACTTCGCTTGACTTTCTTCAGCACCAGCAGGAGGGATGGAGGTACAGGAGACAGCAGCTCAGGAGATACAAGTCATGGTGCCGCTCCACTCAGTAATAGAAGTCTCTAACTTCCTTATTTAAGTGACCTCCCCAACATCTGGACAATGCATCCGTCATCTCCTTGACCCTCGATGTTGATTTTGAGAACGTCTGCCACAGATCAAATTGGCATCAGTCTTGCACCAATGGACATCCTGAGCTGCCATGTCAGAGAAAACTGTAGAGTCCATGGGGATGTCCCCAAGGTTGGGCGCGAAACAGAAACTGGTTTCATTGATTTTTACCTGCATGTGTTCCTGATTATGAGGGTTCAGCAGGATGCAAGGTGCTAACAACCCAAAGAATCTCAAAACATTTAACCTTAAACTGGCTCCTGGTCTGAATTTCCTAGACTTGCTACAGTAAGGGAAAGGCCTTCAGGATGACTGTTCACAATAATTTAGTTTTAGGGTAGCCTCTGTGAGTCTTGAGGATGACACTTTTACTGTCTCATGGAAAACCCCAGGGTGGTCATCAACATCTTTATTTTTTGCAGGTGTCTGAGGTGAGGCTGCCTTCAATAGCCAGTCCTTCCCAGCCTGTGGAACTGGGACATGACCATTCATCTCACCTTCAGAAAGATCTAACGGGCCAAAGCAAGATCGTAAGGCAAGATGGTCAACTAAAATTGGTCTGACCACTCAACAAAACAGAGACCCTTCCTGTGGAACTGCAAGGCTGTTACATAAATTTTTTTATCCTGCAGGTCCAGGGACACCATCTAACGAAAGTGTTCCAAGATTAGCAGAATATCTGCAAGGGATATCTTCTTGAAACTTTTTGTCTTGTGGAATGAGTTAAGTAATCCGAGGTCTAAGATTTGTCGGATGCCAACATCCTTCTTATGGGCCAGAATCTGACGAGGAAAGACTGTTTGTTTTGCCTTGACAGGCACAACACTATCTGCCAAACTGACATCCACTCACATCAATCCAAACTGATAATGCCCTTTCCTTTCTGGACATTCCTTTGCACATCTTGCCTTTGTGCCCCCAATTGTGGTCAATCTTGTCAGTAATCTTTCCCCAAAAATGTTGTTGTTTGCCAAGGGAGTGATCAAACCATATCAGTCATTGAGTGGATGTCACTGGAAAATCTAGTGTAGCACATCCAGGCAAATCATTGGTAATGAACCTGGTGCCGATTGCATCAACAAACAAGTCAGTGGCATCTATATTTGAAAGATCAAATTTAGAATCTTTTTAGTTGTTTGTTGTCCCTCTTGAACTATTTTTTTCAAAGGCATTATGCATGTCTTGAGGCAGTACGGGAATAACCCCATATGCCTAGTCCCAAAGGATAACTCTTCCGCAGGCAGACGGCATTTAGTGAGCACAATGCCAGGCTGTCAAAGAAAAAAAACGTTCCAGCCCTTTGCATCAATTATTTTAGACTTGCCATCTAGAGAAGCCAATTCTACTCCTTGATAGGTTGATCCACGACAATGTATTTCTTATGACCTTAAAAAAGGCACTGAGCACTTGAGATAGTTAGCTATAGGAGAAATTGTACTGGTGCATAATTTGATAGAATGATGTCTAGTAACACTGTAATATTCATTTATAGATGCAAGTTTGTTTTGTAGTGCTTTACTGACCGGTTCCGACTAGGTGGCACCAAATTTCACTGGAAATTGGACTATCCTTAGCAACCCGCTAAGTGTGCCTGTCTGCCATTGGCTGGGACTGTGGAGGGTTATAAACTCCTCTATCTAGCCCTTTATTTTCATCAGACAGCTTAGGAAGAGCTTCCAGAGCAGCCTGATTGTTTTTTGCTCACTGGTATGATGATTGCTGCTCAGAGCGAGCTGACATCACTGCAGTAAAGCAAAAGTAAAACTAATGGGCTCATTTTACTTTAAATGAATCAGTGCTCGTGGGCATATCTCAGCCCCTGAGCACAGATTGTCCTTGGAGAGGTATTGTTGGAAATGGGAGAATATCTCACAAGGGCTCTTTTTGACCTTGGTTTGATCCACTTCTTTTGAGGGCACTAGGCTTGGCCACACAAGTGGCAACCTACTTGGGTACTTTTGGGGAACTATTGAGTTTAAAGGACTCATCATTCCAGGAAAGGTTTATGTATCCATAATAGGGGATTCCTTGATTAGTTAATTCCATCAACGTGATCTATATGTCTATCTTGAGCCTAATAAAGATCCACCTGCTATTCTGAGAGATATTACTAAGTTTAATAGTGTGTCAGAAGTTGGGAGTAAGTGGATAAATAAGTTCCCTGAAGTTTTCAATGCTAAAATAGGTTGTTTAAAAAATGAGATGCATGAAATCAAATTAAATCTAATGTTCAACCCAAAGTTGCTAAGTTGAGAACATCTCCTTTAAGTGTGAAAGAACAAATGAGAGAAGAGATTGATAAATTAATCAAAAATGGAATAATTCAAAAGATTGAGGCATCAGAATGGGTGGCACCAGTAGTGACGGCAAAAAAGACAAAGGAGAAGACTAGGTTATGTGTTGACCTCAGAGAACTAAACAATTCAGTAGTTGTAGACCATTATTCCCTTCCTAATATTAATGAAATGTTGTGTTCACTCAGTGGTGCAAAAAAAAATTCTACACTCGATTTGTCATCTGCGTATCACCAGATAATACTACATCCATCATCGCAGGAACTCACCACATTTGTTACTCCTTTTGGTATTTTTAAGTTCCTTAGGATGCCCTTTGGCCTGATATCAGCTGCATCTGTCTTTCAGAGAGCATTAGAAAAGATTTTAAAAGGAATGGAAGGAGTACAAATTTATCAAGATGATATCTTAGTGTATGGGGCCAATTTGGATGAACATGACGAGAAACTAGAAAAGGTACTGCACAAATTAAAAACTTCTGGTCTGACATTAAAATCTAAAAAATGTAAATTTGACACACCGACTATTGAGTATTTAGGGCATGAAATTTCGGAAAAGGGAATCCGACCGAGAGCGGCTGTGGTCGTTACCATTAATAACATGCCTGCTCCGCAGAACAAAGAAGAGTTAGGTACATTTTTGGGGATGGCAGAACTTTACAACAATTCGTACCCAAATTTGCGGAAAGGACTGGATGCTTGAGAAAACTGAGAAAAGGCAGTGAGTTCATTTGGTGTGATCAGTGTACTAGTGAATTTCAGGCCATCAAGAATAGTTTACAAAATGCATGCAATTTTGGTAGTTTTGATGCAAAAAATGAGATAGTCTTAATGACTGATGCTAGCTCTAAGAGTATAGGTGCTGTTCTGATGCAGAAGTCAAAAAGGTTGAATAGGACCATACTCTCTTTTTTTGGTCAGGAAATTTGAAGGGGGGGGCAGAATATAACTATTCTTTTATAGAAAAAGAGGCACTAGGAGTCTATTGGGCAATCAGGAAATTGAGGAAATGTTTATGGGGCCGTAAATTTGAGCTTGTAACTCATCACAAACCTTTAAAAGAAGTATTTAAAACAAAGTTATTGACATGGTGTTGCCTAGGATTTGGAAGTGGGTGGTAGCTCTACAGGAGTTTGAGTACAAGTCTCATTTGTACCAGGTGTATTGAATGTACAAGCTGATTGTCTTTCTAGACTGTGTAATGAACATACTTCCATAGCGGGGGAAAATTGGTGTGATAATGGAGAGTATTTTTGTGGGTGAGGATTTGGATCAAGACATAACGGTATGTCTTATAACAGGAGCAGTGATTCAGGAAACTGAATGGAAGTAGGAATTGTCAGTTCACAGTTTACAGAAAGTAATAGATAAGACTAAAAATGGATGGGGGGCAAAAAGAAGCTGTGATGAAGCATTGTTAGCTTATTGGCAGGTAAAGGATGAACTGGCTGTCATTGATGGGATATTAGTGAGGGGCAGTAAGTTAATTGCGTCTTACAGTCGGAGGAAGAAATTAGTAGAACATGCTCATTATAGTCATATGAGTATTTCAAAGACTAAAGAGAGACTGACGTATTGGTGGCCCGCAATGGATATGCTGATAGAAAGTGATGTGAGGGATTGTTAAGCGTGTGCCCATTCTGATAAAACCTTGAAGTGTACCACCCAACCCATGATAAGAGAGGAAGCTTCAGGAGCGTGGGTGGACGTAGCTTTGGATATACCTGGCCCAGTCAGATTGAAATCAACTGGTCGTTATGTCTTGGTGTGCATTGACATGTATTCAAGGTGGCCAGAGATCAAAGTAGTAAATTCTATAAATTCTTGAGATGTAATTTGCTTTCTTGACAAGCTCTTTGAGAGTGAAGGCTTTCCTGCTTCTGTTCTCACTGATAATGGTGTTCAATTCACATCGGGTGTAGTGGAGTCCTTTTTACAGGATAGCGCAATCAAACATAAAAAGGCAGCATTATATCATCCAGAATCTAATGGAGTGGTGGAACTGTTTATTAAGGTACTTAAAGTTTACAACTGGCTCAAGCACAAAGAATGCAATGGGAAAATAAGATTTTTTAAAAAAAAAGGTAAGTGAATATTGCTTAACATTCTTCTACTGGAGTAAAACCCTTTCAGTTATTTGGCGGTAGGTTGCCTTGTAATGAAGTTGCACCTGGACGGGTGCAAGAAAAAGAAAAGCTATTGATCCTCTTATGGATGATGTAGAAGGTTGGAGAAGACAGGAACATGAAAAAAAAAAGTCTAAAGAAAACAGTATGATGTACGCAAAGGTGTAAAAGAAACAGTAGTAAAAGTTGGTGATTGGATAAAGATAAAATTTCCAAGACTTGAGAAGAGGTCTTCCAAATTTATGGGTCCTTATAAAGTAATAAAGAAATTTAAAAATGCTGTAAAGACAAATGATCATAGGATTTGGAACCTAAACGGGGTTGCTAAATGTCAAGTTTGTGGACTGGTAAGTGAGCAGGGTGTCGCTTACGTTGCTCCACCTAATGGTGAACCGAACAGTGAGCCTTGTGTTGTTACATCTAACTTCATTGCAGATTGTGAATAATCTATAGCATTAGAGTCACATGTGTATCTTATATTATTCATTTTGTAGTGTTTAGAAATATGAATTTTAGTGCCATTTGTAGGATCTATGTGTAGGTGTTGCGTGGGTTATACTTTCATTGTTTAAGGTGGAAGGGAGGTGATGTGGTAACAAAGGAGTCCTTATCAATATAAGAAGTCTCTACTTTTGTCGATACTTCAGGTACCATCTTTATCTTTAGACTTGGGTGAATACAGAGTGGAAGGAAGTTTGTGGCTCCCTAACGATTTCCATCACAAAAATGTGAGGATTTTTTTTTTTTTTTAAGTCAAACTTTTTGGCAAAATGGTCATTGTAGTCCTGGGTATAGGTGATCCACCATCTCATAGTTGAAGATCACTTTGATGTCTGCTGAGCTCGTAACTTGATCTCTAAGACCTCTACTGGTGTAATAATATTTGAGATTGTGTCGAAGATTAATGACAAATCAGTATTTTATTACTTGGATAATAGCTATGCTTCAAAATGAGGCATATTTTAAAGCAGAGTCCTGAGTCTTACCAACAGTAGAAGAGGAAGGCCACAATGGAATGAAGTTTGTTTTGTAGATTGAACCGTGGCTACTCTTAACCGTACTAGGCCCATTTTTTGTACATCTTCCCCAAGGACTAAAACTGAAAGCTTGCAACTTCAAATGCGCACTAGGCTATATGATAGGCTGGGCATTAGTCTTTGGGTCATTGTTATGTATAAAAGGGGTGGTTACAGAAACTGGCAAAGAGTTGTTCACCTCATAAGGTATTCTGTCATACCTGGTTGCCTCTTAATCATGGATCCTGCTCTTTTCCAGCCTTTAAGGCTTTTCCCTAACGACACATGCATTATGACGTGCCCCATGTAAGCATCATAAACATATCCAAGAGGTTTAAGGTCTCTTATTGCTCTGTGTTCTGCATGGCAGCACCCGTA